>NW_026947495.1:12716136-13335454 GCF_034190915.1 Cavia porcellus
GCCACTGTCTCTTCTGATAGGTCCTTCTCCCATTCCTCCCAGCAGGATCTGTTGTCATTGAGTTTACTATTCCTTTGAAAAAGAGCATGAAAATACTCAGCAGATGTTAACTAAAATGTACGTGATTTCCTTTTCCAATGATGCAGCATTCACAGTTCCAATAATTTGGCTAAGATTATTTCCAAATTTATTGAAATATCATGCACATTTTGTATTACAAGCAATTTTTTTTAAAAACAAAAGAGTAAAGACTCCACACAAAAATGACTTGCAATTCTATATGATAGTATTTACCAGATGTAGAAGGCAAGAGAAGCAATTCTACTTAAATAAATGCCAATATATTCCTGGAAATAATCTTAACTAGTAAGTGAAGACCATTACAATAGATTTTACAAATACTGGTAAAATACATCAAAGAAGACAAAAACTATGCAAAGGTGTCTCTTCTTCATGGGTTAATATCATCAATTAATAAATCAGTATTGTTAAAATGTTCTTATTATTCAACGCAATCTGCAGATTCAGGACAGTCTATCAAAATACCAGTAACCTTCACAGAACTGGAAATCTTAAAATTTAATATGGAAGCATGAAATATCCCCAAGTAGAAATGTCTTGAGCAAAAACAAACAAATAGCAAGATGCAATATACTATATGACTTCAAAATGTACTATAAAGAAATAGTAGTCAAAACAGCATGATATAAGCATATGAAGATATATAGACCAATGGAATTTAACAGATAGCCGAGTTACAAACTCATGCTCTGATAGCCAACTAATTTTCAATGAAAATGTTAAAATGATATATTAAAGGACAGTCATTCCAATAAATGCTTCTGAGGGAAATTGTATTACAAATGCAGAAGAATTAAGCCAGATTGCTGGCTCTTATCAGTTTATAAAATCAACTCAATATAGATTTAATGATCTGAAATTATAAAATTTCTAGAAGAAAATCTAAAAGATGCACTTTAGGACATTGGAGTAGTAAATAACTTTTTTTTATTTAAAAGGAAAAAGAGAAAAAACAAAACAGTGTAAGGGTACAAGTAACACAGAACTACAAAAAGAAAAAATGTAAGAAATCACCAGGTAATAGATTATACATTATCATCTTAGTGATAGTTACTCAAGTCACAGGATCAAAGCATACAAAGTGGACATTCAAACAGTGAGATTGCAAACAGTTGTGTTCAATGATCTAACCAAAAACATTAATATGGTCATGTATTTAACACCCCTAAACACACTTGCAGTTGTATCCTTTAGAGCACTTTTTTTCCCTCTCTTTTACAACAAAATTTACACATTTTGGGTTTTATTACTCCTTAGTTATTACCTTTATTGGAAGAGAATAAAGTCAAATATGGCAAAATAAAGCTGTCAGTCAAAACCAAGGATAGACATGGCACATGATGTAAAAACAGAGTACAAGGTTATCAACAGTGGTTACCATAATGCCTCTTGCTTCCTTAAAAAGAATTGTCTATCTCATTAGGTATTATAAAGTTGAACAAAACAGTAAAGAACAAGACCAATAAAACCTAAACCTTGTAAACATTACAGGACTTCAAAAGAAGATAATAGTCAAACCAGAATGGGCATCATAGTGAATCTTATTGCCTTCAAAGTAGTTGCCTATTCCTTCAAACTTGATACTATCATACAGAACGGAACAGCGTCTAATCAGTCAAAACAAGATAGTGGGAGTATTACAGGACTTCAAATAAAGTTAATAGGAAATCAAAAAAGTTACTATAATATATCCTGCTAATTTTTTTTTGATTTTTTCCCTTTAATTAAAAAAATCTTAAAAATAATTAAATAATTTTTTAATGAATTAGGGAGAGATTGAGATAAAAGAGGACATAACAACATAGCAATGCAGATCAAAGCATGACAGTTTCAGCAACCTAGTGCTTCACCACCAAATAACCCGACTTAATAGTAGTTACCATAGGGTCTTTTCCTTGAAATATTTGAATATTATTTCATATACTATAGGATCAAACATATCAAGTCAGTGTAAAACCATTCAAGTGGATGAAAACATTATAGGGTATTTAGAACCAGCTAACAGAAAACGAACAATGGTTTCTATATTATCTCTTTGCCTATAACAATTTTTGTTTATACTATCACATTTAATAAAATCCAGCAAGATACATCATGATAAAACCAATGGAGTCAGAAGAGCCATGGTTTGGTGGGCCTTCAAAACAAGATGACAGTAAATCAGCGCTAGTTATTATGATGACTTGTTTTCTTCAAAATAGCTGTTCATTTCATCACAGGCCATATCAAGCAGCCCAGAATAAAGCCATTCTAATTAATAAGTGAAAACTTTATAAGACTTCAAGGCCACATAATGGGGAATCATGATCACTACATAATTTTATATATTTGAATCATTTCTTACATTAGAGAAACTATTCAGTATTCACACATGCGAGATTGATTTATTTGAGTGTGGTCTCAAGCTGCACCCATTTATTGATAAATATCTCAATGGGATCCTTCTTTATAGCTGAGTAGTAGCCCATTGTATAGAAATGTCACAATTTTTTTTATTCATTCCTCAGTTGATGGACACTTGGGTGTTTCCAAGATCGGGCAATTACAAATTGTGCTGCTATAAACATAGGTGCACATATATCACTGTGGTATGATGCCTTCAGTTCTTCTGGGAATATGCCTAGAAGTGGAATAGCTGGAATAAATGGGACTTCCAATCACAGCTTTTTCAGAAATCTCCAGACTGACCTCCACAAAGGTTGTACCAGTGTACACTTCCACCAACATTGTAGGAGAGTTCCTTTTTCCCCACGGCCTCGCTAGCATTTTTTGTTGTTGGTTTTCTTGATCCTGGCCATTCTTTCAGGAGTGAGATGGAATCTCAGTGTGGTTTTAATTTGCATTTCTCTAATGACCAATGATGATGAACATTTTTTCATATATTTATTTGCCATTTGTATTTCTTCATCTGAGAAGTGCGTATTCATCTCAGATGCCCATTTTTGGATTGGAGCCTTGAATTTTGAGGGTCAGAATTTTTTTTTTAATTCTTCATATGTTTTAGACAAAAGTCCCTTGTCTGAGGGGGAGTTCACTAAGATCTTTTCCCATTTTGTGGGTTTTATTTTCACTACGCTGGAGATTGCTTTTGACATGCAGAAACATTTTAATAAGAGGTGGTCCGAGTTATTGATTCTGGGAAGTATTTCCCATGCGGTTTGAGTCCTGTTCGTGAATTCTCTACCTACCCCTATGTCTTCAAGGTTTCTACCCATTTGTCTTCCAATAGATTTAGTGTTTCTGTTTTAATATCTAGATCTTTGATCCATTTAGATTTTAATTTATTACATGGTGATAGGCATGGGTCTAGTTTTCGTTTCCGGCAAACGGAGAGCCAGTTTTTCCAACACCATTTATTAAAGAGACTGTCATTCTTCCAGTGAAGCTGCTTGGCTCCTTTATCAAAGATAGGGTGGTTCATCTGGTTTTTAACTGATGTTCCCCTATTCTGTTTTGCTGGATAGTATCAGGTTCGAAAGTTTAGGCATCAGCTGTGAAGATAATGAGATTCGTTATAACGCCCATTCTCGCTGACTTTTATCTACTTTTGAAGACCTACAATGTCTCCAATGTTTTGGTTTTGTCGGTTTTATTCTTTACTGTTTTGTTCAATTGTATTTTAACTAATGATATAGGGAATTCTATTAGAGATAGCGGGAGGCATTATGGTAACCATTGTTGATCACCTTGTATTATGTTTTTACATTATCTATTATGTCCACCCTTTTGACCTGACCGATTCTGTTCTGTTATGTCACATTTGGTTTTACTCTCTTCCAAAAAAGTAATAACCGTGGGAGCAATGAAACCCAAAATGTGTAATAGTCATGGTACAAAAGAGAGGGAAAGAAAGTGCTCTAAACTATATAACTGCATGTATATTTAAGTGTATAAGATAGAAAATGATATCACCGAGTTTTATTGGATCATTGAACAGAACTGTTTGCAGTATCATTGATGGAATGTCCACTTTACAAGCTTTAATTTTGTGACTTGAACAATTATTTCTAAGATGACAATATGTAATCCATTAACTAGTGATTTCTTACTGTTCATTTTTTTTCTGTAAATCTGTATAACTTGTACCCTTTCTCTGCTTTTTTTCTTTTCTCCTTAAATAAAAAAAAAAAAAAGATAGGGTGGTTGGGTGTATTTGTAGTTGTGATTGTATCTTCTAATCTATTCCATTGATCTTCGGTTCTGTTTTGATTCCAGTACCATGTTGATTTTACTACAGTTGCTCTGTAGTATAACTTCAAGTCAGGGATTGTGATGCCTACTGCCTTGCCTTTGCTGCTTAGAATTTCCTTTGCTATTCTAAATCTCTTCTGCTTCAGGATGAATTTTAGGAGTGATTTCTCTAGATCTATAAGGTATGTTGATGATCTTTTTTATTGGGATTGCATTGAATCTGTATAACAGTTTTGGGAGAATGGCCATTTTCACAATGTTTGTTCTTCCTGTCCATGAGCAAGGGATGTCTTTCCATTTTCTGAGATCATCTTCAATTTCTTTTTTCAGTGTATTATAATTTTCTCTGTATAGGTCTTTCACTTCTTTCATAAGAATAATTCCTAAATATATTAATTTTTGCTTACCAGTGTGAAGAGTGTGGCTTCTCTTATGTCTCTTTCTGTGATTTTGTTGTTAGTGTATAGGAATGCTATTGAGTATTGATTTTGCATCCAGTTACATTATTGAATTTATGCATTATATATCTAAGAGTCTTTCAATGGAGTTTAGGGTAGAGTATCACGTAGAGTATCATGTTATCTGCAAACAATGATAATTTAACTTCTTCTTTTCCTATCTTTACCCCTTTTATTTCTCTCTTGTCTAATTGCTCTGGCTAGTACTTCCAGTACTATATTAAATAGGAGTGGTGATAAAGGACATCCTTGTCTTGTGCCTGATTTTGAAGTAAAGGCTTTCAATTTCTGGCCATTTAGTATGATGCTGGCTGTTGGTTTGTCATAGATGGCCTTTATTATATTGAGGTAAAGACCATCTATTCCAATTTTCTGCAAAGTTCTTATCATGAATGAATGTTAGACCTTATTGAAGGCTTTTTCTGTATCTATAGAAATGATCATGTGATTCTTAGTTTTGGCTTTATTGATATGGTGGATTACATTTATTGATTTACATAAGTTGAACCATCCCTGCATGCCTGGGATGAATCCCACTTGGTCATGGAGTATAATCTTCTTGATGATTTGCTGCATCCTATTTGCCAATATTTTATTGAGGATTTTTGCATCTGTGTTCATTAGGGAGATTGATCTGTAGTTCTCTATTTTAGTTGGGACTTTTTCAGGTTTTAGTACTAGAGTAATATTTGCTTCCAGGAATGCCTTAGGAAGGATTATTTCCCTTTCAATTTCATTGAATAATTTGAGGAGTGCCTGCATTAGTTCTTCTTTGTATTTCTTGTAGAATTCTGCAATGAGTCCGTCTGGGCCCGGGCTCTTCTTTGTAGGTAAGAACTTAATTACATTTTCAGTTTCATTAATAGAAATTGGGTTAATCAGCAGTTTTACATCCTCTTGATCTAGCTTTGGTACTTCATGTGTTTCTAGGAATCTGTCTATTTCTTCTGTGTTATCAAAACTTTGAGAGTAGAGGTTTTCTAAATAGGTGTTGAAGATTTTCTGTATTTCTGTAGAGTCTGTAGTGATTTCACCTTTTTCATTTCTTATTGCATGAATTTGAGCTTTTTCTTCCCTTTTTAAAATAAGGTTGGCTAGGGGCTTATCAATTTTATTTATTCTTTCAAAGAACCAACTTTTTGATTTGTTGATTCTTTGGATTGTTTTCTTAGTCTCTATTGCATTGATTTCTGCTCTGATTTTTATAATTTCCTCTCTTCTTTTGGCTTTGGGCTCGACTTGCTCTTCTTTTTCTAGCTGTTTGAGGTGTAGCATTGGGTTATTTATTTGTATTCGTTCTGTTTTCCTGATGTGGGAACTCAGTGCAATAAATTTTCCTCTGAGGACAGCTTTCATTGCACCCAAAGATTCTGGTAAGTTGTATCTGCATTTTCATTTTCTTGTAGGTATTGTTTAATTTCTTCTTTAATTTCCTCTGTGACCCACTGATAATTCAAGAGTGTGTTATTCAGTTTCCATGTGTTTATGGGATTTTTGCAGTATCTTTTATCATTAATTTCTAATTTCATAGCGCTATGATCTGATAACACGCAAGGGATGATTTCAAGTCTTCTGCATTTATTTAAATATGTTCTGTGAGCTAATATATGGTCTATTTTAGATAATGATCCATGTACTGCTGAGAAGAATGTGTATTCTGATGTTGTTGGGTGGAACATTCTGTATATGTCTATCAAGTCCATTTGTTCAGAGGTGTGATTGAGTTCTGCTATTTCTTTGCTCATTTTCTGTCTGGTTGATTTGTCCCTTGGTGTCAATGGTGTGTTAAGATCTCCTGTTACATTTGTGTTACTGATAATTTGATTTTTCATTTGTCTTAGTAGTTGTTTTATATAACTGGGTGCTCTGGAGTTTGGTGCATTTATATTTAAGATAGCTATCTCTTCCTCTTGGAGTTTTCCCCTAACGAGTATGTAGTGACCTTCTTTGTCCTTTCTGATCATTGTTAGCTTAAAGTTCACATTGTTTGCAAACAGAATGCCTACTCCTGCTTTTTTTTTTTTTTTTTTTTTTTTTTTTTTTGGATTCTTGTTGTGTGAAGTATTGTTTTCCATCCTTAGACTTTCAGTCTGTTAATTTCCTTCTTGGTTAGACGGGTTTCCTGTAAACAGCATATGGTTGAAATTTGTTTCTTGATCCATTCTGCTAGTCTGTTTCTTTTGATTGGTGCATGGAGACCATTTACATTATTGGTTATAACTGTATATATTGGTTTATTGTTGACATGTTATCTGTCTGCTGTTGCATCTATATCTTTCTGTTCTGTTTAATTGTCTGCTTTGCTTAGTTGTTTTTTCCTAAATGTATCTAAACTGCCTTTCAGTATTGGCAGGGTTGGCTTGGTGATCATGAAATTCTTCAGCTGTTCTTTGTCATGGAAGTATCTTATTTCTCCATCGATTTTGAAGGACAGTTTTGCAGGGTACATCATTCTAGGTTGGAAATTATTTTCCTTTAGGATCTGGAATTTTTCACTCCATGCTCTTTTTGACTTTATTGTTTGTGCTGAGAATTCTGCTGTGATAATGATAGGTTTTCCTTTGTAAGTGATCTGTCTTTTCTCTCTGACAAATTTAATATTCTCTTCTTATGTTGGATTTCTGGGATGGTGATTATTATATGTTTGAGTGTAGTTTTATTTTGGTTATGACTATTTGGAGTTCTTTATGCTTCACTGATCCTGATGTTGGTTTCTGATCTCATGCTTGGGAAATTTTCAGCTATTACTTCTCTAAATATTCTTTTGACGTCCTTTATGTTGTCCGCTTCTTTTTCATTAATCCCTATCAACCTTATGTTATTTTTCTTTACATCATCTTGCAGTTGTTGAATTGTTGTTTCGTGATTCCTTTTTATTTTTAAAAGATCTTTCCTTTCCTGTTACTGGCTGCAATCCTGTCTTCAAGGTCCGAAATTCTATCTTCACTTTCATTGACGCAGTTTTTACAGCTGTATATCTCTGTGCATCTGCTTTATGTATTCTGTTTGTTTCTTATATTGCTCATCTAGGGATTCTATCTTTTTGTTTAGCTCCTCCAATTTTTTAACTGTGTTTTCTTTAGATATATTCAGAATCTCTTTCATTTCTTTTATCATTTCTTCTTTTACCTGGGAGATTATTTCTAGTTTGAATTGCTTTAAAGCTTCCTGGAGTTGCTTGTTTATTTCAGTAGCTGTTATGTCTGATTTTGAGGTGTATGGCATATATTTTATTCTATATACATTGCTCCTAGGGTTTCTTGAGATGGGCTGGAAATTTGAGGTTGTAATTTGGTCTTTCATTTTGTCATTTTCCTATTTTTCTGTGTTTCAAGTGTTATCAAGCTTCCTCAGGGTCTGTTGGAAATCCACTTCTATGTTCGCAGCTCCTGGGGCTCTGGCACACAGTTCCCCCAGGCTGCTGGGCTTCTGGAACCAAGTGGTGCCTGCTTAGAACTCCTTGGTTCCAGATAGGCTAGGCTCCAGGGATAGTGTGTGCCCACCTGCTTGCTTGAAACTCTACGGTTCTCAGAGCACAACCAGAATCTAGACAATAACTTTTAAAAATATTTCAAGAGTACAAGATAAAAGCACAAATAAGATTTCACCAAACTAAAAAGCTTCTTCCCAATAGAAGAAACCATCCACAGAGTTCAAAGCAACTTACACAATGGAAGAAAGCTTTTGCAAACTGTATATCGGGAAAAGGATTAAAATTTGGAATATCCAAAAATGTAATATATAAAAAGTATAAATAACTCGGATAAGAAAATGGGTGACACATTTAAATATATAACCTCTAAAGGAGAACAGAGGGCCAGAAATTTAGCTCAGTGATTCAAGCGCTTGTTTGATAAGCATGGGGTCGTGAGTTTGATTTCTATAACACAAAAAATAAAAAGAGCAACACAAATAGACAGCAGGAGTAAAAAATGATGCTCACCATCACCAATTGTCAGAGAGTACAAATTAAACTACAGAAAGAAATCATTTCATCCAAGTAATAATAGCTTCTACCACAGTGTTATCATCTATCTGGCTGCTATTTATCACCATCTTTCACTCAGACAATTATTGGCAAGGTGTGTAAGATGGAGCCACTCAAGAGGTCACTTCTGTCTCAAGTATGGATACCACATCTATGAAACTCATGCCAGTGCCTCCCTGGTGGGCCATGACTCTACAAAGAGCTTTGCTATTTGACAGAGGTTAGGGTTTGTATTTGCACCTCTTTAATATTATCTGCATGTCCTTTGTTGGCCCCAGACTTCGTTAAAATCTGACCCCTCCTCGAAGCAGCTGCATAATGGTTATTCTTTACTTAGCTGGATAAACTAACCTGCTGTTAATACAGACTTTTGTTAATGCTAAACTGTGTGATTTTTAAACAAAACCATCTTAGAAATGAGACAGAATTGTGATTTATTAATTTTAGGTTAAAATATTCATGTCTTGTTGAAAGACAAAAAAAAAAAAAAAAAAAACCACAGAACAGTTGCTATCCAAAAAAAAAAAAAAAAAAAAGTACTGACAAAATGTAATGAAAGGGGCCCCTACACTTTTTTGGAAGACAGCACAGAGGCTGCTCAGAGGATAAAAGGTAGAGTCATTCTATATTCCACAATACTTCTGCTATGCACATATCCAATAAATGGAATCAGCTTGTCAAAGACACATGAACACTCTCATTTTTACTTCAGTGCTATTCACAATATCCCAGAAACAGAAACAAGTGAAGTGTCCATTAACTTATGAGTAAAAGAAAATATAGTACATGTATACTCAAAAAACTTCCACTATTTGATCATAAAAGATGTACAGTCATAAAGCAACATGGATTGGCATAGAGTTCACTCAGCTTAATAAAATGAGCCAGGCATGTATTGTGTAATCTTGGTTCAAATGTTTAAATGCTGATGTCATAGACTGATGTCATAGACAGACACTGTAGACTTGTGGTGTCCAGAGGATGGGCATGGGGTTACAGAAAGGTAGATGAAGGGGTACGGTGGGTGAGTTAGGAATGAGAAGCCCTATTCTGCTGTTATATAGGGAATGATAATGAGCTATACATTTCAAAAAACTACACTCTTTACACCATAATGGAATAATAAATATCTGAGAAGATAGATGTTTAACCTCATTTAAACATTTCACAGCATATACTATAGGTAGACATTACATGGTACTCTATATATACAATATATATAATGTGTATATCAGTTAAAATAAATTAAATTTGAAAAATTTTTAAAAAGTGCGAACTATATTTCTTAATTTCACAAATATACATTGGCTGTATTGCATGTTTACTTCTGTAACTTCTTTCCAATGTCTCCAAGTTCCCTATATTCTCCATAATGATGGACAAGTTAGGGGTGAAAATGTAACTCAACTCAACGTGCTTGCCTTCATGAACGAGGACCTGGGCTCTAGGCCCAGTTTCACATCTGCATAAAAGTTGGAAACATCTTGTAATCAGAGTCTTTCCAAGTTTAATTTACATGGATTTTTCTGAAGTTAATTCTGAGCACAAGATCCTTTAGGAAACATTTATCATAGCAGAAGAGTCTCTGACTTTATTGTAGTTACCCTTGTACTAATATTTGTAATCCTCATATTAGCCAGATGAAGTTGATAATTTCAGTTTTCTGAAGAGGAAACAGATATTTAAAGCATTTCCACAACTATTATTTGTGAAATTTGCATCTTAAACCGGGACAAGCGTCAAAGCCTGTGCTCTACTGTATAACCCATGTGCTTTTTGACAGCAGCTCCCGCCAGTGTCTGGTGTGGAGGCACTGTGCAGGTGGGCCACTCAGTCAAAGCAAGTTAGATTAAAAGCAGTAAAATAGAGATGCAGAAAGTTATCCAAAGTGACTTCAAATATTTCATGTCATTCCAGACGTTTTTGTTGTAAAATTTGAGAACAATGTTTTTTTTTTTCTCTCTGCTAGTTACTCATTATACTTTTTGAAAACAAAATCTTAACTTCTCATCATAAATAATAACATCTCTTGGTATTCACATGTGAAGACTGTTTCCTGCATACATTGCTTTTCTCAGTGAGAGCTGCACAGGCATATATGCCTTGCACATTCTCTTGGGAGCAAATAAAATACTTCAGGCTCAACCTCATTAATCTTCTTTGTATTCCTGGAGTTTCTACAGAAGTGTGAAGCTGCACATATCAACGAGGTGAATAGAATTCAATAGGAGCAATATTATTGGAGGGCTGAATTTTTCAAGTTACTCAGGATTTCTTTCATCCAGATGCATTTTCTAAAACTCAGGCTTCCCTCAGGTGTCCGTCACTAAGTTATAATGAGCAAGGCAGGGACACGGAAGAGACTGTGTTTCCAAATTTGTGTCACTTTTTTGCGTTTTGTACTTATCAAACATTTAATATTTGTTGGCTTTGTTCTACTTGTTGGGCTTACACCAAAGAATAAAGCAGGGAGAAAAATCTCTGCAGTGATGGATTGATTGTCAGTTGCTGCTGTATTTGATGTAGGCTCTGTTGGGTGCAATTATACAGTATTTGGTTAAACACAATTTCTGGTGTGTCTAGAAGAGATTAGTGTTCAAATTGCGGGTGTCTTTTTGAGGTACAGTTTCATTCTGTGGTTCAGAATGCCCGTGAACTCACTTTGTAGCCCATGCTGGCCTCAAACTTAAAGCCGTCTTTCTGCCCCAGCCTCCCAAAAGCTTGGATTATAGGTTAACACCACCATGCCTGGTGTAGTGTTCTAATTAAAAATAAATAATAAATAAATAAATAAATAAATAAATAAAACAAAACAAAACAAAACAAAAAACCCAGCTGAAGTCACTTCTGCTCATGGTATGAAAAGTACAGTGTAATCTGTAGGGAAACCGGATAGAAGAAGGCAGATGATAGAATAGGGAATTTGTTCTTTCAGCCTAATTGCTTGAGCTCTGAGTTTGATCTTTTCTTGTCCTAAGACTAGAACTTAAATCACTGGGGATTCTGGTCTTCAGGACTTCAGATTTGTATAATTTCTTTCTTTTGTAACAGGATTTCCTGGGTCTTCAGCTTATAGACAACTAGAAGGTGTGTTGTTGGATTTTTGCATCCATAATTTTGTAGGGCAAGTTCTAAAACAACTCTCTTGTACTCTATCACTGTTGCTCTGGTGAACCCATGTTAACATGCAAACAAAGGAAGCAGAACAATATTAGGACTTCCTGACAAACAGTGGGCATCTATGGGTCACGCCATGCATTCTGACATGTTAGATAAAAATATAAACAATTGAATAGAGAGAATGCCTCAATAACTGGGGAAAACAAAACATGAAAAAGGAAAATGTGATAAATCACATCTTATAAGATTTCAAAGTATATTTTGTGTGGAAGATTCAACAACAAAGCCCAAACTATAAATTGAGAGAAAATATTAGAAAACCACATGTCCAACAATAAATAATAATTGGAATTTATAAAGCACCTTTAAACTCAACAGTAGAGTGAATGAAAGATGAAAAAAATAAGAAAGAAGAAAAAGAACATTGCACTGAAGGTGATATAGTGCTGATAAGCCATTTTATGAAAATGTTTTCAATATCATCAGCCATTTGGAAAATAGATATTCATTCAAGAGTGAGAGATTTCTACATATCTCCCAGGATAAATAGATGCAGAAATGAAAACATAACATCAAAAAAGTGTTGACAGGAAATGCTAATGAGGATGAGGAGAACCAGGACCACGGGATCACTCATGCACTGCCTAGATGCATCAAAGTAATTTTAAGTGCGTGAAAGGTAAAAAGATGCATGCATCATATATTTTATAAGGTTAGTTGAAGGAAAATTCTGTTTTATAACTTGGGTCAAGAAGAAAGAGAAAAAATTAGAACTGCAATAAAACAAAACTTTTTCTAACTATATTAGAAAAAGATGAGAGAAAAGGGTACATTAGAAAGCTTTACAGAAGACCTTCTCAGATTATAAAACAAACAACTGGGAGGAAAACAGTCATTATGTGAATAAACAAATAGCTAATAAATATGTGAAAATACAACTGAATTTACTGGAAATCCTAGGAATATAAGTTGGACTAAATAGATGTTATAGATACTCTTTCACTTTCTGCCCTGGTAATTCCCTGCTTTTATCCCTCAGAAAGCCCACAGGAATCTGGCCAGTTTCATAGATGCAGGTGGAAAACAGAAGAGAAGGCAGTTAGTGCCCCTGAAGTGGGTCCTATAGGAAGGGTGAGCTCAACATTCTCCTTTTCTGTTCCCCTTTGAAGATGATTCTCTACTGCTTCACTTCCAGGGTCTCCTGCATGGTCGCTAGCAGGATCCAACACAGTGGCCCATAGTCATCTCCTTAGATAATCTTCTGTGATGGATTAACTAAGGGTCAATTTGTGACACCCAGATGAACTGAATCAGCATGGTTCTGGGTATTGTGGCCAACATCAAAAGGAGAACTAGAGAGGAAGAGGGAGTGTTGCTGATTCTCTAGAGAAGCTTGTCAAGCTTTTGTGATATGAAGTTGGCTGTTTTATCATTGGAGGAGCTCAGGACCTCATTGATGCTGAGGATGGCTGTGCTTTTTTGGGGGGAAGCTCTGGTCCTTAACTTGAACATCGCTGTCACTTCATGGCCCCAGTGCAGGCACTGCAGCCTGCTGGTACAGATTCTTTATCCTGCTGGTGCAGATTTTCTAGATTCCACTGCTGACCTTTGGGCCTTCTCAGTGCAGGTCCTTGCATGAGGCATTGCTGTGGGCTTTAGGCCTCCAGCTGTACTTGCGGTGGACATTACCATGGACTCTAGGTCTTTAGGTGGATTCATGCAGCACACTGTCATGGAGTTCAGGCCCTCAGCTGGCTTCTCTGGGTCTCTAGTGTGAGATTTTCCACATTCTTTTTCATTTGACTCCATGGGCAAATATGATAAAAATAATCATATAAATTACATGTTCTGCATAAAATTCTTTCCTTTGCAAACCTTGACTTTCTTCTCTCAAGTTTTTTCTCAGTTCTTTCTTTTCCAGGAAATCTACCCAAGACAGATACATCTTTATTACAAAGGAACGTACATTAACTTTATCACTACAAACTTATTTTATCGACTGAAAACTGCCTATATACCTTCATACAATGTAAATTACTTATTATATTTCTGTAATAAATTCAGAATTATTCTAGCCATGGATCTAATAAGAAGCAAAACTAAAACCCAAATGATGAAAGCAAAATCAACAAAATTTGCTCTCAAAAAATTTATACTCAAGTGGAAAAGGAGAATATTTAATACAGTAATACACAAAACAAATGGTAAACAATGAAATAACTCTTTAAACTAGTATAAGGTACTATCAAGCTGTAAAATTCATATAATAAATCCAGTCACAGAGATCAGGGAAGGCTTTTCTAGAAATGTGTCAATTGTCCTGAGGACTGAGGAGGAGTAGAGTGTTCTGTGCAAAGATTGCAGGAACCTGGGGGAGAGGTCATTCCTGATATAATAACAGAACCTGATAGATTCATACACATACACCATGGAGAAGCAGGAACCCACACAAACAAAACAAACAAGTATTCAAAGCCAAAGATGTGAAGGAAGTTTTGTGCAATGCTAAGTGAAAAAAAGACAGATGAAGCCTACTGGGCTGGCTGTACTCCTTTGGCTACCACAACTAATGACCTCAGGAGCAGGTATAGCACCACCATGTGCAGTAGGCTCAGTGCACACAACATTCCTTCCCAAGTTTTTATGGCAATCTGAACTAATGTGCAAAGTGACTGGGGAATGGATCCATTGATTTTCTTGTCAAGATTACACGGTGCATGTGACCAAGCAGATCCCTGACGCCTACTTTTAGTTCTCATACTCTTACCTGCAAAGCAATCCTGCTCCACAGTGCAAGAAGGGTTAAGCAGGTGGACAGGGCAATTGTGGGTGGCCAGGGAGAAGCTTCTGTGGTTAACATGGAGAAAGCATGAGGACTGGTCCACATGGTCAAGGTGAGATGGGAAGAGGTGGATACGTTGTGACTCTTGAATGGGAGAGATTTTACTCTCTACCCTTAACACAGGGTATTTGGAAATGCTTAAAGGAAATGTTTGTTTTCAGGGCTTTGGGAAAGAGTATTAGGGTTATTTAGTATATAGATACCATGGGTAATACAAAACTGTAAGACACAGAACAGTCCTCAAGGGCAAAGAATCACCTACGCAAAATTACGTGTATTCAAAGATGAAATTCCTGTAAAAATATTGCACCAGAAGGAAAAGTGATAAAACTTGATAGTGCATGGGTATGTGGAATGAGTGAGGAGACATCAAGAATAGTATATGATATAAAAGATGGGCAGCATATTAAGAAACATGGGAAAGTATCCCGTTTGGGGACAAACTGTCAGATTATTCATGTGAAAATTGTCACCACGCAGTCATTTGATTTGAGTCAATTTTAGAGCACACAAGGGAATTGGCACATTGTGAGTAATCTGGGTACAGAAGGGATTTGAAATTATTGGCACATAGAGCATCCATGTAGCTACCCCACAGAGGAAAATATAGTCTCTTAAGACTGCATCTTGAATGAATCTAGTGTTTAATAGACCTTTACAGACTGAAAAGAGAAAATAGGAGTGGAGAGAATGGGAGAAGAAAAGAGAAAAAGAAAGGAGAAAAGAAGAGAGGAGAAGACAGCAAAGAAGAGGAGAAAAGAGAAGAAAGAAGAAAAGAAGAGAGCAGAGAAGAGGAGAGTTGGACTGACAGAGAGTGTCATCCACAAAGATAACAATATAAGCAAAAGTAAGTGGCATAAAAAGAGAATCTAAGAAATAATAACTGCAATGAAAAGTAAAGTAAGGTTAAAAAAATGGAAGAAACGTTGTTTTAGAAAGATAGAAGTTATTCAGCCCCAGTCAAGAGCCACAGCTGATTTGGAGTGTGTGGAATTCAATTTCTGCATTGCAGTGTGTCCACACCCCCATATACATGCTTCCATACCATTTCAGAAATAACTCAAGTGAGTAACTGCCTGGGTACCCTATTGCAGACAATGTGATGCAGGGTGACTAATGTTCACCCAAACACTGTAAAGCATGTGTCCGTATCTTTATTTCACAGGAATGCAATCAAGGCTTAGGGCTCTTAATTGATTGGCTATGACTGCACAAAAGGCATACTTAGGGATCGGGTTTCCAACTAAGCTATTCAGATCCTGATGCCTGCATTCTTTCCCTTCTACAGAACAATATGGAAAACTTGCACATCCCGTGGCATCTGCTTATTTTGACTTGAATCTTACTTGCAAAATTTGAATTCATATCACACAGATTCAAAACTATTTTCACCTGTTTTCTCTCTTTTCATAAGCAGGGTTGGCCATGGGGTTATTAATCATTGCTGCAACAGATAAAGCTGACTTGTAAAAACAAGTCTCGGTTTTTCATTTGGAAACACACTGTGTACTGAGATACTGTATCACCACAGCAAACCAATGGCCTGCATTCCTGCTAAAACCACTTTACAAAGGTGCTTCTATCTGCAGTAAACATGCTTGGGTTCCAGTCCTATCAAACAGGAAGCTCAAGATCACTGTGCTGTTAACCTTTAATTTATTTGCAGTGGGAAACAGAGTATATTTGTAAATGGCATTAAATAAAACAAAAGAATTTAGTCACAGATACATAATGTAATTAGATAGTTACCAGTATCTCAGAAAAAGCTAACTTGATGAATGAAGTATATTCTATAAGTACTCCACATTATTCTCTTTTATCCATCTGGCTGTTCTGATCCAAGATACAACTTCCTATCAGAAAGACTCTTCCAAAAGGCAGCACAGATTATTCTGCTGTCCTGTTTAAAATCTTTAAATGGCTCCCACCACCTTGAACAAGCTGCTTAACCCTTCACTAAGGATTTTAATATTCTACATACAGCTACAGTCCAGAGGCTACATTTGTAGTACATTCTCCATCCTCAAACACTTGCTCCAGACTCCATGCCTAAGTTTGAATGATTTTAAAAAAGCTTTTAGCTTTTTTTTTTGGTCTTGTTCGTTATTATCAGTACCAGGGATTGAACTCACGACTGCCTGCTTGCAAGGCAGGCACTTATGCCGCTGAGCTAAATCCCTAGCCCCCAAAAACTTTTATCTCAAAGAGAATAAAACAAAATAAAATAAAACAGAACAAAGCAGATCAGAACAAAACAAGGCAAGCAACACAGGATTTCAAAACAAGACAACAGGAATTCAACAGTGGTTACCACGTCTCTTGTTTTCTTTGAAATCAGTGTCCATATCTTCACACACGATGAATTCAAACAAGATAAAAATAGTATAAAACCATCCAAAACAAAAGAATGAAAGCATAACAGGCCTTCAAAACCAGACAATAGGAAATCAACAATAGCTACCATAATGTCTCTTGTTTTCTTCAAAATAGCTGTCCATAACTTCACCATATATTGAAGTTAAATAATACAAAATAGGCTAAAACCAATAGAAACAAAGATGATAGGAAATCAGCAATGCCTACTACAATGTCTTGTTTTCTTCAAAGTAGCTATTGTTATTATCACATGTAATAAAATCAATTCTTGTAAACTCATTATAGGAGAAGTTCTAGGCATATATAACTCTGTACGTGTACATCTATCCTTTCTGTATTAGAGGGGAAAACAAAACAAAACAAAACAAATTATGAGAAAAACAAGAAATAAAAGAGACAAATAATAATGAAGAGCCCAAAACAAGGACAATATAGGCTTTCAAAACAAGGTGGTAAGAACATAACGAAGGTTGTTATTTTGCATAGTTGTCTTCAAAAGAGTTACTCAGATTACCAGATATAACATGCAAAATTGATCTAATCCTATGAATGTGAACTGTTTTGTCTCAAGAACTAATAGAATTAGTAGCACAATCATTTTAGCTATCCTAAGTATTTAAACATTTTATATATACAAATTTATATATTTTTTCTTTTCTCTTCCTTCTTTTCTCCTCTCAGTTATTTTTTTTTCACTTTTGATAAGTTTCTTACCCTTTTACAACATTTATGGAAAATTTTGTATCTTATTTACTCTTTCAGTTTCTTATACTAGGGAGACAATATGGTATTTACTCATCTGAGTGTGATTTATTTCACTTATGACTATGATCTCAAGTCACATCCATTTACTTATAAAAGAATCAGTGTGATCCTTCTTTATAGCTGAGTAGTACTCCATTGTATAAAAATAACACATCTTACAGTTGATGGGCATTTAGGTTGTTTCATGATTTGGCTATTAAAAATTGTGCTGCTATAAACATAGGTGCTAACATATCACTGTAGTATGATGTTTTCAATTCTTCTGGGAATATGCCCAGAAGTAGAGCAGATGCATCAAATGTGACTTCCAATCCCATCTTTTTGAGAAACCTCTACACTGATTTCCACAGTGGTTGTATGAGGATACACTCCCATCCACAATGCAGGTGAGTTCCTTTTTCCCCACAGCTTCTCCAGCATTTGTTGTTGGTAGTGTTCTTGATCCTGGCCATTCTTTCTGGAGTGAGATGGAATCTCAGTGTGGTTTTGATTTGCATTTCTCTAATGACCAATGATGATGAACATTTTTTCATGTATTTATTTGCCATTTGCATTTCTTCATCTGAGAATTGCGTATTCATCTCAGATGCCCATATTTGAATTGAGTCTTTGAATTTCTGGAGCCTGATTTTTTTTTTTTTTAATTATGTGTTCTGGATAGAAATCCTTTGTCGGAGGGACAATTGACTAAGACTTTTTTGCAGTCTGTGTTTTTTTTTTTTTAAACTCTGTTAGAGACTTCTTTTGACATGAAAAGCTTTTTAATAAGACAAGATTCCAGTTATTGATTCTGGGAAGTATTTCATGTGCAGTTTGATTTTTGTTCATGAATTCTCTGCTGAGCCTGATGTCTTCAAGATTTCTACCTACTTTGTCTTCCAGTAGATTTAGTGTTTGTGTTTTAATATTTAGATCTTTGATCCAATTTGACTTTAGTTTAGTGCATGGTGATAGGCATGGTTCTAGCTTCAGTTTTTGGCATATGGAGAGCCAGTTTTTCCTGAACCACTTATTAAAGAGGCTATCTTTCTTCCAGTGAACTTGTTTGGCACCTTTGTCAAACAGTAGGTTGCTGAATGTGTTGGTAGTTGTGGCTGTATCTTCTGTTCTATCTTCTGTTTCACTGATCCTCAGGTCTGTTTATATACCAGTACCATGCTGATTTTATCACAGTAGATTTGTAGTATAACTTCAAGTCAGGGATTGTAATGTCTCCTGTCTTGCTTTGTTGCCCAGAATAGTCTTTGCTATTCTAGGTCTTTTCTGGTTCCAGATGAATTTTAGGAATGATTTCTCTAGATCTGTGAGGCATGCTAGTGGTATATTGATTGGGATTGCATTAAATCTATATAACAACTTTGGGAGACTGGCCATTTTCACAATGTTTGGTCTTCCTATCCATGAATAAGGATTATCTTTCCATTTTCTGAGATCCTCTTCTATTTTTTCAGAGTATTGTTATTTTTATTGGCTAAATATTTTACTTCTTTTGTCAGATTGATTCCTAAATATTTTATTTTTTTTGTATGCCATTGTGAAGAGTTTGGCTTCTTTTAATTCTTTCTCAAGGAGTTTGTTGTTTGTTTACAGGAGTGCTATTGATTTTGGAGTGTTGACTTTGTATCTAGCTACATGACTGAATTTAGTTATTATACCTAGATGTTTTTCAATGGAGTTTTGGGTGTCTTCTATGTAGAGTATCATGCCATCTGCAAGTAATGATAATTTAAATTCTTCTGTTCCTATCCTTATTTCTTTTATTTCTCCCTCTTGTCTAATTCCTCTGGCCATTATTTTCAGCACTATACTGAAGAGGAATGGTGACAGTGGACATCTTTCTCTCGTTCCTGATTTTAGAATAAAAGCTTTCAGTTTTTGACCATTTAATATGATGTCGACTGTTAGTTTGTCATAGATGGCTTTTATCAGATGGACCATCTATTCTGATTTTCTGTAGGGTTCTTATCATGAATGAGTGTTGGACCTTATCAAAATCTTTTTCTGCATCTGTTGAAATGATCATGTGATTCTTATCTTTGGCCCTGTTGATATAGTATATTACATTTATTGATTTGCATATGTTGAATCATCTCTGTATTCCTGGGATGAATCCCACTTGGTCATGGTGTATGATCATCTTGAGGATTTCCCAGCATTCTATTGAAATTTTTGCATTTATGTTCATTAGGGAGATTGACCTGTAGTTCACTTTTTTGTTTGGGTCTTTCTCTGATTTTGGTTTTCGGTTAATCTTTGCTTTGAGGAATGAGTTAGAGAAAATTGCTTCCTCTTGAATTACATTGACAAGTTTGAGGAATGTTGCAATTAAGTCTTGAATTTTTTGTAGAGTTCAGCAGTAAATCCATCAGGACTTGGGCTTTTTTTGTTGGGAAGGTTTTAATTTTTCTGTTTTAGTAATTGAAATTATGGTATTCAGCAGTTTTACATCTTCTTGATCCAGCTTTGGTAATTCATATGTTTCTAGGAATCTGTCCATTTCTTCTGTGTTATCAAACCTATGAGAATAAGGGTTTTCAAAGTTGGCATTGATGATCCTCTGTATTTCTACAGGATCTGTAGTGGTTTTGCTCTTTCATTCCTTATTGCTTGAATTTGTTTTTCTTTCCTTTTTTAAAATAAAGTTGGCTTGGAGCTTATCCATGTTATTTATTCTTCCAAAGAATCAACTCTTTGTTTCTTTAATTCTTGGTATTGTTTTTTTGGTCTCTATTGCATTAATTTCTGCTCTGATCTTTATAATTTCTTCCCTTCTTCTGGCTTTGGGCTTGTCTTGCTCCTCTTTTTGTCAGTGTGTGAGCTGTAGCATTAGGTTGTTTATTTGTGTTCATTCTGTTTTCCTGCTGTTGGAATTCACCCCAATAATTTTCCTCTGAGGACTGCTTTCATTGCAACTCAAGGTTTTGGTAAGTTCTATTTTCATTTGCTTGTAGATATTTTTAAATTTCTTCTTTAATTGCCTCTGTGACCCCTTGAGTGTTCGGGTGTGTATTATTTAATTTCCATGTGTTTTGGTTGGTTTGCAGTTTCTTTTGTCATTCATTTCTAGTTTCATGGTTCTTTGATCCAGTAATATCTATGGGATAATTTCAATTCTTTTGTATGTACTTAAGCACGTTCTATGGGCCAGTATATGGTCTATTTTAGAGTATATCCCATGTGTACCTGAGAAGAATGTATATTCTAATGTTGCATGCATCACTCTGTCCACATCTACTAAGTACATTTGTTCACAAGTTTGATTTTGTTCTGCTATTTCTTCACTGATTTTCTGTCCAGTTTTTCTTTCTCTTTGTGTCGATGTGATTTTATGCTCTTCCATATTGCTTATATGAATTTACATTACTACAAGTATTTGTTTTATATAGCTGGGTGATCCCTTTTTTGGTGTATATATATTTAAGATTGTTATCTCTTTCTCTTGAAGTTTTCACCTAACTAGTATCTAGTGACCTTTTTAAAAATGTCTTTTGATCATTCTTGGTTTGAAGTTCATGTTGTCTGCAAACAGAATAGCTATCCTTGCATTTTTGGAGGGTTCTTGTTGCATGAAGTATTGTTTGCCATCCTTTGCTCATTTAGTCTATGAATTTCATTTTGGATTAGATGAGTTTCATGTATGCATCTTTGGTTGTTTCTTGATCCATTCTGCCAAACTGTTTCTTTTAATTGGTGAATTAAGGCCTCATACATTAATTGTTATGTGAATATATATTATGTCATTTTTGTCATTTTATCTTTCTGCTGTTGGTTCTTCACCTTTCCTCTCTGTTTAATTGTTTGCCTTGGTTAGTGTTTTTTGTCAGTTGGTGTTCTTGAAGTCATAGTTATTTTTATGTCTATCTAGAATTCTTTCAGTATTCTTTGAACGGTTGGTTTGGTGGTCATATAAGGTCTTTGCTATGGAAATATCTTATTTCTCTATCAATTTTGAAGGACAGTTTTTCAAGGTACATCAGTCTGGGCTAGAAGTCATTATCCTTTAGGATTCAAACACTTCACTCCATGCTCTTCTTGACTTCATTGTTTGTGTTGTGAAGTCTGCTGTGATTCTGCTAGGCTTTTCTTTTATAATCTCTTCTCTCTAATAGCTTTTAATATTCTATTCTTGGATATCTGGGATGTTGATTACTGTATGTTTGGGTGTAGATTTATTTTGGTTATGGCTAACTGGAGTTCTGTATGCTTTATTTGTTTGTATGTCAGTTTCCTTTGCCATGTTAGGGACATTTTTGGCTATTCTCTAAAGAATCTTTTGATATGATTTGTGCTGCCACTTTCCTTTTCATTTACAACTATAAATCTTTTGTTGTTTTGCTTTGCATCATCTTGCAACTGTTGTTTGTTATTTCCTGATTCCTTGTTATTTTTAAAAGCTCTTTCCTTTCCTGTTCACTAGCTGCAATCTTTTTTCAAGGTCTAAAAGTCTACTTTCACATTAATTCAGGTGGTTTGCCAGCTTTCAATAGAATTTTTGATTTCCTGTATGTTCTCTTTGAATCTGTTTCATTCATTCTGTTTATTTCTTATATTATTCTTTTAAGATTTCCATCTTTTTGCAGTGTCCCTCAATTTTTAAACTATGTCTTCTTTAGATGTGTTTAGCATTTCATTTATTACATTTGTCATTTTTTCTTTTACCTGGGAGATTGTTTCTGATTGGAGTTCCTTTACAGCTTTATGGAAATTTTTTTGTTTGTTTTTCATTTTCCTGTATTCCCCTGGAGAAGCTAAATGCAAGATCTTACTTCCTTTCTGGGTAACAGATATCTGTCAGTATTGCAGGAAGTTTCTGCAGTTGAGTAGAGATCCTTAGTCAGGGTTTACCAGGTCCTAGTGGCACTCAAAGGCTCCTCCAATGGGAAGAGCATGCTGGGTGGGCCTTCAGCATACCCTACATGGTACTGTGAAGCTTTCTGGCTGCTTGAGGCTGCTGCCTGGGACTCTTCTAGGTTCTGAGTGGTATACCAAGGCAAGTATGCTATGTAGGCCTTCATCTCATGCCACATGGCACAGCAAAGCTCTGCAGCTGCTTGGAATTGCTGGGCAGGGCCTTATCATGGTGCTAAAGTTGCATGGATGGATGAGAATTGCTGCATAGGACATTGGCTCCTGCTACTCAGCTCAGGCAATTCCCCAGCCCCTCGATGTCACTGGGTGGGGGCCAACCAGGCCCTGAGTGAGCTACTTGAAGGTCCCTGGATGATTGGTGATGCTGGGAAGGGCCCTATCCGATTCTGAGTGAGATGCAGAGGTGGCATGGCTGGATGGGGCTCAGTGTGAGGGCCTTCAGTTTGTGCCCTGATTTTCTAATAGGGGTAGGTAAACACATTTTTGGAATCAAATTCAATGTGTTGCCTCTTTGTTTTAACCTCATGCTAACAAAGATTTATACATTTTCAAATAATTGATAGAAAGGATTCAAAATATAGTATTCATGATACATGGAAATTTCATGAATGTCAAATGTCTGTGTCCATGAAGAAAGTTTTGTTTTGTTTTAGTTTATGCACGTTGCTATTCCCTGTATGTTCAGTGTGAGCTTCACCTACTTTCATGGCATAAGTCAAGCTGCACCACAATAATTTTCTGTCTGATCCTTTATGGAAACAAAACCATGTCACACCAAAACCTAATAAGCATAAATCAGAAAAAAGGAATTGTGAAGCATTCTGTGAGTCTAAAGCTCAGCAAGTCCCTGCCTCAAAAAATAATGTAAAAAGAAATAGTAGCTGTGAATGTATCTCAGCGAGGACCTTTGTTCAATCCTCAGTACTGCAAGAATAAAAAGAGAAATATGAAGCAAAACTTGTGAGAATCAATTTATAAAGGGTCCATAGATTTGTCAAGGAGCTGAGACTTATACTGAACCTCCAGTTTACATAGAAAAATGTATTCTTTTGACATTTTAACTCTGAAAAATTAATCTATATAAAATATAAATGCAATCATATATTGCAATGCATATTGCATTTAAGCATTTATGAGATATTCATATTTTGGTCCTATTTGGCATTTTGTATCTCTTGCCTTCTTCAACAGTGTTATTCTTTATGCCTGAAAATATGCTTGTTCTCTCTTACCATGTAATTAACAAGGGCTCTTTTACAAAATTCACTGTGGTATTTGTCTATTGGAGGAAACTGTCTTTGTCCTCTACTGCAGCATTGGGTTCTATTTCTGCTCTCAGACCTGAATCTTCTCTACATAATGGATGTTTTTTGCACTTTTTATTGTAATAGATTTTTCATAACTGAACTTTTGCATTAACTTTTATTTATCATTTTGTCCTTTGTCTTTTATGCCTGATGAATTGCACAACTTACATGCAAGTGTTTAGTAATACACATTTACAGATTAACAGTCAAGAAATGCTACCTGTATCTCAGATCCCACTTCATTCAGCTTTTATTTAAAATAAAATGCTGAAATTTTTATTTGATAAGAGTTATCATTACCTGTCACCGCTTTTCAGAGTCAGGAAAGTACTGAGAGATTTACACAGAGAATTTTCATAAGGAACCGGAACTCATTTTCATAAGGAACCAGAACCCAAGATGCTAGCAGTTACGATACAAAAAAACTTAACTATAGTGGACTTTATCTACTTCTTTGTTTTTATGTCTGAGACTAAAGAGATAAACACTACAATTACAGAGAGCTTATTGCAAAAGGAGTAAAACTAATGCCAAGAATAGTCCTTGGAGTAGCATGGACATCTCCTATGCAAATTACAAATGAAGTTTTCCTACAGATAGACCAGTAAAGCAATATCAGTTCTGGTAAAGGTCTCATTTACTTTGGCACACATCAAAACACTGATTTGGGGCTTTTTCACCAAAATCTATGTAATTTTGTTGCTCTCCATAAAAATTCAGTAATAATTATATTTTATCTTACTATTTTCTAGAGGTCAAGTACCATTCTTAGTCCTTTATATTTCTTTGTTTAATTTTTAAATCATCTCATGAGGCTTGTACATCATACTTACACTGCAAATGATTTCTGATACTTTATGGGCCACGTGCTACTGTTAATTTCACAAAGCCTTTCTGGCTTCTGCCTCCAAACCCAGTGAGTAACCCCTCTGGATGTGTTACACTCAAACCCTGGAGAGAAATTGCTTAAGGACACTTAAGAATTGTTCTCTAGGGTTTTCCACTACTGGCTCCAGCTTTTCACAGACTCTTTTCTTAGTTCTTTATCAAATAAAAATCATCTTGCAGCAGTCATTATGGAAGACATCAATAGGTATGTTTGTGTTAGGCTATTCCTGATGTTATAAAAAAACCACCATGGACTGGTTAATTTATGATAAATCTAAAAACAATTTCTCAGAGTTCCAAAGATAGTGAAGTTCAAGAGAAGAGCAGCAGATCACTTGTATGGGGAAGGCTGCACTCTGTTTATAGGTGGCGTCTTTTCCCTTGTTCTCATGGTGGAAGGAGCTGAAAGAGCAGAAGACCTTACTTCCTGTTTTAATTCCTTTGATAGATGCCATCTGTCAGGATTGTGCCCTCTTGTCTCAATCACCTCCTCGTCTTGTAATACCAATAACTGCAGGTTTGAGTTCGAACAAGCCAACTTTGGGTGTACATATACGTTTAAACTAGAGCAATGCATATAGTAAGCCATGCTCTGAAGGATACGGGTGATCAGTATGGGCGGGGCTCTAATGGAAGTCTTGTAGGTCGTGGACTACAGGAGAAGCTGTTCTGGGCCAGCATCGAGGTGCTGGGTAAGTCTTGAAGGCTGTTCCTCAATACAAAGAATAGCCACAGCAGAAATGAAATGAGTTCTATTCAGACGTAAAGGCCCCAACGGCGTCACAGAGGCATGAGCTAGCACACTATTTTGCGGAAGTCTTGAGAGTTTATTTGCTATGGTTATAAAAGAGAGCAGTACAGAATGACAAAATGAGAGGACCTGGTTTCAGACAGGGCTGAGCCAGGGACAGGAGTCTGATGTTGTGGAAAGGACGTTTATAAAGGGAGTTCGTTGGACCAAGAAGCAGTGACTCAAGTGGCCCAGCAATCATGGCTCCACAAGGAAGAGCATTATCCTTAGCAGTTCAGTATTTTACTGCCTGATAAGACATCAGAGCTATATTTACCACGTAACATCAGAAGGAATTCTGTCTCAAAGGGTAAGGTAATGAAACAGCATGACCAAGGGTAGAGGAATTGCTGAAAGTGAGTTGAAGGGTGAGTCATTATTTAGGGATCTGGTAAGCAGTATACATAACAGAATGAGCTGTTTCAATGGCATGTTTTCTTTGGCTTCTCCCTCTGTGTGTCAGTAAATCTGCCAGCAGTTTTGTACAGCTTTTTTTCCTTTTTTATCATTTGACAGAGTGCTGTAAGTTGAGCAGATATTTAGAATGTAGGAAGATTCATGCATTGATGATAAAATAAAAAATAACCAGATACATCATCTACTAAGCTTGACTTTCTACAGGCTGAATTCTTATTAGAGAATAAAAATATTTTAGTTGCTCTAAACAAAGTATTATTCTTTGTAAAAAGTATAATACTGGTTTTTAAATAGACTATTTCATGAATGTCTGAGTAAATTGTTTAGAAATATATGTCTGTATCTTTTTTACTATGGAGTGGTCCACAAGACCTGCCCGAAAACAGCTGAGCACTAGGTAACTGTTCCAAACTCAGCTTAGTGGAACTTTTGTCTAAATTAGAGAATTCTACAGAAGATGTTGTACTACTTTATTCACAAATTCAGTGACATTAAAACCATACCATTTAATTCACTTAACAAACATGATTAAGCAATATTACCTTTTCTTATGTGCAAGGTGACTGAAATACAGAGGAGTTAACACTTCTGTCCAAAGTCCAATAAATGCTTTACTCCAAAGGCTAAAGTGTTTCCTGTGTCTGCCAACATGGTAGAGTCTGGTACCCTGTACTGCAGAGCAGCAGTGTGAATGCTGACACCATGATCAGAGGACTCCAAAGAAAAGTCCTGTTGAATGCTGTGTGAAAGCATGATACCTGCACCTTGCACATGGATAATTTGGCAGCAGCAATGTTGCTCCTGAAGCAGGGACCCATGTAATTAAATGCTGTTAACCTCGAGTAGCCAATTAACCTGGGCGTTTCTTGAAGGTGACCCTTACTGAGCTCTATAAAGTCAAATCATTTCATTTCAAAATCAGACAAGACCTCCAAGACTAAGTCTCCATACTCTCTTCATTTTTCTGGTGATTTTGAGTAATATTAAGTATTAACTTTTTTGGTCAAACTATGGGCTAAAGTTTTTATAAGAATTTTATGAACAGCATTTCAAATAGTACAAGATACCAGGATTAGTATTAATATTTTTAGAATGAAAACAAGGACCCTGCAGTTGGGAGAGACCTTGGGTAGGTCTTTCTTAAGTTATCCATCTAGAAAGTGTCAAGTTGGCATTTAAACAAACTTCAGTTCTAATCCTTGCCTCTACTGAGTTCTTGTTCATGTTCTCCTCAGGTCACCGAGCTTATCTGAGTGGACCTGGGATTCATTCCCACTCCTCTGTATTCCACAGGGAAGTGCTTCTTCTATTCCACAAGGTTCATCTTGTCTAATATGTGGAAAGCCGGACAAGGGAAATGGGCAGATACAGATAAGGTTATCAAGACTAATTACAGCTTACTGTAACTACAATTATGCCCTTTTAAAAATTCTTTTTATTTTCTTATTTAAAGGAAGACAAAACAAAATAGAAAATGGGCAGAAATAGTACACACTTTCAAAGAAAAGAAATAGTAATAAATCGCAAGACCAAATTTCATTGCTGGTGGAAAGCCCACGTGGTCAAAGCATGCAGGACTGCAGGGCTGACCAGTTGTGAGTGCTGTCTTCAGCCTCACCAGTGGTTCATTCCATGACCTTGTTCAAACCACTAAACCCTTCGTTTCAGTTTCTCCATCCATAATGTGATTATAAATAATATATGGTCCCTAGCTACTTCACAGGGGTCATGAAGGCATTAATAATGTAATTATTTATAAAGTACTTTGAAATCCTTGAGTGAAATATGATATTAAAAATATCACTGCACTCAAAATATTCCCTGACAGGCAGACTTAAATGGGAAAACTATTGCTCTCTGAGTAGAAAATATGTCTGATAGGGTACATAATTTTCCTCCAGAAAAATGCCTCCCACACAAGTGTCTCAAAACCTCATAACTTTTGTTTAAGGTGCCAGGACTTTGGAGGATTGCAGACCTAAGTAGAGTTAAGAGTTCTCAGTAGGCTGTTCCTTTTGCCCCATACTTTTGTAAGTTTATAAAAATTAAAAGAAGGACTGAGAGCTTAAGCATGCAAAAATAGGACTGTCAGATAAGATACAGGACATGCTTGTAATGTTTGAGTTCCAAATAAATCATAAATAATGTTTCATATATACATATCCCAAATAACTGTGTTTCTCTTTTTACTTTTTTAAAAATAACTTTTTTATATAATCGAAGTCTGAAACATGATGTTAGGGGATAGAATGTAGGTAATAAAATGAATAATCTAGAAACATATTAACATCCCTGTCACTATACATTATTCTTTGTAACACGAGCAACTGAAATCTAAGTTTTAAAAAACCTCTAAAATTATACGACTATATAATCTTCATCTATATTATGTTGTTAGCTGCTATTTTGAATCTTTTGAGTATTATTTTTCTATTTCCTCTCTTCTACATAGAAATATTTCTTACAATAAAATTAACTGTGTGAAATTTATTTAACACTAGATGCTATTTGTTTATCTTTTCTAAATCTGCCAATCTGGCCTCAAACTTTATTTATTTAATTAACTTGATTTTTTAAAATTTTATTTAAAGAAAAACACAGAGAAAGGGTAGAAATAATGCATAATTTCAAAAAAATAAACAGTGAGATTGGCTAGGAGTCAGGGTCTTATGAGTACACAGGTAGAGCTCCAACATGGACTGCTAAAGTAAAGTTTGAACTAAACTGAAGAAATTCAAAGCATTCTAGGAACTTAGTTGAAAAATACATATTTGGATTATCACATACCATAAGAACTTTATATGAAAGATTCTTCTACAATTGCTACATTAGTTTAAATTTCTTAACTTGGAAGGTTTTATTAAATTTAAAAAAAAATACGCATATACACACACATTAAAGCCCATTCCTTGTGGAAGTGTTTATCTTGCATTTCGCTGCTGGGCTGAACTATTAATTAGTTACCAAGTTATTTATCATAGATTCAGGGACAGAATACAGCCCTTGATAAGAGAAATAATATGTTAATAACTGCTTACTTGTTTAAAATTAATTGGCAAATGGAGAAATCCTACACAAAAGCAGGAATTGAGAAAATAAAGAATATTAGAAAGACTTTAAAATTTAGAAGTCAAGTTTGAAATACTGTAATCACACATTTAAAGGAAAGTGGAGCATCTGCTGAGAGACGAAATAGCATCCACAGGCTGTGAGCAGATACTGGATTCAAATTCTGTCCTCTTTAAAAATGCTACAATCTTGGAGAATTTTACTTTTTCCTTCACTCAGTCTTTTTAAGCTATGAAATGGGAGGAAAAGGGCACGCTGCTGCATGAGGCCACTGATAACATCTCAACGTCATGATGTCAGTGGTGCCTTGCGCCCTGTCCTTGGCAAGACAGATGTGCTTGCGGTCCTTCAACCTTGGTGACTTAACGCCACTCCTGCATTATTACTGAAGCCATGAGTGAATGCTTGCACCTCTCCAATTACGCATTTTATTTATTTTCATGCAAGTATAATGTTAACCATAAGCCATTTTGGATTCTTTCTCTATAGACTTTTGTGATATAGTTTATGCTCCTTTACTGTTAAAAGTTATGACTGCACGTGTGAAAAATTGCAAAAAATATTTTAATACACATTTCATGAAGAGAAGATGCTCAGTGAACATAAATGATTATTGTATTCCTGGTTCTTCATATTTATTACATGGTTTGACTCCCAAAGTAAGTGTTGGATTGGGTTTCATTTATTCCTAACCTATACAGGACTGAAGAGAGACTCAGAGAAATCCAGAAAGTTCTCTATGGTTGAACAATACAGACATGAGCTGATGTACATTATTTCTTCTACTAAGTATGTTGCCTCTTGTCTCCCATTGAAGACTGGCCTGGGGTCAAGGTCCTATGAGCACAGAGGTAGAGCTCCAGCATAGACTACTAAACTTACTCTGTTTGGCAGTGAGCTAGACCATCAGATATGGCTCCTTTCCTAAAATGAGCCCCACTCACCAGTAAAATGAACTCAGAAACTGAAAGATAACATTACAGACCTCAGCAAGCAAGCACTATTAACAAAAATGATCCTGAGGGTAGGAACTTAATTGTCTCAGACTCCATCCCACAGCGACACTAGGAGCACCATGTGGACAGAAGAGTGCTGGGCTGCTACTCAGGCCTGCCAGGGGCTGGAGGTAACGTCAGTGAGTCTCGCTCTAGTGATGGTGTTAATTTCAAGCTCTGTTAAATACATGAAATAATAAGTGCACAATATCTTACTCAGAACAAAATTACACCACCATTAACTGGTTCACCAGAGGTGAATGAATTATCCTTTGACACAGAATTTGCATTGATTGAGCAAAAGAAAAAAATGCTAGAGGTAAGGTAGCCTTTGGATCCACTCCCAAGTATCATGCTAGGGCATGTCAGGTTCCTCTTTCTTTGCTTCACTTATCCATTTTTTAGTTCCATGTCTCAGATTCTGTCTCCACATTCTCTGTTTAGAAACTGTTAGTAAGGACACTGTCTACAGGCACGATCACTTCTTCTCTCTTCCCTTAAAAAGCAATTTTGCCTGGAATCCAGTGGTTCTTTCCCTTGAGTGCATACCTCAATCAACCCGAGTTTGCAAAAATAAAGACTGCTCAGCCTTGAGTCCTTGTTTCTTGGGCCCAGAATTTGAATGTCTAACAAGTTTTTAGATGCTGATGATGCTTATTCAGGGCACTTTGAAAATCACTATTCAACAGGGGAATCCAGGGATGAAAGGGGTCTGTACTATCAAGAATCAATTCCAACTTATTCTTTTATCTGAATGTAAAATCCTCTGATAATATAGCATTACTGCCTGACACCTACCTGTTGGCCATTCACATAAGAGTTATACTTAGCTTTGTAATATATGCCATAATGGACTTAATTTTATATTCATAAAAAATTACCTATAATACCTACTTGGAAGTATTATGGAAAAAATTAGATAAAAAGCAAGTTGAGAAGTCAGACAGACCTGAGCATGAGTTTCTGTCTTGCTGTCACCTTTCTCATGGCCCCTAATATGTTCATGTTTACTACATCACTGTTAAAGTCAAGCCAAATTGTATATAGCTTGAAGACCACTTACCAAGATGGGATAAATTAACGTTGAGGTTCTCAAACTCAGAGGTACATCAGAATACCCTGAACACTTGACAAAACACAGATATGCAGGCTCTATCCCCAAAATCTTTAATTCTAGATACTTGGTGGAGGCCAACAATCTGTACTTTTTTCACATGCCCCAGAAATGCTGTGTGTCTGGTCTGTAGACCACCTGTTGAAAACCATTGATTTGACTGAAACAACAGTCTTGACAAAAAGTGTGGTCACCCATGGGAAGTCATAATTCAATTTCCCTCTCTTCCTAGGCCTTTACAGTCTTAATAATTTGAATAGGTCTGTCAGAACTTCCTCCCCTCAAGATATACTTTACCTGATTATCTAAAATTTGACATTTTCATTTACCTTTTCACCACTGCATTTTCTTTTTATTCATTCCCTTATGCCAAATCCAGGCCTATTTTTTTGGTGGTGTTGCATCTGTATTCAGATTTCAAACACTTAATACCCTCTCTCTCGATTGCTCTGTACTGGCCAGCTACATTTGGCCTCTCCCGAGAAACTTTGTCCCATAATTAGTCACATATTTTAGCAGCAGTGGAGGTGAGAGACTGGAGTTTTTTCTGCTCTAGGTGGAGGGAGAAGTGTGGCTGAACCCTTGCTGTTCAAGAGGCTTTGAATGCAGTGTTCTCTGCCAACAAACAGATTGTCTTGATTCGGAAACCTGTGTCAGCCCCCAAACACTTTCAAGGTTTGAAAAGCAACAGAAAGATAAAAGAGCATCAAATCTATTTAGAAATTTGCCCACTGGCAATAAGCCTCTTGTTTCTTACTTTGGCAAGGAGCTTTAGAGACTCCACTTTCTTTTCATCTCTCTTCACCTCTGCACCACATTCCCTGCATCTCTTTTCATCTCTGCACCACACTCCCCCACACTGTCATCCGTCCGATGTGCCCTGTGGAAGTAAGTACAAAAGGCAAAAATCATGCTGCACTTTTAAGTGATGAAATCCGATGCGCTCTATTTGTAATTCCTCACTCTTCCATAGCATATGTGATCCTGAGATCTCCATCAGTACATCAGTGCACAACAAAACCTCGCTATTGTCCTTGGTTCTCAAAGGGGAAGATAATGTAAGTCACTTTATGATACCGCATATCCTCAATGTCTGTCAGTTGCAGAACTACTTTAAAGACTCCCTGTGCTTTTGCTGGAGGTCCTCCAATTTCTGTAAAACGTTTTTATTGTTTAAAGGACAATGTAAGTACAAATCAGTAGGTAGTTTCTCATCAAGAATGATCTCTTAGAAGTAATTTTTGCAAATTAACTTTAGGACCAACGTTCAATGATGAATGGTATATGACGGATGAAGTAATTACTTTAAAAATCAATTTTAAATGGAACATTATAACAGAAATTACAGTAAGGTATTAGTAGTCTTAAAACACAGTCAGAATCTAAAGCTCATTATGAAGTTAAACAGAGCTACATTTGAAACCTGTCTCATCCAGCCACCCTCACATACAGTGGATATGTAGCCAGTGCAGACAATGACAAGCATGGCCACCATCCTGTGGAGTGTTTCAAAGGCTTTTGAATCCTGCCAAGTTCAAGTCTGTTCACAACCACAAGGCTGTTAGAATATTATAGAGTGAATCTGGGAGGGAATCTCAATATGCCACAAGTTTCATTAGCCTTCTTTATTTCTAAATGTTTCTTCTAACTTGCCCACACTTTGTAGTAATGCAAATAGGTGTTGTGAAGTGACATTTACTTTAAGTAGTTTTGTCCTGTTGTGAGTGTGTAAAATCTGATTAATCAAAAGAACTTCTTGTGTACCTGGTAGTAAAAAGCCATGCCAAATAAAACTTCCCAGACTGACACTCCATGGGCAGGTGTGCTGTTTGCTATTGGACCTATGTTGACGTACATCAGTTGTTTTCTCTGCAGGGCAATGGTGCATATATTAATTTTAATTGAACTGTACAACATTGTCATGCATCCAGTATCAATTACTAAGCCTTCCGTGTTTGTCTGAGAGATTTAGAGATTTTGGGTAACTCTATTAAGTGTGTGCTACCAGTGAGTGGTAGGATTAGAATCTAATCTGACTGGGTGAAAAACCACTCTTGTCTTTGTTGGCCATTACTTCTGCCCTAAATAACGAGAGCAGTCTAACTTGGCTTTGTCGTGCTTTGTCATTTTCTTCTATTTGTATGTCATGGTGTGTGATTTAATTGGAAATAACGTTCAAAAGTATTTTTTTCAGCTTAGCCAGCAACAATTTGGTGGGTTATTCTTAATCAATCTGTTTAGTATTTAAATCTTAATGAAGATTTAACTATTCTTAAAATGTTACTTATATGCCTAGGCTTCATTTAAAGCATCTTTTGACAAAAACAATAGTTTTCCAGGTAAAAGGGGCATTTTGATTTGTTTATAAGGATGTTTAATAAAGCATGGGAAAGTCCCAGATTTAATTTCTTTGCATTCTGCACTATTTTCAAATATCCTATTGGGCAAAAATGCAGAAGAAAAAACTTGTTCAAAAGAAGTTAATCTAGGATCCATTTTTCATTTAAATACAAAATATTTTGGTAGCATTTTATTATTTCTAATTTTTCTTGGAATACAGATAACTTGTATATTGAGGCAATCTTTACCTTTTGTATGTATTTCTTTTGTTCCTTTGTCTATTTTTTTGGTAAGAATTCTAGCAAGGATTTGTGATTCCATGGCAAAACCACACTGTGAAGAGCAGTGCTGTAAGATTTGAACTGCTGATACTGTATGCCTGCTTCAGGCAGCTTCATAACTGTTACGTTCATTAAGATCCTATGTACAAGAAGACCATATTAATATTTTGGATTGGATTACTGAACACAACTGTTTGCAGTCTCACTGTTTGAATGTTCGCTTTGTGTGCTTTGATCCTGTGACCTGAAACACCGTTTCTAAGATGATAGCGAGTAATCTATTAACTGGTGATAGCATACTGTTGTTGTTTTTTTTTCTTTTCTGTAGTTCTGAATTACTTGTACCCTTACACTGTTTTGTTTTGTTCTGCTTTATTCTCTCTTTTTCCTTTTAAATAAAATATTTTAAAAAATAAAATAAAATGAATAGAAAAAGAAGATCCTATGTACAGATGTAAGCATTTATTTCTTCATGTCTTCTACTGGAGACTAACTTACAATTTATGTATTGTAAAGCACCTTATATATTGTAGAGTTCACTATACTATAAAGTTCATTATAGATTACTTTCCTTTTCTTCTTCCTTTATATTACTCTAGAATATTATTTTTAAAAATTAGTTTATCTATAAATTCATTTCAAAATACTAAACAGAAATTATTAAATGCTAACCACAACAGAATGTATTTCTGTTTTTGGGTAAAGAGCACAGAAGGAAGCTTTTGGTTGCCTATATAAATTCTATGACTTGTACCTTCTTTTTTTAAATTTTTTCTTATTTTAAATAGATTCAGACAAAATACAGAACAAAGCAGATCAGAACAGAACAAGGTAAGTAGCACAGTACTTCACTACAAGAAAACCAAACATTAACAGTAGCTATCATAATGTTTCTTTCTTTGAAATAGTTGAGCATATCTTCATATACAATAGTATGAAACATAACAAAATAGTATAAAACCATTCAAGAGAATGAAACTATTAAAGGGCATTCAGAACTAAAAAACAAAAATGAACAATGGCTACTATATTATCTCATTTTCCATAAAATAATTTGTGTATGCTTTGACACATAATAAAATCCAGTAAGATACAACATGATAGAACCAATGGAAACAGAAGAACAAATGCAAGGTAGGACTTCAAAGCAAGATGATATTAAAACCAGCAATGGCTATTATAATGCCTTGTTTTCTTCAAAATAGCTGTTCATGCTATCACAGATAATAAAATCAAAAAAACTAGAATAAAAGCAATCCAAATAATGAATGAAAACATTATAAGGCTTCAAAGCAATGTAATGAAAAATGATTACCATAAAATCTTATGTACTCTAACATTTCTTAAACTATGGAGACTATTCAGTATTTATACCTGTGAGTTTAATTTATTTCACTTATCAGTATGGTCTCAAGTTGCATTCATTTATTTATAAATATCTCAGTGTGATCATTCTTTTTTAAAAATTTTATTTAAAAGGAAAAAGAGAAAAACACAAAACAAAACAAAGAGGTGTAAGGGTACACGTAATACAGAACTACAAAAAAAAAAAAAAACAGTAAGAAATCACCTGTTAATAGATTACATATTATCATCTTAGAAATAGTTGCTCAAATCACAGTATCAAAGAATACAAAGTGGACATTCAAACAGAGAGACTGCAAACAGCTGTGTTCAATGATCCAAAAACATTAATATAGTCAGCTATTTAACACCCCCTAAACACACTTGCTGTTATATTCGTTAGAGCTCTTTTTTATCCCCTCTCTTTTTTACAACAAAATTTACACATTTTGGATTTTATTACTCCTTAGTTCTTATTACTTTTTTTGGGGGGGAGAGAATAAAGTCAAATTTGGCAAAACAAAGCTGTCAGTCAAAACCAAGGATAGACATAGCACATGGTGTAAAACAGAGTACAAGGTTATCAACAATGGTTATCAACGATGGCTCTTGTTTCCTTAAAAAGAATTGTCTAGCTGAGTAGTATTCCTTTGCATAAAAATATCACAACTTTTTTATCCATTCCTCAGTTTATGGACACTTAGGTTGTTTCCAATATCTGGCTATTACAAATTGTGCTGCTATAAACATGGGTGCACATATATCACTGTGGGGTGATGTTTTCAGTTCTTCTGGGAATTTGCCTAGAAACAGAACGACTAATGATGATGAACATTTTTTCATGCATTTATTTGACATTTGTATTTCTTCACCTGAGAAGTGTGTATTCATCTCAGATGCCCATTTTTGGATTGGGTCTTTGAATTTTGGGGGTATGATTTTTTTTTTAATTCTTTACATGTTTTAGACAGAAGTCCTTTGTCTGAGTGACAGTTCACTAAGATTTTTTTTTCACAGTTTGTGAGTTTTCTTTTCACTGTGCTGGAGACTGCTTTTGACACATCTTTAATAAGACATGATCCAAGTTATTGATTCTGGGAAGTATTTCCCGTGTGGTTTGAGTCCTGTTCGTGAATTCTCTACCTACCCCTATGTCTTCAAGATTTTTAACCAATTTGTCTTCCAACAGATTTAGTGTTTCTGTTTTAATATTCAGATCTTTGATCCATTTAGATTTTATTTTAGTATATGGTGATAGGCATGGGTCTAGTTTTAGTTTTTGGCATATGGAGAGCCAGTTTTTTGAGCACCATTTATTAAAGAGACTATCGTACTTCCAGTGAACATGTTGGCCCCTTTATCAAAGATAAGGTGATTGAGTGTGTTTGTAGTTGTGGTTGTATCTTCTAATCTAGTCCACTGACCTTAAGATCTGTTTTTATTCCAGTGCCATGTTGATTTTATTACAGTAGCTTTGTATTATAACTTCAAGTCAGGGATTGTGATACCTCCTGCCTTGCCTTTGCTGCTTAGAATTGCCTTTGCCATATTAGGTCTCTTCCGGTTCCAGATGAATTTTCAGAGTGATTTCTCTAGATTTATGAAGTATGTTGATGGTATTTTCATGAGATTTCATTGATTCTGTAGAACAGTTTTTGGAGACTGGTCATTTTCACAATATGTATTCTTCCTATCCATGAGCAAGGGATATCTTTCTATTTTCTGAGACCATCTTCAATTTCTTTTTTTCAGTGTATTGTAATTTTCCCTGTATAGATCGTTCACTTCTTTCGTGAGAGTAACTCCCAAATATATATATATATATATATATATATATATATATATATATATATATTTTTTTTTGTGGCTAGTGTGAAAGGTGTAGCTTCTCTTATTTCTATGTCAGTGATTTTGTTGTTAGTGTATAGGAATGCTATTGATGTTTGAGTACTGATTATGTATCCAGCTACATAGCTGAATTTATTTATTATATATAAGAGTCTTTCAATGGAGTTTAGGAGGTCTTCTATGTAGAGTATCATGTCATCTGCAAACAATCATAATTTAACTTGTTCTTTTTCTATCTTTACGCCTTTTATTTCTCTCTCTTACCTAATTGCTCTGGCTAGTATTTCCAGTAATATATTAAATAGGAGTGGTAATAAGGGCCATCTTTGTCTTGTATCTGATTTTAAAGTAAACATCTTCAATTTTTAGTATGCTACTGGCTGATGGTATGTCATAGATGGCCTTTATTATATTGAGGTAAAGACCATCTATTCCAATTGTCTGTAATGTTCTTATCATAAATGAATGTGTTGGACCTTATTAAAAGCTTTTTCTGCATCTATAGAAATGGTCATATGATTCTTACTTTTGGCTTTATTGATATGGTATATTATATTTATTGATTTACGTATGTTGAACCATGCCTGCATGCCTGGGATGAATCCCACTTGGTCATGGTGTATGATCTTCTTGATGATTTGCTGCATCCTGTTTACCAATATTATATTGAGGATTTTTGCATCTATGTTCTTTAGGGAGATTGGTCTTTAGTTCTCTTTTTTAGTTGGATGTTTCTCAGATTTTGGTACTAGAGTAATATTTGCTTCCAGGAACGACTTAGGGAGAATTGCTTCCCTTTCACTTTCATTGAAGTGTATGAGGAGTGTGGGCATTAAGTCTTATTTGTACTTCTTGTAGAATTTAGCAGTGAATCCGTCTTGGCTTGGGCTGTTCTTTGTAGGTAAGGGATTGATTACCTTTTCAGTTTCATTAATAGAAATTGGGTTATTCAGCAGTTTTACATCTTCATGACCTAGGTTTGGTACTTCATATGTTTCTAGGAATCTGTCTATTTCTTCTGTGTTATCAAACCTTTGAGAGTAGAGGTTTTCTAAATAGGTGTTGATGATCTTCTGTATTTCTATAGAGTCTGTAGATATTTCACCTTTTTATTCCTTATTGCATGAATATGAGCTGATTCTTCCCTTTTTAAAATAGGGTTAGTTAGGGGCTTGTCAATCGTATTTATTCTTTCAAAAAGCCAACTCATTGATTCATTGATTCCTTGGATTGTTTTCTTAGTCTCTATTACATTGATTTCTGCTCTCATTTTTATAATTTCCTCTCTTTTTTGGCTTTGGTCTTGACTTGTTCTTCTTTTTCTAGTTGTTTGAGGTGTAATGTCAGGTTATTTATTTGTATTTGTTTTGTTTTCCTGATGTGGGAACTCAGTGCAATAAATTTTCCTATGAGGACAGCTTTTACCGCATCCCACAGATTCTGGTAAGTTTTATTTGTATTTTTATTTGCTTGTAGGTATTGTTTAATTTCTTCTTTAATTTCCCCTGTGATGCACTAGTTAATTAAGAGTATGTTATTCAGTTTCCATGTGTTTGTGGGATTTTTGCAGGATCTTTTATCATTAATTTCTAATTTCATGGTGCTATGATCCAACAACATGCCAGGGATAATTTCAACTCTTTTGCATTTATTTAAATATGTTTTGTGAGCTAATATATGGTCTATTTTAGAGAATGTTCCATGTACTGCTAAGAAGAGTGTGTATTCTGATGTTGGATCCAACATTGTATATGTCTATCAAGTCCATTTGTTCACAGGTGTGATTCAGTTCTTTTATTTCTTTGCTGGTTTTCTATCTGGTTGATCTGTCCCTTTGTGTCAATGTTGTGTTAAGGTCGTCTCTTAGAATTGTGTTACTGCTAGTTTGGTTTTTCATTTCTATTAATACTTGTTTTGTATAATTGGGTGCTCTGGAATTTGGTACATATATATTTAAGATAGTTATCTCTTCCTCTTGAAGTTTTCTCCTAACTAGTATGTAGTGACCGTCTTTATCTCTTCTGATCATAATTTGTTTAAAGTTCACATTGTCTGCAAACAGAATAACTACCCCTGCTTTTTTGGGGGGATGTGGGTGTTTCCTGTTGCATGATGTATTGTTTTCCATCCTTTGACTTTCAGTCTGTGAGTATCCTTTGGGTTAGATGGTTTTTTTGTAGACAGCATATGGTTGGATTTTGTTTCTTGATCCATTCTGCCAATGTTTCTTTTAATTGGTGCATGGAGACCATTTACATTAATAGCTATAACTGTTAGATATTGGTTTATTGTTGACATGTTATCTCTCTGCTGTTGCATCTTTATCTTTTTGTTCTGTTTAATTGCTTTGCTTAGTAGTTTTTTCCTAAGTGTATCAAAACTGCCTTTCAGTATTGGCAGGGTTGGCTTGGTGATCATGAAATTCTTCAGCTGTTCTTTGTCGTGGAAGCATCTTATTTCTCCATTGATTTTGAAGGACAGTTTTTCAGGGTACATCAATCTAGGTTGGAAATCATTTTCCTTTAGGATCTGAAATACTTCACTCCAGGCTCTTTTTGACTTTATTGTTTGTGCTGAGATTCTGATAGGTTTTCCTTTATGAATGATCTGTCTTTTCTCTCTGACAACTTTTAGTATTCTCTTCTTTTGTTGGATTTCTGGGATGGTTGTTATTATATGTCTGAGTGTAGTTTTATTTTGGTTATGACTGGAGTTCTATATACTTCACTGATCCTGATGTCAGTTTCCAATCTCATGTTTGGGAAATTTTCAGCTGTTACTTCTCTAAATATCCTTTTGATATCCTTTATGTTGTCCCCTTCTTTTTCATTTTTCCCTATCAATCTTGTGTTGTTTTTCTTTGTATCATCTTTTAGTTGTTGAATTGTTATTTATTGATTTCTTGTTATTTTTAAAAGATCTTTCCTTTCTTGTTCACTAGCTGTAGTCTTGTCTTTGAGGTCTGAAATTCTATCTTCACTTTCATTGAGGCAGTTTTTACAGCTTTCAGTGGAATTTTTGATTTCCTGTATATCTCTTTGCATCTGCTTTATGCATTCTGTTTGTTTCTTATATTGTTCATCCAGGAATTCTATCTTTTTGTTTAGTTCCTCAAAATTTTTAACTGTGTCTTCTTTAAATATGTTCAGCATCGCCTTCATTTCTTTTATCATTTCTTCTTTTACCTAGGAAATTATTTCTAGTTTGAATTCCTTTAAAGCTTCCTGGAGTTGCTTCTTTATTTCAGTTGCTATTATGTCCGATATTTCAGTTGTATGGCATGTATTTTCTTCTATGTACATAGCTCCTAAGGTTTCTTTAATGGGCTGGAGGTTTGAGATTGTAATTTGGTCTTTCATTTTGTCATTTTCCTATATTTCTGTGTTTCAAGTGTTTCAAGTGTTGTTCCAAGGCTTCCCCAGGGTCTGTTCGAAATCCTCTTCTATGCCCTCAGCTCCTGGAACTCTGGCTGCCCAGTTTCGCGGGTTGAGAGAGGGTCACTTGTGGTGGGACAGGCTGGCTTAAGGCTCACGAGCTGGTCCAGTGCACCTGGAAGCCACGAAGTTCCCTTTCCAGGGCCTACCATGTGTCCCAAACTATCTGGGCTCGGGGAAAAGTGCGGGGGGCACTCACCCCAGGTTACCCAGCCTCTGTAACCAATGATGCCCATTTGCTTAGAACACCAGAGTCCACCAAGCACAGCTGGGAGCGGGCAGGCCATTGCAGGCCTGCTCTGGACCCGCCACACTGGTACAGTGCACCCAGAACCACAAAGTTCCTCTTTTACTTCTTTTGTGAGATTAATTCCTAAGTATTTCATTTTTTTAGATGCTAGTGTGAAATGTGTGGCTTCTCTTATTTCTCTCAGTGATTTTGTTGTTAGTGTATAGGAGCACTATTGACGTTTGAGTATTAGTTTTGTATCCAGCTACACTGATGAATTTATTTGTTATATCTGAATTCTTTCAATGGAGTTTTTGGGTGTCTTCTATGTAGAGTATCCATGTCATCTGTTAGTAATGATAATTTAACTTCCTGTTTTCCTATCTTTTCCCATTTTATTTCTCTCTCTTGTCTAATGGCTCTGGCTAGTATTTCTAGTGTTATGCTAATTAGGAGCTGTGATAAGGAGCATTCTTTTCTTGTGCCTGATTTTAAGGCAAAGGCTTTCAGTTTTTGGTCATGTAATATGATGTTGACTGTTCATTTGTCATAGATAGCTTTTATCATATTGAGGTCAATTTTTCAATTTTCCAATTTTCTGTATGTTGCTTATAATGAATGAGTGTTGGACCTTGTCAAAAATTTGTTCTGCATCTATAGAAATGATCATACAATTCTTAATTTTGGCTCTATTGATATGGTGGTTTATATTTATTGGTTTACGTATGTTGAACCATGCCTGCATGCCTGGGATGAATCCCACAGGGCTGTGCTATATAATCTCCTTGATGATTTGCTGCATCCTGTTTGCCAATATTTTATTCATTAAGGAGATTGGCCTGTAGTTCTCTTTTTTAGTTGTGTGTTTCTCAGATTTTGGTACTAGAGAAATATTTGCTTCCAGGAATGGCTTAGGAAGAATTGCTTCTCTTTCAATTTCATTGAAGTTTGAGGAGCATCGGCATTAAGTCTTCTTTGTATTTCTTGTAGAATTCTGCAGTGAATCCATCTGGGCCTGGGCTCTCCTTTGTAGGTTAGGACTTAATGACATTTTCAATTTCATTAATAGAAATTGGGTCATTAAGCAGTTTTACATCTTCTGGACCCAGCTTTGGTACTTCATATGTTTCTGGGAATCTGTCAGTTTCTTCTGTGTTCTTCTGTGTTACTGAACCTCTGTTAGTATACGTTTTGAAATAGGTATTGATAATCTTCTGTATTTCCTCAGAGTCTGTAATGATTTCATATTTTTCATTCCTTATTGCATGAATTTGAGTGTTTTCCACCCTTTTAAAAATAAAGTTGGCTAGTGGCTTATCAGTTTTATTTATTCCTTCAAAGAACCAACTCTTTGATTCATTGATTCTTTGGGCTGTTTTCTTAGTCTCTATTGCATTTATTTCTGCTCTGATTTTTATAATTTCCTCCCTTCTTTTGGCTTTGGACTTGACTTGTTCTTCTTTTTTTTGATGTTTGAGGTGTAGCATCAGGTTATTTATTTGTATCTCTTCTGTTTTCCTGATGTGGAAACTCTTGCAATAAATTTTCCTTTGATGACTGCTTTCATTGTACAGATTCTGGTAAGTTGTATTTGTGTTTTCACATGCTTGTGGGTACTGTTTAATTTCTTCTTTAATTTCATCTGTGACCCACTGGTTACTGGTCTACACAGTAAGCTCAAGGCCAATTTGAGATACATGGTAATACTGATTACTGGTCTACACAGTAAGCTCAAGGCCAATTTGAGATACATGGTAAGAACCAGTCTCAAAAAAAAATACAAACACAACAAAAGCTTCAAAAAACAAATTTTAAAAACTCCAGAAAAACAGTAAGAGTAAGTGTAAACTTATCCTCTTGATTGAGGAAGCCCTTATTTGACTTATTCTAAATGTGAGGTAAGGTTTGTGGTGCTTATAAAGCTCTAATCTATATAATTCGGTTGATGCATATCATGATAGTAAAATAATTCTTTCTAGAATTAAAATACTTGATAGAACACTAGGTCATTTGTATAAATCTATCAACAATGAGATTGTTTGGATGAAGCTGAGTACTTACAGTAATGCAGACTGCAAAAGTCCTATTTTGCTTCCGCAGGAGATAAGGACCAAAGTAGCTTTCCTGGATGCAATTTGATGGTCATAGTAAACATATGCATTTATTACATTTGGCAATTCTATTTAGATAACATTGGAAATCTATTCTAATAATATCTCAGGCAAATTCTTGCAGAGTTCCCTAAGTGATATATACACAAATGTTGAAAGCAATGTTGTGTAAAGTAGCTCAAAATTGGGAGCAGGCTGTGTGACCATCACAAGGAGAATGGATAGTGAAAGCTTAGAGTTTTATGCCATAGTTGAAAACACTAGAGCTACTAAATACAAAGGATGAATCTTAAACTCTAAGTGATTTATAAAAACATCAGATAATAATTGTACTATATAACAATATAGTATTAAAATGTGCTATATCACAATATATCATGGAGGGCAGAGGAAAATAAGGAAGAAACCTGGGTTCTCTATAGTGATGTCAAGAAGAAAAGAGAAGTATCATCTCTCACAAATAGAGACTCTCCACTTTCCCAAGAAACTCTGGATTCCCACAAATTCTATTCCCACAAAGTCGATTCAGTGAGTTTAATTTGCAAAGGCATGTCCAAACCAGGAAGGTATAGTTCTCAAAAATCAAGTTTCAAACAAATATTTAAAGCTTCCTGTAGGCAGGCAGCGCAGGGAGGGAGAAACATCTAGGGCTACCTCTGTGCAAGTACTGCCACTGGGATGCTTGCTTCCCTTGGGTAACCACTGTGGGCAGGGTGAAACAGCCAGATACAACCTGTGCACTACAGGCCACTATTGGAGACTCTTTTTTCCTATGGGAAGCTAGTGTGGGTTGGGAGAATCAAATGTCTCTGTGAATCTGCCACTGTTGTGCGAGTCCTGATGTAGCCACACAGACTTAGAGAAAAAGCAGCCCCACCACCATGTATCCATGGCAGTCAGGGAAGACTCAGTGTAGCCTTGTAGGTCTGAAGAAGCTCAACCCACACCCCAGAACCTCTCCTGGGAACTGCATTTGGAGAAACTTATTCCCCTGTAGTGCAGAGGGGCAGCCAAGGGAGCAAGCACCTAGGACTCACAGCTGGCTTCTTGCGATGAACTCCAGAAAATGTCAACATGAGGGAATAAAAGATAATCTCAGACTACCAGCCCACACAGAACAAGTCTGGGAGATATAGACATGGAAGAAAGTGAAAAATCACACATGTGAAATCTCTGAAAGAATAGTAACTGAAGTAAAGAAACAACATCATGAGGCTATAAAAGTAATCAGATCAGAAATGATATTTCAGATAAAAGAAGTAATCACAAAAACAATGAAAGAATTGCTGGGCATGTCTAAAGAAAACATAAATAAGGAGTATAGAAAAATGATGGAAATCTTGAATGAACACTGTGGGAAGGAATTACAATGCTTGAAACTGATTTCAAGCGATATCTAGGAAATTACAAATTGCATTGAAAACTGGAAAAACTGCTTGAAAGAGAGTGAAGACAGAATTTCAGACCCTGAGGACAGGATTGCAGCTAGTGACCATGAAAGAAAGATCTATTAAAAATAAGAAGAAGCCAGGAAAAAATAATTCAGTGCCTGAAAGATGACACAAAAAAACATAATTTAGGAGTGATGGAGTGACAAATTAAGGGTCAACACAAATGACATAAAAAGACTATTCACAGAAGCAATTGCAGAAAATTTCCCAAATATGTGAAAAGCACCTGGCATACAGATAACTGAGACATACAGAATTCTATCTAGCCATTGTCAAAATAATCTATACACAGACAAATAATAATCAAGATCCAAAAATTCAGCACAAGAACAGAATACTAAAAGCTGTTACAGAAAAGTCACTTTTAAAGGAATCCCGTAAGAATTATGGCAGACTTCTCAACAAAAACCATCAAGTCAAGAAGAGGGTTGTAGTGTTTCAAGTCCTGAAAGAAAACAACTTCCAATCCAGATTGATGTACCTTCCAAAAATATCTTTCAATATTAATGGAGAAACAAAATATTTTTATTTCAAAGAACAACTGAGGGAATTCATGATCAACAAAACAACTCTACAAAGAATATTAAAGGACATTCTAGAGAGAGATAAAAATTACTATGGTTCCAAGAACAGTGGCAGAGGGCGATCAACAAGCAGGGCAAGCAGTTGAATGGAGGAGAGAAGTGGGGAGCCAACCACAGCAAAATAGCAAGACAGAGATGAGTCAAGACATGTTGGCCATAACCATTAATGTAGATGGCTTCAATTCACCAATAAAAAGAAATGCAGGCAGAGTGGATTGGGAGACAGGACCTATCAATATGCTTTACCCAAGAAATACATGCAAATCACAAGGAAATTCATAAACTAAAAGTCAAAGGGGAGAAAACAGTGCTCCATGTGACAGGGAATGAGGAAAAGGCAGGGGTAGCTTTCCCATCAACTGCAGAATGGGTAAGAAAAATATGGCATTTCTATACAATGGAAAGCTGCTCAGCTATAAAGAAAGATTATCTCGAGGCTCTTGTAGGTAAATGGAGGCAACTTGAGATGGTGCTTATGGGTAAAATAGTTCAGAGTCACACGGGTGAACATGGTGTTGTCTGTCTAGTATAAAAGACCGAGGGAGTCAGTGGGATCCTAAGTGTACAATGTTGAGAAAATGAAAGGGGAGGAAATGTCTAAAATGGGAAGGTGTTAGTCATTGCTAATTTCTTATTATCTTGTTTTGAAGCCATGTATTGTTTTCATTGTTTCATTAGGTTTGGTTTTATTCTGCCTTGTTTTGTTTGATTTTATTATGTATGATAGAATGCTCAGCTATTTTGAAGATATCAAGATATATTATGGTAGCCATTGTTGATTTTCTATTATCTGGATTTTCTATTATTCTATTATCTATTCACTTTCATTGTTCTGTTCTGATTGGCTTTATTCTGTTTTACTTTATTCAGTTTTATTCTCTTTGAAAATAATATATAAAGCCAGAGGATATAAAAGTTTCTAAAAGTAATGTATTATTATAAAGTAAATTATTTATGAAAATGAGGGTGACTGCACTGACTTGCATATTTTATGTCAGGTGAAGTATCTTATTTTAGGTCAAACTTTTTCTTAGTGTTTACTGACATACATGAAACAGCACCTAAATGCTGTCTGTTTTTCTTTGTTTTAGCATTTTTACTATGATTTAAATTTTCAGACTGTGGATTTAACATGAAGAAGGTTAGAATAGAGAAGTAAATATTTCATTCATGCAAAGGAATAGCCCCAGTCATACCAGACGACACTGGCATGTAATTCACACGAAGGTCAAGTAGATTTACTTTACATAAACTCAATCATCTGTTGCTTTTAGAAAGTCAATGTGCGAAACTATATAATCTATTTTACTAATTTTATTTTAAAGAGAGAAAAACAAATATCAAGAAGCAAATAAACAGAAAAAATCCCAACAAAAGTAAAACAACAACAATAACCACCACCACCACAACAACAAAACAATAGTGGTACAGTATTTCAAAACAACATGATAGGAATTTAATAGTGGTTGGTATTTTGCATATTGTTACCCTCAAATTAATTGCTCAGGCTATGAGACACAGGCATGTAAGATTGATCAAACAACATGCGTTCCCTTTGAGCAGTTTCTTTTGCTTTTATTATATCTATTGTAGCTTTCGAATCTTACTTGCTCTTTCAGTTTTTTACACTAGTGAGACAATATGGTGTTTACATATGAAAGTCTGATTTTTTTCACTTATGAGTATGGTTTCTATTCACAACCATTTACCTATAAAAGCCTCGAGTTTATCATTCTTTATGGCTGAGTAGTATTCCGTTATATAAAAATATCACATCTTTTTTTATCCATTCTTGAGCTGATGGGCATTTGGGTTGTTTCCAAGATCTGGCTATTCCAATTTGTGCTGCTATAAACATGGGTTCACATATATTGTTGTGGTGTTATGTTATTTTCTTCTGTGAAAATACTGTATAATTGAAAGCTATAATTGGAATGAGAGTAACCAACCAGTTGATGACTAGAGCTGAGTAAAGTAGTATGGTTAGTTCTTTTGTGAATGCTGTCTCTTTGCATTTGGATCACTTAATTGTAGCTCCTTGTAACATCTATCAATTCTAATCTATGATCACAGTAGAGTTGTTATATCTAAAAGTGACATATACCCCATCAGTACATATTCTTTAAATAAATAGGTTTTTAGTTTAATCATGCACTCCATTGTGGCTAGCATACTTGAACATAAAGTACAAATGTTAAATGAATTAAAATCAGTAGGCTATGGGACCTTTCTTAAACTTTGTATCATGTTTAGTAGTTAATAAAATCATGTTGGTACTTTAGGAAAGGAATGTTTGCTTTAAAATATAAAGAATTTTAAAAGGCTATCATAGGACGTTCATAAGATATTTGAAATACTTTCTCTCACTATCTGAAATTCTCTTGCCTGTGGATGAATTTAATTGAACACATTTTTCAGTACTGAATGCATTGTATATAGCAGGTGCTCATTAGAAAATAGTCTTGCTGAAATGCACCTTGCTGTTCATGACAATGTAGGTAATTAAGCTGACTCAAAGTTTGAATGAAGATTGTGAGTGATCTGGACCCATGATCTTTACCTATGGAACAATGGAGTGCTAGGAAAAAAGATCTGATTAAAAAATATATGAGAAAGAAACAATAAGTGGGAAACTTACTACTGAAGTGTTATGTACTTATAACAGCTCTGAGTCTGTGATTCAGGAAGACCTGATTGTGAATCCAACTTTCTTAATTTTTTTCTATACAGTATCCAGCAAATTATGTAAGCCCCTAAGTCTTAATTTTTTCACTGTAAAATAGATGTACTTGTAATGACTTTTCAAGGTTGGTGTAAAGATTGAACATGTTAATGTATATAAATCACTTAGCACATTTCCTCACACATAGATATTTTTAAAAATTGTAAGATATTATTGAACAGAAACATTCAAGGTGTAAGTTGAGTTGAAATGTGAGAAATCACAATCAGGAAGAGAACATGGCCCAGTCTGTGCTTTGCTCTTCATCCAAATTATTTTAAGGTTTGAGCCTGACATAAAGATTCACCTGCATGAATCTAGCCAAAATACAGAATTTATCTGAATGAAATGAGTAAACCATATTGATTGTTTTGTGTCATCAACAGCTATGCAACAATATTTGTGTGCTCAAAAAATGAGTGAGTGTGCTTTTGATTGCTTGATTCTTGAGGGACAAAATACATAATCCTAGGATGTAACTGAGAATGTCTGCCAAATAAGCTGCAAGTACACGTTCAACCTCAGAAACAGCAGCATGAGCCAGAAACAGTGCATCCGCTAATGGACTAAGGATGCTGATAAAGAAGTTAAGATTTGTAGAGATTTTGGAATGTCAAATCATATATTTCTTAAGGAGGAAAAGCTTTCCAACTTTTCATGCTTCTGTTGGAGCAGTAGCTGCTTCTCGCTGATACTTGCTACACCTGAAATTTTGCATGGCTTGTCTTATATCTCTTTGATTTTTACATTTGTTGCAAGTTATTTTCCATGCTGATATCTAGTGCACTGTGATCACCAGAGTGTTTTCTTGCCCAAGGTCAAATACCAAGTAACTGGCAGAATTAGCAATTTGATTCAGTTCAGCTTGTCTTTGTTGAGGTTTCTGTTGCTTTCCTCTTCCTGAAGTGGATACTTGGTTCATTTTCTGATAATATTTAAGGGAATAAATTAACTAAAAGCATCTTGAAGTGAATTGTATTGGAATGATGATGTAAAACCATGCATTATTTTAATAATTATTTCTATCTCTGTACTTCTGAAACTACATCATCTCTGAAGCATTTTTCACTGCTTATTATTCTACCACATTCATACCCAGTAAACATTATCTATTAGGCAATACCCAATGTATTAGGCAATACATTATCTATTAGGCGATACCCGGTGAAACATCATGTACTTTTAGTTCCTTTTTATTATATAGACAGCTTGAAAGAAATATTAAAATTATATGCCCCGCCACAAAAGAACACTACAGTACATTAATACTTCCCTGCTGGTATTCTTTTGAATGATGATTACTATGTGCTTCATCTATTCCATGTTTTTTGAAAGACTTCAGGTTGCACCCTTGATCAGAGTCTCCAGTATGAGCAGTTGGTGTAGCCCAAAAATGTATGTCAAAGTGAAAGTGTTACTCAGGAACAAATGACACCCTGGGTTATTCTTCTACATTGGTGGCCTTTGAATACTCTCCAACTCCATGCCATCTCCATTTAATATACATACTTCTTTATATAACCCTTTCCTCTCATCATCTGTAACTTTCAGTGCTGACTACATGTCTATCCTTGATTCTCTTTATAAATGGCATTAGAATAACCATTTTCTTCTCTACTGTCACTCAAGTTCTTGGATCAGAAATCCATGTGATCCTTTTTTTCTTATTTTCCAACATTATCTCATCTCCAAAGTAATGCTTTGTATCAGAGACATTTATGTTTTGTTTTAGGGAAATAATTGGAAGTTTTTGCAAGGCATTAACTTAAAGAAAAGCTTGTAAAGCTTGTAAAGGCCCAGACAGACTCACTGCAGAATTCTAAAAGAAATACAAAGAAGACTCACTGCCAACACTCCTCAAACTCTTCAAAGAAATTGAAAGGAAAGCAATTCTTCCTAAGTCATTCCTGGAAGCAAATATTACTCTAGTACATAACCTGAGAAAGGCCGAAATAAAAAGAACTACAGGCCAATTTCCCTAGTGAACATAAATGCAAAAATCTCAATAAAATATTGGCAAACAGGATGTAACAAATCATCAATAAGATTATTGTTATGGGTTGAGAACTGGTGGTCAACTTAACTCCAGCTGGATTACATCAGCATGCATTGAGCAAAGATGCTCCACCTGAGGAGGGTTGCCAGGATAAATAGGTGGAGAAGAAAGGGAGGTGTAAATGGTTGAGGCATTAAGGAGGCATTGTGGGTTCTCCTATGAGTTGCTGTCTGAGCTATTGGTTCTCCTGGAGAAGCTTTGGTCTTCACATTGAGCATTGCTTCCTGGCTCTGGAGGGGAAGACATGTGCTGTTTGGTCTCCAGGATAAACTTGTCATGCTGCTTCCTGGCATGTACCCGACTGTGCTTGTCATTGGAGGAGCTCTGGGCCTCTGTATCACTGAAGACAGCTGTGGTGACTTTCAGGATAGCCCTGGTTTCTCCTACTAGTTGCTTCTGAGCTGTTGGTTCTCCTGGAGAAGCTTTGGTCTTCATATCGAGCATTGCTTCCTGGCCCCGGAGCGGAAGACATGTGCTGCTTGGTCTCCAGGATGAACTCGTCATGCTGCTTCCTGGCACGTACCCAACTGTGCTTGTCCTCAGAGGAACTTGGGGCCTCCATGTCCTGAGGACAGCTGTGGTGCTTTTCAGGACAGCCCCAATCTTTGTTGTGAGTGTGACTTCTCGGCTCCAGCGTGGAACCTCCATCCCACTAGCTCAGCTCCTTCATCCTGCTGGCATAGACTTTCTGGCTTCCACCGCTGACCCTTGTGTCTTTCCAGCACGGATCCATAAAAGAGACTGGCATGAGTCCTTCTTGTGGGCTCTGGACTTCCAGTTGGACTCGTGGAAGCATTGTCCTGAGCTCTGGGTTTTTATCTGGACTCATGTGGGACATTGCCATGGGGTTTAGGCTCTTGACTAAATCATCTATGTCTTTGGTGTTGCAGATAGATTTCCTGCATTCTCTTGTGTTAACTTCCGGTGCCCATTATAAAAATATTATAAACTCCATGTTCTAATCCTAGTTGTTCTCTGTGTACAATCCCTGACTACAACAATTATACACCACAACCAACTGGGATTCATCCCAGGCTTGCAGGGATGGTTCAACACACATAAATCAATAAATGTAATCCACCGTGTCAATAAACCAAAAATAAGAATCACATGATCGTTTCTATAGATGCATAAAAAGCTTTTCATAAATCCAACATTCATTCATGATAAGATTAAAGAAAATTGGAATAGATAGTCTTTATCTCAATATGATAAAGTCCATCTATGACAAACCAATAGCTTCATATTAAATGGCCAAAAGCTGAATGCCTTTACCTTAAAATCAGGCACAAGACAAGGATGTCCCTTATCACCACTCCTATTCAGCATAGTACTGGAAATACTACCCAGAGCAATTAGACAGGAGAGAAATAATAAAAGGGGTAATGATAGGAAAAGAGCAAGTTAAATTATTATTTGCAGATGACATGGTACTCTACGTAGAAGACTCCCAAATCTCCATTGAAAGACTCCTAGATATAATAAATAAATTCAGCAATATAGCTGCATACAAAATAAATACTCAAGAGTCAATAGCATTCCTATACACTAATAACAAAATCACTGAGAGAGAAATAAGAAAGCCACACCCTTCACACTAGCATCCAAAAAATGAAATACTTAGGAATTAATCTCACAAAAGAAGTAAAAGATCTATTTCATGGAAAATTATAGTACTCTAAAAAAAGAAAAGAAATCAAAGAGGATCTCAGAAAATGGAAAGACATCCCTTGTTCATAGATAAGAAGAATAAATATTGCGAAAATGTCCAGTCTCCCAAAACTTGTACAGATTCAATGCAATCCCAATGAAAATACCATCAACATACCTCATAGATCTAGAGAAATCACTCCTAACATTCATCTGGAACCAGAAGTGACCTAGTATGGCAAAGGCAATTCTAAGCAGCAAAGGCAAGGCAGGAGGCATCACAATCCCTGACTTGAAGTTATACTACAAAGCAACTGTAGTAAAATCAACATGGTACTGGAAAAAAAAAAGAGAGCCAAAGATCAGTAGAATAGATTAGAAGATACAACCACAACTACAAACACATTCAACCACCTTATTTTTGATAAAGGGTCCAAACATGTTTACTGGAAGAATGACAGGTTCTTTAATAAATGGTGGTGGAAAATTGGCTCTCCATATGTCACAAACTAAACTAGGCCCATTCCCATCACCAGGTACTAAACTAAAATCTAAATGGACCAAAGATCTGAATATTAAAACAGAAACACTAAATCTGTTGGAAGACAAATTGGTTAAAAATCTTGAAGATGTAGGGGTTGGTACAGAATTCATGAACAGGAATCAAACCACCCGGGAAATACATCCTAGAATCAATAACTGGGATCATGTCTTATTAAAAAGTTAAAAGAAATCCCACAAAGTGGGAAAAAAATCTTAGTGAAGTGTCCCTCAGATAAATGTCTTCTGTTTAAAACATATAAAGAATTAAAACAAAATCAGACCCCCGAAATTCAAAGGCCCACTCAAAAAATGGGCATCTGAGATGAATACACACTTCTCAAATGAAGAAATACAAATGGTAAATAAATACATGAAAATATGTTCATCATTGTTAGTCATTAGGGAAATGCAAATTAAAATAACCCTGGGTTTCTATCTCATTCCAGAAAGAATGGCCAGGATCAAGAAAACTACCAGCAACAAATGCTGGAGAAGCTGTGGGGAAAAAGGAACTCTCCTGCACTGTTTGTGGGAGTGTAGACTGCTGCTACCAGTGGATGTCAGTCTGGAGATTTCTCAAAATCTTGCTTTGGAAGTCCCATTTGATCCAGCTATTCCATTTCTAGGTATATTCCCAGAAGAACTGAAAACATCACCCCACAGTGACCTATGTGCACCCATGTTTATAGCAGCACAATTTCTAATAGCCAGGTCTTGTAAACAACTTAAGTGTTCAACAACTGAGGAATGGATAAAAAAGTTTTATTTTTATACAATGGAAAACTACTCATCTATAAAGAATGATCACATTGAGATACTTATAAATAAATGGATGCAACTTGAGACCGTACTGATAAGTGAAATAAATCAAACTCACATGTATTAATACTGTATAGTCTCCCTTGTGTAAGCAATGGTCACAGTACATAAAAGTTTATGGTAACTATGATTCCCCATTGCATTGCTTTGAAGACATAATGTTTCCATTCATTAGTTGGAATAGTTTTATCCTGGGTTGTTTGATTTTATTATCTGTGATGGTATGAACAGATATTTTGAAGACAACAAGACATTATAATCACCAGTTCTGATTTAATATTATCTTGTTTTGAAGTCCTACCATACTTTTGTTCTTCTGTTCCCATTGGTTCTATCAAGTAATATCTTATTGGATTCTATCATGTGTGGTAGTATAAACAAATTTTTATGGACAATGCCATAATGTAGTAACCATTGTTTATTTTCTGTTATTTGGTTCTGAATGCCTTGTAATAGTTTCATTCTCTCTAATGGTTTTATACTCCTTTGTTACGTTTGATACTATTGTATATGAAAGTATGCTCAACTATTTCAAGGAAAGAGATATTATGGTAGCTACTATCATATTGGCTTGTGTCATGGTGAAATACTGTGTTGCTTAAATTGTTCTGCTCTGATCTGCTCTGTTATATCCCCTTTTTATCTTAATCTCTTTAAAATAAAAAAAATTAAAAATCCCCCCGTTTTTTTTTTTTCTTAATTGAACTTTGCCTGTATGCTGAATACGTTCAACAATTCCTTGTCTTTGAAGTTTATAAGAAATTCCTGTGGTAAGGGGAATATCAAAAGTTTTACAAACGGTTTGGGAAGAAGCACTTGTCTAAGCTGGGCCATTGTCAATCTTAAATGCAGAAGAAAAATTCACATCCTGTATTTAGGCACCTGGGGCTCCTGCTCACGCTTTCCACCTGCAGTCATCTCAACAAGCTTATGACCATTAAGACATTCCCAAATCCAAGTCCACAATAGAAAAGTAAGTATAAGAATCCACAATAGAACAAGGATTTGTACATACATTGTTTTTCTTGAGAACTTACTTGCCTCACATTTAATACCTGATAAAATGTATACAATGTTCTCCTTTTGGTTTCCCCTGAGTCTGTTTTACTCTTTTGGCTCTAATGACTCTGTTTTCCTGTTTGGCCCTAGTGACCCATTTCTTTCTATGGCTTCTCTGGCATAGCTCTCTCTTTGGCTTCCTTGGAGTCTATTTCTCTCTTGGCTTCTCCACACAAAATAGTAAATTCAAGAATCAATAATACAAGCACACACACACACACACACACAGAGAGAGAGAGAGATTTCTGTATACCTGTTCTTTGAAAACTGTTTGCTCCATGTTTTACACCTGATGAAGTTAATATTAATACACCTCTGTGATCAATACTAATACTATCAATGCCTTTCTCTCTCTTTTGGGCACATAATAAGTGTCCCCTCACGTGTTATTACTTCTTATCTTGGCCCCGTGTTCAGACATCAATGTGCTGCATTCTGTACAGTTCCCAAAGTTCCTAGGGGGGAAAGGATGGCATAAGGACAGAGAAGTAAAGATCAGAGACAGTGTACAGAAAGCTGGGGTCAGGTGGAGCACTTTCTCCAGATAGAAAGAAAGGAACTGCTCAACCATCACAATGCACTTGTTTATATTTATATCCTGCGATATCACTAGATTGCCTCATTTCTCACATCCTGTGTTGATGGGGCTGGGACACCCATTCACCTGGGATGCTCTGTGCCCTAAGGATGTTTCTCAGGCTGGTTGTGCTCTCAGCTCCACAGGTGTCCATTTGTGTGATATTTCAATACCTACATATATCCCATAAATAAATAACAATTGATATGCAAGTTAAAATAATTATAAAATACTCTAAAGATAACATAATGGAATAAACTAAAATATATGAGGATGTATAAGCAAATTATCAGGTATTTAGAAATAATTTTATAAAATAGAGGGAAATATCACTATAAATTATTACACTACTCTTGAACAAAATAAAATCAAATTCAAGAAATTGCTTAGCATCAGACATATATTTAGTCAAAGCAAGAAATACTTATTTTCAAACAATGTTTTTTATCACATAAATGTATGGTGAAAAATACTTTGTCTTACATTCACAGTGATTCCACATTACCTACATATTCCCATTTTCTGTATGACACTATTTTTGTTTTTCAAAGTTTTAATAGCGTTTTAGTAGCCAACATTAGCAAAACTATTGTGATAAGCTTTCTCGCCTCATTTCCTCTTAGTTCTATGATTTTTAACTTAATTTAAAAACATTTAGAATCTATTAGAGATCAGTAAATTTGCATTCCTTTGTATGACTGTTATTGTCAGATGATTTTAGACTTATTTTCACATGTCAGAGTATGGAATCTTCACTGCTGGTTTGCTTATCATGCCTTGTTCATTTTTCAGTGATTTTTTTTTTAACTTACGCATTTCCTCATTCTGATTATAGCAAACAAATATTATAAAAATCGGTCAAGTGTTGTATATTACCTGAGTTCTTGCATTATTGGGATTATCTACATATTGCCTTAATAAAAAACTATCAAGTTAATGAAAGTTCCAGCTACATTCAAATTTCTTGGGGAAATTAAAGACTGCAGACGCTGGAAACATGGCATCATATGACCTGTAGTGGAGATCACTTTTACCACAGTCATTTCTTTTCATTTTATTTTTCTGAAGAAAAGTGTTTCAATACAGCCTACATTTCATTGCTGTATTTTGGTGGTGTCTGTGATTTTCTTCACCAGTGGAAGACTGACAGAGAACGTTATTTTCTCAGAGCTATTTTTCTTTCTTCCACACTGGTGTAGGTTCTGCTGGGAGGTCACACTTGTATTTGTACTTTTAAGTGACTTGGTTTTATGACTGATTTATACCCTCTTTCGCTGCTTTGGGAATTCCACAGCACACACACCTTGGCTGCACTGCTTATCTCCACATGTGTATCCCTCACACAGTTGTTCTTCTGTCTGGCCTTCCTCTTATCCTTCTGGTGTGCAGCTTCTAGCACTGAAGCCTCCACTCCTGCAAGCCCAGGGCTTGTTCCCAGTCCTCTTGAACCACCAGCAATAGAGGAGGCTGCCGTCCATCATTTCCTTTTCCTTAACTTCCACATCAATTGCATTCTATTTGAACTTGTCTTTTTCTCTTTTCTGTTTTCATTTTCCTTTTTATCTCAGTCTCTTTTACAGCATTTCCTTTTTAGCACAGCACTGCTTAACATTTTTCTCTTGTGTTCTTCCTGTAATATATTTTAAAATTTTATTTTACTTCCCTCAAAGGGTGGTAATAATTTTAAAGCTGGATGACAGTATTTTATATTGTGTCCTTGTTCACTGAATTCACGTTACCAATTCCTTCTAGGAATGTACCTGTAGGCTGGGAATTGTGGTATGGTTTTATAATCTTAGCATTTAGGGAAACAGAGGCAAGGGACTTTCAAGTTTGAGTCCATCTGGAGCAATTTAATGGTTTTAGTGAGACCTTGTCTCAAAATAAAACCTTTTTATAGAAGACCAGGAATGTTATGCATTTGAAGACCCTGGATTCAGTCCCCAGAAAAGAAAAAAATAGTGCAAATAAAAAACAAAAAAATGGTATAACAAGGCAATAATTGCCAAAATAAATATAGTAATGACATAGTAATAATAATGGAGGAAAGAACATATTTACAGATGAAGAAGAGGACTAGGTAATAAAAAATAAACAAAAATATGAAAATTTTAAACATACATAATACATATTAAAATAATGAATTTAGGAAAAAATTTGAAATTCCACAATTACTATTACTTTGGTAATATTAACTTCAGTGTGATGACAGTCTAGTAGTTATAGCATATTTGAGCAACCTCATCAAGCTTAATAGAGCATAGAGATTGTAACTGATTATTTGAAATTACATAGTTTTTCAAGAACAGAAAGGCATGAATTATGAACTGAGTGACAAAGAAATGTCACAAAATGTTCCTGGATTAGCAACTGGTGGTCAATTTAACACCAGCTGAATTCAGCATGGTGCTGAGTATAGATGGCTCACCTGAGGAAAGTTGCCAGCATAAAAGATGTGAAGAAGAAGAAAGGGGACATTATGAGTTCTCCTAATGTTGATGTTTTGAGCCATTGACTTTCCTAGAAGAACTTGTCATGGCTAGCTTCTCTGATATGAATTTGGCCATTATCATTAGCGGAGCTCTGGATCTTGTCACTGAGAATGGCTGCAGTTCACTTTGGAGGAGCTGTGGTCCTTACATTGAGCATCACTTCCTGACTCTGGAGGGGAAAATGTGTTTTGCTTAATTTCCAGGTGAAGCTTGATATGCTGGCTTCCTGGCATGTGCTCTGCTGTTCCCATTGTCAGAAGAGCTTGGGACCTCACTGTTGCTGAAGATGACTGTGGTACTTTTCAGGGGAGACTTGATCCTTATTTTGAGCATTACTTCATGGCTCCCTCAACCTCCTGGCACAGATTCTTTACCTTGCTGGCATAGACCTTCTATCTTCCAACACTGACCTTTGGATTTTCCTAGCGTAGATACATAAGACAGGCTTACAGGAGTCATTGTTGTAAGATCTAGGCCTCTAGCTTGACTCATGGAAAGCACTGTTAAGGGCTCTAGGTTTGCTGGGCTCATACAGGACATCTCTGTGGGACCCAGGCCCTTGTTGAATTTTCTAGGTCTTTAGTGTTGTGGACAGAGTCCCTGCACTTTTTTGTATTTAACTCTGGGTGACCATCATAAAATATCATTATGAATTCTGTGTCCTGTATGTACTTGTTCTCCTTGCAACCCCTGACTATAAAACAAAATAACAGAATCAATATACAATACATCTTATTTTCTTATCACAGTTGAAATAAATTTAGAAGCCTATAAAAAGTTCCCTCAAATACTTAGAAAGTCTAAATTACTCTAAATAGGGAGAAAATACGAATCAGTTTTTCTTTTAATTGTTTAATATTACTATAAAATTTTCTCTTCTATTGTATATGTGTGTTAAAATTATTGTTCACAGTATAGATTCCATCATAAGGAATATGGATATTTTTCACATATCCTTTAAAGAAATAAAAAGTGATAATTTAGTCTGACAATCAATGAAGGTCACACATCTCAATGGGAAAAGAAGTATGGCAAGGTCAGTTGCTCTCCAAAGTAATTGTACATGGGGATCATTGAAGGGGCTTTTCAGATAGAGGCTGCTTGGTCACACCTAGAGGTTTTAACCTAAGAGTTCTTGAGTGGGGACCAAGATTTTGTATTTTTAGCAAATTTCCAGAGAATTCCAATCATATTAATCTGGTAACCACACTCTGAGAACCACAGGAGTAAATTAGAAATTATAAATTGGAGCTATCATATACTGGAGTTACACTTTTCTCAAGAAATGAAGAACATTTTGAGCTGTTATTGGAATGAAGAGAAAAGTGTTTTTAAAAGAGAAGATTAAACATATTTATAGCTATAAATGAAAGAAAGTGGGATTATGAAGTGTTCAATCAAAAGACAACATCATTTATTGAGCAAAATACTGGCAAAAATAGAGCGGAATCAGAAGTAATAGAGACGAATCAGAGACAAAGTGTGTGTGTGTGTGTGTGTGTGTGTGTGTTAATTTAGTAATTTAATGAATATTTTAGGAACTTACTATGTGTCTAATGCAGTGTGAAGTATATGGATTATCAAAGGCTGCCTCTGTCATTAACAGTGCATACACTCAACAGAAAATTAGAATTACATGACAGTTTTCTGAAGGGAGAGGTCAACCAGTGGTTCCAGACAGCACAGAAATGAAGAATCAAAATCAGTCTACAAGGTTTAAAGAACACTCGTAGAGGAAATGACCCCTGTTTTGAGCCTATCTTTGGGAGTAGAGGAGCTCTTCCTCTGTGATAGTAAGAAACTTGGATTGAGTAAAAATCTGTATTAATCATCACAGAGTGACATAGCACAAGTATTTATATTTAAATTAAAAATGGAAGTAAGTACAAAGGAAAACAGATAGATGAGAGAAAAGGATGAAGGGATAACAAATGGATAACCAAAATCAGTGTCGAAGAGAAAATTCATGTATAAAAGTGGTAGCTGTCTTGGGAAAGCACTGGGGACTGAGAGGACTTCATGCTGGAAGAGAGAGATACTTTTGCGGGTGTAAGTGGGCAGGCCAGCTGCATACGAGTAAAGGCATGCTGCGGTTCCACGGAGCCTGGCTGCATTTAGCATGGTTTATTGGGATCCTGAATGTAGCTGACATTCAGTGGCATATTCAGTAGCTTGAAGTTCTCAGTGAACTTCCAAAAGCCCCCACCTCTGCTCCAGCATTGCCACATGAAACTCTTTTAATGATCCTAGATGTTTTTCAGAGGTCAGTGGAGAGCAAATGATGTTTCTCATTAAACTTCAAGATCTGAAATGGAACCACTGTCTGGTCTAGTCTGCTAGGGTTGGTAGCTACCAACTGGGTATCTCTGGGTACATAATGTTTAGAAACTAGAAGATTCTTTCCACTGAAGAAAACATTTGAAAATAAAATAAGTAAGCTATAAGAAATTTTCTTTGCCAGTTCTATGATGTAGTCCAAACTGGTAACATCTAGGAAGAGTTGCAGAATTTTTTGAGTGGACAGAACAGTTATGACCATAGTTTAAATGGTGATGCTAACTAACTAAAGAAAACATTTGTCACAAAGGAATATGAAACATTAAGAACAAACAAAAAACAAGCACAATGTGTTCTGTGCTGGTTTAGTATAGTCCAACAGAGATGCTAAATAGGACATATGCAAGCATTCATGTCAACATTTTTCTTAGAACAACAATTTATAAGAAATTATTTTGCAGATTAACCATTTCTTTCTGTCCCAGAAAGTGCAGTCTTATTATGGGAACTTCTCATGGACATTCATACAAATTCATATGTTGACTTTTCTTGTGTCACTGGCAAAGTCACATTAAGTGGGGAGTCAGGTGCAGCAATCCAGTGCCCTTAGCTGACACAGGATTATCCCACATCCTCCACCATGGCATCAGCAATGCACAGCCAAGCGAAAGGGACAGCTCCTCCCTACTCCATCCATTGCTGTAGCAAGGTCAGCCACCTGCCTTCTATCTGCAGCATAGCTGAGTGTGTAAACATCCTCATCTATCTCAAGCTTACCTGAAAAAATTTTTTTCCTCTAGATCCACTTCATTTGCCTTCTTTAATCTCCAAGATTTTAACCCAAAGATTTAATTGCTGATTTACCTTCAGTAATATGGAAGCACATCCCTGAATCTTGCCTAACTGTAACTCAAATCCTCTATTAAATGTCCAATACACACTCATGCTTCGATTAGTGAATGGATAAGCAGTGCACTTGGCCCCTTTTCTCACAAAGGACTAAAATCTTCAGGAAGAAAAATTGACTAGATAATACAGATAATAAAACTTTCAGGAATGTTTCAGTTTTGAGTATCAAAGTTGAGTTTGCTGGAGTAGCTATGATGTTTGTGCAGACATACGCATTTATAAAAGGGAAAATATAAGCCATCACAAGACTTCATTTACAGGAAAACTAGTTATAATTTTATGTATCACTCTTACTCAATTTCTGCAACTTCCATCCCAAAATTAAGCAAAGCTTTTTTATGTATAATGAACAAGAAATTCAATACTGTATGGGTGACTAATTTTGTTACTTAAGAAAAAATAAAAAAGAAACTAGATGATCACTTGATTAGTGTTTCTAGCATAAGGATGAAGCATGCATTTGACAATGACTGAACTCATAGCTCATTATTTTTGAATGGCTCCTTCATCTATAGTTCCTTGAATTTCATTGCTATAGTAGAGATCTCTATTTCTGCATCTTGTAGAAGTTTTGCTTAGTAAAGTCAGTTATGGCAAGTGCGAATAAAATACAACAGAATCAACTATGTAGATCATTCTAAATATTCTCTCTCTTTGTCTGTCTCTCTCTTTCTGTATCCTATATCTCTGTCTCTTTCCTTTTAACTTCACCTAGGAGGACCTAAAAATGAATAGTTTAAAAATAATGGAATTCATTACTACACTTTAGAAAAACTCTAGGCATGCAGGTAATTTCTGGCCACTTGTCATAAGAAATACTTCACTGCTATTATCATTACCAGAAAGGTTTTCATTAAGATGCAATATCCATTGGTGCATGAAATGAGTTATGATTCACTTACTCCTTAACACAAACTAGTTTAATCATCCATATTTCTTTATCATCTTACCAAAGAAATCAGTGTTGGAACAGAGGAAAATAGGAAGAGAATATTAAAACCAGAATCATCACTGAAAATTAGATGCTTGGATAGACTATGAAAGTAGAGGAATTTAGGAAGCTGAGGGTGGTTAAAAGCTCTGTGCCCTTTTCCTGTCTTGGAATGGGAATAGAAATAGAAAGAATTATTATATAGAAATAGAAAATATTATCAGAATGCATCACTGTCAAATCACCTATATTTTGGAAACCCAATAAGTAGTCTTCTCTAATGGTTCTTATTCATTGATATAGTAACATTCCTTGAAAGAATTTTTTTAAATAGAGGCAAAAAGAAAGGTCTGTCTAGGCCTAATGCTTTGATAAAAGCAGAACAAATTGTGAAAATTCCATTTTCACAAATTCGTAGGTTACCAGATAACATTTCCCATGGACCATGTATCAGTGGTGGTCAAGACAACTACCAAAAGAGTCTACTCAAAGAAACAGCAACAGGCTCCTTGTGTGTATGTGTGTGTGTGTGTGTGTGTGTGTGTGTGTGTGTGTGTATGCATCTGGGATACCTACAGAGAAAGAGCAAAGTTCAACCCTATGAGGCTTTGTCAGGAATTGCTATATCCTATTTTTATTCTTGATTCTTCTCCATAATTATCGCTAGAACTACTTCAGGTTTAGAGCCCCCACAAAGGATAGAGATCATTGTTCTAGCCTCAGTTTACCCTTTCCTTTTTTCATCTGACAAGTTACTTCAGAAATGTCATGGGGTCACTTGACAAATCTATCAGCAGGTTGGTTTTTCAAGAATTGATCTAGAGACTCTGGGTCATCATTGGTCCCCATGAGGTGATTAGTCCCAAGATGAAGCTGATTGATTCCTGCAGAGGATGCATTCAGAGAGGCAAGGCCATAGCTGGGGTTACTCCATGCTCAGCTACTTGGATCAAACTGAGATCACCTCTGTTCATTCCACAAATGGAAGACTGTCTTTCTTGATTCTGAAATTCCAGAATATACCATCATTTATTACACAGATATTTTAACGCTTTCACTTATTAATTTCCTTGACTAGAAATCTCATTTCCCTAGAACAGAGGGGTGGAGGTTGAGGAGGGTGTGTGTTAATTTCATGTTACTATAAGCAATTTCTGAGGTAATCAACTTATGAGACAAAAATTGGTTTTTTATTAGTATGATTTTATTTTATGGAGCTATGAATTCCTATTTCATCAATAGAAATAATCTCAGGTAATACACACAATTAGACATACACCTAAATTTAAGCATATGTACATGAGTACACTTGTTCTACTAGAAATTTCTGTGTGTACTATTTAAGCACAGATGTTCTGGCAATCATTTCAATTTGTCAAAATAATGAGTGTGAAAGAATTAGTTACTTTTTAAAAAAGAAGGTATTAGTTCAAGAAATATTAAAAGCTACCTTTATGATATAATAGTAATTGAATTATTAATATATAATGCATTATTTTGGATTGCTGCTCTTTTTAAAAGTACATTTCATTTAATGAAATCATTCTGTTCCACAAAAATTTCATAGTTTAAGATTGATTAAACTGAGGTATTAGGATGGGAACCTATGTGGAAAATATGCAAAGTTTTGGAATACAAATGAAATAGTTTATTCTAGCCAGCTTTTTAATATAAGAAGTAAGGCTCAGCAGTGTAAATGCCTGCCTGAAAAGCATGAGGTTGTGAGTTCAATCTCTGGTATGAGAGAGAGAGAGAGAGAGAGAGAGAGAGAGAGAGAGAGAGAACTTTATTAAAAATAATACTTAATAAATTAATTTATTGTATACATTATAAAGCTTTTGTAAATTTTAATATAAAAGTTTTACTTACACTTGATTTATAAAACATAGATAGCCTTGAGTACATGAATACACAGATGTACTTTATAGAACTGTTACAATAACTCTGATAGAATGAGTCTTGGAAACTCCATCTTCCACCAAAATCAGACCCTTAAGTTGCGTATCGGCTCACAGTTATAATGGCTTCAGTCCAAAGTCAATTTGCCCTGTGACTTTTGGGTCTATACTGAGGCAGCACATCATGGAAGGAATCCGTGGCACAGTGAATTGTTCAATGCATGGCTAGGGAAAGGAGGAGAGAGAAAGAGAAAAGCAGGAGAGACAAGGAGATGGAGAGAGACAGAAGGGACTGTTTGGTCTCACTATTGTCTTCAAGTGCAAGCCATTAGTGACCAAAAGAAGCCCCAACTCTCCAATTTTCTACGACCTCCCAAAAGCACCAAGCTAGGGATATAGTCTTCCACACACAGGCCTCTGGTGAACATCCCAGATCCAACTACAGCAGGCAGAGTGAGCTTTCTCTCCACTGACAAATGCTTCCCATTCCAGGCCATAATATTGATGCTCATATTTTGCTCTCCAATGTATTCATCACCCTCTTTATGTCCAATTCTGGACCCAGCTCCTATTTGCTTATTTTCCTTATGGAGAAATCCTACATCAGATGCTCATTTCCAGGCAAGGCTGTTTCTCACCTCTTTATTGTTGGGAGCCTGCCATGTTATTCATGAGAGCATATTCATAAGATGGCACCCACCTGCTGCCTCCGCTGCTCCCCCGCCCATCGTGTGACCAAGATGGCGCACACATCCTGCTTCCTGGTTCTTGCTCGGCTTACTGTCCCCGCCATATATGGTAATGATTGATTGCTTCCTTGTTGCCGCCCAATCGCCTGTCCCCACGTGTAATCCCATGATTGGATAACATTAGCTATATAAGCCCAAGTATAGGAAGTGCCCGACGCACAACACGGAAGAAGCCGTCGAGGACGGACATGTATTGAGGTTGCTGCCCAGTCAATAAAGGTGCTTGCAGAGGCTGAGTGTTCGTGTGCTCCATTCCGCGGGACGGAAGCGGCTCCGGACAGCTGGTGGCCCGTACGGGGACTCGAAACCATTCCCGTGCCCTTTGCGACTCCTGTGACTGCGTTGAGAGACGGTACGTACCTGCGGGTGAGTGGAGGCTCAACCCGGCCCTTGGTGGACGCACTTTAAGGCACCTACTGGTCGACCCCTTGTGGGGATTGACATTGCCCGAAAAAGAAGGGCAGGCCTCTGTTGGCTATTGCGCCTTGAGGCTCTTTAATTTTGTTAAGATGGGCAATGTTAACTGCGGCCCCCTCGCCTTATCGCTGTGGTTGTTGCTTAAGGCGCGAGGGATTAGGATAGATAAGCAAACGGTGCTGCAGTTTTTCGAATGTATTGATGGTTTGGCCCCATGGTTTCTGCCCACCGGACCCCTCACTTTACCCTCCTGGGAGAAGTTAGGATGTGATATTCAGTTTGCTGAGGAACAAGGGATGGGTGTCGACCCCATGGTTCGCCCCATATGGGAGATGGTTCGTGCATGTCTCAGAACCGAAAGTATGGTAGGCGCAGCCCAGGGACTCAAAGAGGCACGCCACGCTTTCGAGCAGGTGCGCTCGGAGAGCTCCAGGGAGGCCTCAGAGGTTGGCTCACCGAGCCATTCAGATTCAGAGGGGGAAGACCCTAAGGTGGGCCCAGAGGAGGAAACTGACAGTAAGATAGGCCCACATCGCAATACAGGGCAGAAAGTTCATAAACCTGCTGGAACCTTGTGTGAAGGGATGATGGAGAGCCTAGGGGAGGAGCTCGAGAGGGTGGAGAGTGATCTGCAGGAAATGCGCACCCCCGGCGAGGCGGGGTTAGTCCCGTCTGCCCCTCCCTGGGAGCCACCCCAGGAAATGAGCGCACCTGGAGGCTGGGGGCCGCCTCCTCCCTTCCCTGCCACACTTCCGTTCTCCGGGCGCCGCTCATTTCATGGCCGTTTATGGGACGTCTTGCATAGGGGCCTTGCCTCGTATGACGCTCCCAGCTTCTACCTGGTCCTCCAGGACCAGGCTGGCGCACCTTATTATCAGCCCCTGGACATGAAAGTGGTTAAGGGATTAAAAGAGGCAGTTTCTACCTATGGCCCCAATGCTCCGTTCGCACAGGCTCTTTTGGATAATATAGGAACCACCCCTTTGACACCCTCGGATTGGGCACAGCTTGCAAAGGCATGCCTGTCTCCAGGCCAATTTATGGACTGGAAGGCATGGAATGATGAGTATTGCGGAGAGCAGGCTGAGAAAAACACTAGAGAGCGCAATGTCAGGTGGAACAAAGATATGTTATTAGGCCAGGGAGCCCATGCACAGGATCAAATCCGGCACCCTCAGGCAGTTTATGAACTTGCCAAGGCAGGCGAACATACTGCCTGTCTTACTACAGAGCCTTTTTCTGATTTTGTGGCCAGGATGTTAGATGCCACCGGCAAGGTCTTTCCAGACCCTAGTGTAGCCCAGCCCCTGGTAAAACAGCTAGTCTTTGAACAGTGTACCAAGGATTGCCATGCAGTGATTACACCGCACAAAAATAAGAGTCTAGAGACTTGGACCAAGTTATGCAGAGAGGTAGGGGGGCCGCTTTCCAATTCAGGCTTTGCAGCCCTGGTGGGCGCTTCAATTAATGTGGTCCTCGGCTCCCGCCCTCCAGCAACACAACAGCAGATGCAAAAGAGTAAAAAATGTTTTGAGTGTGGCCAATACGGGATGTTCCGAGGTGGCTCAAAACATGATGAAACGGATGGGCTATACCCCTGGCAAAGGCTTGGGCATCAAGTTGCAAGGAAATACCTCTCCTGTGCCCGCCCTCACTAAGAGGGACAGGAAGGGGCTGGGATTTAGCTCAGCGGCATAAGCGCCTGCCTTGCAAGCAGGCAGTCATGAGTTCGATCCCCAGTACCGATAGAGACCAAAAAAAAAAAAAAAAAAAAAAAAAAATGAGCAGCCTATGCTGTTCTCTCCCTGATCTTTGGGTTCCCGTCCAAGCCCAGGACACTCTCCTCGTTGCCAACCAGAACTAAAAGAGGGATAAAAGATTGGTTGTGGCAGGCAGCGGGGGTGGTCTCTTCTCTGTTTGTCCCTGCAGTGGGACAGGCTGTTTTGCAGGCATGGACCTCCGAGCAGCTCGCGCTGACCATGGATGCAGTCAATCGGCTGAGCAACGCCACACGAGAGACCATCAAGGCTCAAAGGCAACAGATAGAGCTAAACAGCCAAGCAATACTCCGGCTACAAGAAGAAATCCAACTCATCGGACAAGAGATCGATGCCCTGTGGCAGGTCGCCACTCAACTTTGCGACCAGAGGTGGCTGTCCTTCCGGGTGTGTGTCACTCCCGTTCGCACCAACTTGACTGAAACCACAAAACTATGACCGCGTGGTTATAGGACACTTATCTGCCAAAATTTCATAATCTGTCTGTGATTGTTAATCACGAGTTAAACGAGATAGAAAAGGTTCAATTAAACCCAGTTAGGTTTGATTTGTCTACCCTGAGGGACGTCCTAAAAGGTTTGTGGGACAATGTCACTTCCTGGTTCTCTTGGCCCAATTTGACTACTTGGATTCTGATTGTTGTTGCCATACTGGTGGGGTTGGTGGTCGTCAAATGCTTGCTAGACCGCTTGATGCAAACCCAGCAGCAGGTCAAGTTCACAGCTATGGCGGCTATGCAGCTGGCGGAGGCTGGCCCATCTGGTGGTCGGGCGGCTGCATATCTCCTTCATGTTGCAGAGCATCAGTTATAAGGATGCTGAATGGGCGAGCCGAAGACGGGTAAGATCAAGGTACCCCACCTTGCTCAACCTAAGACAGGCCCCATTCCACACAATGACAGCAAGAGGCACCAAGGTGCGAGACCAGATGGTACTGCATGACATTCTACTCTTGGGGTTTTTGAAGAGAGATGTCAGGCTATATGTCTGTATGCATCTAGGTTTCATCCGAATTACCCTAGCCCTGCGCAAAAGGATGAGGCTTGGAGGTCCCTTCCGACGCGGGGGTGGCCAACCTGTGCCGGGGGATGACCTCAGAGCCATGCACAGCGGGGTACAGACCACTGTAGTCACTTGGAAGACCTCGCTGTCATTTGCTTGTAAATAAGAAAGGGGGAGATGTTGGGAGCCTGCCATGTTATTCATGAGAGCATATTCATAAGATGGCACCCACCTGCCGCCTCCGCTGCTCCCCCGCCCATCGTGTGACCAAGATGGCGCACACATCCTGCTTCCTGGTTCTTGCTCGGCTTACTGTCCCCGCCATATATGGTAATGATTGATTGCTTCCTTGTTGCCGCCCAATCGCCTGTCCCCACGTGTAATCCCATGATTGGATAACATTAGCTATATAAGCCCAAGTATAGGAAGTGCCCGACGCACAACACGGAAGAAGCCGTCGAGGACGGACATATATTGAGGTTGCTGCCCAGTCAATAAAGGTGCTTGCAGAGGCTGAGTGTTCGTGTGCTCCATTCCGCAGGACGGAAGCGGCTCCGGACACTTCATTGTGGCCCTAGACGTACTTTTCAGTATTAAGGTCAGAGAAACAGGTAAGATGACTTCAGATCATATACCAGCTGCCAGGTACTTAGCATTACTTTACATGCATTACTTAAACTGTGTTAATTTCAGTTGTTATTAATTTATGTTTTATCATAGTTGTGAATTGCTGAGATTGAACTTTCAATACATTCTCAATGTCAACCAAAATACCTGGGATATATAGAGTAATAAGTAAAGGTGAGTGGTACTCTGATAGAACTCACAATTCGGAGAAGAAATACTTGAGGAACCTCTGGGCATTTGAAACTGTGGCAGTTGAATAGGCTTATGCAAATCTTCTGATTTTATAGCCAGAGTTATGACATTATGCTAGGAACAACAGTATTTGACAAGTGTATTTTATGACACCCAGTTACACTTCACTATCTCTAGAGTTGGGTGACAAAATGGCTCCGATATAATAACGTTGCAAGATGAAGTAAGATTGGGTTCATGAGGTTAACAAAATCAAGCATATACATTTACTTCAAGATGTCTCAGATCCTTTATTTTGCTTATGCATGTGTTATACCCTAAGACAGAAAGTATTTCCTCTTCTTCTTTGGGCATCAGAGCCTCATTTGGAGCTGATCTGCCTTAGAACACAAAATTGGAAAAATGAGTCTCAGGAGACAAATGAAAGTATGGCATGGTAAGAACTAAGATGCACAGAAAGGATTTAAGTAATTGTTCTGGCTCTAAAGAAGAGTTTGCAGGTACACACTGTGCTCAAACCCCAATGCAAGACTGCAGTCTATGAACATAGGGAAGGATTTTTGTTAAACTCCCAGCTTTCCTAAAACTATCTGGCTTGTTGGCAGAGTTAATATAAAGCCAGAACAGATGTACCTGTTTCCGTTTCAAACAAGGGGTAAGAGTGTGAGTGGTAGACAGGAATTGATTAACAAAGCAGTCTGAATACTAGAACTAAGGTAGTCCCTCTAATTTTGTTTTATTTCTTTGTTTTTTTTTAAATCAGGAATTTCTTTTTGTTGTTGTTTCACAAAAGTTATGCTTCCTTACATTTTTAACTTTTAACAATATTTTATTAGTGCCTGCTTGCCATACATGTTTGCATTCATCTTAGAGAGTAGGTTCATGTACTTAAAATATCTTCATTCTTTTTATTCTTTTTACCTTTCCCTCCTTCCTACCTCATTTCCTCTATGAATCTTCTTCCCTCATGCTCTTCTTTTTTCTATTTTTATCTCATATTTGCAACACAGCGTAATTAATTCATTGTGAATATTTGGTACATATATATGAAGCATCTTTAATTTTTTTGTTTAAGGTAATAAAACAAAAGAAACAGTGAAATCAAAACAAAACAGTGAAAGCAATATAGGACATCAAAACAAGATAATAGGGTATCAACAATTGTCAGAGACCACTATGAAGCAGCTCTGAGCAGGATTTAAAGTAACTAATTGACTTTCTATGTTTATCTGTGAGTCTGTCTGAAGTCTAGGCCTTTTGCCTGGCAACAGGAGCCAATTCATAGTAAGTAAGTGAACCTTTATGAATCACTTCTCCTGGCTGAGGCTTGTAGTGGCCTGTGAGGCCATAGCTACCTCAAAGGGCAAAATAAGGCCACAGCTGAAGACACCTTGGCTCCAACACTAATTAAGTAAACAGAGACTGCAGCTGCAGAAATTACTTCTATCGTCTCACTTCTACCATGTCCTTATGATAAGATAGTTCTCCTAAAATGACATAATTCATTACTTGAAGACATTCTTGAAGTGACCTCCAAGGTCCTACTCATTGCCTGAACCTTCCTCAGTTTCCCCACCCTTTGCTGTTGAACTTAATAAAAATGGGCAGTCCAAAGAAGTCTTTGTTGTAGCTTTCAGAGTCTTGCACTCAGCTAAAGGGTTTTGACCTTCCTGGAGCATAAAACCATACCACTTGTCTCATTTTATTTCAACCTTTGCTCTACTCTCATCTGGGAGATTGCCCATCTAGGTCAGAACCTGAAAAACAATGATTTCCATAATACCTCTTGTTCTCTTCAAAATAGCTGTTTGTGCCATCAGACATATTAAACCCAGCCAAATAAAACAGAAGACAACCAATCAAAACAAAACAGTGAAAATGATACAGGATTTCAAAACAAGATAATAGGAAATCAATAATGGCTGTCATAATGCCTTTTGTTATCTTCAAAATAGCTGTACATACCCTTAGACCTAATACAATCAAATAAAATAGAACACAATAACACCAATCGATTCCTCTATCTCTTGATCTTCTTCCCATTTACAAAATATCTGTCTCCCTCTTTTCTTTTTTGCTTTCTATTTTTAATTTAGATTTTTCATATGAGAGAAATTATATGGCATTTAAGATTTGTATCTAATTTACTTGACTTATTATTATGGTTTCAAGTTGCAAGTATTTTTCTGCAACTGACTCAATTATACCATTCTTTATAGTCAAGTAGTATTCCATTATATATGATGCATATTTTAATATTCATTTGTTTTTTGATGGACATATAGGCATCTTTCATGATTTGGCTATTATATATTGCACTGTTGTAAACACTGGTAAGCTTATATTCCTATAACATGATGTGTTTAAGTTTTATGGGAAGATTCCTTTAGGAGACTAGCAGAGTCAAACAAGATTTCTAGTTTTAGGGTCTTTTTGGTGGGGACTGTGCACACTGATTTCCATAATGATCGTACTAGTTTACATTCCCACTAGCAATGTAGGAGGTTTCTTTTTTAATCACAATTTCACCAGAGTTTGTCATTCTAATGTTTTTCAAATGAAAATTTATGGCTGCTTAGGTTGAGATAAATCAGAACATTTTTGACTTTATAAACCTATTAATTTCACCTTAACAAATACTGGCTTTTTTAGAATATTATCAATAGCAGATTTTAATCATGGTTTTACCTATTTTTTCCTGAAGAATATTATCTGGTGAGTCAATTAGTATATATATATATATATATATATATATATATATATATGTAAATATAAGTGTGGTTTATATCTTTTGATAGAATTCCATGAAGCCTAGTATACATTACCTATGTTTATTTGGGGAGAAATTTTACATAAATTTATTGACACAGCTTGCTTGTGGTGAAGTAAGGAACTATGTAGAGATCTGTTCTATGAATTTACATATTTAAATATTAATCAGATAATGACTGGAACTATATTAATAATGGATTATAATCCCAGTTAAGATGTAGGATATTTTGTTCTTTCACCTTAGTTATTTTCTGTTATCAATCAGTCAGTAGTTATGTTTGGGAATATTCATTCTAAAATTTTAGTGCACAACACAAATCACAATATATTCCTAATAAAAGTTACGATTCCTTGGTCGCCACATTAGGAAATTCTGAGTCTTTCAAACTGGAGTGAATTTTAATACTAACATTCTGTTTTGAGTGCCAGAGGACACTGACAATTTTAGATAATTTTAGAGAATATATCCAGATCCAAATGTCTATTTAAAAAAAAATAAGACCAATGTCATAAAAGCTTTCAAACTTCAAATGCAGTGATGTATGTGAGGTGCCTAATATAGTACTCTGACACAGAGATTCCATAACAAAAGTCAAATTTCTGCTCTTGTCATTGTTGATCACTAGCTACAAAAGATCAATTTCTGTTCAGTGAAGTTGGAGAACAGGGGAGGTAGACAGAGCATGGCCTTTCCAGAATGTACCGCTGTCTTGCAGAAGCACAGGGCTTCAAGGGGCACAATAGCTCCTTTCTAGTCTGATGATTACTCCATCCTTACAGTGGCTTTGGCCAAAGATCTTGGATCCTTTTTGATACCTATCTTCCTTTCAACCTCCACAACAGATTTAGCTGCTCTCCATGCAGAATCTGACCTCCTTCCAGTCCTTTCTCTACTGATTCCCTGATTCTAATAGATTGTTCTTCCTGCCAAGCCCTCTGTTTTCACAGTGGCTCCAGAGTTCCCTTATTAAAAAGCCATCTGTCAGGCCATGTCATCCTTGGGCTCAATGCTCTTTTCTTCAGTGTCACTCAGAAGTAAAGCCAGCACTATTAAATTTTTATGTTTGCTTTGTTTGTTTTTTTAATAGCTGATCCAACTGACTTTCTGAGTCCACATTCTCCTAGGTCCCTACATTCTATCCGTGACTTTTCTTTTGTCCCTCTTGGACTATACACAGCCAAATCCACCTCAGGGCCACTGTGATTCCTCTTTCCTCAAACTGTAATTCTCTCTCTGTCTTTATCTCTCTCTCTGTTTCTCCCGCTGACCTGTATTGCCTTATGCTCTGCTTTATCTTTGTCCCCGGCAATGGATATTTATATTAGAATTAATATAATATGCTTCTTTGTAAATGATTGTTTTCTTTTCCCTTTCCCTAGCAATGAAACTTGATTGTAGTCATCACACTATCAATATTTAAGTGACTAAATATATTAATGAATGGCAATATATAAATGACTCATACTGAATAATAACTTTTCTGGGTGCCCAAAATAGTCTGGATACTACATTCAGTATTTCATTTAAATTCTTTGTTTCATTCCTAAAACAATTCTTTGAAGTAGGTCTCTCATAGTTGATGTTTAAAAATGAATATCACACTGAGAGATACTGTTATGATTTAGGTTTAAAGTGGCCACAAAGCCACCTGTGTTTGGAAGGCTCATGAATTACAAGGGCTTATAGCTGATTTGCTGTGAGGAGGTTTGCTCTGTTCAGAGGAGGGGAGCCACAGTGGAAGGGTCTCCCTTTCTGTCCCTCTCTTCAGCCTCTGCTTCCTGGATGCTGTGACATGCACAGTCCCTCCTCACTCAAAACTTTCTGCCATACTTATCTTGTTTTTTTAAGTCTGCTGAACATGGACTAAGACTTCTGAAATTTGAATCAAAACAAACTTTTCATTGCAGGTTTTTGTTAAGTGTTGTGTCTCAGCAAGAATTTAAGGACTGAAACAGCTTCTGTGATCTCAGGACACACAACAAATATTTGAAAGGAGATACCTTTGCCTCTAAGGGAGGTTTTGCCTCTTCTAGAGGAGCTCTCTGCCTTACCCTTTTAGATATCCAAAATCAGATACTGGAGAGGAAAGAACTAAAACTTTTGGTAATAAATATCTTTATTTGATTTTAACAGATGTTATATGTCTAAGATAAAATGTCAGTACCTAATTAAATCTTGTTCACAAAACCATATGTATTTTTGATATCACCAAAGACATTTGAGCTGCTATTTTTGTGCATTGCTAAATGTTGCAGAGGGTGAAAAATCTATTATAAACAAATCTGTACTTCCAATTGGTATTAATAAAGAATATAGAGCATTCTCTGAAGATTCTTGCAGAAGCTTGTCACTCCTTTGCCAGACCATATTTATACTTGATTGACTAAAGTTAAGTTGCTGACTTGTTATATGGTTTTTATTATTAAGAACCTTCAAAGGCCTCTTATGTGGTGTTACATGAATCTTGTGTAGGTTTGACTTACATGCCTATGTAGCTATATTCTAATAAACTTTTTAAAAAAGTTTATTCATGGTGGGAATGGGGTGCATGTCTGTAATCCTAGCACTCAGGAGACTGAGGCAGGAGGATTGCCATGAGTCCAAGGCCAGCCTGGGGTACAAAGTGAGTTCAAGGTCAGCCTGAACTACAGCATGAAACTCTGTCTCAAAGAAAGAAACAGAAAGAGAGAAATAAACAAAAAGAAAGAAAAAAAAGGAAAAAAAAGTTTATTTTCACTAATGATTTTTTAATAGCTTGTCTTCCATTTGAAGTTCCCACCACTTTTCTCTAACCTTAACCAGAATTCAAAATCTTAAAGTCATGGCTAATTCTTTAGGTAGCTAAGTTAGAAATCAATATGCAGTCAGACATGGATCAGGCCCTCAAGGGAGTTAGCACACACATAAAGAATCAAAGTTGTGACTGAAGGCATATCTGAAGAGAACCAGGTTTCAGGATAAAAAGCAAAAGCAAGGTAGAGATAAATGATCCCTTGTGATTACACTGTAATTAGCACTGCCAGGTCCAGTGGGCACAGACACAGAGTGAATGCCTAGGACATCCAGACCCGTACTTCTTCCCTTCCCCACAATGCCTTTGTTCTACCTTTGCTATACAATTCATTTCCCTACTGGATCAATATTAGCTAAGCAACTGTACTTTTAATCCTATAGGTTGATTGTAGATTGACCCACATCACACCCACATTGTTAATTTACTGTACAAAAATAACCCTGACAGAGGCCTCGGTGGTCACCCACTTAGGACCCCTCCTGGAAATCCAGGAGCTGTTCACTTTCTCCTTAATTCCAATAAAACTTCTAAACGCCTCCCTTGGTATGTAACTTAATCCCTCAGTGTTGTGAATCCACAAATGGCACATGTGACACCTAACACGTTGAAGGTTAGGTTTTTTTAATGTCACTATGACATCATCATTCTCTACAAACATGTTTTCGGTAACACGAATATATATTGTTTCTTTATTATCAGTGATAGGTAGTATTTCTCTGTCAATTCACCTTCTACACATTCACACTTTTTCATTAAATCTGATGAGTTCTTGCTCTGTGCTGTGCTTAGGATTTTCTTGAATGCAAATATGCAGATGATGTGATTCCTAGCCATATAAAATATAGTGGCATTTTGGATGTTTTTCATTAGTTTCACTGCAATATTATTTGGACAACTACAATTTTTTTTTTTATTTCTCACATGTGATGTGATTGAAAAACAGCTAATATTTAAATTTTAAAAATTACTGCAGTAAAAGACACATCATCATTTAACCCCCTTTAACATATTCTGTGCTCCCTTTGATTGTGCTCATTGAATCTTGCTTGACATTTCCTGAAACAGTTGTGGAAATCCCTTTTGTATCTTTAGTTATGCTGTGATAGCTGTCTCAATGTCCTGAATTGAGCCAAAGTATGTACCTTTCACAGTCATTTTGATTAGGGGAGAGAGAAAAAAGTCATATGGTGCTAGATCTGGTGAATAAGGTGGATGAGGACTAACAGTAATGTTTTTACTTGGCAGCCATTTTCTTAAACATTTTAAGTCAATCAGGACATCTAGGCAACCACAAGAATACAAAAGAGAACTTCCTGAACTGCTTTGAAAGTAGCAAGAACAACACAGTAAGTGTAATACTAGAGAAGGAGGGTATTTTGAGGGGGATCAATAGTTATGGGTCTTTTGCTGTAGCACAAGTCTTAAACTTGCACTGTAGTGTTTGATCATTGTTGGGTTCAGGGTGTACAGATAAATAAAATGCAGTCCTTGACATTCAAATTCAAATTATTTTGGGTAAAACTCACATAATTCTGTGTTGGAAATATGATATGGTTGGATATTCTTATAATTAATATAAGTACAGAAAATGTCAGACCAAAGACTGTCAGTTTATGGTCCATCAGGGAAGGTCAGGACAAGAAAAGAGATGGAGACACTTGAGTTAAACCTTCAAGGGTGGTAGTGGTAAGCCCAGCCATACTTGGCCAAGTAGAAGATTTTCATAGACAGATTAACTTTTACTTCATTTTTCCTTCATCATTGCTAAGATAGATTCATGAAAATCTTAATCAGTAAGAATTATAGTAACTCTCAAACAGCAGCATGACTTTGAAGTACAGGAAGCATTCAATTTTATTTTTGGAGTCAATGCATCGACAGTTTAATAGAAGTGCCATTTAAAGGATAACCATATACCATTCAAGGAACTTGACTTAAGTCTTCTGAAGACATAGGTAACAAATATATAGCTGCAGTTCCAGTCTCCACAAGGGCTCTCTAGATACCAAGTAGGTACCAGTAGATAAAGAAACACACACACGTGCACACTCCTAACTTTTGCTTTTTTATTACAGTGTTGTGATGATATATGTTATGGAAAGAAAAACAAAGAAACTAGTAAGTCAGGATAGAAAACTTGTTGACTGCTTTTTGGCTTTTCACAAAAGTCTTCTAGCCTTGACACGAGGTTTGGATTTGGCTCCTGAACAACAGCACAGGCAGGCGGCTTCCTTTCTTTATCAAACACCTTGTCACCCAGGAGCTGCCCTGTGAGGTCAGCTGCAGTGTAACCCATGAAATTGTAGGGGAACAGGGAAGCGAATCTCTTCCAAACACATTTGGCACACATAGATTTGAAAAAAGGTGCTGAGATGAGTCCTCGCCCCTGAAATACCTCACTATTAAGGCACAGCACTTTTGCTTCCAGCATTGTTCCTTTCCTGACACAGGCTGTGGAGTCAGGAGACAGAAAATCTGGCTTTGGTTAAGGAGCTAATTAGTTGTCTGGCACTTAGCAAGTGATTGACCTCTGTAAATCCAGACCTATGAAACAGAGAACAGCTGTTCTCAAGCTCTGAGACTCTGACTATAAAATTATATGGAACTTTTGGCACCTTCATCCACCTGTCCTCTCAGCCTGCCTCCCAGATTAGATGTCCCATGTGTGAGGAATATCAGGGTGGAAAATGTCCTTTAACTCTCTAAAACTCCTTTCTGGAGCCATTTCCTTTAGAAAACCCAGGGGGGCTTACTTTGTTCGAAGTGATTTTCTTCCCGGTTGGCTCTTCAATTTCTCTGATGTATCTCAGCTTTATCTCCTGTTCTACACCACTGGTTATGCTACAAATGCTTTTATTTGAGAAGTCTGACCTGTCGTGAACTCTACGGATCTGTTTCCTTAGTCCCTGGGTAGTGAGTGTTAGCTAAGAAGCAAACGCCGAACACTTGTTGCCCACTCACTGAACATATATGATCTAAATTGTCATGTCTTTTGAGGACATTGCCGGAGGAAATATTGCACTATGTTTCCAATTAGTTCTAACTTCAAATTTAGTAATATACCTTATTATTGTTTTTTAGATATTTTTAATTTCAGAACAAACTTAAAATGGACCATGGTTTCTGGGATGCTTACCAGTATACATGTTTCAATTATAAAGTTACCATGAAAATAATACCAATTGAGAGTAGTTCTATGGGTTTCCGAAAGTCATGCATGGATTGAGCCTTTTTTAAAAAAAATTATGACTATATATTTGCAAACCATGGCATTGAAGACTATAGGTAATGAAAGAGACAGAGTTAAGTCCTTTGCTGCTGTACAGAAAGTTGGACACCCAAGAAGTAGAGTGTCCTTCTTTGGGCCAGTAGGCTGCTTCCTACTCATTCGCTGCCTTTCAACTCAGGCTTTACTCCAAAGGGAGACATCCTTGAATTGCTAACTACTCTTATATTTCCTGACTTCTTTGCTGTAATTTTCTACATATGTGGTTGAAAATTTTACTTACCTCTGTACTGGTTTTGTCTTCTATAAGACTTTAAATTTCTATTGTATATTTAAAATAAAAAAATATATTAAAATTGAGGCACAATGAATAGTCAGTATTGATAGATTTAAATATAAGTGAAATGAATCATTTACCAATTGATAAATCTCATCCTTTTTCATGAATATAACTAAGAGAGAAAGCCAGGGTACAGTAATTGGACTAATATCACATTGAGAATCAGATGGTTCAATCCTCTGCTGATGAATATGCAAGCTGCTTCCAGGATTTAGCTAATACAAACTGTGCTGCTATAAATATTGACATACATGTATTTTTGTAGTATGATGTCTTAAATTCTTCGACAAAGATATCTAAAAGAGAAATAGCTAAGTCACATGAGATTTCTAATTTTGTTTCTCTGAGAAATATTCATTCTGTTTTTTATACTGGTAATACTGGCTTCCATTAACACCAAAAATTTTTAAAAGTTTGGTTTATTATCACAGCCTTATCAGCATTTGCTATTTTTTGTTTTCTTAATGAAAGATGATCACCAATCTTTCTGATATAAGATGGAACCCTCTGTATACCCAAAAATTGAATAAAGAAAATTTGTTATCAGTACCTAATGAAATACTACTCAGCTATAAATAAAGACAACTTTGCGAAATTTGTAGGAAAAAGGATGCACCTGGAAAATGCAATGTTAAATGAAATAAACCAGACGCACAAGCTTAAACACCATATGATATTTCTAAGTTGAGTATGGCAAAATACAAATGCAGAGAGTAATAATAAAAGTTGGATAAAAGGAAGCCAATGGATGGATCTCTTAGAAATGTGAAAATGTCAAAACTGTCCCATCTCTGAAGTGGCCCCTTCTGTTATAAAAAGGGAAAAATCAAATGGGCCAACAGTTAGAGGCTCAAAGGGGCTCAAATTTGCTTGGACTTTACGAGGTGATAAATGATAGTTACTCAAAATTTGACCTATACCTGAGTAAATCACCATCATGACTTCACACATGGAGGAAAAACTTCTACAGATCAGCTCTAAGCTGCTACCATTATATTCTAAAATTAGCCTTGATCTGTTCCTCCACTAAGATATCAAATCTGTGCAAGGACTGAACCCCCATCTGAACCTATACCTCCACCTGGCATCCCACATGCTAGACTTTCCCCTTTTAAATATCTACAATTATACTTTACAGAGGTCAAATCATGTGGAGTCTACAAATGTCTCCTGGTACTTGTCTGTATTTATTCTGAGTGGCTGAAGGCATTAACCACTAGAACAGAAAAGGCCACTAAACATAATAAGTATTACTAAGAGAAGCCATTCCAAGATATTGGCTAGCATTTTGCTATGCAATGATAATGAGTCTGAATTTGTGGCACAAATAACCCATAGGACTTTAACATTAATACTAACTGAGTATCACCAAGAAACTCAGGTATCATGAGCAGATTTGTTTTCCATGACCTCCTCAAGATTTGAGCTCAACTGAGCAAGTGAGATATATACCCTTTAAAGTTTCATATGAAGCAAGGTATGGTGGTGCATGCTTGTAATCCCAGTACTTGGGATGCTGAGGCAGGAGGATCATTGTTAGTTTGGGACCGGCCTGGGCTACAAAGTCTTCTCAAGTCCAGCTTGATCTGCATAGTGAGATCTTGTCTCAAAAAGACTAAATAAAAAAATAAAGTTTCATGTGAGAGACCCTTCCCCCACTTACAATTAGAGGTCTTCAGGGAGCCCCACATCAGCTAGGTAACATATCTCTGTAGAAACAATTTACACAGGAAAGGTCTTTTCTCAGATACACAAAAGTATAGCTGAGAAGCCTATTATACTCAAGGCACACATGCCCCATGTATAGTCATGGGAATATGAATGAGATTAAGGATTTAATAAAGGAGCCCCAACAACCTATCTTGAGGGGCTCCCTCCTTAATTATTTGCACTACTCCCATGACAATAAACGTTTCCAATATTCAACTGTCAATGTATCATTCTCACCAGGCAACTGCCGAAAGTCTACGCAGGTGAATCCACTCTCCAGAAGACAGCTTGAAGAGAAGACATACTGAAAGGCCTGCTGTCATCAGTATGGAAGCTGATGAGTCTATGCATGGCTGAAGCTGGATGGATGCCATACACCAGAGAATCTGCCCTGATCCATTTATGTTCTGCTATTCAGTTTGTTTTCTAGTCCCCCTCCTATTGTTAATCTCAGTGTTCACCCTAGGGTTCTGAACTGTGTCCCCAGAGATTTTGGGAATTCCTCAGAAGGTCATTTTTATTCTCTTCTACATTGGTGTAACCATTGGACTGTGTACTCTGAACTGTCTTTCCTAAGATTAAGATGACTGATGACTGGGGCTGGGGATTTAGCTCAGCGGCATAAGCACCTGCCTTGCAAGCAGGCAGTCGTGAGTTCGGTCCCCGGTACCGATAAAAACGAAAAAGACAAAAAAACAAAACAAAAAAACAAGATGACTGATGACTGACACTACTAATCTATGTCTCCTCCTACTTGGCTTGTCTGTGTGATTGCCAAGCAGACTCAGCCACTAGGAGTTTCAGACCCAACTTTATAGCCCTGACACCATAGTGATTCTTAACCAGACCAAATGGGTCACCTCTTAAAGTGTATATTTATTTTGATGCATAGCCAATCCAAACTAACAACCCAGTTCAGGACACCCATTCTTATTTCACAGGATGCAAAGGTTTAAAATGAGAACACGAGTATCAAACCAACAACAAATGTATCTGTCCTGAACAGTGCCAAACGGCTACTGCCAGAGCAAAACTAATGTTAGATTCTTTGCCAATTGGCACTGTCCCATAGACTGTAGCTGGGTTTCTAAATAGCCATCTAACTCAGCTCCTGTCTCATCCAAACTGCCTACAGGAATCCTGTCATCCCATAAAGACCCCATGGGTCAGGAATGGATGTCAACTCGACAGAAGTGTCTGGTAGATGAGAGGGGATTTACTATCCTGAAATTCATAAAAGTCTGGGTCCCTCCACCCTGCATCAAAATTCTTACCCCAAAGCTACCATTGTTCCAACTGAACTTTGTGCCTATGACTAATTTACACAGGACTCCCAATGCCTGACTTCTTGTGCCTAATTGGTAGCATTCATCAGGTCCTCTAGGCAGTGCATCCTAAACTGGGAAACGATTGTTGGCTGGATGCCTCTGAAAAACCAAATGTCTCAGCTGACTGTATAGATGTTCCGATTGCTACCTCAAGCTCCCTGATGATCCCTTATAGAACCTTCTTTATTTGCTCTGATGGGGTCCATTGTGTGTTTCTGAGCACAAAATCGAGTTTCTGTGCACTTTCCTACCTCATACCTGACCTGTCTGTCTACTCAGGTTAACAGAGTCCCACATATGCCCAACAGCCTCACCATGATTGTGACCCAATGCTTTTGCCAATTTTGGCCAAAATAGCAATAGCAGGGAGTCTAACCCTCAGTGCCACTGCCTTGGGTGCTGGCCAACAATATTTACAACTGGACACCCAGATAGAGGATGATTTTACATCAGTGCAAAGAGCACTCAACACACACCATGATCAAATTGACTCCTTGGGTGCAGTAATTCTCCAAAACCACAGAGTATTAGATCTCACAGCCCAACAGGTGACACTTACTCCTTATTGGAAAAAAAATATTGCTATTATGCTATTCAGTCTGATTTTGTTAGGGAAACAAACAAACCAGTGGACCCAAGACAGACAAGGAGGCTCCTATTGGTGGAACTCCCTGAAAATTTTTCTTGCCTATTAAATTGGCTCACCTCCTTTATGACAAAACAAATAAGCAGTTTTGGCCTGCAAATGAGCCTCAGGTTCAGTACCTGCTGTACAGATTTAAATACCAGCATCTCTAAAAATGATTTTTCTGATTAACTAAAAGAAGGAGAGATGAAAGGGAAATTAATATTTAAAAAAAAAAACCTGACAAAAATATGCTCCAAAACCAAGTGGACACATCTGGACAGGCCTGATAACAAAACACCTCTTCCTTTTGTGGAACCCTTATCTTTACTGCCTTTGTACAATTGATAGACTCTGAATGTAACTTAACATGTAACAGGACAGTCCTTCCTTTGTGTAACCCATACTTTGTGTAACTGATAGCCTTTCAGTATAATCTGAAATGTTTAAACCCCCTTAGCAACCTAAGATATCACCCACTCTGCCACCAATCATAATATCCAAATGTACTTTGTATCTCTCTGTTTGCTCTCCCCATAACACCTCCAGGATCACACCAGGCAGGGTTGACTCTTTGAGATAGATCCTGGTCAAGCCCAACAGTACAATAAATTTCCCCCAAACCTCCTAGGTGCCGTTTCTTCCCATGTTTGGTGTGTTTCCCACACACTAGTAGGGAAGGGTAAGGCTGGTAGATCGACTGATGTCACCACTGAAGGGGGAATTTATTACTGTACCCAAGGATGAAGAGCACATCATATCCTATAAGGCTATCAGGGGATCCAGTCTGGATCAGGTTGCAAAAATGACAGGAAAGCATGGGTAGGAGCCTTGCTTGTTTCTTTGTGGTTATTGCTTTGTCTGTTCATTTTACAAGAAGGAATTCAATGAGGCCATGATTGGCTAATACTTTAGTAGGCTCTGGTGTACAGGGATTTTCCTTAATCAGCTGATACCTCATCTTGGGGTAATTAGGGCAAGGGAAAGTCACTAGGAACAGGGACTTTGATAGAAAATGGTGTAGGAAGTGTGGACTTGTTTTCTTTTTTTTAAATTTTACTTAAGGAGAAAAAGAAGAAAAAAACAGAAAGAGGGTACAAGTAATATAGAATTTCAAAAAAATAAACAGTAGGAAATCACTACATAATAGATTACATATTGCCATCCTAGAAATAATTGTTCAAGTTACAAAATTAAAGCATACAAAGTGGACATTGAAACAGTGAGACTGCAAACAGTTCTGTTCAATGATCCAACAAAAATTCAGTAATATTGTAGTATATCTTATACACTTAAATATACATGCAGTTATATCCTTTAGACCACTTTATTTTCCTCTATTCTTTACATTAACAATTACACTTTTTGGGGTTTTATTACTCGCACAGTTCTTATTATTTTTTTTGAAGAGAATAAAACCAGATGTGACATAACAAAACAGGATCAGTCAAATCAAAAGGTTGGACATAGCACATGATGTAAAAATACAATACCATAATGCCTCTAGCTACTTTAAAAGGAATTGCCTATATAGAATATCATCAGTTATAATAAAATTGAACAGAACTGTACAGAATGAAACCAATAAAATTGAAACATTGGAGACATTACAGGACTTCAAAAGAAGATAATAGTCAAATCAGAATGAGCATCATAGTGAATCTTATTGTCTTCAAAGTAATTGCCTATACCCTGAAACTCGATACTATCAAGCAAAACACAGTAGAGTAAAATCAGTCAAAACAAGATGGTGAGAGCAATACAGGGTTTCAAATCAAGTTAATAGGAAATCAAAGTGGGTTACTATAATATGTCCTGTTTTTTTATTTTTCCCTTAATTAAAAAGATAAAAATTTAAAAAAAATAAATAATAAAAAAAGGAGATTGAGATAAAAGAGGACATAACAACACAACAGCACAGGTCAGAACACAACAATTTAAGCAACATAGTGTTTCACCACAAGATATCCTGAAATAGCTCTCCACCTTCTCTCACCCGGAGAGACACTGCAGTTGCCCACCTGGAAGAGAGAGCTGAACCAAGCTACGGAACCCCGCTAAGGCATTGCTGACTGCCTTCACTCTGCCTTCTCTCACCCAGAGTGCACGCCACAGCTGCCTGCCTGGAGGAGTGAGCTGGGCCGAGCCATGGGACCCCACTCAGGCCTTGCTGACCATCCTCTCTCACCCAGAGGGCACACTGCAGCTGCCCCCATGGAGAAGTGAGTTTGGATGAGCTGCAAGAACCTGTTCTGGCCTTGCTGACCACCTTTCCTCACCTGGAGGGCACACAGCAGCTGCCCTGCCTGAAGGAGGGAACTGGGCCAAGCTTCAGGAACCTTCTCTGGCCTTGGCTGCGACCTTCTTTCTGCTTGGAGAGCACCAGCACTACTGTTACTGCCTGGAGGAGGGAACAGCCCTGCTGAGGAGGTTTGAGACCTACCTAGGCCATAGATGGACCTTCTATCAGTGTGGGGAGCTTTGCCATCCAAGGAGCTGGATGGTTACAAAACATCCAATCCCCAGGAAAGTCTGAGACCCTTGCTCTAGGGGGTTTAGGGCCTTCTGGGCTTGCAGCCACACTAGAACAGGCTTAGTGGGGTTCACTATTGCCTGGACCACAACAGGTGGCCTTCTTTCCCTCAGGGGAGCTTTGTGCCAGAAGGGGGAGCTGTGTAGCTTGAGGAGGCTTTAGGTCTACCTGACAGGAGACCAGTAACCTTCTTTTAATCCGGGGGCCTCGCTGTCCAAGGAGGAGAGAAGTACCAGGAATCCAGGACATAGGAGAATATTTTCAACATGCCCAGGGGAAGCTTTGGAACAACAGTTGAAACACGGAAATGTAGGAAAATGACAAAACGAAAGATCAAAATGCAATCTCAAACTTCCAGCCCATCCCAAGAAAGCCTAGGAGCAATGTACATAGAAGAAAATATATGCATATGCCTGAAATACCTGAAATAATAGCAACCAAAATAAAGAAGCAACTCTGGGAAGCTTTAAAGGAATTTTTTTTTCTTTTTCTTTTTCTTTTCTTTCTTTCTTTCTTTTTTTTTTTTTTTTTTTTTTTTGTCTTTTTCCTTTTTATCAGTATCAGGGATTGAACTCATGACTGACTCCTTGCAAGGCAGGAACTTATACTGCTGAGCTAAATCCTGAGCCCCACTTTAAAGGAATTTAAACTAGAAATAATCTCCCAGGTAAAAAAAAATGATAAAAGAAATGAAGAAGATGCTGAACATATCTAAAGAAGACACAGTTAAAAAATTGGAAGAACTAAACAATAAGATAGAGTCCCTGGATGAACAATATAAAAAACAAACAGAATACATAAAGTAGATATAAAGAGATATATAGGAAATCAAAAATTCCATTGAGAGTTGTAAAACCCAGCTCAATGAAAGTGAAGATACAATTTCAGACCTCGAAGACAAGATTGTAGCCAGTGAAAAGGAAAGGAAAGATCTTTTAAAAATAACAAGAAATCAGGAAATAACATTTTAAAATCTGCACAATGACACAAAGAAAAACAACATTAGGCTGATAGGGATAAATGAAAAAGAAAGGGACAAAATAAAGTATGTCAAGAGGATATTTAGAGAATAATAGCTGAAAATTTCCCAAAAATGTGATTGGAACCTGATATCAGGATCAGTAAAGCATATAGAACTCCAAACAGCCATAACCAAAATAAAACAATACACAGACATATAATAATAAAAAATAATAATCGCAGAAATTAAACAAAAGAATAGAATATTAAAAGCTATCAGAGAGAAAACAGATCAGCTACAAAGGAAAACCTATCAGAATCACAGAAGACTTCTCAGCACAAACAATAAAGTCAAAAAGAGCATGGAGTGAAGTATTCCAAATCCTAAAGAAAATGATTTTCAACCTAGACTGATGTACCCTGAAAAACTGGCCTTCAAAATCTATGGAGAAATAAGATACTTCCATGACAAAAACTAGCTGAAGAACTTCATGATCACCAAGCCAACCCTGCAAAGAATACTAAAAGACAGTTTAGACACACTTAGGAAAAAACCACTAAGCAAAGCAGACAATTAAACAAAATGGAAAAATAAATATTCAACAGCAGAAAGATAACATGTCAATGATAAACCAACATATAACAGTTATAACCATTAATGTAAATGGACTCAATGCACCAATTAAAAGAACCAGACTGGCAAATGGATCAAAAAACGAAACCCAACCATATACTGTCTACAAGAAACCCATCTAACCCAAAAGGATACTCACAGACTGAAAGTCAAAGGACAGAAAACAATATTTCATGCAACAGGAACCCCCCAAAAAAGTGGGGATAGCTATTCTGTTTGCATACAATGTGAACTTCAAACCAATAATGATCAGAAAAGATAAAGAAAGTTACTACATACAGGTTAAGGGAAAACTTTAAGAAGAAGAGATAACTATTTTAAATATATATGCACTAAATTCCAGAGCACCCAGCTATATAAAACAAGTATTAGCAGAAATGAAAAATGAAATTAGCAGTAATACAATTATAACACACCACTGACACCAATGGACATCAACGAGACAGAAAATCAGCAAAGAAATAACAGAACTGAATCACACCAGTGAACAAATGGACTTGATAGACATATACAGAGTGTTCCATCCTAAAGCATCAGAATACACATTCTCCTCAGCAGTACATGGGACATTCTCTAAAATAGATCATATATTAGCTCACAGAGCATACTTAAATAAATGCAAATGAGTTAAAATTATCCCTTGCATGTTATTGGATCATGGCACCATGAAATTGGAAATTAATGATAAAAGATACAGCAAAAATCCCACAAAAACATAGAAACTGAATAACACACTCTGGAGTAATCAGTAGGTCACGGAGGAAATGATACAAGAAATTAAACAATACCTACAAACAAATGAAAACACAAATACAACTTACTAGAATCTGTGGGATGTAAAGAAAGCTGTCCTTAGAGGAAAATTCATTGCACTGAGTTTCCACATCAGGAAAACAGAATGAATACAAATAAATAACTTGATGCTACACCTCAAAGAGCTAGAAAAAGAAGAGCAAGTCAAGCCCAAAGCCAAAAGAAGAGAGGAAACTATAAAAATCAGAGCAGAATTCAATGCAATAGAGACTAAGAAAACAATCCAAAAAATCAAGGAATCAAAGACTTAGTTCTTTGAAATAAGAAATAAAATCAATAAGCCCCTAGCAAACATTATTAAACAAAGGAAAGAAAAAGCTCAAATTCATCAATAAGGAATGAGAAAGGCAAAATCATTACAGACCCTATAGAAATACAGAAGATCATCAACACCTATTTTAAAAACTACTCTCAAAGTTTTGATAACACAGAAGAAATAGATTCCTAGAAACATATGAAGTACTAAAGCTAGGTCACAAACTGCTGAATAACCCAATTAATATTAGTGAAATCAAAAATGTAATTTAGTCCTTACCTACATGAAGAGCCCAGTTCCAGATGGATTCACTGCAGAATTCTACAAGAAATACAAGGAAGACTCAATACAAAGAAGACTCTGCAAACTCTTCAGTGAAATTGAAAGGGAAGCAATCCTTGCTAAGTTAGTCCTGGAAGAAAATATTACTTTAGTACCAAAACCTGAGAAGGACCTAGCTGAAAAAGTGAACTGGGGACCAGTCTCCCTAATGAACACAGATGCAAAAATCAATAAAATATTGGCAAAAAGGATGCAGCAAATCATCAAGAAGATTATACATCATGACCAAGTGGGATTCATCCCAGGCATGCAGGGATGGTTCAATATACGTAAATCAATAAATGTAATCCACAACATAAATAAAACCAAAAGTAATAATCACATGATTATTTCTATAGATGCAGAAAAAGCTGTTGATAAGGTCCAACATTCATTTATAAGAACCTTACAGAAAATTGGAATAGGTGGTCTTTACCTCAATACAATAAAGGCCATCTAGGACAAACCTACAGCCATTATCATACTAAATGGCCAAAAATTGAAGGCCTTTACTTTAAAATCAGGCACAAGACAAGGATGGCCCTTATCACCACTCCTATTTAATATAGTACTGAAAATACTAGCCAAATGAATTAGATCTTGTTGTTAGTGTATAGGAAAGCTATTAATTTTTGAGAATTGACTTGGTATTCAGCTACATTGCTGAATTTATTTATTATATCTAGGAGTCTTTCAATGGAATTTTAGGGGTCTTCTCTGTGGAGTATCACATCATCTGCAAATAACGAAATTTAACTTCTTTTCCTATCTTTACCCCTTTTATTTCTCTCTATTATCTAACTGCTCTGGCTAGTATTTTCAGTACTATATTAAATAGGAGTGGTGATAAGAGACATCCTTTTCTATATTACTAGAGTAATACTATAATACTATAATATATAGTAATACTATACTAGAGTAGTATTTGCTTCCAGGAATGACTTAGGAAGGGTTGCTTCCCTTTCAATGTCATTGAAGAGTTTGAGCAGTGTAGGCATTAAGTCTTCTGTATACTTCTTGTAGAATTCCACAGTGAATCCGTCTGGGCCTGGGCTCTTATTTGTAGGTAAGTACTTAATTATGCTTTCAATTTCATTAATACATGTTGGATTATTCAGCATTTTTACATCTTCTTGACCCAGGTTTAGTACTTCATATGTTTCTAGGAATCTGTCTATTTCTTCTGTGTTATCAAAACTATGAGAGTAGAAGTTTCCAAAATAGGTGTTGATGATCTTCTGTATTTCTACAGAGTCTGTAGTGATTTCAACTTTTTCATTCTTTATTGCATGAATTTGAACTTTTTCTTTCCTTTGTTTAATAAGGTTGGCTAGGGGCTTATCAATATTTTTTATACTTGCAAAGAAACAACTCTTTGATTCATTGATTTTTTGGATTGTTTTCTTAGTCTCTATTGCATTAATTTCTGCTCTGATTTTTCTAATTCCCTCTCTTCTTTTGGCTTTGGACTTGACTTGCTCTTCATTTTCTAGATGTTTAAAGTGTAGCATCAGGATATTTATTTGCATTCTTTTTGTTTTCCTTATGTGGGAACTCAGTGCAATAAACTACCTTCTTAGGAGAGTTTTCATTGCATTCCACAGATTCTTATAAGTTGTATTTGTGTTTTCATTTGTTTGTAGGTATTGTTTAATTTCTTCTTCAATTTCCCTTGTATCCCACTGATTACTCAAGAGTGTTTTATTTAGTTTCCATATGTTTGTGGGATTTTTGCTATATCTTTTATCATTGATTTCCTATTCCATGGTGCTATGATCCATTAATATACATAGGATAATTTCAACACTTTTGCATTTATTTAAATATGTTCTGTTGGCTAATACATGATCTGTTTTAGAGAATGACCCATGCACTGCTGATAAGAATGTGTATTCTGATGCTTTAGGATGGAACACTCTGTATATGTCTATCAAGTCCATTTGTTCACAGGTGTGATTCATTTCTTTTATTTCTTTACTGATTTTCTGGCTGGTTGGTCTGCCTCTTGGTGTCAATGGTGTGTTAATGTCCCCTGTTATAATTGTGTTACTGATAATTTGGTTTTTCATTTCTGTTAATACTTGTTTCATATAGCTTGATGCTGTGGAATTTGGTGTATATATATTTAAGATTGCTATCTCTTCCTCTTGATGGTCTCCCCTAACCAGTATGTAAGGACCTTCTTTATCTCTGCTGATCATTATTGGCTTGAAGATCACGTTGTCTGCAAACAGAATAGCTATCCCAGCTTTTTGGGGGGTTCCTATTGCATGAAGTATTGTTTTCCATGCTTTGCCTTTCAGTCTGTGTGTATCCTTTTGGGTTAGATGGGTTTCTTGCAGACAGCATATGGTGGGGTATGGTTTCTTGATCCATTCTGCCAGTCTGTTTCTTTTAATTGGTGCATTGAAACCATTTACATTTATGGTTATAGCAGTTGTATGTTGCTTTACCATTGACATGTTATCTTTCTGCTGTTGAATATTTATTTTTCCATTCCATTTGTCTGCTTTGCTTAGTGGTTTTTTCCTAAGTGTATCTAAACTGTCTTTCAGTATTCTTTGCAGGGTTGGCTTGGTGATCATGAAGTTCTTCAGCTAGTCTTTGTCATGGAAGTATCTTATTTCTCCATAGAGTTTGAAGGCCAGTTTTTCAGGGTACATCAGTGTAGGTTGGAAATCATTTTCCTTTAGGATCTGTAATACTTCACTCCATGCTCTTCTTTACTCTATTGTTTGTGCTGAGAAGTCTTCTGTGATTCTGATAGGTTTTCCTTTATAAGTGATCTGTCTTTTCTCTGTGACAGCTTTTAATATTCTATTGTTATGTTGGATTTCTGTGATTGAGATGGTTATATGTCTGGGTGTAATTTTATTTTGGTTATAACTATTTGGAGTTCTATATGCTTCACTGATCCTGATGTCAGTTTCCATTTTCTGTGTGGGTAATTTCCAGCTATTATTCTCTAAATATCCTCTTGACATCTTTTATGTTGTCCCTTTTTTTTTCATTTATCCCTATCAATTTTAAGTTGTTTTTCTTTGCATCATCTTGCAGCTGTTGAATTGTTATTTCCTGATTCATTTTTATTTTTAAAAGATCTTGCCTTTCCTGTTCACTAGCTGAAATCTTGTCTTTGATGTCTGAAATTCTACCTTCACTTTCATTGAGATGGGTTTTACAACTTCTAATGGAATTTTTGATTTCCTGTATATTTCTTTGCATCTGCCTTACGTATTCTGCTTGTTTCTTATATTGTTCATCCAGGGGTTCTACATTTTCATTTAGTTCCTCCAATTTTTTAACTGTGTCTTCTTTAGGTGAGTTCAGCATCTCTTTCATTACTATCATTTCTTCTTTTACCTGGGAGATTATTTCTAGTTTGAATTCCTTTAAGGCTTCTTGCAATTGCTTCTTTATTTCAATTGCTCTTTTTTTTTAAGATATTTCAGGAGTATAGCATATATTTTGTTCTATATTCATAGCTCCTAAGGTTTGTTGGGATGGGCTGGAGTTTTGAGATTGAATTTTGGTCTTTTGCTTTGTCATTTTCCTATATGTGTATTCTTCAAGTGTTATTCCAAGGCTTCCCCTGGATGTGTTGGAAATCATCTCCCATGCCCTAGCCTCCTGGTACTGAATGGAAGTTGCTGAGCATGGTCCAGTTAAGCCTTCTGGTCTTCCCATGCCACCTTCAGTGTTTCATGTAGCTGGGCATTCAACTAACCACTGTGGATGATGGGATTTAGCTCTTCCCGGCAGTGACCAATGCCCTGGAACTCACTTCATTCACTCTCAAATTCTGTAATTTAAGAAGATCACTAGGCTTAATATATTTTGTCCACAAAACCATGGCTGGTCTAGTGTGCCTGAGCTGTGGATGAGTCCTTGAGCTCCGAAAGAGATGATCTTAAGTCCCCAATGGGTTGGGGTATCGCAAATATACCTCCGCAGGCACTGAGTTTCCCGGTTTGGGAGAATGTCACTGGACGTGTTCTGGGAAGGCCTGAAACCTGCCAAGTGCAGCCCAGTCTGTCTGGGCTCTGGGCGAGTCCTTGAGCTCCAGAAGAGATGATCTTAATGTCTCCTCAGGCCTTGAGATGGCACACGGACTTACCCCAACCAGTTGTTTCCTGGATTGAGAGGTCACTGGGGGTCTTGAATGGAACTTTCAATCCTAGTTTTTTGAGGAAACTCCATACTGATTCACCAGTGGTTGCACCAGTCTGCACTCCTTATCAACAGTGGAGAAGTGTTCCTTTTTCCCCACATCCTCCCCAACATGTGTTATCAGTTGTTTTCTTGATAGCAGCCATTCTTTCTGTGGTTAGATGAAATCTCAATGCTGTTTTAACTTGCATTTCTCAAATGACCAGTGATGGTGAAAATTTCTTCATGTATTTATTTGCCATGTGTATATCTTCATCTGAGAACTGTATGTTCATCTCAGATGCTCATTTTGGAAGAGGGTCTTTGAATTTGGGGCTGGATGTTTTTCAGTTCTTTACATGGAAACATTTTATTTCTGAGAAAATGTACAAGTTCAAAATGGATTGAAGCAATTTTGTCTAGACAACGGAACACTAGTGTGAGAGTTACCCTGCTTCACCATAATTTCAACAATATGTTCTATAAATTGTATATGAATTATTAAATGAATTATATTACTCAGCTACCATCTACCATGCTTTGTCTACCTATATGTCTAGACCTCAGTACAAAAGGAAAGTGAATGCTATCACTGCAATATAGAATGCTGGATGGTCTCAGCTTGCGGGAGTGGTTCAGGAATGGTCTACACACACTTCCTAATTTCTCGGCTGAAGCTTCTTTCAGGTAGAAGGAAAATATGCACATGTATTTCTTTGGAACAAGATGTTCCACGGGCTAGGTACTCTACGGCCTGAGGATAAAGACACCGGTTTTCACCTCACTACATCACTGATAAATAGATTAGATAGTGCTTGACAGAACATCTGACACTGTCTGTAGTTGAGCTGGATTCTGTTGTTTCTGGGTCACTCTCTATAACTCACCAGATTCAATGAGAGTGTTCCCAGGGTTATACAAGCAGTCACTGCAGAAGTTTTGGGAATTCAGCACACATAGTAAAAACTTGATCTTTCACCCGGCACTTTTATTCAAAGGACAATTAGGAAGCTCATACAAAGACAAGGCAGAAATTGTTTTTAGAGAGACTTTTGCAAATTTTTATACTCACTTTAATAAATTATACTCACTTTTAATAAAATATGGAAAATATTTTGCACATCATTATGGGCATAATTTTTAAATTTTCAGAATTTAAAGGTATAAGTCTCAATACATGAAGGAAGATGTCAATAATTTGAAACTATTCATTCCCAAATGGATCTCGGCATTAGAAAGAAAAAGATATTATATGCATGCTGCTAATTTTTTTTTCAAACTCTCAGATATTTGAAAGAGTACAGAGGTCCAGTCTTGGGGTCTTTTTAAATTTTCCAGAAGGTATAATTTTCTTCAAACAGGTCATCACTTTACAATCAGCAATCAGTCTATTTGCTTACTGAGCAGAGATAATTACCAGCACAAGATGGTATTAAGGGCCTTTCCCAGTCATCATTTCATTAAATAGTCTAATTGGTTTCCTAGGTAGCCTGCTGTATTTTACAAAATAATTCCATTCAGTCTTATTTAATTTTAAGTAGTCTCAATATTTGAGAATAATTTAGAGAAAGAGGTTGTGGGGCCTGAAAACAAATCTGAAATTCATAAAAGCCTTTATAACAATAACTTAGGCAGATGCCATTTGCTTTGGTTTGGGGCAGTTCCACAGAGTTCAACTTTGTTTTTCACATCTTCTCCTATTCATGAACTGTCTGTCTGTTCAAGGGTGAGTTCAATGAACCTTGGTTGCCTATCAGAAAAGTAGAAATAATAATCATAACACAAGTTCACATTCCTAGGACTCTTCCACACAGCAAGGTAATGGTCTACCAGGGGAAGCTTTATTGTTTATAATTTTAAAGATGAGCTGATTTTGAAGCACAGAACTTGCCTATTCTTCATCACATCATCTGCTTTCCTTTCCTCCATCACATTTTCTGTGCAGAGTGTGTGCATTGGGTGAAGAAGATCACTTCATCAGACAAAAAGAGAACTAAAATTTATTCAGTTTCATCTTTATTAAACCTCTTATTTTAAATGAATTATCAGCATGTACACAAAAGGCATTCAATATTAGATGCCCACCACTGTGGTAAAAGTTTTACTCTTACTCATGGATTCCTAATACCACTTTTTTTTTTCTGTGTTTTGAATATGAAGAAGTTGAGTACTTGTAAAGCGAGATAATTAAGTGCTAATTTTAGGATGGGAACCAAGGATGCCTGAATCTAACCTATATTTGATTGTCATAGCTAAAATATACCATGAGCTAATGTTTTGTTACACACACTTTGAGGTATTTTGCATGTATTAACTCCCCAGTCTCTTATAACAAATATTTTAATGCCGTTATTATTATGACCTCATTTTATAGATAAAGAAACTGAGTCACAGAAAACACAAGTAGTATTCTAAAGATACACAACCAGTAATGTTAAAAGTCTTAAATAGTAAGAGTCTAGAGTTAATAGTCAAACAATAATGATTGCTACAGAAAAGGTTTGACTTTTACATGTCACCCTGTGAAGGATTTTCCTACTCTACATCTCTTTAATTTATGCTATCTCTAATTCCAATCATGAAGAGATTAGATTCTGTACTGCTCTTCTTGATGTATGCATACATTTTCAAGTGATATGTATTGGTAAGAACTATATTTGTATAAATTAATAAATTAGACATCAAAAGTACAGGAAAGACAGCAGATGATGTGAAAACCTATCCAAAATCTCAGTGCAAAGAAAATAGTATTTCAGCTCAAACTATCTTCAATTTGCATCAGAATTCTGACATGTGATGGAAAAAAGTATAGTCCTAAGAAACGGGGACTTCTTCAAGAATGAACCATGCAAATGAGCCCAGAGGACAGGGCTCTAACCAGGGAATGTATATTTAAGAGATGCATTTTATATGAATTCCGGTGGGCAAGGTGGTGTGGGAGAACTGGTTGAACACACGTTTTCTCTAAAATGATCCTAAGTGAAATTGACTCCAGAAAAATAAGTGCACCTGATAGAACTCACTTCAAATGGTCATTTTGGCAGCCTTGACATTTTTTCTCCTGAAGCAGGCTGAGACAGAATCACAGGTTCTTTCCACAATAGCCTAATCAGCACCCTTCAACTGGCATTGTGCATAAAAGTATCAACTGTAAAAGGAGTTCTCTAATTTTCTTTATTAATGGACAAAGAACTAAGCAGACTAGGTTTAAAATGTCCTTTTAAGTGGCTTGGAAAGAATGAATAATAGTACAGCTCTGTTCATGACAGAATTTTACTCCTGGAAGTTTAATTTGGCTGGATTTACACAATGACCCTTTAAATCATAACTACTGGAAAAAATGTATCTTTATGTCTCCTAAGATTAACCCTCAGAACTGCCTCTCAGAGCCCAGGATAGAGCAAGGCAGAGCAGGGCTCAATGGAACATTTCTCATGTTACAAGATTTCAGAAACGTTTTGAAAATTGTCAATTTAGAGCTTATGTCTTTAGCTGCTGAGAGGCATGGATGCCAAAGAGTGATTGTGGAAAGAGAAATTGCTATGTACATCCAGCACGAATTATGGAGTCACCTAGTGAAAGACTGCCCTTGCATTGTGCCAGGCACAGAGGACAGAAGGACAGCACAGTCCTCAGGGACAGTGCAGTAGACCTCAGCCTGGTGGATCTTGATGAGCCTACACTCCTCCTACCTCAACTCTGTTCTATCCTCTGCATGTATTCAGCCTTGACTTTAAAATCTCTCCCTCTCTTACTCTCTCTCTCTCTTTCTCTCTCTCTCTCTCATCCATCTCCTCCTTTTTTGAAAATTTAATGTATGTTAGGCATCTCAGATTTAAACGCTGTGAGTTAAAGATTTGGACTGCTTTTCTTTGTTGAGCTGGTATGCTCTATTTGTGCTTGAATATTATTAAGATGAGAAATTCATTCTCCACTTCTTGTTCTGTTGCTTTGGATATCTGAGTCTCTGAAGAGAGTGTTGACTTTGAAATTCCTCATAGATTAATGCTCCAAAAAATGGTTAACTTTTTTAGATCATGGTCTTTTTTGATGATAAAATATATCTAATCTCAGAGATTCATCTTTACTGGTTTCAGGAGTATACTTCAGGATGTCTACTATTTTCTTGTTAATGTACAATTTCCTTGCCATGTGGTGTAGTATATATTATCTTTCTAAGCTGAAATGCAGAACCTTTAAAAACTGACTCACCATTCTCCTCTGTGGAACCCCTCGAAAACAACACTGTTTATGGTTGTCTACATGACATATCTACTCTGTCTCCAAAAGGAATCATAGTTTGTGACTTTGCATAATTTCCTCAGGATTTTTATATATTGCAGCATGTTGCCAGAATTTTATCATATTTTACATTGTATGAAATCCCATGGTTGTCTTTACCAGTTCAGTTGCCAGGAGATACTAGTGTTGTTTCTATTTTTTGAATATTCAATGTTATGCTTTTATAAATGTGTATGAACAAGCAATTTTCTGAAGTCTCTCCTTCCAATTCTTTTGTATATATAGCTAGAATCAGAATTGCTGGGTTACATGGTAATACGAAGGTCAAGTTTATGGGGAAGGACCATGGAGACTTTCATAGCAAGTGTATCACTTAACATCCCCACTAACAATGTACAGGGCTTCCAGGTTACCACATCCTTGTCAAAACTTACTATGTTCTGCCTGCCTCTCTTCTTTCCTCTCTTTTCCTGTTTTCTTCAGTCCTTCCCTCCCTCTGCCCTCTCTTCACTCTGCTCCTCTTCTTCCCTCTCCTTTCCCTTCCTCCTCCATCCCTTCTTGTTTTCTTCCTTCCATATTTCTCCCTCCCTCCATTTTCTCCTTTCTTTCCTCTTCCTTCCTCATCCTTTCTCTTTTCCTCTATCTTTCTCCCTTCTTTAACTTTCCTTCCCTTTGTCCTGTTTTCTCTTAGTTTCTTCATTCCTCTTTTTCTTTCTGCCTTCTTTTGTTGTGAATTATTTTCTTTTGGTGATAAACATGATCTACCCTACTGGATGTGAAATGCACCTCTCTGTAGTTTTTATTTGTGTTTCTGTAATGATTAGTGATGATGAATGTCTTCTCCTATGGGGATATGAATTACCTAAATACTTTGTCCAGTTTCAAATTGGATTATACAGTGTTTTTTTTTTTTTTTCCTGCTGGCTTTTAGGAATTTTCTATGTAATCTACATATCAATCCCTGATTAGATATGTGATGTGCGAACATTTTCTTAATTTCTATTGGTAGCCATTTGATTCTGTTTGCTGTGAACTTTGGTGCACAAATGCTTTTCATTTTGATAAAAAGTTAATTTGTTTTTTGGTACCAGGAATTGAAGTCATGACCTCACACTTGCCAAGCAGGCATTGTGCTACTACTGAGTTCTATCACCAGCCCTAAACATCAAGTATTGAATTTTTATTTTTGTTACCTGTAATTCTTGTCCTGTAATTCAGGACCTGTAATTCAGGTCCAAGAACTCAGTGCCAAGTCCAGTGTTGTGAAGGTATACACCTATTTCCCACAAGTCCCAATACAAAGACCTCCTAGTTTTAGCTATCTGATCCATTTTCATCAAATAGCTAACCTTTTCCATGTGAGTCCACTTCGATAAGTACCACTTATGTAAAACGGACATTTCTTTCCCCATGGAATGGATGTAATCATTATAAATTTTTCCATATGGTTGAGATTTTGAAGCATTGTTGGGATTTTGAAAGGTATTGATAGCTTTAGGTAGTAATGACATTTTAATTATCATATTTCAATCCATCTTTATAATTTTATGAAATCCTATCTTTATAATTTTAATTTATTTCAGCTTTTATTTTTATTTATTATTTTTACTGATTTTTCAGTACACATAACCTTTGCCTCCTTGGTAAAGTGGTTTTAAAAATATTTCATTCCTTTTCAATATTATTTTTTAAATTGTTCATTGCTAGTATATAAGATAAAGCAATTGATTTTGCTATGTTGTTTGGATAATCTGTATCCTTTAAAATTTCATTTATTATTTTTATTCTTTTACTTTTTGGATAAAATCTTTAGATCTGTCTAAGATCGTGCTCTTTGAAAATGGAAATAATTTTATTTCTTTCTTAAAAATTTGTATTCTCTCTTTCTTGCCTGTTTGTCCTCCTAAAATGCTGATGACATGGGTAGCGTGTGGCTGCTCTGCTTTCTGATCTCAGGGTAAATGTTAATGTTATCGTCTTTGAATCTGCGCGTATTGGCTGTGCAATTATAAAGAGAGCCTTTATCTTATTAAAGATCTTTATATTCTCAATGTACTGAGTGTTTTTAATATGCAAAGAATGTTGGATTTTGTTCACTGTTTTCAGATAGAATAGGGGGCAGTATGCTTGAAGGCCTCCTTGTATTTCCTTATTAATATTCTATCTCATTGTTCTGGACATTATTGACTGCAAGATATGTATATCCTTTTTATTACCTTTTGTTTATGCTGGAATGTTCGAATTGCTCTCTAATTTTTGAAAAGAACCTTTGTCAGAGACAGAATTATTTATTGGCTTACAGTTTTTCCCACCTTTTCTACTTTAAATACATAGGCATTGTCTTCTAGCCACCAAATTTTCTGCTTAAACATCTGCTATTAATCCACTCAGAGATCTTTGTTAGGTCACTATGCTCTTAGTGCTTTCAGGATTCTTCCTCTAAGCCCAATGCAAACTGCATAAATTACAAATACATGAATAAAATAAAAAAAGTAAAAGTTCATTATGTTTCTGTAGTTGAATACAATGTGTCACATTTTGAGCTTTTTGAGTATATCTTACCTAGATTTTATTAAGGCTCTTCTGTTATTTTTCAGGTTTAGGATTTTCAGAGATTGCTTTTAAAATAGTTTCTGTGTCTTCATTTCCTGTTGAGACATACATATGTCATATATATTAGTAACCTTGATGCTGTTGCTACTGCAGACAGAAATACTGAAATGGCACCCAGGATTTAGAGGTAGATTTATTAATTGTTGGATAGGCACTGACTAGAGATCAATTGTTTCTCAAATTGTCAGGCTCTGATCACTTTTGGACTGGGGCTTATATGGGATGAACAAACAGGAAGTACAGAGGCAGAATGTCTGGTCCATTAGGGATCGGTTCTTACAATATGCATCACAGTGAGCAGCTATTCACAGCGACCTGCTGCTTTTAAGAAACAGAAGCAACTGGAACTGGAACAGAGACTATCACCTGGGCAACTGGAGTATACTGGCTGAAGGGAAATTTTCTGCTACAGTGGCCCACAAGGATCTACTCACACTTATTTACTCTTTTTTATTTCTGTCCTTAGACTTAATGTCATTGTTTTGAATTCAGTTTTTAAAATTTTTTTCCTCTGTATATTTAAGTCTGTTGTTAAATTTCGCTCATAAATTTTCAGAGAAGTTCTTATGCCTTTCAGATTTAGAATTTCTATTGTCCACTAAAATTTCTCTTTGTTAATATTCTTATTTTCTTTCCTTATAGTTTTTGTAATTTACTTTGATTCATAGCTTATGATTTCCTTAAGCAAGTTTAGGAGAGTGTTTTGAAGCATCTTCTAGTAAGTTCTACTCCTGTGTTTCTTCATGGATGATGTGTAGAGATTTAGTTATTTTTACTTTGAATGGGACATGTGTTCTTATTTCTTTTCATGCTTAATAATCTTGCCCTGAAAACAAAGAGAAAAGCAATCTCTTCCAGATTTTGCAGTTTTGTGCTGAGATTTGAGTTCAGCCCCAGGTGAAGGTTAAAAGTCTTCTCACAACCCTTTAGTGCATCTCTGACTTGGGACTGTTTGTGCACTTAAAGCATCTCACATACAAACAGCAAATTTCATGACTTGTTATTTCCAGCAAAGTCCTAATGCCAGCTTCTTCACCATGACTTAAGTGTTCTTTTGCATTCCTCTGGTTCACATCCATTACAGTAGAAATCTGGACTTTCATGTTCATTTTGTAGCATTCAAACATCCCTGACACTTCCTTGTTTGTCTGTTGCAGCCTAATGTATATTACCTTTACCCATGTAAGTTTCCCAGTCAAGAAAGCCTTTGGCCATGTCACAGAGAGATCACATTTAAAATAAAACAAAACAAACAAAAAAACAAAACAAAAACAAAACAAAACAAAAACAAAAACAAAAACAAAAAAACTATTCTACTCCTTCCTGGCTGAGGAAAGAAACCAGGAACTAATAATTTCCTTCCACTCATGTTCTGCTGGGGTAAATATGAATAAAAATGCTTTGACATTCTACAGGTTGGATTATTCCTGACTGATCATTTACTTGTTTGCTGCATAGTTTTTTTTTTTTTAATTTCCAGATTCTGTTTAAAGTTATTGAAGCAAAGTTTAGTTGTTAGTCTTTCTTTGTTGGATCAAATTCCTGTAAATTCTTGGTTTATCTTTGTGTTGATTAGTTGCAATTTAAAATTAAGTATCTCAGAGATGAAAATATAATGTCTAAAAATACTAAGTCTAAGTTAGGAATAATTCTTAAGTCAATGAATTAATGGAAAGAGAAATTCTGTTGAAAATAACATGAAGTTAAAGTCTTAAAGCAGAGGAATCATGAATTGTTAAGAAAGTATTTCAGTAAGGGACCAGGAAAGATTTTAGTTGTGACCCCTGAGGAGTGAAAAGGGATTGTAAAGGGCTTAAGGAAAAAAATCTATTGTACTTATTTTAATTTGAAAATGTGGTTAAATGTGAAAGTATATTATGAATATGCATACATTAATGTAACTGTAACTGTGTACTAAAAATGAAGTATCATTCCCACTCTATGCTTAAGTAACTGAGACAAATAGATGTATCAGTCTGTTTTCTGCTGCTGTAATAGAATACCACAGCCTAAGATAATTATAAGTAACAGTAGGTTATTTAGTTTGCATCAGCTGGAGATTGGAGAATCTAAGATGGAGGATCTACATCTGCTCAGTGCCTTCTTGCTGCATCAAAAAACATGGCACAAGGGCAAATAAGCCTCAAATAGAAAGGTGGAGTGAGAGGATCTAAACTCATAACAAACCCGTTCTTGAGATAGCTAACCTACTTGTTGATGACATCTTGAAGCCATTCATGAGACAGAGCCCAGTTGACATAATCACATTTTTATGATTCTACTTCTTCAGTATGCTATGATAGACACTAAAGGTCTGTCTATGTGTATTTAGGAGCCATAGCAGAGAATTTAAACAATGTGCAAAACTTGCATAGTAAAGAAGGATAGGCTTTGAATCCATGAAGCCAGGCATTTTATAGCACTGAGTTATTGAAAGAATTCTGTAACAAAAGCACACTTTTCAACTACACTCTGTCCCTGTGAAAATCAAGGCATAAAAATCTCCTTATATGACTTAAGACAGTGTGATTTCAGGCCTTGCTTTTCTTTCTTTCTTTCTTTCTTTCTTTCTTTCTTTCTTTCTTTCTTTCTTTCTTTCTTTCTTTCTTTCTTTTTTCTCTCTTTCAGGGCTATATCCTGAGCTGGTGTGTCTCATCACTCTGAGAAAGCAGTCAATGAGAGAAGTTGGTGGGCAAGTTTTTTAGGACAGTTAGAATATGAGGATAAAAACATTAAAACCTTTTCTGTATATATTTGAGGATCTTGGGTTTTCTTAACTTATATGTTTATTTTGTAGTGGACCTGCATTGAATGATTTTAAGGCAAATCTGATTTTGAGACACAAATGATGGTGGGATAATTCTCTGAGGCTGACCTCAAGCAAAAGCCTAGGAGAGGTAGATAGCAGTAGGAATAAGGGAAGAGGATAAAGGTGCCACAGTCTTGAAGAGACAGTGCCCACTGAATACAAATTGCAAAGGAGAAATATGAGGTGATACAATAAATTTTGCTTTGAGTTTGTTGTTAGTCGACTGTGACTCTGTTAGTTATCAGGCAGTCTGTTTCCACACAGACAAATTTATTAAATGTCCTATGTGTAAAAGATACTCTGCTAATTATTATACTGAAAACTAGTAAGTGTACAGTGGAAGACAAAACATTCAAATTTTTGTCCACTTTTTTACTCTCCATTCCTCCCCACCCTCCTTTTCCTTCCTTCCCTCTTTCTCTCCTTGCTTCATGTTGTTGTGAGGAAATACCTGAGAATAGCAATTTAAAGGCAAGAAGATTTATTTTGCCTGATGATTTGGAAAGTTTTAGCCTTAGTCAACTGATTCCAGTGCTTTGAGCCCAGATGGGGCAGAACGTTGTCATGGCAGACTGAAGCTTGTCTACTCACAGCACCAGCACGCAGAGTGCAAGGACACCTCTTAGGGACAGGCAGAAACTGACAGTACTTTTGTTCTGCATTAAATGCTAGAAATCCACGAGTTTCAGTTACTAAAAACCAATATTAAGGGGGAAAAAACCCTAAATTAAGAAGTTAATGGTAAATAGCCCTGGGAAGAATCTATTCTGAGGGAAAACTCATCCTGAAGAGGATAAAAAGCTGCACTCTATTTCTACAAAATCGCCAACCCAATGTCTCTTAAACTGTGTACATCAGACACTTTCAAGAGGTGCTTATGAAGGTTGCAATGTCAACAAAATGATGGATATATTAGGGGGCAGGAGGTACTACCTGCTGTGGTACTTATTAATGTTCTGACAAGTTCCAAAGTTCTGACAAGTATCTTTAGTAAGATGTAAAGAAACTCCAATAATTTTATTTTACACAAAATGTCTCACACTTGTTTCAAACATTTTTTCTCCATACACAAACAACAGGCTTTTGGTCAGTATTCCATGGCTCAGTGTGGGTTATGAACTGCTGCACCTTTGAGAGAAGTCTTCTCTTACTTCTAAGCAGTGATCTAAGGAGCATATCAATTTCCTTTTATATCCTTTGATGCAAACAACTTTTTCATTACTTCTGTGTGGATCTTTATTCTGAGTGATGTCCATATGTCATCACTTAGGTATGCTGCCAATCCCTATATTCCATTACTTTGGCATATTAGATTCATGGCAGAAGACATGTGGAAGCCACACTGCAAATATTAACATACCCTAAATCCTGTTAGCATAAAAAATAAGACTACTTTATATTTAAAATGACCAATATTTGGAACTTTTAATGACAAAATTCCCATTTTTCTGGTGTCTACCCACCCTTGGCACGTATCATGAATGTGGGCTTCCTATGCCCGTTAAAAATATACAGTCCTTAATTTCTCGGGTGATTGGCATTCCTCACTTGGCTTCCCAGAAAACCAGTGCTAGCCTGGGGACTTCTCCACCCAAGAATGTAATGGGCATCAGTGGAATTAAATGGCACAGTTAGAAATTTGCTTTGAAGTGCAATTTAGTTGTATACACTATTATTATTTAAGGTTTCATAATAGAACATTTTGGAGTCCTCATATATCTGGGAAGCAAAATCTCTTTCTTTAAGTCTTATTTCGATGCTGCCAAAAGATATAAACATCATGAAAAGAAAACATTGTATGAATTTATTGAGGTATCATGAGATTAATACAAGTTACTTTGGCCCCTACAATTATAAGAGGTACTCAGGGTGGTAGCCAATAGCTTCCAGATGCATTATTAGGGCAAGCTGCTGATCTGTTCTACTTTTTTTCTAGAGTCTACATGTATAGTTTTCCCCAAAATAAGGCCAGCTATTACCTTCATCTTTGCTCCAAAAAATATAACAGGGCTTATTTATAGGGAATGTCTTATTTTTTTTCATGTGCAACAATGTACATTTATTAATTTGCTCATGTACAAATTATACATTTATTCATGTACAAAAATCTCTTTTATTCAAACACAGTAATGTTATCTTCTGGAATATCATTGTAACTCTGCAAGTCAAATTCCCACATGAATTTCTTACTATTCCATTTCCTGTAGAACAATTGGCCCCAATCTCTCATGTTCAACCATAGAGCTCTCCATAACTGATCATTTTCTGTCCCATATAGCCTGGTAAAAGTGCACTGATATATGGCTATCAGTGATTTTTATCTTATGAATTTTTCAATCTAAGTTAAGACCTCTTGCAGGGTAGACTTCATAAAGTTTCACTGAATTAAGTGTTAGTTGAAGACTAATGAGACAGAAGTGTCAAGAAAAATGGTGATAATTAAGAATGATAGTCCATACAGAAGTAATGAAAAATTTCAGGCACCAGAATTCAGGAAACATTTTCTATTTCCCACAAGTGCATTTAGTAAGTCTACTACAGCACATGACTTACTGAATTATGAAGATTCATGTTAGGCCCAGCTATGCCCATTCTTATCAAATGTATAAGTCATTCTTGTGTTGTGCCTGTTCTCACACTGGTCTTTTGGCAATAAACCTTGAGTTCATCTGTTTACAAAGGTAGTTACCTCTCATCCAAAGTTGCCTGCTTGGGTAGTTACACAAAATTGATTATATTTTATATTGTTATTTAAGTAAAATGTCAATAATATTATAAATTGATATTTACTCATATTGTTAATAATATTTTATAATTAAATGCAAATGTTGCATGTTACAATGGACATGGCACGTTAAATGTGTCTGTTTATCTGAAGATCTTAACTAGGGCTTAATTTTGGGACAGGGGTAGGTTTATATTGCAAGCATCTGAAAAATAATTCTGAGGTTCATTTTCCTGTTAAATCTTATTTTCTGGCAAATGTTGTATGTCAGACCCATGTACAAGTAGCTAAGCCTGTGTGTTGCAGAATTGTTACCAAATCAAAAGGAAGAGATTCTGTACCAAGGAGTAAGAAGACACACATTTATTTTTCCAGTGAGATGGTGGCAACCAGTTCCAAATCACAAGTTCTGAGTCAGCTTTATGGCTCAGTTTATATAGCAGGAAGTGCAAAACTTGAGAGCGCGGTTAACTTCCATTGGGTTGGGATAGTCATCATCTGTTACTAAGCAGAAAGTCTTTGAAATATGTTAGAGAAGCAGGATATATTTTTAGGTGGGAAAACAGACTCCGAGGCTGGAAGTGGTCAGATCAACCTAGGTCAGGCTATCTGTGCAAAGCATCTGGGTACACTGACTAGGTCTGTGTGGTGGGTAGGGTGAGTATATCTCTCTCAATATGATATCAGCATGCTAGATAGTTTTAAAATTTTAAAATTTCTGACACATGTGAGGATATCATCTTCTTATCAGCATTGTAACTATCCTTGTTCTACGTAAAATACCATGAGGAGCTTCCCAAGTAAAATTTGAAACTAATCACTCTTTGTCACGTGGACCTCACCTATCTGTGCTGCCCACTGCCGGTTCTCCACTGTATTCTGCAGTCCTATGACATTTCCCTAACTCATTTTTAGACACACAATGTAAAATCCTACCAGGAACTACAAAATGTTACATGATCTGCTTACTTCAGTGATTCATTTCCTTCCACTCGTTATGCTAATTGAACATTGGAATTTTTGTTGTTACTTTAATTATCCAAATGCTCTTCATTTACAAAATGACATGTACATTATGACATTTACAAAATTGTCATCTCTAGGATATCCTCAGTCACTGATACGCTTCCCCTCAATAGTCTCACTGCTGTAATTCTCATTTTTTTTTATGTTGTCATACATTACTTCCTCAGCAAAACCTTTCTTGATTATCAGACAAGAATCTTGTGATTAACTTTTGTGTCTCATTCAAGTAGACATTGACTTTTGTAAGGGCGGGCTTTCCATTTTCTTCTACTTCATTTGGAGAACTTAAAGCAATGCCTGAAACTGAGTAACAACTCAGTAAACACTTGATTGTTGAGTGAAACCCTTCAAATTTAATGAGGTGTTCACACAAATGAAACTTTACCTAGTACTTTCTTATCTGTAGACTTCATGTTTATGCCCTGCTCCCTCCACATCAAAACAAAAATAAAATAAAAACCAATCTATTATTCATGTTTCAGATTGGCTCCAGATTGCCTCAGACACTGTGTTCTCTGATACTGTTTCTTTTACCTGCAGGTATAATGATATATGTAGGGCGCATAATAGTGACTTTCTTCTTATCCTTCCCTCCTATGTGCTGTACATTTTACCATGGGGAACCACTCAGATTGCTTCGAAGTTCAGGGGTGATCAAGGACACCTGAGGATGTGACCCTGCTTGTCTAGCACAGGTACACAGTGGGATACAGTTATGTAAACATGACTTAAGACAAGTTAACATGCACACCAGGTTTCTGCACTCTGTAAAAATGTGAATATGATGTAACAACTTGTATAAGAATCATACAATAAAGATGGCATCAGGCAGCTCTTACTCTGGCTTTCTGCTCTGCTCCATGCTGCCTGCTGCTGTTGCTGATATCTTTCATAGGTATGTTCTTTAACCTTGGGACCTCACCCTCACCCATGAAAATCTCCCTTGGGCCTCTTTGAATGTGCTGACATTCTCTCTCAAGACACTTTTAAAATTGCATTGAGTTGCCATTAAACTGCAAAAGTCTTTAGATGCTAATTTTATTCTATTTCCCTTTGAATGCTTAATGTTTAACACCATGTCTGCTCATTCATCTGGTGATGAATATCAGATGAGTAAGGGTATTTTACATTCATTGGTATTATTTGTGGAAACTCAATCTATGCTGCTAACAGGAATAAAGACACGTGTGTATACTGCAGGTACATGCACACACACTGCATACACATTCATCATCAGCAGCATGATTTATTAGTATATCATTGCCTCCAATTCCCTGTTTCCTTAAAAATAAGACCTGGATGGAAAGCAATCAGTCTTAAAAATTAGAGATCAGAAATTTCAGCCCCAACCATATTCTCACCTTACTTGCTTTATAGAGTAGCCACTAGGCAAAATAATAGTGATGACATATAAAGGAAGGAATGGCTGACTGGGGTTAGCATTTTTGATCTCTAGTCTTCAAGGATGATTATTTTCTAGGTTGGTCTAGTTTTGGGGAAGCATCATCATTATGAAAAATGCATGTCAGCAAACAGCCATCAAGAAACTGTAAATTCTTCCTTTAAAAAGATATTAACAAAATATGACTCAAACAAGTATGAACTAACTCCCCAGGACCTCTGAAGAATAGTCAAAGTTTTATGGCAGTTGAGCAAAAGATTCATTAAGAAAAATTCACCACAAAATGATAGGAAATTAAATGACATAAACACCCTGCTGTTTGGTGTGGTTGAATCTTGGCATGGAGGGTGCAGTAGCCCACTTCCTAGCTCTTTGTCTCATGTTGCAAGAAGTTGATCAGACAGAAGTTGCAGTGTCTTAACCTGTCTGTGATTGGCTGAAAGACTCTATCATACTCAGAAGATCCAGGCAGGGAAACAAAGATTGATCAGTGACTGTGAAAGCTGTCAAGTGGAGACCAAGAGATACCAGGCCAAGAGATAAAATAAAGACACATATACACAAGAAGACTCTGGAAAATAATGCATATAAAAGATGACATGTAGAAAGGGGAAATAAAACAAAACAAAACAAAAAACCCAACTTATAAGAATAACCAATGTATGATCAGAAAAGCCTAAAGATGATTCTGGTTTTATTTCAATCTGACCCGATAGCTCAGAACATAACTAGCTAATCAATGTCTGTGCTGGAACAAAGTCCTTGTGCAAAGGCTGAGTATGATAGATTAACTAACGGTCAACTTGTAACACCCAGCTGGACTGGATCAGCATGATGCTGGGTATGGAGGGCCCACCTGAGGACTGTTGCCAATAGCATAAAAAGGGAACTGGAGGGGAAGACAGCAGGCCGTTGATTCTCCTGCAGAAGCTTGTCATGACAGTTCTCCTGGTAGGAACTCAGCTGTTCTCATCATCAGAGGAGCGCAGGCCTCGCTCTCACTGAAGATGAATATAGTTCTCTTCCAGGGAGCTCTGGTCCTTATTTTCAGCATTGCTTCCTTCCTCCAGTGCAGATTCCTCAGCCTGGTGGCACAGAACCTTCACCCTGCTGGTGCAGAGTTCCTAGCTTGCACCACTGGTCTTTGGGCCTTCCCAGTGCAGATCCTTGATTCAGATTTGCATGAGACAGACTTGTGGGCTTTAGGCCACCAGCTGGATTCATGCCAGATATTACCATGGAATCCATGAATTTAGCTGGATTATTTGAGTCTCTAGAACATGGACAGATCTCTTGCACACTTCTGCATTTGACATTTTGAGTAAATACTATAAAATACTCATATAAATCACGTCTCCTGTATTAAATCCATTCCCCATAAACCCAGACTACAGCACTGAGGAAAGTGGCTATTTTGCAAAACGCTCAGTTTTCCTCAAAAGCCAAGAGAAACATAAAAAATATCCAACCCACAACCAAACAAAGAAGTCATCCCAAGGAATAGTAAAATATTGTCCATTCAACTGAATAAAATAGTCACCATGCATTCCTGAAAAATCCTGTGTATCAAATCTGATAAATAAAATCTTTACAGAGGCTGTCACATATATGCTCACATAATTAAAGAAAAATGTGAGGAAATAAGAAAAACAATTTAAAAATGATCTGAACTGAGAAACAGGAATGAGAGTGGAACCATTCATAAGTTCTAGAATAAAAGTACAATTAAATTGAAAAATTGATTGGCAAGGCTTAAGTACATATTTGTGTGGACCAGAAAACTCATCCTGAAGACAAAACCACTGAAATTACTGAGACTGAAAACAAAGAGAATGGTGAAATGTGAACAGAGTCTCTGTGTTGTGCAGACACCAGGGATTACCATGTGCAATATGGAAGTGCTGGTGGGAGAAGAGACAAATAGGGGAACAGAGATCATTTGAGGAGATCACCACAAAACACACCCCAAGTTTGGTTAAAAAATGTGTCTACAAATATAAGAAACTTTATGCAACCCAGGAATGGCACATGCGAAGATATCTACCCTGAAGTTCATTATAATCAAAATGTAAAGTCAATATCCAATACCGAGAGAATCACAAATACAGCAAGAGAGAATTAACTCACTGTGAATACAGGACTCTTAATGGGATAATGAAACACTTTAGCAAAAAAAAAAAAAAAAAAAAAAAAAAAAAAAAAGATTGGAGGCCCTGAAGCATTGAGTGATAGCCTGACAATGATGAAAGAAAAACAATCATCGGGAAATCTATATTCAGGCCCGAGGATGTGGTTCAGTAGTCAATCACTTGAATAGTATGCACTAGGCCTTGGGTTTGATTTCCAAAACCATGGAATCAATAAAGAAGAAGCAAATCTATGTCTAAAAAGAGCTGTCAATGGAAAAAAAAGTCAGAAAATAAGAAATTCGCATACTGTAAACTATGGAATCTTTTACTTTATGTCTGTGAGAGGTACTAAAGCAAATGCCTCAAGTCAAAAGGAAATGAAGCCTGGTCATGAAAATAAATCTCTGATTAAAGTATGAAAACTGGAGAATAAAAAGTGCAAGGTTATTGTAATTTTATTTTGCAACAACTCTTTTTACTTTCTGCCTACTGGAAAGTAAAAATACCCAAAAGTAATTATGTGTCTCTGCTAGCAGGTATGTTATATGCACTGACGCAATGGAACAGTGTGTGCCAAATAAACTTTTTTGTTCCTTGCTACTATGCCCCGTGGATGCCTGGGCAAGATCAATGGTGAGAAATTATTTTAAATGATGCAGTCTTTCTTTCAGTGAAAAGGCATGTGCAGCAGAAAACTTTGCATTTCAATGAACATTAATTTGTATTTTTTAACATTAAAATACACTACAGTGGCTGATTAGATTATTTGGATTGTTAGTGAGTTTTATTGAAAAATTGACACATTCATGTGCATGTACAACACACACACACACACACACACACACACACACACACACACACACATTTGCACTGGGTAACCCGATTCTGTAAAGTACCGTTTGATACCTGTTTCTTTCAGAAACCCTCAACTTGTTTTTGAAATGTTTTGTGTCATGAGGCACTCCCAATAGTTCAAAAGAATAATTTCAGATAATTTGCCTTATATTTGACTGTGCAACTTTGTCTTCACCATAGTGAGGATTATTAAAGCTTGGATCATAACAGATGTCTTATGAAAGAGTGAGGCACTAGAGCCCCAGTTGAGTCTGCATGAGTCCTGAGTTACTCTTTAGCTGATAGAAGATGAGTGCCTTTCATTGAGAAATCATATCTACAGGACAAATTCTCCATTCTGTAATAAGAAGAGAGTTTATTCAGAGTCAGCCTGTATTTGAGCTCTCTAAATTAATTTTTTTAAAAAATTGCTTAGGGGAAGGTCTTCCCACTGAATTCATTTCCAGTACTATTTCAGACAGCTAGTGCGAAAGGGCAAGCTGTTGTTGTTGGGTGTTTATAGTAGGAGCTCTCTGATCTGACTTCTACCAAATAATGCACTGTATTAACCTACACTTCATAAAACTCAGAGACCGATGCTAATGGCATACTGGATATTCTCTGCTAGCAAATTTCTGTCTAATATGGCTACACAATTCTGCTTCCATTTATTAAACTTGTTTCCAACGTTTTAGTGCTTTTCACAATTCAATTAACTATAACATAAACACATTTCACACCAATGCAATAATCTTATCGTTACTAGGGACTGAACCCAAGTATTCATGCATGTGAAGCACATGCTGTAGAACAGAACTACGCCCCTAGCCCTATGACATTTCATGTTTTAAAAGAAACTGAGTTTCTATTATTTGAAAGACTTATTAGATTGAAAATTACTGCAGCGTGTTTTCCTTGCTGGGGTCCTCACTTTGTTTACTATAGAGTAAAATACGGACAAAGAAGTAATTCTTATGCTTGTATATTATATCCATTGTGATAGAAACCCTAATAAATTTAATTATTTGAATTTGTTTAAATTTTTGGTTTCTCTTTTTAATTTAACCTTTCTTCCTTTATGCTTACCTTTCTCCATCTGTCTATTTACCTCTACATTCTTTACTTTTCCTCATGCAAAACCTTGTTTTTCTCTTCTCTGTTTAGCAATAGAATTTCACCTTCAAGTTTCATTCCAATAAAATATCATCAATAACAAAAGCTGTAGACTATTGGGCAGCAGAGTTTTCATCTGGTTTTCTTTAAGACTAGGCAAGTCAGTTAATCTCTTTATGTCAGTATACACATCTCTAAAATACATAAGATTAGATATAATCTTCTTGACTATATTATAGATATGGTATGCTAGTACTTTTAAGAAATGTCTGTATAAAACTCCTTCCCTTTCAGGAACTCTTAGCAGTTTTTGGTTAGAAACAGAGTATGAGAGACAGCACTTATACACTAGATTCATTTGAAACAAATGAAACGTTTTGTGTTTCTACCTATTTCAAGAGACACAGAGTTTTTAACTCACCTTTCATTATTGGCAAAATGAGCAGGAGCTATCTAGGACAATAGTGTTCTAAAGTTCTTTGCCTCCCTTTTTGCATAGATTTTTAGATTTATTAAGTTTAAACTCCTGGCTAGTTAGCTTCTACACAGCTATATGATGATTGGGTTAGTATTTTTCTTGCTTAGTAATGTCTGCATTTCATTGTTCCAGGATCACCGAATGGACTGAGAAGGGGCCAGGTTCCAAATTTAAGACCCATATCCAGTGATGTCAGGATCAGGCTGGTTCTATCTATATTTTTTATCTCTTGCCATTCTTCACAGTTATGCCATTTCTGGTAACAAAATGAAACTCCTAAATTCAATAAATACATCTGGTGAGAGCTGTTGGCAGTCAATCTTACAAGTACAGAGTAAAAAGCTTTAGAGAAAAATATATACATTAATAGAGACAAAAGATGTCACTTGTTCCAAAATGATCAAAAGCTGCTTTTTCGGTTGTCCCATGTCTGGGGAAAATATTATTCCTTAGTTGTTTCATAACCACAAATCAGGTTGCAAATAAATATCATCCATCCTCTAGTGATCTATGGAGGTATACAGATTTAACTGGTAATACCTGAGAGTTTGCCTAAACTAGACCTTACAGCAGGATGTGGTAAATAAGCCAGCATATATTTTTAAGGTTCTATTTCTTAAATTCATGTACATACAGAGACACACACACTTGCTCTTTCAAGACAAATTTTGGTTCTTCATGCAGAAATTTCTGATAAAATGAAAGTTCCTACAATAAGTAGCAATTTAGAGGTACATGTGTGTAGGCATTTAATAATCATCATTAACAATGTTGTCTCCCAGTCTGGCCTTCCATAAAATATGACCTTCTGCTTTCTAGGTGAACTTTCGTACAAGTCTTTATCTGCGAGCCTGAGAACTCTCACACTCACTATTTATGAATCAGTAGGGGGGTTCAGATTCAAATTATGGAGCATTTTACTTTAATTATAGGATAAATACATGCATATTGTAAGAATTCTAAATGACTCAGAAGAATGTAGAGGAAAAGGAATACTTTACTTTTATCCTGTTTTTTATTTTCTCATGTGTTTCTCCCTGTTCAAACACTAATTTTAGAGATAGCTACTTTTCTGGATGATATTTTTGCAAAATTTTTGTTCATGGTACATACAAGATAGTGCTCTTCATATTGGAATGTTGCTGTTGCTGCTTTAACATAAAGCTGAACTTTTTGTGTCAATATATATACTTCTACATGTTTTAATGATTTCATGTTATTGTATAAGAGCCAAATTTTAATTTATGTTACCGTGCTCAGTTTGCTGTCATTTATTCCTAATTTCACTGCTGTACAGATGCTATAGTATGCATATCTAGGCATGGTCATTTGCATTCATATTTCAGAATGAATTATGAAAAGCAGAATGGCTAAGTCAAAGGCTATGAATATTTAAAATACAAAGTGGCTGAACTAATTTTCTCTGTGCACCTATGATTTACGAAAATAGCCACTCTGTCTCTATTTCCATAGCAACCCTCAAATTATCAAGGTCTGAGAATTTTTCCCAGTCTAGAATGTCTATACTATTTCAATTTACTTTTCTTTAATTGTACTGAAGTTGGGCATGTTTTCACATATTCATTGATTATTTAAATGTCTCATTTATTAGTTATTAATTTTTAATCCTATGCTCATTTATTTTGGGGATATTTGTTTTCTATTTGAATAACTCTTTTGAAACTTTATAAATCAATTTTCTGCAAGAAATACAACCAAGATGTGTGTTCTCATACATACCTTGCCTCTATTTTATCTTTAGTGACTTTGCTATTCTACTCTTATGTTTTTTATTCAATCAAATGCTATATTATTTTCTTTATGACTTGTAAGGTTTTGTTTTACTTACTAAAGTATGACTTGTTCTCAAACTTAGTATGATACACTAAAATTTACTTTATGTTTTCATAATTCTGATCACAGCATTAGGCTTTTAACTCATTTGTCATTCATTTTTAAAATACCACAAAGTAAGTTTTTTCCTAAATATATAATTAACTATGACAGTGGTGTATATTTTCAACCTCATGCTTTTAGTTTGAGATGCTACTCATTATTTTATGATTTCTATAAATTTTAGATTTTTAGTTAGGTCCATTAATGTAGTTATAATTTTTTCTACAATATTCCCAAATTTTAATTAATGTATTTCCATACTCTATGATGATATTTGGAAGAGAAACTTTATTATTATTCCATCAAGAAATTTGGATAGTCTCACATAACCAATCATACAATTTCATAACTGAATACCACACAAATTTTAGGTGAGGTGCATACATTGAAAGATTATTTTGTGTCACTTAATGCTTTAATATTTAAGCCTTCTTATAAAGAAACATTATTTTATTACTAAGTTCTTTGCCACATTATTTCTTCTTTATATTTATAAAAAATTTAACCCAAGCAATTTGAAACATTTGATAGCACTGCTGCCATATTTGACTTTATTCTCTTCCAAAAAAAAAAAAAGTAATAAGAACTAAGGAGTAATAAAACCCCAAATGTGTAAATTTTGTTGTAAAAAAGAGAGGGAAAAAAAGTGCTCTAAAGGATACAACTGCAAGTGTGTGTAGGGGTGTTAAATAGATGACCATATTAATGGTTTTGGTTGGATCATTGAACACAACTGTTTACAGTCTCACTGTTTGAATGTCCACTTTGTATGCTTTGATACTGTGACTTGAACAACTATCTCTAAGATGATAATGTATAATCTATTAACTGGTGATTTCTTACTTTTTTCTTTTTCTTTTTTTTTTTTTTTTTTGTAGTTCTGTATTACTTGTACCCTTGCACTGCTTTGTTTTGTTTTGTTTTCTCTTTTTCCTTTTAAATAAATTTTTAAAAAAAGAATTAAATAAATTTTACATTATGTCTTTTGAAGTTAAAATTTCAAAGCTGTTATTTTAATGAGAGGTTTTGATTATCATTTCTTTTGAATCCTGGTAATTTATTAAATATTCATTAGCTCTGATAGTTTGGATTCTACTGCCTTTCAATAGTGTATGAGAGGTGCGTCCAGCCGAGCGGAGGCTAGCCCTGCTGCCACCTCTCCTGCCCTGGGCCCATACTACCACCACTGGGGACTGGAAGGTGCACATGCAGCTGAGCGGAGGCGACTCTGGTCCGGCCCTGAAACTGTGCAAATTGAGGAAGCTTTAGGTCTACCTGAGAGGAGCCTGGCAAGCCTCTTTTAATCCAGGGGCTCCGCTGCCCAAGGAGGGAGCTACTACAAGAGGAGTCCCAAGAGCCCAGGACATAAGTGTCAATTTACAACACAACCAGGGGAAACTCTGAAACAACACTTGAAACACAGTAATATAGGAAAAATGACAAAACGAAAGACCAAAATGCAATCCCAAACACCCAACCCATCCCCCCAAGAAAGCCAAGGAGCCATGTACATAGAAGAAAATACATGCCATATACCAGAAATACCTGAAACAATAGTAACAGAAATAAAGAAGCAGCTTCAGGAAGCTTTGAAGGAATTCAAACTAGAAATAATATATCAGGTAAAAGAAGAAATAATAAAAGAAATGAAGGAGATGTTGAACATATCTAAAGAAGACACAGCTAAAAAATTGGAGGAACTAAACAAAAGGATAGAATCTCTTGATGAACAATATAAGAAACAAACAGAATATATAAAACAGATGCAAAGAGATATACAGGAAATCAAAAGCAACATTGAAAGTTGTAAAAACCACCTGAATGAATGCAAAGATAGAATTTCGGACCTCAAAGACAAGACTGCAGTCAGTGAACAGGAAAGAAAAGATCTTTTTAAAATAACAAGAAATCAAGAAATAACAATACAACACCTGCAAGATTACACAAAGAAAAACAACATCAGGTTGATAGGGATAAATGAAAAAGAAGGAGACAATACAAAAGGTGTCAAGAGGATATTTAGAGAAGTAATTGCTGAAAACTTCCCAAACATGAAATTGGAAACTGATATCAGGATCAATGAGGCAAAAAGAACTCCAAATAGCCATAACCAAAATAAAACTACACCCAGACATATAATAATCACCATTCCAGAAATCGAGCAAAAGAATAGAACATTAAAAGCTGTCAGAGATAAAAGACAGATCACCTATAAAGGAAAACCTATCAGAATCATAGCAGACGTCTCAACACAAACAATAAAGGCAAGAAGAGCATGGAGTGAAGTATTTCAGACCCTAAAGGAAAATGGTTTCCAACCTAGACTGATGTACCCTGCAAAATTGTCCTTCAAAATTGATGGAGAAATAAGATACTTCCACAACAAAGAACAGCTGAAGAAATTTATGATCACCAAGTCAATCTTGCAAAGAATACTGAAAGACAGTCTAGATACACTTAAGAAAAAGCCACTTAACAAAGCAGACAATTAAATAGAACAAAAAGATAAAGATGCAACAGCAGAAATATAACATGTCACTAATAAACCAATATATAAAACTTATAACCATTAACGTAAATGGTCTCAATGCACTAATTAAAAGAAATAGACTGGCAGAATGGATCAAGAAACAAAATCCAACCATATGCTGTCTACAAAACCCATCTAACCCAAAAAGATACTGACAGACTGAAAGTCAAAGGATGGAAAACAAAACTTCATGCAACAGGTACCCCCCCCCAAAAAAAAAAGCAGGGGTAGCTATTCTGTTTGCACACAATGTGAACTCCAAACCAATAATGATCAGAAGAGACAAAGCAGGTACTACATACTGGTTACGGGAAAACTTCAAGAGGAAGAGATAACTATCTTAAATATATATGCACCAAATTCCAAAGCACCCAGTTATATAAAACAAGTAATATCAGAAATGAAAAACCAAATTAGCAGTAATACAATTATAACAGGATATTTTAACACACCATTGACACCAATGGACAGATCAACAGGACAGAAAATCAGCAAAGAGATAAAAGAACTGAGTCACACCTGTGAACAAATGGAATTGATAGACATATACAGAGTATTCCGCACAACAACAACAGAATACACATTTTTCTCAGCAGTACATGGGTCGTTCTCTAAAATAGACCATATATTAGCTCATAGAACATATTTAAAGAAATGCAAAAGAGTTGAAATCATCCCCTGCATGTTATCAGATCATAGCACTATGAAATTAGTATTTAATGATAAAAGATACTGCAAAAATTCCATAAACACATGGAAACTCAGTGACTCACAGAGGAAATTAAACAATACCTACAAACAAATGAAAACACAAATACAACTTACCAGAATCTGTGGGATGCAATAAAAGTTGTCCTCAGAGGGAAATTTATTGCACTGAGTTACCACATCAGGAAAACAGAACAAATACAAATAAATAACTTGATGCTACACCTCAAAGAGCTAGAAAAAGAAGAGCAAGTCAAGCCCAAAGCCAAAAGAAGAGAGGAAATTATAAAAATCAGAGCAGAAATCAATGAAATAGAGACTAAGAAAACAAAACAAAGAATCAATGAATCAAAGAGTTGGTTCTTTCAAAGAATAATTAAAATTGATAAGCCCCTAGCCAACCTTATTTAAAAAAAGGGAAGATAAAGCTCAAATTCATGCAATAAGGAATAAAAAAGGTGAAATTGCTACAGATCCAATAGAAATACAGAAGATCATCAACACCTATATCAGAAACCTCTACTCTCAAAGGTTAGATAACCCAGAAGAAATAGACAGATTTCTAGAAGCATATGAAGTACCAAAGCTAGGTCAAGAAGAAGTAAAACTGCTGAATAACCCAATTTCTATTCATGAAATTGAAAATGTAATTGTCTTTACCTACAAAGAAGAGCCCAGGCCCAGATGGATTCACTGCAGAATTATACAAGAAATACAAAGAGGACCTAATGCCGACACTCCTCAAACTCTTCAATGAAATTGAAAGGGAAGCAATCTTTCCTAAGCCATTCCTAGAAGCAAATATTACTCTAGTACCAAAACCTGAGAAAGACCCAACTGAAAAAGAGAACTACAGACCAATCTCCCTAACCAACACAGATGCAAAGATCCTCAATAAAATATTGGCAAATAGAATGCAGCAAGTCATCAAGAAGATTATACACCATGACCAAGTGGGATTCATTCCAGGTATGCAGGGATGGTTCAATATATGTAAATCAATAAATGTAATCCACCATATCAATAGAGTCAAAAGTAAGAATCACATGATCATTTCTATAGATGCAGAAAAAGCTTTTGATAAGGAACAACATTCATTTATGATAAGAAACTTACAGAAAATTGGAATAGATGGTTTTACGTCAACATAATAAAGGCCATCTATGACAAACCAACAGTCAGTATCATACTAAATGGCCAAAAATTGAAGGCCTTTACTTTAAAATCAGGCACAAGACAAGGATGTCCCTGTCACCGCTCCTATTTAAGATAGTACTGGAAATACTAGCTAGAGCAACTAGACATGAAAGAAAAAAAAAAAAAGGCGTAAAGATAAGAAAAGAAGAAGTTAAATTATCACTATTTGCAGATGATATGATACTCTAAGACCCCCAAAACTCCATTGAAAGACTCCTAGATATAATAAATAAATTCAGCAATGTGGCTGGATACAAAATCAATACTCAAAAATCAATAGCATTCTTATATACAAACAACAAAATCTCAGAGAGAGAAATAACAGAAGCAACACCCTTCACACTAGCGAACAAGAAAATGAAATATTTAGGAATTACTCTCACGAAAGAAGTGAAAGACCTATACAGGGAAAATTATAATACATTGAAAAATGACATTGAAGATGATCTCAGGAAATGGAAAGACATCCCTTGCTCATGGATAGGAAGAGCAAACATTGTGAAAATGGCCATTCTCCCAAAACTGTTATACAGATTCAATGCAATCCCGATAAAAATACCATCAAGATACCTCATACATCTCGAGAAATTAATCCTAAAATTTATCTGGAACCAGAAGAGACCTAGAATAGCAAGGACAGTTCTAAGCAGCAAAGGCAAGGCAGGAGGCATCACAATCCCAGACTTGAAGTTATACTACAAAGCAACTGTAATAAAATCAACATGGTACTGGAATCAAAACAGAGCCGAAGACCAATGGAATAGATTAGAATATACAACCACAACTACAAACACACTCAACCACCTCATCTTTGATAAAGGGGCCAAACAGGTTCACTGGAAGAATGACAGTCTCTTTAATAAATGGTGTTGGAAAAGCTGGCTCTCCATATGCTTAAAACTAAAACTAGACCTATGCCTGTCACCATATACTAAAATAAAATCTAAATGGGTCAAAGGTCTAAATATTAACACAGAAACACTAAATCTATTGGAAGACAAAGTGGGTAAAAACCTTGAAGACATAGGGGTAGGTAGAGAATTCATGAATAAGACTCAAACCGCATGGGAAATACTTCCCAGAGTCAATAACTGGGATCACATCTTATTAAAAAGTTTTTGTACATCGAAAGAAATCTCTAACATAGTGAAAAGAAAACCCAAAAACTGGGAAAAAATCCTAGTGAACTGTCCCTCAGATAAAGGACTTCTGTCTAAAATATACAAAGAATTAAAAAAAAAAATCAGACCCCCAAAATTCAAAGACCCCATCCAAAAATGGGCATCGGAGATGAATAAACAATTTTCAGATGAAGAAATACAAATGGCAAATAAATATATGAAAAAATGTTCAGCATCACTAGTCATTAGAGAAATGGAAATTAAAACCACACTGAGATTTCATCTCACTCCTGAAAGAATGGCCAAGATCAAGAAAACCACCAATAACAAATGCTGGAGAGGCTGTGGGGAAAAAGGAACTCTCCTGCACTGTTGGTGGGAGTGTAGACTGGTGCGACCATTGTGGAGGTCATTCTGGAGATTTTTCAGAAAGCTGGGACTGGAAGCACCATTTGACCCAGCTATTCCACTCCTAGGCATATTCCCAGAAGAACTGAAAGCATCATACCACAGTGATATATGTGTACTCATGTTTATAGCAGCATAATTTGTAATAGCCAGAGCTTGGAAACAACCTAAGTGTCTGTCAACTGAGGAATGGATAAAAATGTTGTGGTATTTTTGTACAATGGAGTACTACTCAGCTATAAAGAATGGTCACATCGAGACATTTATAAATAAATGGACACAACTCGAGACCATACTTATAAGTGAAATAAATCAAACTCACCTGTATAAATACCGAATAGTTTCCCTAGTGTAAGAAACGATAAGAATACATGAAAGTACGTGGTAATCATGATTCCCAGTCACACTGGTTTGAAGCCATATAATGTTTTCATTCATTACTTGGAATGGTTTTAATTTGGGTGTTTTTATTTTATTGTCTGTGATACTACAAATGACTATTTTGAAGAGAATAAGAGCATAATAGCTAGCGCTGATTTAATATCATCCTGTTTTGAAGCCCCATCAAGTTTACGTTCATTTGTTTCCATTTGTTCTAACATGTGGTACCTTATTATATCTTCATGTATGCGATAGTATAAGCAAGTTTTTTATAGACAAAGAGATAATATAGAAATAGATGTTTGCTTTCTGCTAGCTGGTTCTAAATTCCCTGAAACAATTTCATTCTCTTGAACAGTCTCACACTGTCTTGATAAATTTGATGCTATAGTATACGAAGTTAGACTCAAATATTTCAAGGAAAGAGTCACTATGGTAACTACTATTAATGTCAAGCTATCTGGGGGTGAAACACAATGATGGTTAAATTTTTCAATTCTGACCGGTGTTGTTATATTAATATGTTCTTTTTTAAAAATCTCAGTCCCCCCCTTCTTCTTTCCTTTTTTTTAAAAAACTAATTTATTTTTTAGTATCTTTTAACTAAGGGAAAATTAAATTTAAAATAGTGTGATAGATTATAGTAATTTTTTTTGTTTCCCTATTAACCTGATTTGAACCCCTGTAGTGTTCTCCATATCTTGTTCTGACTGATTTTATTATATTCTGTTTCGCTTAATAGTATCAAGTTTGAGGGTATAGGCAACCATTTGGAAGGCAACCAGATAGTCTATGATGCCCGTTATTATTTGACTATTATCTTCTTTGGAATCCTGTAAGTTCTCCAATGTGGTTTTATTGGTCTTATGTACAGTTTTGCTCAATTCTTTTATACTAGCTGATATAGGCTACTCTTTTTAGGATAACAAGAGGCATAATGGTAACCATTGTTGATCACCTAGTAATCCCCCCCTTTATTTTTATTTATTTATTTATTTTTTTCATTTTATGCTATGTCCATCCTCCTGATCTAAATGACTCTGTTTTGCTTTGTCACATTGGGTTTTTCTTTGGTCCTTCTTGTTTTGTTTTTTGTTTTTTGGCCTTTTTTTTCAATCTTTTTTCTTTTCCTCTTCAAAGAAAAAGTTAAAAAGTTACTGTGGAAGTAATGGAAAATAAAATGTGCGATTGTTAGTGTAAAAAAGAGAGGAAGGAAAGTGATCTCAAGGATATAACTGCAAGTTTATTTAAATGTGTAGGAAAGAGAACCATATTGCTGAGTTTTTCTTGGATCATTGAACAGAACTGACTGCAATCTCACTGTGTTAATCTCCACTTTGTATGCTTTAATTTTGTAATCTGGACAGCTGTTTGTAAGTTGACAATGTGTGATATATTAACTGGTGAACTCTTACTGTATGTTTTTTCTCTTGAAATTCTGTGTTGCTTCTAGCCTTTTACTGTCTTGCTTCATTTAGTTTTGTTTTTCTCTTTAAATAAAAAAATAGTGTATGAGAGGTAAAAATTATAACACAGAAAATTAATAGTTATAGTTGTTTCTTACTAATATTTAGACATGTTTTTCTTTCTTACAGTAAATAGTATTGGGAAATGATATTGAATATCTACCTTAATTAATTTAGGTTTTCTTACCACTTCTAAGGTTTCTAATATCTTCTGGTTTTATATGAATTTAGCTTGAGTTCAAGATGCTTCACTTCATTGTTATATAAGTTTTAAAATATCAGTTTTATCCACTGATGAGCAAATAACTGATGCTCTCACAATATGACATTTAAAAATGCATCTTACACTCTGTCTCCAATCCCCCCAAAATTAATTTACCTGGTGACATAAGTCAAGAAGTTGAAATAGAAAGAGTGAAAAATAATGACCACCAAATGATGTGTTGCAACAAAAAGTGAGATTGTGTGTTCCATGTGAATAGTGACCTTAATTTAACAAATTTTATGAACTTCCAGGAAGAATCAGACCCTCTTAGATTTTAGGAGAGAAAGGGAAAAAGAGAGAGAGAGACAGATAGATAGATAGACAGACAGAAGACAGAAATAGCATTTTAAATCTTCCCAAATTTTGTGAAAGACAAATCTACAAATTGGAGCAAGCAAAGTCATCCTATAAACAGCTGAATCAAAAAAAAAAAAAGCATCAACAATAACATTTTTGGTCAAATTGTCATCAGATATCTCAGAGGCAAAGAAGTATTTAGATAAGGTATTTTAAATGCTGAAAAAAATATGTCACTCAGAATTCTGTGGCTATTAAAATTATCTCTTAAAGTGGAGAAATAAAGAATAACTTTCACAAATGTGTAAATGTTGAGGATCATTAACACAGATCTGCATGTTAAGGGATCCTAAAGGGATCCAACAGCTTAGAGTGAAATGAAGACAGATAATTGGAAACTATATAAAGATATGAAGATCTGTGATAAAGTTAAGTAGAAAAATAGAATAGAGAATATTATCACTTTTTTTGTCTTTTCTTTTTTTGGGAGGGGGATAGAACTCACAACCTTGCACTTGCCAAGCAGGAGCTTATGCCACTGACCTAAACCCCTGGCCCCTTTTTTGTCTTTTTGAGACAGAGTCATACTATCCAGTTCAGGTTGGCCTTGAGCTCATTTTATAGCCTGCACTGGTCCAGAACTTGCAGTGGGTCTCCGGGCTCAGCCTGCTGACCACTGGGATTATATATGTGTGTCACCACACCCACAGGCACAAATTTTTTAAAATTTATTTTATTGGTATACTTTTATTATACTTAATGATCACATTCATCACAAGGAATTTGTACCTGTGCATGGTGTATCTTGATTTTTCTTTTTTTCCCTATTCTCTTCTCCTCCCTTCAACCTTTCTTCCCCACCCTATTTACAAAAGTCTTGTTTCTATTTTTTTCTTTCTATTCTTTTTTCCTTTTTCCATCCCCCCTCTCCTCTCCTTCATTACCTGTCTTATTTGAACAAACTTGTTTTGAAAATAAATTGTTTGCTTTTTTATAGGCTTTAGAATACAAATACCTTAAACTATTTATGAGTTTATGTTATTGAGTCCAATATATAGGAAGGTAATTTCAGACAAAAATAACATAAAGAGATGGGACACATCACTGTACATGGCTATAATTTTCCATACAGTGGAAGTTTCTATGACTTTAATTACAGCATTATAAAATTAGAATGTTACATTAAAATCCTATATTCATCAGAATAAAACACCTAAGATATCTGCAAAGTGAAATGAATTAGGAATAAAGATGTGTCACTTCAAGAAAAAAAATAAATACAGAAAGAGGCAGTGACAGATGACACAAAGGTCTATGAAGAATACAAAAATCATGAAGAATGGTCATAAATAATTTCTTCTTTATCAGTATAATTACTTGAAACACAAATAGGGTAGAAATTCCAGTGAAAGTGAAAAGATTGTAGAATGGCAAATACAGAGCACTTCCTGTATGGCTTTTAATATAATTGTACAAATAGGTCAGCATATAAACTATTATGATTATGCATATAAACTATTATGATTATGTGGGACTTATTGTTAGAAAATCGATATGATTTAATATGTGAATATAAATTTGTTATATCACATTAGTGAAATAAAGAAAAAAATCCTAAATGGAAATTTTCAATTCACAAAAAAATACACATTCTACAAAATACAACTTTCTTCAATTATGAAAACACACATCAAATCAAGAGGATAACACCATCCATAAGATAAAGATCATTGTGAAAATCATGATGGCAAAGATACAGTAAAGGAGTGAAATTTCTCCCAGAGTACAGTGGTTACACTAGTATGAGTAGTGTTTCCACTTCTGCTTTACATAATATCAGGCTTTCTAGCCACAGATCTCAGGAAGAAGAAAAAGGAGGAGGATGAGCAGGAGGAGAAAGATAAGGAGGAGAAAAAGGAAGAGAAGAAAAGGGGAGGGAACAAGAGAAGGAAAACAAACAAAAGAATCCACATTAGAAATAAATTAAAAAAAAATAGAGACTACCTTTCAGGACCCGGGAATCTCAGCCAGAGGCATGCAAGGGGCCATTCTAGACCTGGCACCCTCCTTCGACTCCTGACATCTCCACAGATGACCTCGTGGGACCTGGGAACTCCAATCAGAGGTGCTCATGGAGCCAGGCCAGAACCAGGCCCCTCCCATGTCCCACAGTCCTGGCCACTAACCTCAGGACCTAGGAAGTCCAACCCATGATGTGTGCCCCAGAAGTCACATGCTGCCATTGGGGAACCCTCCCCCCCCTGGACCTAGCATTGTTGTTGATCTTTGGCTCCCACACCTCCCCCCAGAACCTTGGGTTGCAGTGTATTAACCATGGACTATCGAAGGGAGACTCAGTAAGAAGAACTCAGCAGGCTTCCATCAGTGAGGTGACTTTGCCCCTTAAATAGGAATAGAGTTTGCCACCTACAGTGGGTAAACAGGAGCAACAGAGACGCCCCCTCCAGAAGTAGGCCATAGTCAAGCTTGGCAAGTGGGTGGGTGAGTACTTCCTCCACACAGAGAATATCCCTAGCCTGAGTAGGATGCCAACAAGGCCTTCCCCAACCTGGAGAAAATTAAGGGGGCCTGTGGGACATCCAGAGACAGTAGGGTCCCAGATGAAACAAACACTATAAACAGGGAGATCTGGTGACTTTGAACAACCTAAAGACTTAATAACAGCAGGAACCAGGGGTTGATTTCCATCAGTACTCCTAGACTTGTAAGCCTAGGAAGAACATAGGACTCACCCAACAGGGTGTGCAGGGGAAATTCAGGTGACTGATCTACCTCTTCACTGTGGGACTCAGCAATTGGATAAACACTAGCATTACAGTAGGACCCCAAGATACACACTACTAACAGTTGACACTGGTGGGATTGAAGGACCAAATATTAACCCAAAAGGGGAAAATAACAAAACAAAAAAAAGCAAAATGCAATCTCAAACATCTAGTTCACCAGGAGCAAGTACAAGAGACATTGAAATAGAGGATTTAAAATAACACAACGGAAATCTCTGAAAAGATAGCAAGTGAAATAAAAAACAACTCCATGAGACTATAGAGGAAATCATATTAGAAGTAATCTCTCATGTAAAAACAGAAATAACAACCTTAGTAAAGGAGTTGCTTAGCACAGCTAGAGAAGAAATAGCCAAAAAAGTACAGGAGCATGGGAACCTGATTGAAACCTTGAATAAACAATATAGAAAACAAGCAAAATTCATGAATCAACCTCAAAGAGACATTCAAGAAACATATGCAAAGCTGGAAAAAACCATGTAAATGAAGCTGAGGATAGAATTTCAGACCTTGAGATCAAGATTGCAATTAGCAATCATGAAAGGATACAACTTTCATGATAACAAAGTAGCATGAAATGACAATACAGCAGCTTCAAGATGATGCCAAGTGAAATAACATAAGACTAATAGGCATTAGTGAAGATGCAAGAGTCAATGCAAGTGTGCAAGTGACATAATTAAAATATTCACAGAAGTAATAGCAGAAAATTTCCAAAACATAGAAAAAACCTGATATACAGATAAGTGAGCATATAAAATGCTGCACCATCACAACCAACATAAATCTACACCCAGACATATAATAATTAAGATCCCACATATGCAGCATGAAAACAGAATACTAAAAGCTGTTAGAGAAAAGACACAACTCACCTATCAAGGAAACCCTATTAAAATCATGGCAGACTTTTCAGCACAAACCCTCAAGTCAAGACAAGCTTGGAGTAAGGTATTTCAAGTCTTAAAAGAAAACAACTTTCAATTCAGACTGATGTACCAGAAAAACTTTCATTTCAATTTAATGGAGAAACAAGATACTTCCATGACAAAGAACAACTGAAGAAATTCATGCACACCAAACCAACCCTAGAAAGAATGTTGAATGCATACTAGATAGAGATAAAAATGACCAAAATCCCCAGAATAACAACAGAAAGTATCCACCAGGTAGGACAAGCAATTAAACAAAAGGGAAAAACAGAAAGCAAAGAAATGGAACATAACGTGGCATATCACTTATATCCATAAATGTAAATGGCCTCAATTCACATATCAAAAGAAATAGGTTGGTGGAATGGATCAAGAAACATGAAACATGGAGTGGTGAAAAAACATGAAACAAAAAATATGCTGTACACAAGAAACACATCTGACCCAAAATGAAACTCATAGATCAAAAGTCAAAGGATGGAAAGCAGTATTCCATGCAACAGGCACTCAGGAAAAAGCAGGGGTAACTATTCTATTTTCAGACAATGTGAATTCCAACCTAAAATGCTTAAAAGAGATAAAGAAGAACACTACATACTTGTTAGTGGAAAAACTCAAGAAGAACTAATAATTATAAATATATGCATGCACAAAATACAGGAGCATCCAACTATATATGACAAATACTAATGGACATGAAAAACAAAATACCAAAACACAATTATAACAAGGGACCTTAATACCCCATTTTCACAAAGAGATAGATCAATTAGAAAAAAGTCAGCAAAGAAATAATAGAACTTAATCATACTTGTGAGCAACTGGACTTAGTAGATGTTTATAGAATGTTCCACCCAACCACATCAGAATATACATTCTTCTCAGTTACACACGAGACATTCTCCAAAATAGATCATATATAATCCCATTAAACATTCTTAAGTAAATGCAAAGGTATTGAAATTATCTCATGCATACTATCTGGACCATAGTGCACTGAAATTGGAAATTAATGACAAAAGAAATTGCAAAACCTTTATAAATACATGGAAATCAAGTAACAACCTTCTGCACAACCAGTGGGCTACAGATGAAATTAAAGAAGACATAAAGCAATACCTACAATTCAAGGAAAATGCAGAAACAAAACACTGCGATCTGTGGGATGCAGTGAAAGTGGTCTTAAGAGGAAAATATATAGCAATAAATGATTATATCAAGAAAATAAAACAAGAACAAATAAACAACTGAACACTTCATCTCCAGCTTCCAGTAAAAGAAGAGCAGGTTAAATCCAAAGCTCATAGAAGAGAAGAAATTGTAAAGATTAGAGCAGAAATCAATGCAATTGAAACTAAAAAAAGCAAAGAAATAATGAATCAACAAGCTGCTTTTTGAGAGAATAAACAAAACTGACAAGCCTCTAGCTAACCTTGTCAAGAAAAAGAAGAAAAAACCCAAATTCATGCAACAAGGCTTGAAAAGGGGCAAATTACTATAGATCCTATGGAAATTCAAAATATTATGAATATCTACTTTGAAAATCTTTATTCAGATACAGTGGAAAACATAGGGGAAATGGACAGATTTCTAGAAATGTATCAACTACCAAAGCTCAACCAAGAAGATATAGTAATTTTGAATAACCCAATATCAGCTATTGAAATTGAAAACATAATTAAAAACTTACCAACAAAGTAAAGCTCAAGTCCTGATGGATTCACAGCTGAATTCTACAAGAAATTTAGGGACAATTTGATGCCAGTACATCTTAAACTCTTCAATGAAGTTGAAGAGGAAGCAATCCTCCCTAAATTATTACTGGAGGCAAGTATTACTCTGAAACCAAAACCAGAGAATGACCCAAATAGAAAGGAGAGCTATAGGCCAATCTCACTAATGATTCTCAATAAAATACTGGCAAATAGAATGCAGCAAATCATCAAGAAATTATACATCATGACCAAGTGGGCTTCATTCCAAGAATGCAGGGATGGTGTAACATACAAAAATCAATCCATGTAATACATGACATCAACAGAGACAAAAAAAAAAAAAAACACATGATCATCTCAATAGATGCAAAAATAGCTTTTGATAAACTCCAACAAATGTTCATGATAAAAACCCTTCAGAAACTTGGAATACATGGTGTGTACCTCTATCTCATCAAGGCCATCTATGACAAACCAACAGCCAACATTATACTAAGTGGACAAAAGTTGAAAGCTTTCACACTAAAATCAAGAACAAGACAAGGATGTCCACTATCACCACTCTTATTCAATGTAGTTCTGTAAATACTAGCTGGGGCAATCAGAAAAGAGAGAGAAATAAAAGGAATAAAAATAGGAAGGGAAGAAGTTAAACTATCACTATTTGCATAAGACATGATACTCTATATAGAAGACCCAAAAAACTCCATTAAAAGACTACTAGAGAAAATAAACAAATTCAGCAGAGTATCTGGATACAAAGTCAGTGCTCAACAATCAATAGCATTCCTGTACACAATCAAAAAACTCACCAAGAGAGAAAGTATGGCAATATTGTCTTGCACAACAGCATCTAAAAAATGAAATACTTCTGAGTCAACCTAACCAAGAATGTAAAAGACCTATATGCTGAAAATTATGCTACACTAACAAAGGAAATTGAAGGGGATATTAGAAAGTGGAAGGATATTCCTTGCTCTTAGCTAGGAAGAACCAACATTGTGAAAATGGCCATACTCCCAAAATTGCTGTACAGATTTAATGCAATCCCAATCATAATACCATTGACATACCTCACAGATCTAGAGAAAACACACCTAAAATTCATTTGGAAACACAAGAGAACTAGAATGTCAAAGACAATTCTGGGCAAAAAGGAAAGGCAGGAGGCATCTCAGTTCCTGACTTGAAACTATAATACAAAATCACAATGATAAAATCAGCATGGTACTGGCAAAGAAGTAAACCTGAGGATCAATGGAATAGATTAGAAGATTCAAACACAACTACAAATACACTCAGCCATTTTATAGTTGACAAAGAGGTTAAACATGTTCACTGGAAGAAGGATAGCCTCTTTAATAAATGGTGTTAGAAAAATTGGCTTTCCATATGCCAAAGACTGAAACTAAACCCATGCATATCACCATGCACAAAACTAAAATCAAAGTGGATCAAAAATCTAAACATTAAAACAGAAACACACTGGAAGACAAGGTAGGTAGAAGTCTTGAAGACAGGAGTAGGCAGAAAATTCATGAACAAAATGCAAACTGCTTGCAAAACATTTCAAAGAATCAGTGACTGGTATCTCATATTGTTGAAAAGTTTCTGTACTTCAAAAGAAACCACCAACAGAGTGAAAAGAAAACCCATAGAACAGGAAAGAATCACAGTCAGCAATCCCTCAGACAAAGGAGTTGTATGCAGAACGTATAAAGAATTGAAAAACATCAAGCCCCCCCATTCAAAAATCTCCAAAAATGGACATCTGAGATGAATACACATTTCTCAGATGAAGATATACAAATGGCAAATAAATACATGAAGAAATGTTCAACATCACCGGTCATTTGAGAAAATGCAAATTAAAACAGCATTCAGATTTCATCTCACTCCAGAAAGAATAGCTGACATCAAGAAAACAACTGATAACAAATGCTGGCAAGGTTGTGGGGGAAAACAAACACTGCCCTGTTGTTGGTCAGAGTGTAGACGTGTAGCCACTATGGAAATCAGTATGGAGATTTTTCAGAAAACTACAATTGGAAGTTCCATTCAATCTAGCTATTCTCCTCTTGCATATTTTCCCAGAAAATCGGAAAAGTTCATGTTGCAGTGATATATATATATATATATATATATATATATATATATATATAAACCTACATTCATAGCAGCACAATTTGTGATAGATAAAACTTGGAAACAACCAAAATGCACATCAACCACAGAATGGATGAAAAAGATGTATTTTTATACAGTGGAATATTACTCAGCTATAAAAAGACCTTCATATTGAAATGCAACTATCCTCATAAGTGAAATAAATAAGAATCATATTTATAAATATCAAATTGTATCTCTAGTGAAAAGTAATATGAACTATACGAGTAATAAAACCCAAAATGTGAAATTATTATTGTAAAAAAAGAGAAGAATGAAAGTGCTCTGAAAGATATAACTGCAAGTATTTTTAAGTGTGTCAGCTAGATGACCGTATTACTAAGTTTTGTTGGATCATTGAGCAGAACTGTTTGCAGTCTCATTGTTTGAATGTCCACTTTGTGTGCTTTAGTTTGGTAACTTGAACAACTATTTCTAAGATGACAATATGTAATTTATCAATTAGTGATTTCTTAGTGAGTTTTTTGAATTCTGTATTGTCGCTATCCTTTTTTCTATTTTGCTTTTTTCTCTTTACATAAAATTTAAAAAGAATTATAGAGATATATCTAGATATATCTATATGTATATATATAATAAATAGCTATAATATATTATTGATATATATTAAACTTCAATGGTTTTATTTTTTAAAGTAAACTTCAAAAATATTGATGCTAATAAAAGGAAAATTGCCACATACAAAAATTTTAAAAATATTTGATTACTTAGCACTAAAAATGAACAACTTGATAATGAATTTAATGAAACAATGCCATTTTAAAAAACTAAAATGCCTAAAAATAACTCTACCATGGAAATAATAGGCTTGTATACTGAAAGCTGCATAGTATCATTGAAAGTAACTAAATAATATGTAAATAAATGAGAAGGAACTTTCTGTTTATTGATTGAGAAGATACTTTTCTGTTTATTGGTAGACTTAAAATTGCTATGGGAAATTATTATCTACAGGATTTATATAATCTTTATCAACATCTGAACAGGTTTTTTTTTAATAGAATTTGGAAAAAAGTTTGAAATTTAAAGGGAATTGCAAGGGACTCAGATTATTTAAGCAACCTTGGTAAAGGAAGGAAAAATTAGACATCCACATGTTAAAGACAAAAATGTAATCTCACCTAAGGCATACATAAAAACTATGTGAACACAGATCAAGAACTAAAATATAAACTGAAAAGTATAATATTCTGAGATAAAACATACAGGTAAATGTTCACAACACTGAATTATGTAACAGTGTCTTAGGTACATAACATATCACAGGAATCAACAGACAAATGGACTTCAAAGGTTTGTGCATCAAAGGACAGTAACAGGTGGAGAAATTGAATGAGGGAAATATTTTCAGTTACACATAGGATGAAAACTACCATCCAGACTGCTTAACTCCTGAGAATCTAGCATAAAATGATAAACACTTCAAATTAAAAGTGACAAATATTTGAATAAATATTTCTTCATGAATATATACAAATAATAAATAAATGCACACAAAGATGCTCAACCTCTCAAGGCTGGAAAACCTACCAGTGTGCTATTGTGTGATACTCATTTGAATGACTCATATCAACATATCACAATGGGAGACATTTTAGGATGAGGAAAAATTGGAATCCATGTAAATATATTATAGTCGTCACTGTAATTGTTCCTCAAAAAGTTAAACATTGACATAACATTCAGTAATTCCTCTTCAACATGTTTAAAGGGACTGAGAGACAGAAGCCCTTAAATACTCATAACATTATTCAAAATATCACAAAATTGAAAATAATCCAAATTTTTCCAGTCAATAGATAAACAAGCTGCAGTACATATACACAATGGGATGTAATTCAGCCTTTAAAAATGATTAAACTGTTCTATATTCAGAAATAATCTAAGCGAACCTTGAAAATAACTACTGATGTATGCAGCCATGGAAGGTGAAATATAGAATTACTCCACATATTATAGATGGTTTGTAGAAGATGACAAATAATGTAGACAGAGACAGAAACAGTAGAGATGGTAAATTCTGAAGAAGAGATAATGAGAGGAATTACTTGAGAGTGCCTCTGCTTGAGATGATGAAAAAGTTCTGGACACAAAATGGTGGCAGTTGCACAATGTGTTTAATGTGTTTAGTGCCACTAAGTTTATCACAATAAGGAAAATCACTAAAAAAAAAAAAAATAAAAGAAGAATGAGGCCAGGGGTGGTGGTGCACATTTGAAATGCCAGAACTTAGGAGGCTGAGGCAGGAGGATTGCTGTGATTTAAGGCCAGGCCTGGCTACAAAATGAGTTTACATTCAGCCTCACCTGCATAGTGGAACTCTGTCTCAAAGGAGAATGAGAAGAAGGAGGAGGAGGAGGAGAAGTAGGGGAGGAAGAGGAGGAAATGAAGAAGAAGAGGAAGATGAAGGAGGAGGAGGAATAAGACAAGGGAGGAGGAGAAGAAGAGGAAGTGATTGAAGTGAATGATGGATATCTGCCTCTGAAAAGACAAAAGCAAAGTACAAGAAAGTGTGGAAGTTGGACAGGTCCAGGTAGTAGAGGTTATACAGAAGGAAGGTGATGTAGAGAAGGACAAGAAGGAAATGGGACAGATCTTTCAGGGTCTTCCTGTTTATTCTAACTATGGACAAGTTTCTTTTTTATTTAATTTTTTTATTTGAAAAAGATTAAGATAAAAGAGGACATAACAAAACAGATCATAACAGACCAATTTAAGCAACACAGTATTTCCCCACAAGACAACCTTATATAACAGTAGCTACCATAATGTCTCTTTCCTTGAAATAGTTGAGCATACCTTCACACACAATAGTATCAAACATAATAGTACAAAACCATTAAAGAGAATGAAAGTATTAAAGGACATTCAGAACCAGATGACAGAAAATGAACAATGGTTACTCTATTATCCCATTGTCCATAAAAAAATTGTTTATACTACCACACATGATAAAATCCAATAAGATGCTGCACGATAGAGCCAATGGAAACAGAAGAACAAAAGTATGGAAGGAATTCAAAATAAGATGATATTAAATCATCACAGGTTATTATAATGTCTTTTTTCTTCAGAATAGCTGTTCATATCATCACAGATAACAAAATCAAACAATCCAGGATAAAACCACTCCAACTAATGAATGGAAACATTATAAGGCTTCAAAGCAATGTAATGGGCAATCATGATTACCATAAACTTTTATGTACTCTTACCATTTCTTACACTAGGGAGACTATACATTATTTATACATGTGTTTGATTTATTTCACTTATGAGTATGGTCTCAAGTTGTGCCCATTTATTTATAAATATCTCAATGTGATTATTCTTTATAGTCGAGTAGTACTTAATTATATAAAAATACCACAACATTTTTATCCATTTTTCAGTTGTTGGACACTTAGATTGTTTCCAGATCTGGCTATTACAAATTGTGCTGCTATAAATGTGAGTGAACATATATCACTGTGGTATGATGTTTTCAGTACTTCTTGGAATATGCCTAGAAGCAGAATAGCTGTGTGAAATTGGACTTCCAATCCAAGCCATTTGAGAAATCTCCAAATTGACTTCCACAGTGGTTGTAACAGTCTACACTCCCACCAAAAGTGCCGGAGAGTTTCTTTTTCCCCACAGCCTCTCCAGCAATTGTTGTTGGTAGTTTTCTTTCTTTTTTCTTAGATTTTTTTTAATCTTAAAGAGAACAAAAGAAAACAGAATTAAACAAAACAAATCAGAACAGAAAAATGCAAGCAACACAGCACTTCACAACAAAACAACTGGACATCAACAGCAGCTAACATAATGTCCCTTTTCTTTGAAATAGTTGCATATACCTTCACACACAATAATATCAAACATAACAGTATAGTAAAAAAATATTCAAAAGAATGAAAGCATTACAAGACTTCAAAACCAAATAACAGGAAATGAACAATGACTGCTATAATACCTCATTTTCCTCAAAAAATGTATCTGTACCATCACACATAATTAAATCAAATAAAACACAACAGGATAGCACCAATCAAAATAGAAGAACAAAAGCATGATAGGACTTCAAAACAAGATGATAGTAAATCAGCAATAGCTTCCATAATGTCTTGTTTTCTTCAAAATAGCGCTCATACCATTTCACACAATAAAATCAAACAAAATAAAATAAAATCAGAGCAATGAAATAAAGCATTAAATGATTTTAAAACAATATTATAGGAAACCACGATTACCATAGTATTTCCCATTATATTAAAAACAGCTGCCCTTACCATCTGAAAGCATAAAATCTAACAAAAGACAGAACAAAGCCAAACCTAATAAAATTGTGCAAAGAATGCAATAAATCAAGATAAGATAATAAGAAATTGACAGTAGTTTCCACCTTTCCCTCTCTTTGCTCTTTTTCTAAAAATTTTATTTAAAGAAAGACTAAACAAAACAGAAAATGGGTAGAAATAGTGCATAATTTCAAAGAAATAATAAACAGTAAGAAATCACTAGTTGAAATTTACATATTGTCTTCTTACAAATAGTTATTCAAGATACAAAAGTGGAGCATATAAAATGGAGTTTCAAACAGCGAGACTGCAACCAGTTCTGTTCAACAAAAAATCACTCTGGACAAAGAAGAATAGTATTGCTGGATTTCACATTATAATACTCCTGAATTAGCACTGGGTACTGAAGTGTCTCTTTTTTTTAAAAAAAAATTATTTGTTCATTTCCTCACGTGTCATAGGATCATTTCTCACAAACTGTATATTGGGTCTACACATTCATGAGTCTTACCATGTGTTTCTACCCTTTCTATATTAGAGAGAGGAATGAAACAAAGGAAAACATACTCCTAAAAACACACAAAATGAAAAAGACATAAGACCACTGTAAAGGGGTTCTACCACGGTTACTGTGTTGTCTCTTGTTATCTTCAATAGAATTTGATATATCATCAGACATAGTATAACTGAATATATCAGTACATAACACTATTAATAAAAACACAATCTTGTTTGTAGTATAAAACTTCAAAAACAGGTAGTAATCAAGCCAGAATGGGTATTGTAGTGAGTCTTGTCATCTTCAGTGTAATTGCCTAAACTCTCAGACTTGATACTATCAATCATATAAGTTTTGAATAAAATCTGTCAATACCAAACAGCAATCAAACAAACCAGATTATCTAAGATCAGTCATGATAAACCAGTATAAAGTCATATAGGTCTCAAAATTAAGTTAATAGGAAATTAATAATTAATGTAATATATTCTGGTGTTTTGGGATTACCTATCTATGCCCTCAGATCTAATGCAAGTAGACAAACTGGGGCAGAATAAAATCTATCTAAGCAGAGTAGTGCATGTAATATGGCTTTTAATACTTCATACACTATTAACAATATCTTCTGCTGTCGTTTTAAAGACCATTTCCCACCCTTTCCCTTCCCCAGGGTGCACTGTGTATTTTTGGGTCTCACCTAGACCCTCAGTTTTAAATGGGGATGGGCAACCTGCTATTTACCTAAGTGGTTCCAAACCTTCTCCCTCCTGGACTTGATCTCTAATTATATTCCTCTACCTATTAAAGCCTGTATTTCCATGCTACCCACAAATACTGGTCTAGTTGCCCATGTCCCATAAAGCATTGTTTTCCCATATTTGATTTTCAGTCCATATACCATTTTACAGATTAATTATGTTTTATTTAAAGATCTTCTCAGTGGACCCTACCTCTTGATCTACTCTACCTGTGATTCACTCATATTTCTTTTAATTTAATGTATGAAGGCCTTCTATATTAGGGTTTATAATCAACCTTCTCTGCCTCATTTCTCTTATGCTTTTTTTTGCCTTCAGTTGTCTGTTTGTCTTCTTCATTCTGTTTTCTGCTCCATTCATTGAGGCCTCTCTGCCACTGTTCATGGAATCCTGGTACTTTTCTCCTTCTCTAGAATGCCCTGTGGTATTCTCCATAGAGTTGGATTGGTGGTTGTGAATTTCCCCAGTTCCTCTTTGTCTTGAAGGATCTTGTTTCTCTATTAATTTCTAGAGACTGTTTGTCAGGGTACCTCAGTCTGGGCTGGAGGTTATTTTCTTTCAGGGCTTGGAATATTTTGCTCCAAGCTCTTCTTGACTATATGGTTTGTATTAAGAAGTCTGCTATAATTTTGATGGGCCTTCCTTTATAGGTGATCTGTTTCTTATCTCTAACAGCTTTTAATATTCTGTTCTTATATTGAATTTCTGGGATCTTGAATACTATATGCCTGGGTGTGTCTCTGTTTGCGTTGTAGGTGGTTGGAGTTCTGTATACCTCATATATCTTAATATCATTTCCTTTTTCTATGTTTGGGAAGTTTTCCTTAATTATTTCTGTGAATAGACTTTGTTGTTCCTTTGTTTGTACCCCTGCTTCTTCATTCACATTCTTTAGTCTCAAGTTATAGATCCTCTTGTCGTCTTCTAGCCTTTGTATTGTTACTTGTTTTTTGCTTGTTATTTTAAAAAGTTTTTCCTTTCACAATTCCACATTCCAAACCTGTCCTCCAGTTTGGATAATCTATCCTTAGTTTCTTTCAAGCAGTTTTGCCAGCTTTCAATGGAGTTTTTAATTTCTTGGTAATCTCTTTGAATCTGCTTCATGATTCTATATTTTCTTTATATTCTTCCATCAAATGGTTCTCTCCTTTGTGTTCCTCCATTCTTCCATCTGTGTCTTCTTGAGTGGTGTTTAGCATTTATTTTACTAATCTATTTATATCTTGCTTTACTTGGTTAAATGCTTCACTTTTGAACTCATCTATGAGGTCTTGAATATATTTCTTTATGTCCACTGATGCTGTGTCTAATATTGCATATTTGCTATCTTCAATCTCTTTTGTATTTACCTTTCTTGGATCAGTGTTTTCAGAGGCTTTTTCTTATTGTTTTCTCTTCTCATATTTTTTTTTTTTCTTCCATACAGGCATATAAAGAAGGCCTCAGTCCCCCCACCCCCTCCTTTTTTTTTTTTTTTTTTGGTTGATTCTGTTTCCTGAAGTGCTGCTGGCTAGGTGACCCTGCCTACTCCAGTTTGCTATTGAAGTGCAAATTGGGATGGCTATGCTGGCCCCTCCTTTCTGGGTCAGCCAGCCCTGTGGAGGCCTTCACTGTGCCTAGTGTGTGCAGACCATAGGGAATTGGTCTGGGACACCCTACTGGTTCCCAGCCAGGGGCATGACCCAGGCCAATCACATCTGACCAATCCCATCTGGGAAGGGAACAACTGACTGAAGTCTCTGCAGTACCTTGTTTCTTCCAGTCCTGCCCAGTTCCAAGATGTTGTTCCCTTCTCCATGGAAAGGTTTTATTCCTGACACTTGCGCATGTCAATGCATGTCCCCTACGGGCTCTGCTCTCTGTTGGTCTCACCAATCTCTGACCTCAGTGTGCCCAAACCTTAGTGTGACTGTGGCTGTGGTGAGTCAAAGCAGTGGGAACTTGGGAGTTTTCTGAGTCACAGCTGCGCGAGTTTGCACATGCCAGCCAGTGCAGTTCTGTGAGTTGCTGCCCCCTTCTGCGGTTACACCTCCTCACCAAGGCCTTCAGGCTTACCAGCCACCAGCTTCACTATGCCCATGCATCTCTGGGTTCCAAGAGTGCTTTTGGCAGAGTGGGACCGGCTCTGATGAGAGCGCTGCCAGCAATTGCCTTATTCTGTTCAAGTTTTTTTTTTTTTTTTTTTTTTTTTTAAATTCTATCTGTGGGCTTCAATTCTCACTTTAGTTTCTTCCTGGATCAAGGGGACCTACATCTTTACTGCTTTTCCTTCTCCAGAATGCTATATTCCAGCATCTGGGCTGTTTCTCTCTGAGAGGCTTTTTAGTTTGCTGCTTACAGTTCTGCCATGTTCCCAAGGATATGTTGATAGGTTTCTTAATCCTGACCATTCTTTCTGGCATGAGATGGAATCTCATTATTGTTTTAATTCGCATTTTTCTAATGACTAATGATGATGAACATTTTTTCATATATTTATTTATCATTTGTATTTTTTCATCTGAGAAGTGTATATTCATCTCAGATGCCCATTTTTAGATTGGATATTTGAATTTTGGGGGTTTGATTTTTTTAATTCTACAAAGATAAATGTTTTAGACCGAAGTACTTTGTCTGAGAGACAGTTCACTAAGTTTTTTTTCCCAGTGTTTGGGTTTTCTTTTGCTATGCTGGAGATTTCTTTTGATGTGCAAAAACTTTTTAATAACACATGATCCCAGTTATTGATTCTGGAAAGTATTTCCTGTGCAGTTTGATTCCTGCTCATGAATTCTTTACCTACACTTATGTCTCCAAGATTTTTGTCTACTTTGTCTTCCAACAGATTTATTGTTTCTGTTTTAATATTCAGATCTTTGATCCATTTAGATTTTAGTTTAGTACATGGTGATAAGCATGGGCCTAGTTTTAGTTTTTGACATATGGAAAGCCAGTTTTTCCAGCACCATTTATGAAAGAGACTGTCATTTTTCCAGTGTACATGTTTGGCCCCTTTATCAAAGATAAAGTGGTTGAGTGTGTTTGTAGTTGTGGTTGTATCTTCTAATGTATTCTGTTGATCTTCAGATCTGTTTTTTACTGCAGTACCATATTGATTTTATTACAGTTATTTTGTAGTATAACTTCAAGTCTGGGATTGTGATGCCTCCTGACTTGCCTTTGCTGATTAGAATTGTCTTTGCTACCTTAGGTGTCTTTTGGTTTCAGGTGAATTTTAGGAGTGATTTCTCTAGATCTGTGAGGTGTGTTGATGGTATTTTCATTGAGATTGTGTTAAATCTGTATAACAGTTTTGGGAGAATGGTCATTTTCACAATATTTATTCTTCCTAACCATGAACAAGGGATATCTTTCCCTTTTCTGAGACCTTTTTAGATTTCTTTTTCAGGGTATTATAATTTTCCTATAATAGATCTTTTACTTGTTTTGTGAGATTAATTCCTAAGTATTTCATTTTTTGGATGCTAGTGTGCAGTGTGTGACTTCTGTTATTTCTCTCTCAGTGATTTTGCTGTTAGTGTATAGAAATGCTATTTATTTTTCAGTATAGATTTTGAATTCAGCTATTGTTGAATTTATTTACTATTGTTTTAGTAAGATGTTGAAAAATTAAAGTAATTGATTAAAAGATAATTAGCAAAAATAGTTAGTTAAAAGGATAGTAATTAGCAGTATTGTCATTCTGTACTGAGCTCATTACCCTAGTAACCAAGCACCAACCATATAGTTATAAATTAACTGACTGCATCCTTATGCTGTTCTGTACACATCACCCTCACCCCCCAAGTAACTGTGTGCTATGTCAACCTTTGTTCCCCCTTGTAAGAGACAAATGATGTGTCAACCATGGTTCCCTTTATGAGAGACAAATGTTTCTGGAATTGGCAGACCAAGGGTTATGAATTGGCTAACCACCCATTGTGAAGTGCCTCTTACCTCAAGCAAAGGGGAACAAAGGCCCACCTTATTTCTGTTTCTTTCTTTTTTTTTTTTTTTTTTTTTTTTTTTTTTTGTCTTTTTCATTTTTTCGGTACCAGGGATCAAACCCACGACTGCCTACTTGCAAGGCAGGTGCTTATGCTGCTGAGCTAAATCCCCAGCCCCCCTTATTTCTGTTTCTAATCACTATGTACTTAATGATCAATGAGCTAATCATAAATGAACTATAAAAATCGGTCAAAACTCTAGCTCAGTTGCACAGCTTTGCAAATTCCATCTGCACTGTGTCACTGGGCCAGCTAAAATAAAAGTGCTTCTTCCTAAAAACGATGTCATTTGGCCCCATCTTTTCCATCTCAGGGGTTTTGCCCCATTTTTCATCTCAGGGACCTTTATGGGGAAGTACAACAACTATATCTAGGATTCTTTAAATTGAGTTTTGGGGGTCTTCTATGTAGAGTATCATGTCATCTGCAAATGATAATTTAATTTCCTCATTTCCTATCTTTATCCCTTTTATTTCTCTCTCTTGTTTAATTGTTCTGGCTAGTACTTCCAGTATTATGTTGAATAGGAGTGCTGATAAGGGATATCGTTTGTTGTCTTGTGCCTGATATTAAGGTAAAGGCATTCATTTTTTGGCCATTTAATATGATGCTAGCTGCTGGTTTTTCGTAGATGGCCTTTATCATATTGAGGAAAGACTGTCTATTCCAATTTTCTGTATGGTTCTTATCATTAATGAGTGATGGATTTATCAAAAGCTTTTTATGCATCTATAGAAATGATCATGTGATTCTTATTTTTAACTTTATTCATATGGTGGATTACATTTATTGAACTGTGTATGTTGAACCATCCCTGCATGGCTGGGATGAATCCCACTTGGTTTGGTGTATAATTTTCTTGATGATTTATTGCATCCCGTTTGCCAATACTTTATTGAGGATTTTTGCATCTATGTTCATTAGGGAGATTGGCCTGTAGTTCACTTTTTTATTTTAGTCTTTCTCAGGTTTTGGTTCAAGAGTAATATTTGCTTCCAGGAATGGCTTAGGAAGAATTATTTCCTGTTCAATTTCATTGAAGAGTTTGAGGAGTTTATATTTAATTTTTTTTTTTTTTTTTTTTTTTTTTTTTTTTTTTTTTTTTTTTGTATTTCTTGTAGAATTCCACAGTGAATCTGTCTGGGCCTGGGCTCTTCTTTGTAGGTAAGGACTTAATTACATTTTCAATTTCATTAATTAAAATTGGGTTATTCAGCAGGTTAACATCTTCTTGACACAATTTGGTAGGTCATATGCTCCTAGGAATCTGTCTATTTCTTCTGTTTTATTGAACCTAGGAGAGTAGAGGTTTTGAATAGGTGTTGATGATCTTCCCTATTTCCACATCTTGTACTGATTTTTGCCTTTTTCATTCCTTATTGCATGAATTTGAGCTTTTTCTTTCCTTTTTAAAGTAAGGTTGGCTAAGGGATTATTAATTTTATTCATTCTTTCAAGATCCAACTCTTTGATACATTGATTCTTTGAATTGTTTTTCTTAGTCTCTATTGCATTTATTTCTGCTCTGATTTTTATAGTTTCCTCCCTTCTTTTGGCTTTGGGCTTTACTTGTTCTTTTTTCTCGATGTTGGAGGTATAATATCAGGTTTTTATTCATATTCGTCCTGTTTTCCTGATGTGGGAACTCGGTACAACAAATTTTCCTCTGAGGACTGCTTTCACTGCATCCCACAGATTCTGGTAAATTGTATTTGTATTTTTGCTTGCTTGTAGGTCTTGTTTAATTTCTTCTTTAATTTCCTCTGTGACCCACTGATTGTTCAAGAGGGTATTATTCAATTTTTGTGTGTTTGTGAGGTTTTTGCAGTTTCTTTTATCATTAATTTCTAATTTCATGGTGCCATGATCTGATAATATACATGGGATAATTTCAATTCTTTTGTATTTATTTAAGCATGTTCTGGGCTAGTATATGGTCTATTTTAGAGAATGTCCCATGTACTTCCGAGAAGAGTACATATTCTGATGTTGTTGGATGGAGCACTCTGTATATGTCTATCAAGTCGATTTGTTCACAGGTGTGATTCAGTTCTGGTATTTGCTGATTTTCTCTATGGTTGATCTGATGCATGGTGGCAATGGTGTTTTAAGGTCTCTTGTTATAGTTGTGGTATTGCTAATTTGAATCTTCATTTCTATTAATACTTGCTTTCTATTACTGTGTGCTCTGGAGTTTGGTGCATGTATATTTAAGATTGTTATCTCTTCCTCTTGGAATTTTCCCCTAACCAGTATGTAGTGCCCTTCTTTGTCCCTTAGGATCATTCTTGGTTTGACAGGGACAACTTTCAAAGCAGGGACAGATTCCAGGTGGATTATGGAAGGCTGTCAGACAAGATTACAACTTCAGATTTCCTGACATTCTAACAATTCCTGACTCCACATGGGGAAGGAGCTAAGTGTTGCTGTTTCATAGCATCATTGTGCAGAAGTTCATTAAATCATGAGGAAATGAAGCCAGTACCCAACCTGAAATCAAAACTAGATGAAACATTTGTCCATGGAGAAAGGAGCTATAATTTTCTTTGGTTAAGAGACAGCATATGAAAGCTCTTGAGAATGAAAGGAAGGGAGTAGACCAATTCCTCCATTCTCCACAAGTAAAGGAATCAGAGTACAAATTTTAAAAATGACCTTGTGTATTAATCTATTCCTATGTTTAGCTGAAAATCATTCTGGAGCTAAATCACAGGCTATTTATCTATTTGACCCAATGATATAGGAAGTCCCTTCTTAAATATTCATTGCTATTTAGAATTCTCAATTATAATGGCTGATGCTTTCTTTGTGTATTTGTATGTATGATTTAGCTAAGTTCATTTGTTTTATCTATATTTTATTTATAATTGGGTGTTTATCTGTAGAATGCAGATGGTGTGTGCATAACTAGTGAGCTCGCTGCCTTGCTGATCATCTTAACCCTTTTCTCTGCTAATAAACAGCAGTGTGTTCTTAATGACAGCAATGCACACCTGCTTTTTCCTGCATGGGACCCGTGGTTAGGAGAAAGGCTGCTCCCTTGCGGTGGTTGGTGGATTTTAAACTCCAGATTACCATTCCAGGAGCCCTCAGGAAAGCCTATATGTCACCCGCCAGCATCTCTGTGATCTTTCTGATAACAAGGGAGATAATCCACTGGTCAAAACCATTGAGGTTATGCACCTGTTTCTAATATCGCCAAGCTTTTGTCTCTTATCAGATGCATGTGCTTGGTTTTTATTGCATTAACAAATGGGAGAGCAGCAAATTCAATTTCACTTGTCTTGCTAATGGCTTTACTCATGTCTCATCTGCCTCGTGGTATTTCTATTTCTGCCAGCAATGAAGTTAACACTGTTTATTGAGTTTTTGTGGTATTTCCATGTCTACCAGGTATGGAGTTAGCACCATTTTGTGAGTTTTCTCTATATGTAGAGACACTTAAGAAATGTATGAGTATAAATTTCAACAGGATTCTTTGAAGGAGGTACTGAATAAATTATTATTTAATTAAAGCTCAAATCAAGGCTGATAAAATGTATATCTGAGCAGTTGAATGGCCCCGGCCTGAACCAATTGGTCTATAATTATACACAACTATAGATAAATCACTTTGTGCAGACATAGGTGCCCATAAAATTGACTGGACCCCAAGGAATGGCTATCATAGATCAAGGAGTGGTGACAGCTAGTCAGATGGAGGACTCCTCACTGTGAGAAGTCAAACTATTATGAAAACAATTCCCAAAAGTCCAAGATGAAGATGGCTCATATTCACACTGAAAACACCATGAGTGAGAGCTGGGTAATGTCACCTTGACTTTCTTTACTGTTACCATGAAGTGCATGGCTTTTACACGAGTGGATGAACATCAAAGTAATAAGCAGAGGTATACTCTCGAATTCAGCCTTTACTAGTTATTTGCATTATGATCTTGGGTAGTGACATAAGGTCTCCTGCTCTTAGTTTCCACAACTGTAAATAAAATAAACCTATACATACACTCCCCAGACATATAAGCATGATTTTTATGAGATCAAGATAGACCATGCAATATATCGTATATGTATGATGTGAAGTGATGTTGCATGCTGTTACTACTATAAATGATACTATTTTTGGCAAAAATTGTCTTGTACCTAAACATCTTAGAGGTTCCATTATGTCAAAACTGGGATATAGAAGTTTATTTATAATACTGCAGTTCCCAGGGTTATTTAATGTATTTAGCATATTAATATTTGCTATTTTACCACTACATTTTATTAATAAGTTAATTATAATAATTGTATGAGCAACAACAAAACAATTAATTTGATATCCAAGCACAATCAATTTGGTTTTGTGAAATTTAAATAATATGCCAGAATCATTTGTCACACACAAGTGACAATTCTATCATTGGTTTACTAGTCCATTGATTGCAAACACTGCAATATGTTTTTATTATTAGACAGTGCACTAGTAGCACTGACACTATCATAATCATGAGATTTTTGGGAAATAAATCTTTGTCAAGATTTATAAATTTGTTTGTATGAAAAACTCTCACATAACTCAGGCATGCTTTTCTGGGGATGTGTGAGGTCAGGCTACCGCCTCACTGTTGCAGCAGTGATGGTGGGGAGCTCTCTCCTGGGCTTCAGAACTGTTTCCTGGATACTTGCATATCTCTCTCCAAACCTTCTCCATCTCTGCCTCAGACTCTTCCCCAACCCAGTTCTAGCTCTCTGCCCTTTCTTTTCATAATTAACTCATAGGTACATGTTCACTTTATGTCTAATTAAGTTTGCGAGGCTGGATTCCAGACACATTTTAAAATCTGATTTTTCAATAACCAATATTTTAGCAATTGCTTTGTTCATTTTTCTGTCTAATAATTATTTCTAAAAATTGCTACTTTAAAGACTTTTAAAAAAATTCTTAATTCTTTCTTCTTCCCTAAATAACTTTAAATTTAAGATGAAAATGCATTGCAGTAACTGAACGAAATATCTGGTGACAGAAGAGAGCATACGTATTTTTTCTCATATGTTAAAAATTTTCTTAACCTAATTATAAAATGAAGGCTCAGTTCAAAATTGCTTGACATTTTAGATAACACACAAGATGTTCCTAATAGTCTAATCCCCTTTTGTCCCTGAACTGTGAGGCATTATTTCTACAACAGCAAAAGTCTTCTTCCATGAATACTACCATCCCAAGGAATTGATCTGTTAGGAACCACTTATTTTTAATTCTAGGTCACATTTGGTGAAACACAATTATTGCTGAAAATTTCAGAAAGGCAGCGTCTTTAGGACTTTAAAGAAAAATAAATTTATGTATTTCTAGTTTGATTGACTATTAGCATTAACTGCTTAAAATGAGAAGGTGGGTTGGGCTTCATGTCTCTCAGTCCTTTGGGGTCTCACGGCACTGGTGTCGGAGGTCTGCAAAGGTAGGATCAGTTTGGGTCGCCTTCAGGAGCACCTGGATGGTGCCACTGTCTCAGGCTACAGGCTGCTGCTGCTCACAATGCTGCCTGCTTGGTGATCTTTACTGTATAGGATTCTTCTCACTGAAAGCACAAGGAAAATAAATTTACCAAACAGCACACTTCAAAAAATCTACAGAAACTTGGCTGAGGTTCATAATAAACCTCATAATAATTTACCTGGTTAGTTTAAGATTAGGAGTCATAGACAATCAAACGAGTAATATATAAATTTACTTTTCTTTAAAGCCCTAAAAATGCTGCTTTTTTGAATGCCTTCAGCAATCATTATATTTCTCTAGTTCTCTCAAATGTGACCTAGAGTTAATAGTAAATATTTTTATTTAGAGAATTAGTTCTTCAGGATGCTAGTATTCATGGAAGAAGATTTCTGTCGTGGTAGTAATAATGCTTTGGCTTTCAAGTTCAAGAGGCCATTAGAGTAAGAACGTCTTGTATGTTGGAACTGGTCCTTCCTCTTATTAGCTTAAGAGTGAGGATGAAATATGGAGTTGTTGAAATCTGTATTATTTTGCAAAAAATGTAGCTACTGAACTTGATTTTCCCTCATTATTAGTGTTGCTCTATCAGAAGGAAACCTACTCATCTCTAGGCAAAATAACTCTTGTTCTGAGAAGATTCAGTGCAATCAAAAACCTACTAACACCTAGCATTCATGTAATTACAAAAGTTTCTCCAGAAGAACCTATTTTTGTACTAATTTATTTTTAAAAAGTACGTAACATGCACAGTGCATTTACAATGGAGATGTTATCTTAAAAAAAAGAAAAAAACTATGGCAAAAATGGCCAAAACTACACATGGAAAAATAGAATCAAGCAAGTGAGCTCTAGAACACATCATTGATACATTTTATGTATGCCAGTGAAAGTAAGTTATAACTGTGGAGGAAACTATGAATTTATCAATAATGCTTTTCTTAGTGAACGTTTAATTTCAATTAGAAAGATCAGGGCAAGTGGCAGCATACTATAACCAAATCTGCTGATCGCAAAAAGTTCTTCAGAAGTCATGCTAAAGAAGGGCTGAAGAAATTGGTGATGGCAATATTGGAAACAATATTTGCTATTTAAAACTCATATATTTAGCACTTTCACAAAGAAGCTGGAAAGGTTTTCTACAGTTCCTAGAAATGAAGATGCAGGAGCACAGAATGCTTGGAAAAGTTAACAGAATAATAACAATAAAGAGTAAGACAGGCCACAGTGGGTTGTGAGAATGAGCCTTAGTCAGCCTCCATGAAGTGTGTAAGAAACCAGTTCTAGGAATTAGCATAAAAAATGAACTTGAAATAATAAAAATTTAGACATATGTAAACTGGTTTTCAGGGATTAAAAGGCTGAAAATTGCAATTTTATGCTGAAATATGAAAATACACTGATACGGGATTTAAAAGGAAAGCTGAAAAGCTGGTATTAGGAAAGCTGGGAAAGTCAGGCCTTCTGTTTCCCATTCCTGTAGTAACAATTAAAAGAATGTGAACATAAAGAGAGTAAAGAAACTGGAATGTCTTTGAGGAAAAATGGAACTGATATTCTTCCCTCACCTTTTATTTTGGGTCTTGTTTTGCGACAGGGTCTCTCTGCATTCAGGCTGGCCTTGAACTTACTTTTGTAGCCCAGGCTGGTTTTGAATTTGCAATGATCCTCCTGCCTCAGGCTCTTGAGTGCTGGGATTATGATATCCTCTTTCTATGAAGACTGTGCTTGCAAGAAGGTCCTGAAAGATCTTGAATTCCCTTTCTCTGTAATTTGGGATGATGAGAGGGTGCTGAATAGAGATGGATCACTTGAATTCCATGAGCAGAAGAAATGTAAGGGTGGAGGAATGAACCAAGAGAATGTTTCCGCAGCAGAGAAGTGCGACCCTGATGTCAGGCAGCAGCACCTGGACCAACATCAGGGAGATCAAAGGGGATTGCACCTCGGATGTGCAGGAAGTGGGTGGTTATATTAACAGGAAAGCATGACCTGTGGCTTTTACAGGAGAAAACTAAGATGTCTTTATCTGTTACTAGGAAAATGTGTAGAAATGTTCCAGGTAACCAAAAATTCATGAGTGACACCATTGGATGACTACATGCTAAGATGACGTTTTCATCTTTGTTCAGAAAATGAAGGACTGCATAAACAAATGTGGTAGATCACTTGAAGAAATGGCAGACATTTCTGCATCAAAAAGGAATAACATTTCCTGACCCTGAAGCCCTGCATTCACAAGGCAGCAGATAAACGCGATGAAATTCCATGCCTAGCAGGTATTCCCCATAACCTTGGTGCTTTGAATTCCCCATAACCTTGGTGTTTTGAACATTTCCAATGTAAATCAGCTCTCCAGATACAAATTCAAGGAAAGGCATCCAAATGAAGATCTAAAAAGTCAAAGACACTGCCGTACTTTGCTTTAGGAATAAACACTAAATTTTGCTGTTGTTTCATTTTAAAAGAATAAATAGGAAGAGGAGAAAAACAATACTACTTAACTGGAGGAAATTGTCTGTAGGTCAAAGATAAAAAAACAAAAACAAACAAACAAACAAACAAACAAACAAAAAAACCAGAGGCAGAAGTACATATTTTGCAAGAGGTTCACTGTAGGCTAGAGAAGTAAACTTTAAACAGCATCTGTTGTTATCTTAGGCAAATTTATGGGGCATATTCTATAAAATGAGAGATGAGATGAGATAATTATGTGAGGTGAAAAGCTGATTGAGAGGTAAGCAGAAATTTAACAGGAAAAGTGCGATAGCATAAGTTTTCAAATCTGCATTAACAAAATTACAAACAGAATCCATTACACAATAAAAATGTAATTCAAAGAGCTAGTTAATGACACAATGGACATTCGCATATGTATTCTGTATCTTGCCTAACTGATAAGCCCTCAGGAAATCTGGGGGTGATTGAAAATGAGGAGGAAAAGTTTTGTTTCCCAGGAAAGCTGAAAACGGTAGGTGCTTTCTTCTTTTTCTTTTTGGCAGGTGATGGGGTCATTTTGCCACAGGATATAGAGAAGGAGATAGCATAACTCAACAATTTGAATCTTGAAACAGAACTGAATCACACCTGCGAACAAATGGGTTTGATAGACATACACAGAATGTTCCACCCAACAACATCAGAATACACATTCTTCTCAGTAGTCCATGGATCATTCTCTAAAATAGACCATATATTAGCTCACAGAACATATTTAAACAAATGCAAAAGAGTTGAAATCATCCCTTGCATGTTATCGGATCATAGTGCTCTGAAATTAGAAATTAATGATAAAAGATACTGCAAAAATCCCGCAAACACATGGAAACTGAATAACACACTCTTGAGTAATCAGTGGGTCACAGAAGAAATTAAAGAAGAAATTCAACAATACCTAAAAGAAAATGAAAATGCAGATACAACTTACCGGAATCTGTGGGATGCAATGAAAGCTGTCCTGAGAGGAAAATTTATTGCACTGAGTTCCCATATCAGGAAAACAGAATGAATACAAATAAATAACTTGATGCTACACCTCAAACAGCTAGAAAAAGAAGAGCAAGTCAAGCCCAAAGCCAAAAGAAGAGAGGAAATTATAAAAATCAGAGCAGAAATCAATGCAATAGAGACTAAGAAAACAAAGAATCAACGAATCAAAGAGTCGGTTCTTTGAAAGAATAAATAAAATCGATAAGCCCTTAGCCAACCTTATTAAAAAAAGGGAAGAAAAAGCTCAAATTCATGCAATAAGAAATGAAAAAGGTGAAATCACTACAGACCCAATGGAAATACAGAAGATCATCAACACCTATTTCGAAAACCTCTACTCTCAAAAGTTTGATAACACAGAAGAAATAGACAGATTCTTAGAAACATATGAATCTTGAAACACAATGACATGGAAAGTTAGGGAATTTGGGGAAGTCTTTTGGTGGAAGTGGGATTCAGCAATAACACTGAGTCGAGACAGGTGTGAACAAAGCCCCCAAAGACATTGCCAGATGTGACAGAGGTGCAGGTCACCAGCGGTGATGCCCAGCAAGGTCCCAGGTGGATGGTCTTGGGGCTCCTCTCCTCTGAACTTTGCCATTCACTCTGTCTCTGCCTCAGAGGAGTGCATTTCCTCAGTCCATTCAGTTCCTCATGAACCATGATGGAATAGCTCAATACTTTCCACAAATCTTTTTCTGCTTAATTCTGTAAAAGTTGATGTCTTTAGCCTAAAACCAAGAAATGTAATGGAATCAAGCAGTTTTGGAGGATGAACTTTCTCAGGACTTTGCAGCACTATATAAAGCAAATTGACGGTGATAGAGTTTTCTGTAGCGTCACTGCCAGGAGGATTAAGCCATTTCTGAAAGTTGAGAAAAATTGATATGTCTGAAAAATACTCTCTTCCAGCCAAGTTGTCACTCATATGAGAAGGTTACGGAAGGTTATTTTCAGACTTAATGGCTTCTGAAAATGTAGTGCCCAATTATTGTGCCTTTTTTGTGAGAAAGGTAAGCACAACACATTTCTGGAAAACCAAAAGAAAACTTTCATGTGCTTGAAAAAAGTCATGGTATGCCATGTGATCCAATGTATCCTAAGACAACAGGGGAACTGAAGCATGGTCCTGGCCACCTTCTGTTTCCTGGGACCTTAGAAAAACTGGAAAACTCTTTACTACATGGTCAAGACTCAGGAATAAATCAGATGGACATCACTTATTAGTTGTAGTCTATATGCAACTTGAAACATCGCTAGAAAGCCCAGCAGCAGGCTAAGACATTCCTACATAGTGCCTACCCAATGGCAAACACGAACTTCATGGAAATGGTGAAGTACTTTGAAGGCAAGGTGGGTGCCTTCTCCTGAGTTTTTTTTTTTTTTTTTAAATTTAGCATCAGTGAGAGGATGCAGGCAATAATTCCTAATATTTTCCTATTTTATTATATTTTTAACTGTTTATAATGCTGTGAAAATACATATGGATTGTTTTAAATTAATAAAGAAACACACTGGCAAGCGCCAGAATGTCAGCTGGGAAGCAGATGGTCCCAGCACAGTGTGGTGGGTTGTTCCTCTCATTTCTAGTTATCACTTGCTTTTCCTGTCTCCTAGCCATATTCAGTGGTCTCCCCCAGCTCTCCGTTTTTATCTTCCCTTAACAAGACATGACAGTCATAACAGACTTGTTTATTCAACTGCCTCACCAGAGTCATGATTGACTATAACAAGGTTAGGCAGAATTTGGTATTTGTCAACCAAATTCAAAATTAATAATATCTGGCACTACATGAGACAAGGTACATGTAAATAATTGTATCTCTCTGTTTGAAATGAATTTAATTAGACATTTTGACTTTATTCCTCACTCTAGTAGGATAGCAGTGTTATTATATTCTTATAATTATGTAGCACAGGCACAGAATTTTAGTTCAAAACTTATAGGACCTGAAATAGTATATATGTTTGTGTGTGCATAATGTATATGCAAAGTATATATGATATTATACATGTTTGCATATATATGCATAATATAAATCTCGTATGTGTGTTATACTTTCCCCTTTTAAAATTAAAGCACAAAAGGTATTAATATTTCCCATATAGGAAAAATTAAGATATTACTATTTCAGGGAGGTTCGTGTAGACTGATGTCCTTATATTGTAAGAAATAAATGAAGAGAGACAGTAATAAGGATACAGAAAAGTTAATTAAAGAGAAAAAAGAGAGAAAGAGAGAGAGAGAGGAGGAAAGGGAGGAAATAAAAGAGAAAGTATGGAAAGCAGGTAGAAAAAAAGGACTACAGGGTAGGAAAGCAACTTTTTTTTGGATGTCAGAATTTGTATAAGTGATTGTATAAGTGATTGTGTGCCTGGATTAACTTGTTAAGCCTCTTTCATATGGATGAGTGATCATTTGTATACCTTATTTTATGCAATAAATGGTATGCACACAAAATTTGTGCATACTATTCATATGTGTTACATACTAAAAGTTCAGTTCTACTTATTAACTGTCAGTGCCTCACAATTGGTCACTGGGTTGTGGAGATGCTCTCCTATGACTTTGGTGTCAGAGTTTTTCTAACACACAATTCTGTATATAATGTTACTTCATATAAAACATGTCCATAGTTCTCTGGATAGTCCAGAAGCCCCATCATCTCACCCAGAACACACTGAATTTTCAACCTTGCTTCAGCTCTAGTCACCTTTGTCTGCAGGACCATAACTCACTCTTTCTCTCTCTCTCTCTCTCTCTCTCTCTCTCTCTCTCTCTCTCTCTCTCTCATTCTCTCTCTCTCTCTCTCTCTCTCTCTCTCTCTCTCTCTCTCTCTCTCTCATTCTCTCTCTTCCTGTTTCCCTGAACACGACTATGTTGCTTCTCAGAATCCATGCTATTACCTTGTTACCTTTTCATATTCATGTTCATATTTTTAGCTTTTTAAATTTATACAGTTAAGAGTCATCTTCTCTATTTTGCTTTAATATTGCACTTCAAAGACTCTGGAGAACTTGAACATACATTTACCAAAGCACTTTATCCTTTACTGGGAATTTTGCTTTTGTTCTTTACCAACTTCAGTTAAGAAGACTGGTCTCCATGAGTAGATAAAGGGACCATGACTGTTAAGTAGTGGCAAAACAGATATACACTGTTTCCTATGGAACCTTGCACAGTAGAAGATATACTTAACGAATGTGGGACACTGGTTAAAAGGATTTCCGGACACTATATTCAAAAGTGGCAGTTGAGTTTTTTGTCAATATAGAAAGCTTTGAAACTTGTGAAGGAATTGGTTGCCTTTCTGAATAATTTGTATATTTCTGAAATATAGAGTAAAATCCAGAATATACATGGTATATAGAGGTGAGAATATAGCTGTTTTCAATCTCTACCAAGAAGTATCCTTGGGGTAACAAATAAAATATTAGAAGATTCTTTTAAAAATATCCACAAAAGCTGAAAGAAATCCCTTGTAGATCTTTATAGCTAAAGAAGAAAGAAAAAAGTTAAAGAGAGGTCTATAAGAATGGAATCATAGAATGTTATTTCAAAGCAACATCACTTATGACCCAAAATAGTTACCTGCTTGCAAAGCAATTATGGCTGTGTCTGCTGGGGAATGGGAGAGAGCCCCTCAGATAGCTAGGAAACCACAGGCAAAAAAAAAAGAGTTGTTCCAATGAAGCTAGTGACACTTTAGATGAAAGGAGACAGATTATTCAAAAGTAAAATGAAGTTTTCATTAAATTTATATGATCCGAAAGCAATCTGAGATAACAATGTAGCAAGGTGGACTATTGTTTATGTTTAAAAGTAGCTGCTTTCAAAAGCAGACCCAAGAGTCAAGAGAGCCTCAGAGCAAGAACCAGGTATAAGAAACCCTTAGAAAAACACCCCAAGGAAACGAAAACAAATCTTTATCCAGTACTATATCTTGCTCAAAGGTGGAGGAAAATAGCCGTATGTGCCAGGCTGAATTTTGGCTTTGTGACAAAACAGTGATCGCAATATTTAGCCACACATTTTTTTCAGTGTGGTTTTTGTGAGTTTTCAGTTGTGGCTTTTCCACGCTTGCATAGATAGAGGTGCAATCAACTTTCCGCTACATACTGTGTTTGAGCAACACAGCTTCTCCAAAGTGAAAGTATGCAAGGTGGTCTGGAATCTTTTGTCCTGCTCCTTATAACACTTGCCTTAGAAGCCAGTCTGGCAGACGGAACACATAAAGGAAGAAGAGAAGCTCCTCGGACAACACAACATGCTTCAACAACTTCCAGTGTGCGAACAAAGTCATCTTCTCCTAATTGCTTGAGTAAGCCTGGGAGATACCGGCAGAGGAGGCACTCACCCAGCTGAGTGGTGCCATTTCCTGGCTGAATCACTGAGAATCACAGCAGACATTGGTGGGTGCAGAGTAACAATTATGACAGCCAAATGTGGAGGCAGAGAAAGAAGGTGGCAACTACTATTTCCGGGCCTATGTCAAAGCAGCACATATTGCACACTGACGGATGCTATTACAAAACTGTTTTACTATTTTCATATAATGATTTCTGCCCTAGTATTGGACATGTAGCTACTCGATGAATTCAATCCCATGCTATGATCCTCTCAAATGCATACAACTTAGCCAGTTTATTTATTTTCTGTGGTACTGGGAGTTCAGCCTAGGGTCTTAATATTAATCTACAACCCCAGCCTTTTTTGAAAATTTAGTTTTACTTGCTTGTTTGGAGAAGTCTTGCTGATTGCTCAATGGCTTTGGCTGGGTTGAACTTGAGATCTTATCTTCAGCTTAGTAGGGTATTGGTATTAGAAATATCAAAAATTCAACAACATTTCTTACACGTGAGGAAACAAATCGAGAAACACCCAACTAGGTTCAGAAATGCTAAATTTATTTTCTTGGTTGCTTCTCAGGGTGGAAATGAAAATAACAGGTGGCAAATGGAGAAGAGATGTGAGGACACAATGGGGATTTCAGAGATAGGTAATGTCATAAAATGAATAATACTAATCCAAGCAGGTAGACAGTAACAACAGGCTGGATGCTGGGGACAATCTAACAGAAATGACACTTTCACAGTTATTGCTGAGAGGAAAGATAACAACAGAAAACTATTTTTGATATGTAAGAAGACTAAAAATTCTACATTTTTGATATTGGAATTTATCTATCTCCCTTTAGAACATTTAAACATGAGGATAGCATATATTCTCCCTTAAACGTTCTTTCAGAATGTTAAGCATAATACAGAAAGTTCAGATACAACACATTCTAACACTAGTACAGTGGCTATCCCATACAAGATACACTAACTCAAGCAAAAGCTCTGCAAGTATTACAATCTATGTTCACAAGCAGAAAGTGTCTTATCCTACTTTTAGAATGATGGATTTTTATTTTATTAATGTAGGTAAAAATACATTAGAGTTGCACAACAAAACAAACTATAAGACATGGCTGAAAATACAAATATTTCTGAATTATAGATCATTATGATTATTTTTGTTCTTAACATAATTTTGATAACAACTGTACATTAATTACTCTAGCATCATTTTTATTTAATTCATTTAATTGAAATTAGTTATAGCAAAAATCGCAATGGTATAATTTATTTCCAAAATAGCACATCTGTAATGATTTCAATAATTAAACATAAGCACCCTCCAAATACCTAGTTTTTCATTAGGAATATTCTTTTATCATAGTATATAAACAATATAGGCTAAGAATTCTCAGGGGAAAAAAAAAAAAAACATATGGAGCAAGAAGTGAGGTCAAGGCCGAGTCATTGGGAGAATTCAGTCAGTGAGGGACTCTTAAAGAGGTAGAAAAATACAGCGTTGCCTCGGTTGAACTTGATTCCTTTCGTGCTTCTGAGGAACATGGCAGTGGTCTTGTTTATCACCAGGTGTGGAGTTCACACATGTAAGCAAAAGTTTGCCAGTTGCTTTTGGTCCCCAATGCAATTGTTCATGAACTGAAGCGTTCATGACCTGAGGCATTACGGCAATTTATCGGGACCACTTTCACAACTGAAGATCAAGAAAAAAATTAATTACATGCAGAACAATATATACCACCCTCAAATCAGAAAGCCCAGAGATAATCTGATGTGTTTCTCACTTGGCTCCTCAATAAGGCTGGCTCATACCAAAACCGGGAATCAGTATCAGTGCTATTTGGATACTTAACATAGGCAAAGCTGAAACACAATTGTTTTTAGCAATTATCAATGGAATGGACATGAGTAGACTCCTGACTCCTAAATGGCTACTGTCGTCCCCCTGAACTCATGAACACCCCGGGTTCTGTGAGCTGCAGCACAGACGCCTCTACCACCATTCCGTCCCTCGGTGCCTGGCCACGGCTGTCACCGAGGAACCGCTGCTTGTTCCACACCTACACTTCCTGGGCCCCTTCCTGTCTGAATTAATTGCCACGTAAGTGGAAATTGCTGGTGCTGCGTGAACAGAAATGAAGTGATATTCCAAAGTGTGTCAATATGTGATTTTTTACCTCTCAGCAATAAATTCACCTTCTTTGGCTGCTTTGGCATAATAAAATTGCGTCCTTAGAATATTGCTGCTTTCCAGGAACGCAGTGTCAAACCTTGTTTTAGAAAATGGAACACTGGGGCTGGGACCAGCTTTCTCTTCATGGTTCTAGAGTAACCGACTCGGCGCACGAGGATACCACAGGCGTTGTTTCCCTCCACTGTGTGACCTGCAGTTCAGTTTCTCTAGATTGCAGCGTTCTTCAGCTTTTGAACACTACACACCTTTTCCAGTTTTTGATCCAAGCAATGAGAGCACAGCCAAAAGGTCCAGATAATGGGAGCCTATGACTGAGTGAAAATCCCTGCAGTTTACACCCTTTCTCAGGCAAAAAGGAAAGAATCCTGAGTTTTAGAAAAGGAGATCTGTTAAAACAAAGGGGGAAATTGGTAAAATATCTTCTTACTCTACCTTAGAAGATGTGTCACATACAGGAAATTGCATTAGTATCATAACCTTTAATTTTGGTTAACTCTACCATAGCACCAATTAAAATAGGTATGTCACATAAGGCAGGGAGCAAAACAAATTTAAGAACTTTGGATGGAGTCAAGCGATGATTTTCTTTGCATTTCCTGGGAATCTGAACAGTTGCAAATAGAATTGAAGTCTGCATTTTTCCTTAGGGAAAGCTATTGTTGGAGAGAACAAGTGTCCAGTGTAAAAATTCAGACTTACTGTGAGCATTCCAGAGTTTTTAAAAAATACATCCTGTAAATGTACATGTGGAAACTGATGAGACACCTAAAGTTTCCATGGGCTTGTATTAGGCTGACCCTAATCTGAACTTGAATCAAAACTTTGCCATTAAATACTTATTTTTTTTAACTTCCTGAGGTTTCTTCCAGCACAAATTGTCTATGCAAAGAAATGAAAATTATAGGAGCAATTTAGTAAAGATAACATAATAAACTATAATCATTTAGAAAGTTATTGACTACCTAATGGAAAGCTTTACTTTATTTTAATGAAGGGCTATTGTCTTGGGATGCATATAAATATATAATACAGATTATGTATATGAATAAAAAAGCTCCTTTTGATTTAATTTTCAAAAAAGCCAAAAATAAGGGCACAGATTGTATATACCTCAGAAAACAGCATGAACATTACCTAGTCACTTCAGTAAGCAACTGCTATCCTTATAGATAAAAGAGAGAAGAGTTCAATTTAGTGAATATTACAATTTTGAGGGGTGGATCCTTTGAGCAGTGAAGCCCAGACCTGATAAGTTGAGAAATTGTTCATCCTATCTTTGTGTGTCTAAGGGATATTCAACTTAACCCATTCTGCCAAGTGCAGACAGTATACAAACTGGATTCAACTGTCTTACAGAAGAGACTGACTCTATCTTTATAAATATCGATGACTGAAATGTAGACAGGAAAGGGTAAGACTCCTGCATGCCATTCTGCCTAACAGCTTCTGCCTTGTGGACCTCTTGACAGGAACTAATAGGGAACTAACTGGCTGATTAAAGAAAAACATGACTTTGTTACTGCCAGGATTACTATTGGAAAGCAGGACATAGAAGGGCAACTTTGGAATGCAGAAATAATTACTAATAATTAGCACAAGGGAGGTGCAGAATATACTTCCAGGAATTCATATACTTTGAGGACCACCTCAGAGATGTCCAGTGGAGAATCTGGGATATTTATCATAGGAGGAAGGGAGAGCCCTGAATAAAGCAGTTTTCTCAAGACGCAAGAACTCATCATAGCAAGAGATTGCCCTTAGTGCCAGCATAGGTCTCTTTGCAACCCCAGGCCAGCAGGAGAATTTCCTAATTATGAACTCATGATTATGTTTCTATGTTTCTCTTTGCTGAATGAGAGTTTTCATTGCATTGTCTTCATACTGCTTAGTGGAAGATAGATGATCTGTCAAAGCCACAAGTTACTGCTTCCAGAATTGATGGAGTGGTTGGCACACCACCCAGAGAACCTAGATGCTCAGCTGCCTAAAACATCTACATGGGACTTCGGGTTGTCTTCCTTAGAGAGTAGCAGGTGATTACTAAATGTGAATTTTCACTGATGATTTGTGACCAGAGGAATAGAATATGACAGAGAGGGTAGATATTTATCAATATGTGTTCTTTTCCTTTTATTAAATATCAAATTGGCTGTATACAACTATGGGTCATGCTTCTGCCGAACCAATTACCCAAGAATTGAAAATATTAAAGGAACATCTTAAAAGTTACATTAATTTTTTAAAAAGCAGAGTGGAATCTATTGCCTTGATCACTATGGTTACTGCAGGCAACACTATGCATGTACTCCTTGTGGTAGTGTCCGTGTCACTGAGTCTCTGGCTTCCTCCATCTCTGCTTTGAGCACTGTTCATCTCACAACTCATTTGAGCACTGTGTAATTAGGCCTGTGAATGAAATCTGTACAAATATTTTTATCATATTACTTGCTAAGTAATATGAGTATTATTTATACAGTACTGACATTGTATTATATGAGAAGTGGCCTAGAGATGACTTAAAGCATATAGAAGAATAAGAGTAGATTATATACTAATGTTGTACTTTTTATAGAAAGAATCTGAGTGTACAAGTAACCAGTAATCCTTTAGAAGTGTTGTAGCTCATCTCCCATGGATACCAAAAGATGACTGTATGTAGAGAGATGCTGTCCAAGTGGACATCAAATCTACCCGCCCTCTACTACGCCTTTATTTTATGGACAAAATTATTTTGTCCATAAAATATTAAAGAATTCAGGGAGAGTCATTTTTAATAAAAGATGAGTCTCCACATCCTTTCCATCTTTTACTACTGATTGTAAGTAAAGAAGTCATAAACAGCCATGGGCATAATAACAGGGCTACAAGTCAGAAGTTTCCATGGTTCTTTAATCATCTCAGCCAGGACACCCACATTGGCTTGTTGTCCAAATCAGCTTGCTATGTAAACCTCCCATCTGTGAACGTCCTAAACTGTTGCACTATTGTTGCAGCTGATAGCCTTGCTCTACTAAATTTGGGGATGTATAATTCTTCTTAGTTGTCTTCCCAAGAAAATGGTGAAGTGATGCAGTGGTAACCAAAGGAGCCAAGAAGAATCCTTTTCTGGGAAAAGAAGAGAAAATCTGCATAGAAATAATCCTAGTCAAATATGAATAAACTCTATAAACCAGTAAGCCATAGGATTTGTGGATATCTTTTTTAAAAAGAAAAGAAAAAGATTTCAGGCATTTTTAGAAGAGAACATTGCTTGAAAACTTTCTATTCTGAGAACTGATATGGTTTGAAGTAGAAACTGTTTTACTCTTCAAAAGAAAACGATTAAAATGTTAACACAATGAAACAATGGATAAAATATGCTAAGCATTTGTATAAAATAATATATTTATATAAGCTAGTTAAGAAATGCACACAGCTAGATAGTCTGTGAACCGAATTCAGTATGGCTGCAGGTCCAGCAACCATTTCAAGAAGGCAAACAGAAGCAGGCTGAAGTTAGGAAGCTGTCAAAATATTAGGTGGCATAGTAAGAAAGAGAGTTATTCTTTGAGATAAGGTGGGAGAAATCCTTGTGGTAAGAGAATCTGTGGACGGACACAGTCTATTGTAACATCAAAGCAAGATAACAAATATGAATTATAAGTTATTAAGTGCTATTTAAATTTTGAGCACAATGAAATATACAGCTATCTAGACATGACTCAACTAGTAAAGGGAAAAGAGATTGTTCTTATTCTTTTAAGCAACATTATATTTATATTCTAAGTACAATAGAACATAAGCTACATATTTGGAAATAAATCTGTGTTGAATTTAGATAATGATATTATCTAGTTCAATCATTTTATCATGTGAATCCAAATTAAAAACTCTTGCAATTTGAAAAGATTCAATTTCTTTAATAACATGGATTTATTACATGGAAGGAAAAAAGACAAAACAAAACAAATATGTTCTCTTAGTTTGAATTAAAAAAAATGTTGCCAGAGAAATCTTAGGTATTCGAACTTGAAAGGATGTACAGAAAACTGTTTTTCATCTAAAAATTAAACCACATTTATATAACTATGAGACATTACAATACATTCTGCAAATGTTATGATTCTTAAAATAAATCATATGACACAAAATAATTCCAAAACTATTGCTATGGAAGAAAAAAATTCCACTAGATACACAGGAGGTGTGGGAGTTGATGGAGTCAGAGAAACTATAAATGTGTTAATTTCTTCATTTTCATGAGGGGGAGTTAACCACTACAGTTCCGTTTCTGAAACTGGTATATGTGGAAACATAAATTTAAACTTTCTTCATCAAAAAAGCATAACTGTCTTAATTTTGGTAAAAAATGAATAATTTCATTCCACAGTTGGTTACATAGTTGGGTTATAAGAAGTATTGTAATAGCATCTTTGAGGAATCAATTTAGATAAATGCAATGACAAAAAAGTTTCATTTTGTCTTCCTTCCTTTGGATGAGGTCATAGTGAACTATATTTTCCCTGAGGTACTTCTTCCCTCCTGTTGACAGCTGCTTTCCCCCCACTCTTTAAATAATCCTACAGTTACAAAACCATATTAGTTGCAATTATTACATGATTGCACTTTCTTAGTGTCTCTTTTCCATTTCCTGCTGGAAGGTATTAATTTTGTAAATTTTTACATCTACCCTTACAGAAGTCTAATCTCCCAACATAGACATTGGGAGCTGATAAGCCAGACTACAAACATGGAATGCATGGCTTGATGGCAGCATTGAACTGAATTCGCATATTTTTAAGCACATTCAAGGCCCCCCATATCCCTTGTTATTTCATTGACGTCTCAGAACATTTTGAATTTTCAGTTTCATTTTCCTGGTTTTGATCAACAGTGCACTCACTCTCATCTTACTTTGCATTTGTTCCACTTGCTGTCTGATTTTTTTCTCTTGGCGACCCTTAGTTTGTTTTTTTGTGTTTTCTTTTTTTCTGGTTGTTTTTATTTTATTTTATTTTTTTAGCATGAATTGGGGCTGTGACTTTTTAGTTGGATACTACACATTAACAAACCCAGACTTTAGCAAGAGCATTTATTCTGAAAAACTCTATCCTCACCAAAATGAATCAACAAGGAATGAAGGAAGGAAAAAGGAACAAAGAAAGGATAGAAGGAAGGGACAAAAGAAGGAAGAAAGAGGAAAGGAAAGAAAGAGAAAAACACAGGTTTATACCGTTATTTTGTTACACAGAACAAAAAAATATAATTTTGAGTTCTTCCAGAATTCTTTCTTTTCATCATTAAAAATAGTATTTTATTTTAAAAAATATTTTTAGAGATTTAAGTTTCTGAAAATTACTCATAGTATACTGTGGTATTCTGCTAGCTAATTTTGGATGTATTATTCCCAATTTATTATTATTTTTAATAAGTATAAGATACATTTGCTTCAAGTTCTTTTACTGTTTCTCCCCTTTTGTCTGCTTTATTTTAATTTTATTTTTTTTTCTGTATTGGGGATCAAACTTATGACCTTGTGCTTGCCAGGCAGGTGCTTCTGCCATTGAGTTAAGCCCCCGGCCCCAACACTGTCTACTTTATACAATCCATTCATTGTTGTTTCCTTTATTCTTTCCCCTAAAAACAATTATGTAAAAAATGTATATTCCTTCCATTTCAAAATAAACTATATTTTAAAAAGTTTTATCTATGTGAAATAAACAAACCATACAATTAACCATTTTAAATGAATGTTCCACTGGGCCATCAGTACATGTACAGAGTTGGGCAACTGCCACCTAAACTTAGTACTAAAAACTTTGTCAAAGAATAAGGAGGAGACCACATTCAGTAAGCAGGTACTTGCCATTCTGCTTTATGCAGTGTGCGGAAATCACCAATGTGTTTGTGTCTCCATGTGTTTACCACACAGTGGATATTCTCTAGAATGGAATTATGCAGCACATGACTTTTACTAGCTGCCTCAATTCAATTAGCATGATGGTTTTTGAAGTTCATCTGTGGCTTAGTATTTCTCTTAGGTCTGAATAACATACTTTTGATTGTGTATGCCACGATTTATTCATTTCAAAAATTTATAGACATTGTGTTCTTTACAACTTTTGGCTATTAGAACTATGAACAAGTGAGTGGGCACATTTTTTGAATACTTGTTTTCAATTCTTTCTTAACTAAAATGGAATTGCTAAACAGGAGTTAAATGTCTTTAACATTTTCAGAAACTGTTAAATTGCTGTCCATAGAAGCTGAATCAATTTACATTTTTCGTGGAAACTGGATTCTAATGTTTCCACATTTTCACTAAATATTTTTCTTTCTTTTTCTTTTTTTAATTACTGTTGTATCCACTCTAGTCGGCACACAGTGGTGCATAATTGTGGATTTGATTTGTATTTCCATACTAATTAGTGATGTTTAATATATTTTAATGTCTTTGTTGTCTATTTGGATATTTTCTTTGGAAAAATGTCTATTTGAGTCCTTTGCAGTGGTGTTTTTTGTTGACACTGTTATTCCTTCTCTGTGTGACAGAAGCAGAGCACCTTAAGTACTTTTTATATCAAACCTGTATTGTCGGTTTGGGCTGCTATAACAACATGCCAGAGACTGGATTGTTGCACAATACACAGCCATGTCTTACAGCTCTGCAGTTTGGTAGATCCCAGTGTCAAAGCTCCAACAGATTCAGTGAGTGGTGAGGTGTGTGCATTTGACTGTAGTGAGCTTCTCACTGCATTCCCAGAATGGCAGGAACAGACAGTGCTATGATCCTGCTTTTCCCGTAAGGGAGCTAATCCGTCCTTAAGGTTTCACTAGGAAGACTGCAGCTGAACCTAGTTAATTCACAGTTGTCCCACTTCCACACACCTTTGCACTGTGATTCCAGTTGCAGCATCTGAATTTTGAGGGACATATTTAGTTTATAAGCAAGACCCTTATCAAATATGTGATTTATAAACATCATTTCTCATCTTGTACATCATTTTATCTATTTTTAATAATATCCTTTCATGACCAATTTTTAAAAAATCTTAGGAGACACATTAAAACGAAAACTTACACAAATTAAATTTTACTCAGTTTGATCCCCAAGTGGCACTCTAAGCCAAAATCCATTCAGAGAGCTCTGCTATGCAGTGAGCTTTAGTATTTAAATACAGAAATAGCCTGAGTGGTTAGGTAGGCTTTTGTTTTATTGAAACTCGTTTTCATCAGATGGTTTGATAGTTTCCATTGCTTTTGACTAGTGTTGAACTATGATTGGATGTGACACCAGCCCACAGTTTCCTGCCAGGACCAGTGAGTGAGTCAGACCCAGGCGCAGAATCCCATCACAGTCTGGAGGAACTCTCTTCTTCACCTGGGGGCCAGGCCGTGGTTTCCTGCTGGGACCAGTGATTGGGGACCAATTGCAGAATCCTGTCCCAGTTTGGCAGAACTCTCTCCCTTGCCTGGGGGCCAGGCTGCGGCTTTCTGCTGGGAACAGTGAGTCGGGCAGAGCAGTGGAACCCCCTTGCGAAACCCCATCCCAGCCTGGTGGACCTCTCTCCCTCACTTGGAACAACACTTGAAGCTCCAAATTATAGGAAAATGACAAAATGAAAGACCAAAATGAAATCTCAAAAATCCAGCCCATCCCAAGAAATCCTATGAGCCATGTGCATAGAATAAAATACATGCCACATACCTGAAATACCTGAAATAATAGTAACTAAAATAACGAGACAACTCTGGGAAGCCTTAAAGGAATTCAAACTAGAAATAATCTCTCAGGTAAAAGAAGAAACGATGAAAGAAATGAAGAAGATGCTGAATATACCTAAAGAAGACACAGTTAAAAAAATGGAGGAAATAAACCAAAAGATAGAATCCCTGGATGAACAATATAAAAAACAAACAATATATAAAGCATATGCAAAGAGATATACAAAAATCAAAAACTCCTTTGAAAGTTGTAAAAACCACCTCAATGAACATGAAGATAGAATCTCAGACCTCTAAGACAAGATAGCAGCCAGTGAAAAGGAAAAGATCTTTTAAAAATAACAAGAAATCAGGAAATAACAATTCAACACCTGCAATATGATGCAAACAGGAACAACATAAGGTTGATAGGAATAAATGAAAAAGAAGGGGACAACATAAAGGATGTCAAGAGGATATTTAGAGAAGTAATAGCTGAAAATTTCCCAAACACGAGATTGGAAACTGATATCAAGACCAATGAAGCATATAGAACTCCAAATAGCCATAACCAAAATAAAACTATACCCAGACATATAATAATCACCATCCCAGAAATCAAACAAAAGAATAGAATATTAAAAGCTGTCAGAAAGAAAAGACAGACCACCTACAAAGGAAAACCTATCACAATCACAGCAGACTTCTCACCACAAACAATAAAGTCAAGAAGAGCATGGAGTGAAGTATTTCAGATCCTAAAGGAAAATGATTTCCAAACTAGGCTGATGTACCCTGCAAAAGTGTCCTTCAAATTTGATGGAGAAATAAGATACTTCCATGACAAAGAACAGCTGAAAAACTACATGATCACCAAGCCAAACCTGCAAAGAATACTGAAAGGCAGCCTAGATACATTTAGGAAAAAACCACTAAATAAAGCAGACAATTAAACAGAGCAGAAAGATAATATGTCAACAATAAACAAATATATAACAGTTACAACCATTAATGTAAATGGTCTCAATGCACCAATTAAAAGAAACAGACTGGCAGAATGGATCAAGAAACAAAATCCAACCACATTCTGTTTACAAGGAACCCATCTAACTCAAAAGGATAATCACAGACTAAAAGTCAAAGGATGGAAAACAATACTTCATGCACCAAGAACCCCCCCCCCAAAAAAGTGGGAGTGGCTATTCTTTTGCAGACAATGTGAACTTCAAGCCAATAACGATCACAAGGGATAAAGAAGGTCACTACATACTGGTTAGGGGAAAATTTCAAGAGGAAGACATAACTATCTTAAATATATATGCACCATACTCCAAGCACACAGTTATATAAAACAAGTACTAACAGAAATGAAAAACCAAATTAGCAGTAACAAAATTCTAACAGGAGATCTTAACACACCATTGACACCAATGGACAGATCAACCAGACAGAAAATCAGCAAAGAAATAAAAGAACTGAATCGCATCTATGAACAAATGGACTTAATAGACATATACAGAGTTTTCCACCCAACAACAACAGAATACACATTCTTCTCAGCAGTACACGGGTCATTCTCTAAAATAGACCACATATTAATTCACAGAACATATTTAAATAAATGCAAAAGTGTTGAAATTATCCCTTGCATGCTATCGGATCACAGCGCTATGAAATTAGAAATTAATGATAAAAGATACTGCAAAACTCCCACAAACACATAGAAACTGAATAACACACTCTTGAGTAATTAGTGGTTTACAGAGGAAATTAAAGAAGAAATTAAACAATACCTAAAACAAATGAAAACACAAAAACAACTTACCAGAATCTGTGGGATGCAATGAAAGCTGTCCTCAGAGGAAAATTTATTGCACTGAGTTCCACATCAGGAAAACAGAATGAATACAAATAAATAACCGGATGTTACACCTCAAACATCTAGAAAAAGAAGAGCAAGTCAAGCCCAAAGCCAAAAGAAGAGAGGAAACTATAAAAATCAGAGCAGAAATCAATGCAATACACACTAAGAAAATAATTCAAAAAATCAACGAATCAAAGAGTTGGTTCTTTGGAAGAATAAATAAAACTGGCAAGTTCTAGCCAACCTTATTTAAAAAAAGGAAAAAAAAAGCTCAAATTCATGCAATAAGGAATGAAAGAGGTGAAATTACTACAGACACTATAGAAATACAGAAGATTATCAACACCTATTTCAAAAACCTCTACTCTCAAAAGTATGATAACACAGAGGAAATAGACAGATTCCTAGAAGCATATGAAGTACCAAAGCTAGGTCATGAAGATGTAAAACTACTGAATAACCAATCTCTATTAATAAAATTGAAAACATAATTAAATATTTACCTACAAAGAAGAGTCCAGGCCCAGACGGATTCACTGCAGAATGCTACAAGAAATACAAAGAAGACCTAATGCCAACACTCCTCAAACTCTTCAGTGAAATTGAAAGGGAAGCAATCCTTCCTAAATCATTCCTAGAAGCAAATATTACTCTAGTACCAAAACCTGAGAAGAATCGAACTGAAAAAGAGAACTACAAACCAATCTCCCTAATGAACACAGATGCAAAAATCCTCCATTAAATATTGGCAAATAGGATGCAGGAAATCATCAAGAACATCATACACCATGACCAAGTGGGATTCATCCCAGGCATGCAGGCATGGTTCCATATACATAAATCAATAAATGTAATCCACCATATCAATAGAGCCAAAAGTAAGAATCGAATGATCATTTCTATAGATGCAGAAAAAGCTTTCATAAGGTCCAACATTCATTTATGCTAAGAATCTTGCAGAAAATTGGAATAGATGATCTTTACCTCAATATAATAAAGGCCATCTATAACAAACCAACAGCCAATATCATACTAAATGGCCAAAAATTGAAGGCCTTTACTTTAAAATCAGGTACAAGACAAGGATGTCCCTTATCACTGCTCCTATTTAATATAGTACTGGAAATACTGGCCAGAGCAATTAGACAAGAGAGAGAAATAAAAGTTGTAAGATAGGAAAAGAAGTTAAATTATCATTATTTGCAGATGACATGATACTCTATACAGAAGATCCCCAAAACTCCATTGAAAGACTCCTAGATATAATGAATAAATTCAGTAATGTAGCTAGATATAGAATCAATACTCAAAAATCAATAGCATCCAATAGCATTCCTATATACTAACAACACAGTCACAGAGAGTGAAGTAAGAGAGGCCACATCCTTCACACAAGCAACCAAAAATGTGAAATATTTAGGAATTACTCTCACAAAAGAATTGAAAGGCTTATACAGGGAAAAATTAAATTGAAGATGACCTCAGAAAATAGAAAGACACCCCTGCTCATGGATAGGAAGAATAAATATTGTGAAAATGGCCATTCTCTCAAAACTTTTATACAGATTCAATGCAACCCTAATAAAAATAACATCAACATACCTCATAGAACTTGAGAAATCACTCCTAAAATTCATCTGGAGTGAGAAGAGACCTAGAATAGCAAGGACAATTGCAAGGAGCAAAGACAAGGCAGGAGGTATCACAATCCCTGACTTGAAGTTATACTTCAAAGAATCTGTAGTAAAATAAAGATGGTACTGGAACCAAAACAGCTGAAGATCAGTGGAATCGATTAGAAGATACAACCACAGCTACAAACACACTCAACCACTTTATCTTTGATAAAGGGGTCAAACATGTTCACTGGAAGAATGACAGTCTGTTTAATAAATGGTGCTTGAAAAACTGGCTCTCCATATGCCAAAAACTAAAAGTAGACCCATGCCTATCACCATGTACTAAAATAAAATCTAAATGGATCTAAGATCTAAATATTAAAACAGAAGCACTAAATCTATTGGAAGACAAATTGGGTAAAAATCTTGAAGACATAGGAGTAGGTAGAGAATTCACGAATAGGACTCAAACCACATGGGAAATGCTTCCCAGAGTCAATAATGGGGATCACCTCTTATTAAAAAGTTTCTGCACATCAAAAGAAATCTACAGCATAGTGAAAAGAAAACCCACAAACTGGGAAAAATTCTTACTGAACTGCCCCTCAGACAAAGGACTTCTGTCTAAAACATATAAAAAATTTTAAAAAATCAGACCCCCAAAATTCAAAGACCCAATCCAAAAATGGGCATCTGAGATGGATAAACAATTTTCAGATGAAGAAATACAAACGGCCAATAAATACATGAAAAATGTTCATCATCACTGGTCATTAGGGAAATGCAACTTAAAACCACACTGAGATCTCATCTCACTCCTGAAAGAATGGCCAAGATCAAGAAAACCACCAACAACAAATGCTGGAGAGGCTGCAGGGAAAAAGGAACTCTCCTGCACTGTTGGTGGGAGTGTAGACTAGAGCAACCAATTGTGGAGGTCAGTCTGGTGATTTCTCAGAAAGCTGGGACTGGAAGCCCCATTTGACCCAGATATTCCTCTTCTAGGCATATTCCCAGAAGAACTGAAAGCATCATACCTCAGTGATATATGTGAACCAATGTTTATAGCAGCACAATTTGTAATAGCCAGATCTTGGAAACAACCTAAGTGTCCATCAACTGAGGAATGAATAAAAAATTGTGGTATTTTTATACAATAGAGTACTACTCAGCTATAAAGAATGATCACATTGAGATATTTATAAATAAATGGACCCAGCTTGAGACCATACTCATAAGTGAAATAAATCAAACTCACATGTATAAATATTGAAGTTCCTCTAGTATAAGAAATGATAAGAATACATAAAAGTATGTGGTAATCATTATTCCTAATCATATTAGTTTGAAGCCATATAATGTTTTCACTCATTAATTGCAATGGTTTTAACCTGGGTTGTTTGATTTTAGTATCAGTGATAGTACAAATAGCTATTTTCTAGAAAACAACACATCATAAAAGCTAGTGCTGATTTAATATCATCTTGCTTTGAAGTCCCATCAAGCTGTTGTACACCTGTTTCCACTGGTTTTAACATGTTGTATCTTACTATATTTTACTATATGCAATAGTATAAACAAAAATTTTTATAGGCAAAGAGATAACATAGAAACTGTTGTTCGTTTTCTGTTAACTGGTTCTAAATATCATATAATTCTTTAATTCTCCTGAATGGCTTCACACTGTCTTGATATGATTGATGAAGTTATACTCAAATAATTCAAGGAAAGAGGCACTATGGTGACTACTATTATGTTAATTATCTGGGGGTGAAACACAATGATGCTTAAATTGTTTGGTTCTGACCTGTGTTGTTCTGTTACAATGTCCTCTTTTATCTCAATCTCCACCGTTTTTTAAAATTAATCTATTTTTTCTTATATTTTTTCTATTAATGGAAAACTAAATTAAAAAATAGCAGGATATATTATAGTAACTTTTTGTTTTCCTATTAACCTGATTTGAACCCCAGTATTGCTCTCTCCATCTTGTTCTGTCTGATTTTAATATATTCTATTTTGTTTGGTAGTATCAAGTTTGAGGGTATAAGGCAACCACTTTGAAGGCGATAAGATTTACTATGATGCCCATTATGGTTTGACTATTATCTTCTTTTGAAGTCCTGTAAGGTCTCCTGTGTAGGTTTTGTTGGTCTTGTTCTGTACTGTTTTGATCAATTCTATCATACCTGATGACATAGGCAACTCTCTTTAAAAATAGCAAGAGGCACAATGGTAACCATTTTTGATTACCTGATATTCTATTTTTGCATCATGTACTATGCCCATCCTTCTGTTCTAACTGATTCTGTTTTGTTTAGTCACACTAGGTTTTATTCTCTTCAAAAAAAGTTATAGGAACTGTGGGAGTAAAAAAAACCAAAAAGTGTAATTGTTATTGTAAAAAAGAGAGGAAAGGAAGGTGGTCTAAGTTATATAACTGCATGTATGTTTGAGTGTGTAGGATGGAAAACCATATTACTGAGCTTTTGTTGGATCATTGAACGGAACTGTCTGCAATCTCACTGTATGAATGTTCACTTTATATACTTTAATTTTATAATTTGGACAACTGTTTCTAAGATGACAATATGTAACCTATTAACTAGTGATTTCTTATTGTATATTTTTTTCTTGAAATTCTGTATTATGTGTACTCTTTTACTGCTTTGTTTTTTATTTCCTTTCTTTTTTCCTCTTTAAATAAAAAAATTTACTAATAATTTGTAGGAGATGTTGACATTGGAAAACATGAATATTTCAAGCATATGCTTTTTCAAAACTGTTTTGTCTTTCCAGAACTCCTTGTAGTTAAAGATGTATTTGTATTTATAATTTCTAAAAAATGTCCGTTGGAATTCTTAGACATTGCATTAAATCTGTAAATCACTTTAGGTATTGTTGCCTTCCAATTCACAAACATAAGATACTTTATTTACTTACATCATTTTAAGATTTTCTATCAGACATATTTTGTCATTTTAACTTTACAAATTTTTCACTTCCTTTCCCCTTATTCCTGAGTATTTTTTTCTTTAGAGGCTACAGTAAGTAGAATTAATTTTAGGACATCTTTGAAACTTGTCCATTTTTGATACATACAAACACAACACATGCTGCTTGCCTATGGATCTTATACTCTTCAATTTTTCCAAAGCCATAGTGTTTTACAGATTCTTTATGATTTTTAATATAAGTCCATGAAAATATAGATATTTTGAAGTTTGCCTCTCAAGTCAAGTGTTTAAAAATTTTAAATACTGAGTTTGACTTTCAGTCAAATGTATCTCACAGACTCTAGAGCATGATACACACACAAACACACACACACACACACACACAAAAGGTTATCACAATAAATAGGACAAATGTTTGGGTCACTCCATGTATATAACATATCACAGTATGGTGTATTATAATTATTATGAAATCACTTTGTATCTAACAATGTTAATATTTTAACTTATAAAATTTTACTGTTTAAACATTCTAATGCTCAGCTGAGCTTTTAGGAGATTCCACTTGTATATTTGCCAGATGCAAAGTTGCCACAAATATTCAATTTGTAAGAAAGTCAGTATCTTCAAAATGCAGCACAGAAAAGCTCAGTAACACAATGTATGCCCTTGTAGTGTTGAATTGCAATTCTAGAAGCAAACACTTTGTCTAATACCTACTTTTAAGGACTAAGTAGATAATTTAGCTTATCACCATTGACTATGAGTTTAATTTTGGGTTTTCAGAATGCTCTTCTTCATACTGAGTCTACTGTAGCTTTGTGAAGGTTTTTCCCATAACAGAATATTTCCAATTTTAGAATGTGCTGCTGAAGCAAGTGCTCTAAAAGGGTATTTCATATGTAAAGTGTTATTAAAGGGTATTTCATATGTAATATGAAATATTAAAGGGTATTTCATATGTAAAGGTCAGTTGAGATGACCAGGTGTCATTTACTCCTCTGTCAATAGAATCTACCTTTACAACTACCTGCTAATCTTGCAGGCTTCCTCAGCTTTACATTGCTACTATTTGGGTTATGATAGTTTTAGTAAATATAGTTATTTCCTTATCAGCCTATGTTTTCTTTTTCTTTTACTTTTAATACTTTCAATAATTATCATCTCATTTGTATCTGTCACATTCTGATTGAGTCAGATTTGCTATGTCTTTATCTTTTCTATTGTGGGAGCAAATGTTTCCCTATATGTTACAAATATCTTATTAAGTGAAATACCTGTAAAGATTCTATTACTTTCTGCTGTAATTAAACACTCATCTTTAAAAATTGTTTTCTTCTGCTTCCTTACACTTATATTTCCTTTGCACTTTTTATTTGGAAATAATTCTAAAGTCACATACATTAAATACATAGAGAAGAGCTGGCAGAGGGGTTACTGCTCAGTGGAAAGAGTATTTGCCTATGATGCATGAGACCCTCATTTACACTCACATTACACACACACACACACACACACACACACACACACACATTTGTGCACCAACATAAAAAACCATAAAGGGAAAAAATAGGGCTTGGGGGGGTAAAAGAGTCTATGAAAGCTTTACCCTGCTTTTCCTGGTGCTAAATTTTTACAAAATTATATTATATAACCAAGATACTCTATTGATCTGTTAATATATACAGATATTCTTTGAGTTATGATTGAATTCCATCCAGATAAACTCATGGCGAGTTGAAAGTATTGTAAATAAAATCGATTTAATAAGCCTAATCTACCAAACACCCTGGCTTAATAGCACAATGTCCTGTGGGAAATCAGCTGCTCACCAGGGCATATACGGGGTGTCTGGGAATTGAGACTCTGCTGCGTTTTGTCTCTACTATTTTATACCTCATATTGCTAACCCTGGAAAAGACCAATATTCAAAATTCTGAGTAGGTTTGTACTGAACACATGACTTATTTCAAGTCATGAGGTGGAAAAATTACAATTTGAATTCATGGGGCAGTGTGTAGACCATTACTGCCACCACTAGGAATTCCTTTTAGTCACACTTTCCTTTCTGCACTACCACTGAGTAAGATCTGGCAACCACACATCCATTTGAAATTTCTAAAAGTTTGTTGTTTCAAGACATTTGAAGACTGATTCATTTTCACTCTACATAAATCTCTGCACATCCATCCAGGTTATTTTTTGTATTAGCAATTTATTATTGTTTATTACTGAGTTGTATTGCATGGTACAGATATATTACAGTTTGCTTAAACACTCACTTTTGAAGAAGAGTTGTTTACAGCTTTTGATTATTATAAATATAATGTTTTTGATTATAATGCCTACAACTATAAATATATAGGTTTTTATATGAAGCTATGTTTTCTTTTCTATGGGATGAATGTCAAAATACATATGAGAACATATGACAAGCTGTCAAATTGCTTCCTAGGATGGAGTTTCAATTTTGAATTCTTTCTCACAGTGTAAGTGTGACCCACTTTACCATATCCTCAACAGTGTTGTCTTTCTTTCTTTGTTTCTTTTTTATACTGAAACCTGAAATCAAGTCAACACTATTTTATTTTTAACATTTTACCTGAATATATAACATTTAATTGGTTAATGCTATTGAAAGCATTTTATGTATTTATTTGTATCTTCATATCCCTTGCAATATTATTCTATTAAGAATATTTTTAACTATTAAATTTTGAGAATTGCTTGTATATCTTAAATACTAATTCATAATATATAGTTTTTAAATATTTTACTTAGTATTTAACATTTTTTCATCATATTATCTGGCATTTTTTTTCTTTAAGGAGAAAGAAATAAAAATACAAGAAAAAAAGGGTAGAAATAATACAGAATTACAGAAAAATAAGCGGTAAGAAATCACCAGTTGATAAGCTATATATGTCATCTTAAAAATAGTTGTTCAGATTACAAAATTAAAGTATGTAAAGTGACATTCAAATAGTGACACTGCCAAGAGTTCTGCTCAATGAACTATGAAAAACTTAGTAATATGGTTATCAGTCCTACACATTTGTTGTTATGTCAAAGAGGGTAAGATTAAACATATCAAAACAGAACAAAACAGTTCCAAAATAAACAATTTAAAGAAATACAAATTTCAAAGCAAGTCCACTGGAGATCTTCAGATGGTGCAATTAGATCTTCAATTATCTAATTGTCTCTAATTTTTTTCCAAATCATTGTCCCCATCTTTATGCACATTAAATACATACTGAATATTATAGAACTAATCAAATTTTTACAGGATGATGAAGGCTTTTTAAGGTTTTCAAGATCTGACATTGGGGAAGACAATAATAACTACCATAGTGTCTCTCATTCTCTTTGTAGTAGCTGTGCTTATCTTTACATATGCTGACATTGAACTTAAGAGACTAGACTAATCTCACTCTGAACAGTAAATAATGCTACAGAATTAGCATTGGGTTTCTTAGTGTCTCTTCTTCTTCAGAGTATCTGTTCATTACATCGTGCATTATATAATCTGTTTCCATAAATAGTTTAAAAAATCTTTTCATGTGTTAATTTCTACATGTATATCTATCCTCTCTGTATTATAGGGAAAAACAAATCATAACAAGACAGCAAAACAAATTCCTAGAAGAACATGCAATGAAAAAGACACATAAGACCTTAATATTAGGTGATCTATCATAGTTACTATGCTTTCTCTTGTTATTATCAATAAGCTTGTCCACATCATCAGGCTTAATATAGATAAGCATAGTATTACATAGCTATTTTTATAAAAACACGACTATGAAAACATTGTAGGACTTGAGAATTGTTAATAGTCAAAACTGGTATGGATATTTTTTGCATCTTATCATCTTCAGAGTAGTTGCCTCTACTTTTAGGGTTGACACTATCAAGCATACCAAATTCAAATAAAATCAGTCAAGGCAAAACCAAGGTCTAACAAATCAGATTCAAATAAGATCAGTCATAGTAGCACAATGTAAGTAGTACAGGGTTTCAGTTTAAGTTAATAGGAAATTAAGGATAGTTACCATGGATGACCTGCTATTTTTGGGTCAGATGTCTGTGCCCACAAATCTGATATGAGTGGACCAAATGGAACAAATTAAATTCAAACTAAACAGAGCAATAAGACTACTGTGTCTTTTAAATCCTGATACACTATTAACAATGACCTCTGCCTTTTTTATAATGTATCAAAGCTATCTATACTAAAGATTATAGATTACTGTCTCTGCCTCATGTCTGCTGCTCCACTTTACTGCTATAATTTGTCTACTCCCTCATTCCGCTGTCTGCCCCATTCATTGAGGCCTTTCTGCCACTGTTGCTGGAATCCTGGTATCCCTTTTCTCTCTCTCTGGAATGTACTTTAGCACTCTCTGTAGGGTTAAGTTGGTGGCCATGAACTCCCACAGTTCCTCTCTGTCTTGAAACATCTTATTTCTCCATTAATTTTGAGAGAGTTTTTCTGGGTATATGAGTCTTGGTTGCAAATTATTTTCTTTCAGGACTTGGAATATTTTCCCCCAGTCACTTCTAGATTTGAGAGTTTATGTTGACAAGTCTGTTGTTATTTTGATAATTTTCCCATTGTAGATTAACTGCTTCTTTTTCCTGGCTGCTTTTAGTATTCTGTTCTTTTGGTGGATTTCTGGAATCTTGATTACTATATGCCTGGGTGTAGATCTGTTTTGGTTGAAGGTAGCTGGAGTTCTTTATGCCTCATTCATCTGGATATCATTTATTTTTCCTATATTTGGGAAATTTTCCTTTAATATATCTGTGAATATTCTTTGTATTTCATTTTTAATTCCTCCTGCTTCCTCGCTCACATGCTTTATTCTTACGTTATATATCCTTTTGTCATCTTCTAGCCTTTGAATTGTTTCTTTCTGGTTCATTATTTTTAAGAGGTGTTTTCTTTCATGATCATATATCATAAATCTCTCTTCAAGTTTCAAAAGGCTAACTTTAGTTTCTGTCAAGGCATTTTGCCAGTGTTCAATGGAGTTTTTAGTTTCCCGGACATCTCTTTGGATCTGTTTCATGTATTCTAGTTTATATGTTTAAATTCTTCTTCAGAAGTTTTTCTTTCTTTTCTGATTTCCTCTGTTCTTCCAACTGTGTTCTCTTGAGTGGGGCTTATCATTTCTTTAATTAATCTGTTTATATCTTGCCTCACTTGGATCAGAAGTACAGTTTTAAATTCATCTATGAGGTCATGAAGGTATTTATTTATTTTGGCTGATGCTATGTCTAGTATTGGATGGTTACTGTGCTGATTATCTTCAGTGCTCACTTCTCCTGGGCTTATTTTCTCACATTCAGCAGCTGGAGATTTTTTTTTTTTTATTTCAATCTCTTGTCATGTTTCTGGTTTATTTCAGACTGGAGTGTCCTGGGGGTCTCTGGCCCTCTCTGTATTGCTTAGGGCCTTTCCAAAGCATGCTGACTGGAGTTTTCTCTGCCCTCCTCAATTTGCTGTTATCTGAGGTAGGCAGGGATGCAGGGATGGTGCAGGCTAGCTTCCCACCTCTGTGCCAGTCAATCTATAAGTTAGGCTGTACCTTGTGGATTTCACAGGGTTGCTACTATTTTATATCTATTTATTGGGTCCCAACCAGAGGTGTGGTTCAGCCTTAGCAGATCTTGCCAGTTTTGTCTGCACCAGAAGCAGCTGACTAATGTCACCGGGGCAGAGGGCTCTGCTGAAATCCCAGCTGTCCTCTACCAGACCTCTCTCTGCCAGGAGTGACACCATGGCTCAGCGTCTGCCCAATTCCAATATGTCCTCCACCAGTCCTCTCTGTGTCACTGACATCCTCATGGCACTGGACTCTACCTAATTTCAAGATGTCCTCCACCAGACCTCTCTGCAGGTAACTATCTGATGTAACCACATGCAGGATCTTCCCTACTCCAAAATGTCCTCCACCAGACCTCTCTGTGTCACTGATGCCACGTGGTGGCGGGCTCTGCCCAATTCCAAGATGTCCTCCAGCCAGCGACAGCAGCCACAGGGGACCCAGTCCCCAGTACTCGCTGGGACACAATGCAGATCTTCCTCTTGGTTCCACTGCACATTGTGCTGCTTGCCTTCACTGCATTACCAGTACAGCATGGATCGGTCAGAAAACTGCACGGTATCAAACTTCAGAGCTCCAGAGCTTCTTTTAGTCTCCTCTGGGGCAGCCAGGCAGCCCTGGCTGCTTCATGGGTTCCCATGTCTCAATTTCCAGCAATTGCCAAAAGCCAATACAACTTTTTCTCTTGGATCCACTGGTCAGCGTGCTGCGCATTAAAGGTGCGGGATTCGCAGACTCCCGTGCTCAGTAGCCATGGTCTCAGCACGACCTTAAATCCTCCAGCCAGCCACACCTACTACAGTGTAGAATGGGTCTCAGTGAGTACATCCGGTTTCAGCTCTCCATCTGCACTTTTCCTTCCTTTTCCCAGTTTTATTTATCCAGTTGGTTACCGCCTTGGTTAATAAGAATCGTTATCCATTTTCCTGGCCCTCTCCATGTTGTCATATTCTAGCGACTAATATGATTTCTCCACAGAGACTCCCCGCCCAATCCCCTAGCAAGCCACCATTTTTGAAACTCAAAAAAAATGATTTTCTTATCTGGCATTTGACTAAGTAAAATTTTAGATTTTGATGGATGTTTATTTATCATCTTTCTTTTTGTAGATTGTATTTTGGTATCAGGTATGAGAATCTTTTGTTTGCTCTTAATCCTGTTGATTTTCTTTGGTATATATTTTTCTAAAACTTCTGCAATTTTACATTGTATGTTTAAGGGGTCATTTTTAGGTGTTTTGTTCTGTTTTATTTCACATAATATGTAAGACTTTGGTGGAATTTGTTTTATTTTATTTTGTATTTTTTCCATATATTTTAATTGCCCTGGCACTTTGTAAAAGTTATTGTTACTTCTGTGGATTGTCTACACAGTTTTGTTAAAAATTAGGCAGATATATTTGTGTGCATTTATAGTCAGTTGTTTTGGTCTGTTACATTTATGTATGTGATCATCCCTTTGCCAGTTTTACACAGTCTTGATTATTGTAGGTTTTGCCCCTCTACTCTTCAGTGGCTATAATAAAATATTGCAAACCATGTGGCTTAAGGAGCCCATTTTTCTGTCATTTATAGTGTGAATCACAGTTCAAAATCTATGCATATGCTCCAATCCAGTTTTCTGGGGCCATTGTTTTAATGTGAGACCCCAGGAGAGCCTGGTCTTATCTTGCCTCTTCTACTTTCTGATGGCTACAAATTTTCCTTAGTTTGAACCATATTAGTACAAATTCCATCTTTTTGATTTCTTTACCTTCTTCTACTCTGGCTATGTAAACTCTTGCTGATTTTCTTTCTTACAGGGATATATGTAGTATTTAGCATCATTTAGACAATCCAAGATAGTCTTTTCCTCCTCCTTAAATCACATCTACCACCCCATGTTTTTCAAATGCAGGTAATATTTACAGTTCTCAAATAAAGAGGTGAATATGTCTCTGGCAAGTGGACATTTTTCAGCCATTCAGTTTTCTAAGTGTTTACACCTTCATTCTTCTAGAATTATTGTGATCCTTGTATATCACCGAGAGTCACATTAGACAGTGTTATAATGCTAATCTTAAATTTTAGATTAAATATTATATTCACCCTCAGCATTTATCCATAATGACACTTAAGTACTAAACATGAAGTGAGATAACAACTATTAAATTATGCAATGCTGACTAAATGTTATTTAAAAAGAAATATTTGAGGGTAAGACAGATTAAAATTTTAAAAGAACTTTACTTTACTTGTTCCATTTTAATTTATCAGCGTGGAACACTGAAGAAGTTAAATTATGTCTCTAGAAGCCCTGACTGAAGGACTCAGTTATGAAGTATTTAACACACATAGATCATCATACATTGGGTCAAATTTAGAAATAGGTAAACTGTACAGATACTAAACAGGACCAACTTTTATATCTTTATTAACTTAAAGAATATTTATCAGTGAAGAAGTTACAAAAATTGTCATTTATTTAGAATAAAACATTATAGTAATATAAAATGTAACAATTTTCATTTGTATGGGTACAAAATTCGGAATATTTAATCAAAAACAATCTACGAGTAAAAGTGAACAAATTTATTATCACAGTGAAGGAGTTTACTAACCTCATTTCAGTAAAATACAACAAACAAATCAAATAACAAACAATATATAAAAGTCAAAATAGAAATCTGACCCAGTGTATGATGGCTGTTCACGAGTGAGTGCCTCGTGGAACTCTGGAGGTATAGTTTATCTCCTTCAGAGTTCTATGCTGATAAATTAAAATGAAGAGGTAGGGCATTGTTTCTGCTCCAGTTCCAAGGTGGAGATGGATTTTCAAACCATCACAGAGTTGTAAAATCAAGGCTGGGCCCCACCATAATATCAGGTAAGGCCTTGGGGATCAGGAACGCTCTAGTGGAAGAACAGAGACACGAAGCAAAGTAAACCACCTGGCGGTGGATTTCCAGGGAAGCTTAGACCCAGCCTTTGATTTTCCATCAGGCACACAGCTTAAATGCTTCACACTCAAAGCCCTGGGTTCCGTTTTTGACTTCAGACTTCCGTCCTTGCTACACCTAAGCAGACTGCGCTCCTTCTCGTTTCTGCAATTCGCCCCACGCTTGCTGTTCAGAGGCCGTGCTCCGCGGGGCTCTTTGCCCGTTTCCCACTTGCTCAGCAATGAGGAGCAGCATAGTACTTTAAAGTATGTACTATGTAAGTACAAACAATTGCTTTACATTTGGGTCAGAGAAAAAGTCAGCAGATTTCCAATATTTTAAATGAGATGGAGCGTATTGTGTGATCATCGTGCAATTAATAGAGAAAACACACAAAAGAAAACCAGAAAGATTTATATATCTTGAAAGTTTAAAACATAATTCTAAATAATCTATATGCCTAAGATAATCTTGGAATTATTTTCAAGTGAATGATAAAAATATTACAAATAATGTGAAATAGAATTAAAAGTAATTACAGATAATATTTGTATTTAAATATAATCATTAAAGGAACATTGATATTAATATTAATTAATTACTATGAGAAATGTTAATTTAAATGGATTTTTACTAATTTAAAAGAACTTTCAAATGAACACAAATGGGAAACTAAACAGATAACAAATGTAAATTGATGATACCGGAAAATCTATTCAGTGGAGTGACTCAGCCATACTCAAACTAGGAATAATTTAAAAGAAATTGCAAGACTTTTCTATAAAGATAAAAGAAAGTACAAGTGAATGTTAGCAGGAATGAACTTTTGGATGTTAATATTAAGGATAATAAAGATATTCCACACATTAAACAGGCAATAATACATATCTTGAATTTGACTCGAAATTTTAAAATTGGTATGATATACCCTTGAAAAATGTAAGTTACCGGTCACCCTAGGTTTCACAAACGCCTTCTCGTTTGCAAGAGACCTACCTCTACCCTTGAATCCTTCTGTCCATTCTTCCTTATTCTCTTTGTTTGTACTGTGCAGAATTGAGATACACCATGTACAGGAACATTACATGTCATAAACATGACCTAAGAATAATAAGAAAAAAATGGAAAAGAGGAATTAGAGTCAAAGGAATTAGAGTCATGGTGTGAAGCAGATTAACAAAAGAAACAGCTTCAGTGTGTACAAGTGCTACTCCCCAAGTTGAATGTAAACAGCATATATTACACATGTGAGCTAATGAAAGAAAAAAAGAAAAAAAATTACATGGTACCAAACTAGACAAACGATTATTTCAAATGAGCTTTTGTCTAATCACTATAAAGTATTATTAAATAGAAATTTCCAATGCCATAAAATTTTCCTAGAAAAATTTCCTATAAATATTAAATAGCACTGTTACAGATTCAGATAAATGTCCTAGAACATACTCCTACTCTAACCAATTCTATCCAACATCCAATCAAAACTAATTATAGTGAGATATACTCTTTTGGCAAGTAAAAAAGACAGAGTGGAAGAATATCTTCTCACCTTATAGAATAAGATTAGTGTAATTTTACTAAAATTATGCAAAAAAAGATCAATTTCACTGATGACTTGAGACAATTTTTAAAATGTAGGCATTATGGATGGTCAAATAATACCCTAAATATACAAATTTTTAAAATGTATTACTATAAAAACATTATTAATTCCCCTCAAAGTATTTTCTTTTCCTCTAACATACTTACACATTTTTTTTTTCTTTTTTGTTCTTATTAGTTAATACTTGCAGTCCACAGTGATGACCTTTACCACTGGGAATCTGTGCCTGTGTATAACACAACAATTCTTTGTGTTACCTTACCCTCCTCTCCCTCTAACTCTTTTTCTCCTTTCCATTTGCAGAACCCCAATTGTCATTTTACTTCAGTTTTTCATTTTCTTTATGTCTCTCTTTCCTTCTTCCCTCCTTCTTTTCCTGACTCCCTTCCTTTCTTTGTCCCCAACTGTGGTTCCCCTTCCTATTTTTTTTTTTTTTATTTAAGAGGAAAAAGAGAAAAACACAAAACAAAACAAAGCAGTGTAAGGTTACACATAATACAGAACTACAAAAAAAAAAAAAAAAAACCATAACAGTAAGAAATCACCTGTTAATAGATTACATATTATCATCTTGGAAATAGTTGCTCAAATCACAGTATCAAAGAATACAAAGTAGACATTCAAACAGAAAGACTGCAAACAGCTGTGTTCAATGATCCAAAAACATTAATATAGTCAGCTATTTAACATCCCTAAACACACTTGCTGTTATATCCGTTAGAGCTCTTTTTTTTTTTCCTCCCTGTTTTTCCTGTTTCCATATCCTCCATTTTGCTTCTTATTTATAGTTTTAGTTTCTCCCATAAGAGAGGCAATGTGATTTTAAACTTGTGTTTGATTTATTTCTCTTAAGGTTAAGGTCTGAAGGTGCATTCAAGTGTCACCTCTTAGTTTTCCTTTTTGAAGAAACACCATACTTATTTCCATAGTGGTTCTACTGGTCTGCCTATGATCCAATGGAGAGGGGTTCTTTTTTCCCCACAGCCTAGACTTCATTTGTTATCAGTTAACTTCTTGATGATAATCATTCTTTCTGGAGTGAGATACTGTCTCAGTGGTGTTCTAATTTGCATTTCTCAAATGGCCAGTGATGTCGAAAGTGTTTTCATGTGCTTATTGACCATTTAAACTATATTATCTAAATGTCTGTTCTTTCAATGTCCATTTTTCAGTTGGATCTTTGAATTTGGAGGGTATAAATGCTTCTGTGTTTTATATTTTCTAGATATCAATCCTCTTTTAGGAGTAGCTGGCAAAATGTTTTTCCCATTCTGTGGGATGTCTCCTCATTCTGTTGGTGTTTTCCTTTGCAGTGCATAAGCTTTTTAGCTCGACACTGTTCGATTTGTTGTTTCCTTGTAATATGTGTATAACTGGGTATTTGTTCAGAAAGTCTTTGCCTACCCCGATGTCTTCCAGGGTTTTACCTATTCTATTTTTTGCAGGTTGTTTCTACTTTAATGGTTATGTATTTGACATACTTTGATTTAGTTTAGTGCATGATGAGGTATATAGATCTGGTTTCCATTTTGCCATGTTGAAAGTTAGTTTTCCCAGCACTGTTAGTTAAAGAAGCTATCCTTCCCCCAGGTAAGGTGTTTGGCCTCTTTGTTAAGATAAGGTAGCATCTGGAGTTGTACGTCCTCTGTGATCTTCCATTGATCCACAGATTATTTTTCCAATATTATGTTATTTTTCCTATCTTAATAGATATAGAAAAAGCCTTTGATAAAATGTATTTATGATGAAAGCTCTAAATATAATTGGAGTAAGACATTTTTATCTCAGTCTGATAAAATCCATCTATGAAAAACCAACAGCATTATCATATCTAATGGAGAAAAACTGAGATTTTCATTCTAAAGTGAAGAATAAGACAAGGATCTACTGTCACCAATCCTGTTCAATATAGTACTGAGAACATCAGCCAGAGCAATTAGATAAGGGAAATAAATAAAAGGGATATGGGTAGGAAAGGAACTAATCAATTTGTCAGTATTTGTTCTTTTAAGTAGTAGACCCCAGACTCCAACAAAGGCCTCTTTGAATTAATTAGAAATTAATTAGAAAATTTGGTAGTGTAGCACGATATAAACTCAGCACTCAAAAATCAGTATCAGAAGGAGAAGCAAAGATGGTAGATAGATAACCGCTGGCTACAGAGGCTCCCTGAGATAGTCAACTTAGAATTCAACATAATACAGAGTGGGGAGCTCCAAACAGAGGGAGATGAATTATCTCATCCAGAGAAGAAATTAATGTGAGAAGAACAAACCAAACATACAATCCTGGTTCTACTATTGGAACATTTAAAGGTACAGTGTTCCCGCCACTGTGGTTGACTTTTTGACCATCTGAGGTCCTGCCGCGACTTGTTGAGGTCCTGCCATGACTTGCTGATGTCCTACTGTGACTTGAAGAGCCCTCTGAGGTCCTGCCACTTCGACTCACTGAGGTGCAATTACATTGCATTCAAGGGTCAGTGAGCTGAAAAGAGAGTTGAGTTGGCAGGGTGCCTACATCCACCTGTGGTGAGTGATGGAGGTGGAGCCATTCCACAGAAAGGGGGGCTCTGGTGGATGACATTCTGGCACCAGGCAGGACTGGCAAGTACAAGGGGCAGCAGGGACTTCAGTCAGTTGTTCCCTTCCTGAACAGGATTGGTGGGCCGAGCTAGGCCTGGGTCACATGACCTGGCTGAGACCCAACAGGTTACCCAAATTAAGTCCCTTCAGTTGTGGCACACACTAACCCAGTAAAGCCTCAGAAGTTTAACTGACCCAAAAGGGAGGCAGCACAAAGTAATACAGTGTAGGCCAAAGTAGCTTGACTGATCCAGAGGGGAGGGGCCAGTATACGTCGTCCCTGTCTGCAACTCACTAGCACATGGCAGTGGAAAGGGTCATCTAGCCAGCGTGCTTCAGAAGAATTATAACCAACAAAGAAAGAAACTGGGGTCTCCTGGAAGAAGCAAAAAAGATGGGAAGAGGAAGCAACAACAAAAAGTCACCAGGTCCCAATCCTGAGAACATTGACCCAGGATAGGTAAATACAAAGGAGAATGAGAACAGTAAACATGCAATATCAGACATGGCACCAGTAGACATAAAGCAATATATTTGGGACATCATAGATGAGCTTAAAACTGAAATATTTAGCCAAGTAAAGCAAGATTTAAGAAAAATAATAAAAGAGATACTAAGCACCCCTCAAGCAGACGTCTACAGATGGAAGAAGGGAGGAGCTCAAACAAAGGAGAGAACCATTTGATGAAGAATATAAAAAAAACAATATATGAAGCAGATTCAAAGAGATTATCAAGAAATTAAAAACTCTATGGAAAGATGGCAAATCAAGTTGAAAGAAACTAAGGATAGATTATCCAAACTTGAGGACAGTTTTCCAATGTGGGATTATGAAAGGGAAAACTTTTTAAAGATAACAAAGAAACAAGCAGTAACAATACAAAAGCTAGAAGACAACAAGAGGATCTACAACTTGTGAATAAAGAATGTGAATGAAAAAACTGGGGTACAAACAAAGGAACTACAATGGTTATTCACAGAAGTAATTATGGAAAACTTCCCAAACATAGGAAAAGGAAATGATACTCTGATATATGAGGCATACAGAACTCCATCCACCTACAACCATAACAGAGCTACACCCAAGCAAATAACAATCAAGACACCAGTAATTCAATATAAGAACAGAATATTAAAAGCCGTTAGGGACAAGAAACAGATAACCTGTAGAGGAAGGCCCATCAGAATAATGGCAGACTTCTCAACACAAACCATCAAGTCAAAAAGAGCCTGGAGCAAAATATTCCAAGGCCTGAAAGAAAATAACCTGCTTCCCAGATTGATATACCCTGCTAAACTGTCTCTAGAAATTAATGGAGAAACAAGATGTTTCCAATAAAAAGAGGAACTTGAGAAATTTGCAACCACCAACTTTACAGAGAATACTTCAGGGCATTCTAGAGAGAGAGAAAAGTACTAGGATTTCAGGAACAGTGGCAGAGAGGCCTCAATGAATGGAGCAGAAAACAGAATGAAGAAGATAAGCAGACAACTGATGGCAAAAAAAGAGCATAACAGAAATGAGGCAGAGATTTTATTCAAAACTGATATGATTGATAGTATCAAGTCTGAGTATAGGCAACTACACTGATGATAAGACTCTATGATACATATTCTGGTTTGATAACTGCCAGTTTTTGAAGTTCTATACTATATACAAAGTTATGTTTTTATTAATACTGTAATGTACTGATATATTCAATTATACTATGTCTGATGATATGCCAATTCTATTGGAGATAACAAAAGACAACACTGGAACCATGGTAGACCTCTTTGTACAATGGTCTTATATGCTTTTTTTCATTTCATGTGTTTATAGGACTATGTTTTGTTTTGTTTCTCCCTGTAATATAGAAATCAGAGAAATACAATTAAAGACTCATGCCTATGTAGAGTCTATAAACAGTTTATGAGAACTGATCTTATGACACATGATAAAATGAACAGTTATTTTGAAGAAAAAGAGAAACTAAAATACCCAGTGCTGATCCTGGAGTGTCATAATGTGAAATCCAGTAATAGTATTATTCTTTGTTTAGAGTAATATTAGCCAGCTTGGGTTTATTCAATCTCAACATAATTGAAGATATGGATAACTGCATGTGTGTTTAAGTGTATAGGACTGATAACCATATTTCTAAATTTTTATTGAATAGTTGAACAGAACTGGTTACAATCTCACTGTTTGAATCCCCACTTTATATGCTCCACTTTAGTATCTTAAATAACTATGTGTAACAAGACAATCTGTAATCATCAACTAGTGATTTCTTTCTTTTATTTTTTAAGTCGGTACCAAGGATTGAACTCACAACTGCCTGCTTGCAAGGCAGACACTTATGCCCCTGAGCTAAATCCCCAGCCCTATCAACTATTGATTTCTGACTATTTATTTTTTCTTTGAAATTATGTATTATTTTTACCTGTTTTCTGTTTTGTTTAGTCTTTCTTTAAATTAAATTAAAATTTTAAAAAGTCATTATCATTTCTGTACACTGATAACACAATTCACTGAAAAAGAAATTAGGAAATCAATACCTTTCAGAATTGCATAAAGAACACTAAAATTTTTAAGAATTAACCTAAGCAAGGAAGTAAGAGATATATTTATTTATTGCTATAGTACCCTGAAAAAAGACATTTAAGAGAAGATCAGAAAATGGAAAGATAGCCACCCTTCTTGGATAGGCAGAACTGATATACTCAAATTGCTATAGTTCCAAAACTTATACAGAATTAACAGTCTCAATCAGTATATCAATAGCATTGCTCACAACACTAGACAAAAAAAAAAAAAAAATTCATATGGGACTAGAGAGATTTCAAATATTGAAAGCAATTCTGTACCACAAGAGCAAGGCAGGGGCACCAGAAGTCTGAGCTTCAAGTTATACTACAAAGCTGCATTGTTATAAACACTGTGTCCTATCATCTTCTGAAGCTGTTCGGGAAACCGTCTTTGTAAGATTCTTTTTTGTAGTTACCTGGATGTCTTAAATCAGTACAAAACCTTTACTGATGTTTCTGTCAGATAAAAAGATTTGTCTTTTCCCCTTTGAATTTTTTTACATATTTGTATATAAAATGAATCTCCTGTAGATAATATATGCATGGGTTATATTCATTATACCTTTTGCCAATATTCTTCATAAATGAAGAGTTTAACTAATTTATATTTAATTCAGTTCTTGATAAGGAATAAGTTACTTATGTCCTCACGCCATCTCTTTTCTAAATATTTTTATTCAGTTCTTTGCCACATATTTGTTAGAATACATATTATATATATATATATATATATATATATATATATATATAAATTTTGATGGTTTTTCCTTTCTCATTGTGGGGCAATATAGTTTGAATTAATAGATATTTATTTTCAATATTATGCAAAACTTTGTTCCTGTACAGTTCTATCTACCTTTCTTATCATCATTATTACAAATTACATATTCATATATTCTGTGACTATAAATGTACATATACTATGGTGTCATGTTTTTTATGAAGCAAGGATGAAGTATAATCCAGAATGTATTAATGTTAAAATTTGTATTTACCTATATGATTTCCTTTCTTGGTGTTCTTTTATGTTCAAGAGCAGTGAAATTATTATCTATGTCATCATAGATGACATCTGAAGGACTTGCGATAGCATTTCATATGTGCTATGTCTACAAACAATGAAATATTTCATTTTTAATTTATAGACAAGTTTGAAGGTAGCTAAGCGGTAGAAAATTCTCATCCCACAGTTTCTGTTTTTCATTGTCTTCAATATGGCATTTGGAGCTTCACCTTGTAAGATCAGAAGCAGGGGGAGGATCTTACTGAGGATCCACTTACATGTTTCAGATGGCTTCTCTCTCATTGTATTCATGATTTTAGCTTTGTTTTTGTCTTTCTGTGATTTGATTACAAAATGTTTTGGTGTCTATTTGGTTTTAATTTATTTATGATTTTCCAAGTTTCTCGAATACATAACATTAAGGTTTCCATGATGTTTGATACATTTCATGGTTCTTTGTCTTGGGACATTCCTCTGTCTTTCTATGTGTGTACTGGTCTACCTGAAGATGGCTTACAGATCTTTAGCTCTATCATTTTTCTTCCTTCTGCCTAACTATCCTACCCTCAATTTCACTGATTGTTTCGGGAAATTGCCAACATTTACTGTTGGAGACTTCTAATGATGTTTTTCTGTTTAAAGTATTGTGCTTTCAATTGCAAAACTCCTTGATCTTTTTGTAACTTCCTCTTCTTTGTTTTTCTTTAGTGAAGCAATATTTCCAAGTTCTTTCTTTCTTTTTTTCTTTCTTTCTTTCTTTCTTTCTTTCTTTCTTTCTTTCTTTCTTTCTTTCTTTCTTTCTTTCTTTCTCTCTCTGTCTTTCTTCCTTCCTTCCTTCCTTCCTTCCTTCCTTCCTTCTTTCCTTTTTAACATGTTGGTTATATTTTGGATGTTTAACTTAAAACACTTTCCCAATAAGTCTAATATCTGTGCTTTCCTATATGAAAGTTTCTATTAATTAATTCAGTATTCCATTATGTGAACTGTCTTAAATCACTCAGTATTCTCGTGAAGATTTCACACTTTATATGGTAATGTGAAATCAGGAAAGGATTCTCTGACCAGATCAGTGTTTACTGTTATTGCTCAGTGTTCCTTGTATGTTTGGTCTTTTTTAATGATTTTTGTGAGCTCATAAATTATGTAAGTTTTATTGTGTGTGTTCAATAAAATTTCTATTCCATTTGGTAAGTGGAAAGGTAGTGGAATAAAAAATAATATTTCCTTACAGATTTGAAACAAATTAAAAAACAACAAAATCAAAAAAGATAATTCTCCCCTTCTGTGCAGATGAGTTTATAAAGGCACACATGCAACACTCGGCCAGGCTTCAACTTTTGCATTTTATGAATTCAAAGACCAAGCAGATATGAGGAATCAACATGTTCTGAGATCCTTTATGGTCATGCACTACTTGGTGAAATATATATCTTCTAGATCCTGCTGATGTTGGTGAACTTGTCAGAACTCTGGCTCTGCAAGCCACCTCAGTATTCAGTTTGTTTTCCCCATGTTGCTGGCTTTTCTATTGTTTGTCCATATATTATCTCTCATCTGCAGCAGTTACTATACCATTTGTTTTTAATTGCATTTCACAATCATGTCATGCATTTCTGCCTCAGCCTGAGTTAGACAAAATAATGGCAAGTTTTTGGCATTTTGCCTTCAGTGAACTGTCAGATGGGTTAACATGACCAATCACAATTCTTTGAGAGTAAGATTTTGCCAAAATTGTCATAGGACCATACAAACAGTGTAAATTAAAAGGACACCGAAGCTCTTACTGACTTTCAGCTAGATTTTCCTTGTATAAACATTTGCCTGGCTGCTGAGAATTGTTGATTAGTTTCCATAGTTCTGATAAAATTGATTGTGAACATTTTTGACATTTTTTCACTATCTGTATGGTGGTACAAGCTTTTAGGATTCTGTATTCCACTGTTTCAGATGATACCACCTAATTACTACTTTCAAAACCAACAGATTTTAAACTTCAGTAAAATCAGTTCAAAATCAAACCATAGTAGGGTCACCTAAGGAACGTATGTTTCTTTCAGTATTACAAATATGTTTAATACAAGTTTTCATAGCATCAGATTAAAAGAGAAATATAATGCATGCTGCAGGAAAATTCCAAATTCCAAAAATCTATAGATAAAATTTTGTACCAAGACAATATAAAGCTGTTTTCAATAAGCAGTAAAGAAAATTTACATTGTTTCTCTCTCACTCTCTCCCAAACACCCATTTCTGCAAGTAGAATCAGGGTCATATGTGTAAACCATTAACTGATCAAACTAAGATCACAAGTCTGCACAATTTATCATCATTACTATTGATCAATCTTTTATGATTAGCTCAGAAAGACAAGAAGAAATAAAGCATATCATTATTTCAGCATAATATTTGTATGTATTCTCTTAATAAATTATTACATATAGAGAAAATCCAAAGATCTCATGTATTAATCATAAAAATTAATGAATTCAAAAGTGTACTAGATAAAAATTAATGTAGAAAATTAATTTTCATGCACAAAAATTTTAACAAGTAAAAGTTTTAAATATTATTCACAAGGATATCTGAAATATTAATCTAATTTAATATATTAATCAAAATATATGAAATTATACAATTGCCTTATTTTCAAATTTTGAATTTAATTAAAATAAAATTAAATGAGACTTTATTAAAATATTATGGATGATTATACATAATGACCTGCCAATTTATACAACAGAGTTACTACTATTGTGAGTGTTCATTCTCTCTAAATTCACTCATGGATCTAGTTTAATTTTAGTGATTAAATAAATCAGATTTCTATCAATATGCAAGATCCACAACCCAAATATACCTGAAAAAGTGAAACTGATTATAGTTTTTCCTCTTAGGTTACCAAAAGGTAGTATTTAAAATGATTTGGCATTGATTTAGATTTAAAAAACATGAATTGTACAAGATAAAAGATCCACATTAAGTCAAGCACATAATGATAATTTTGTTCATGAGAGATGTGACCCTGCTTGGTAATATGAACAGAACTGGGAACTGTTCAGTAAATGTGATAAGGCATTTGTCTAGGCACATGAAAACACTAAGTTAGATATACATCTTACACCAATATACGAAATTCAGCTCCGGGTAGGTTAAAGAAGTAGTGTGGAAACTGTAGATCTATAATATTTAGGAGAATATCTTTATCACAGCCACATAGTAAAGAATTCCTTTAGAAATAATGAGAGCAAGGAGTAAACAAAATCAGTAATATAGTTGATCATATTGAAACTATTACAAGTTCTATTGATCAATGGAATCCTGGACGGAGTGAAGAGACAAGACAATGGGTAGCATTTTATATAACAAGGACATATACACATATTTACAAAATGAGGCATTAGAATATACCTTATAAATTGTGTGTACAAATCAGTAAGAATAAGCAGGTATTTCAATAAAGTGGGCAATGAGGTTGTCCAAATTTCAAAAGCAGGAAATTAACGTGGCCAATAAATATATGAGTAAATGCCAACCTCATTAATAAGTGGGGAAATCTTTATACATTTCCAAAAAAAGATATATGCACGTTCAAATAATGCTGATTTTAATGCTTTTTATGTTATAACATAATTTAGATATTTTAATATTAACAAGGTTTTAATTTGATAATTCAGAAAATTTGTCTTTTAATTTCATATTTATCTTTGGAAATATCCTGTAAAATTTTTCATATTGGGGCACTTCTGTCTAGTTTCTTTTATGTTTCTACATTTATTTCTAAAACTTAAGATTATTTCAGGTGTATTTATTTAGTAACTAATATATATGTCCCATCCTATTTTAATCGATGTCCTCATGGTATTATATTACAAAAATTTTCTAATGCCAACATTAGAAGGAAAAATGAGCAAGACATTAATTTTCAGTGATTACATGATTTACTTTTTAATTTGTTATTCAAATAATTCATGAATCTATATATTTTTTCCATTGGACATTACTCTTTTACAGTTACTATAATTATTAGTTTGAGTAATTTAAAAATTATCTCCTAAGATATATATTTATATAGTTATATGTATTAATGAGCACTTTTGTTATGAACAGTTGGTATCCTGATATGCTTTGATAATATATATCACAATAATATATATTGTCCTAATCAGAGTAACATATAGATCACCCATCTTTATTAGTTTATTATTTTGTTTTCAATTAACATTCTTTTCTTGTAGTTTTGCATTCACAACCTTTTCCTGAGTGTTTCCTTAGTGTTTTACTAAATACAAGTGACACCCAGTGTCAAGAGTTTAGTATTCCTCCACATCTTGGTAACACTACTGTCCCAGCGCCATGTTCATGCTTTGCAGAATTAATCAGTGCAGAGCATTTCTGAAGGCTTACTCATGTCCATGTGGCTAAGATGCATGTAATGTATACACAGAGATTTAAACTTTACTAGCTTCAAAATATACCTGACTCTCTCATTAAAAAGAATTCTCATAGAGTGCTGATGAGAATTCAAACTAGTAAAGGGACGTTTAGGAGGCAGAATCCTAAAGCTATACTTGAGTTATGACTCAGAAATTCCAATTTTTTCTATAGTCTCAAGAATTATTCTGCATACAGACACCAATAGTCATGTAGGAATGTTTCTGGAAGTTTTGCTTGTAAAAGTCAACACTAAAGATGGTGTCTATCATCTGTCAAATATGTATCTACATTGCATAAATGAATTATGAGATTTAATGTGGAGGAAAATAAATAAATGCCATACACAACAGCACAAATAAACTCACAGACTAATTAATACTGAACAAAAGAAGCAATTTGAAATCACATGCACATATGGTGTGATTCCAGTCTTGTAAATTTCTGAGACAAGAAAAACTAATTTATGTTGCTTAGGGATGCATTTACAGTTGTAAACATTTTAAAGCTAAAAAAACTTAGTACTACATTACATTTCAAATTATTAGTTTCCTGTGGGAGTTCAAGTGATGGGCTTAAGGTAAGATAAAGGTATTCAGGATAGGTGGACCTGTGGTTCAGGCAAGGTTCTCTGTCCTTCCCTGCACGACATCAAAAGTATGTCTGCTGTACAGATTCCTAGTTAAAGTTACATATTTTCATGCATTTTTCCAAATGCATACTTTTATATACTTTTTCTTAATGATGTAAAACATAAACTCTGGGTCTATGCTGATGCTAATTACTGCTCTATTGACTTTATGCATCTATTTTCAGGTCTCATAAGTACTGGAAAATCAATATGTTCCAACCTTAACTATTGTTTCTCTTTGTGCTGTCCTTCCCTCAGTCTTGTTCTCAGTCAATAGCAGTGTTAACTTAAATGCTCTGATTTAAGAATAGGGAACCATTTATGTTCCCATCTTCCCTTCTAAGGCAATGTCCAATGAACTAGAAAATTCTGTTGGTTTTGCCTTATAAACCTATACTGAAAGTGACTACCAATTGCCATCTTCTTGCTAATGTCCTGATGTCACTCTCACTTGGCTTTCTCTGCTTGCATTCCACTTTGATTCACCAACATATTTTATTTCTTCATTTATTTTTTAGATTGCTTAATACTCTTGCTCTTATTAATAATTCTTTCTCCTGAAGTTATTGCATCATTTATTTTAGTCCTTTCAAATTTTGTGTATTTACACTACCCTTTTTCTACCAGTGGGATAGACCAGGATCCCTCTTTAACATGAATGCTAGTTCCAAAGCACACCTTTCCTTTCCCCTAAAAGCACTCAATTTTGACTTGCTGATGAGGAGACTGTGTTGTTCAATACTTTGCATTTATTTACATATCTTACTTCTTTCTTGCTATTCCTTGAAGATTCTAATTCCTGAGAAACTTACTTTCTGTAAACTTGCACTGATTCTTGTTAATTATATAGATGTAAAACATCTAGTTGTTAATTTCCTTAAAATTTTATTCTTGGAAATCCCTTGCATTAGTTATACCTATACTTGTCTTTATTAATAAATGCAACACTACAACAATTTCTAGCCAAACATCTTTTTTCCTGATCAACATTTTCTAACTATTCAGGTCACATCCATGCTTGGATACTGTGGGGAAAGCCGATCAACAGCTTTTCTGCTCTTTGTCACTCTCAACAATAGTTTAAACTGTTTAGCCAGTTTTCACATTTTCTCACTGTTCAGGAACCCAAGCCATTGTTATTCATCCACTTGTAAATTTTCTTTTCTTTTCTTTTTCTTTTTTTCTTTTCTTTTTGTCTTTTTCCTTTTTATTGGTACCGGGGGTCGAACTCACGACTGCCTGCTTGCAAGGCAGGTGCTTATGCCGCTGAGCTAAATCCCCAGCCCCCACTTGTAAATTTTCAATCCCAGTTAAATGCAATTCAAATTTTTAAGCTTCACAGTGTCATCTGCATATGAATTAAGACAATTTTTCTTATGATTACTAATATCTTATTTCTAACTTTGTTCTCAAGGCCTTCTACTCTTGTAGGTGACTATTTCACTTCTGATTTCTTCATAGAGTACCAAGATCTTCAGCCATTATTTCTTACTTTGATGAAAAAATAAAGTAATAAGAAAATAACATGCTCACTTCTTGGCATTTTGGCTTAGATCAAATGTAGTAAGAAGATCACATGAAGCCATATGTCTAACTACCAACTTGTATCTGGGTCCATGATATCTATAACATTTCCATTGCTATGAGTAAATCATCTATGCCCCTAATTAAGAAGATTTACATATACTGCTTTACCAAGTAAAATTTCACTTCTGTAAAAGTGTATTGGTCATTTTTCATTGGATTTCTTTCTCCTTAAAGTATAAGCATCCTTTATACATTTTGGATATATTCTTGTCAGGGTTTTCATGCTTCTGGGGGGTTATGTGTTTAATTTCACTAAATAATATTTTGGATAGGTAGATTTTCTAAAATCTGGTGAAAAATATCTTGTGTTCTCATTATGAATTATTTTTTTCTGGATTCTATTTAGAAATTTTTGTTTTACCTTTATAGATTGCCCTAAAATATATCGGTAATTAATTTGTTGGAACAATGTGAGATAAGAACAACTTTCCACTTTTCTATATATGTCAAGGGTCCTAACATCATTTATTGAGAAGATTTTCCTATTTTTCCTGCTTAGCAAAGCTACCTTCATTTCCATTCTATGCACGAGTATAAATCAAGTCTCCTTATTCTGCTCCACTGGTACAATTATTTAATTTTTAGAATCTTATTCAGAAATCTTGATATTTGATCCAGAAAATCTGTCCACTTTGATTTTCATGAATGTCTTGATTATTCTTGGGCATTCATAATTCCATACAGCACTAGACCCTCTTTTCACCCTTGATTTTGTCTTAGGAAACCCCCTTCCTGTGCATTGTGGTAAAAATCTTCACACTATCCAACTTCTGCTTAGGAACAGCAGATGAGTGAGATTTACATACATATTTCCCAGGATATCTCCTGTTCATGATCCCATGATCCAGTTGCATTATGGCTATAAATTAAAAACTGCTGGTCAACTTAACATCAGCTGAATTACATCAGCATGGTGCTGAATGTAGATGACCGACCTAAGGAAAGTTGTTAGCATAAAAGGAGATATGGAGAGAAAGAGTAGAGCATTGTGGGTTCTCCACTAAGTGTTGTCATTTGGAGCTGTTGGTTCTCTTGGGGGAGCTTGTCATGCTGGCTTCCCTGATAGGAATTTAGCCATTATCATCAGAGGAGCTCAGTACCTTCTTGCTGAGAATGGCTGTGGTTCACTTTGGAGAGCTCCGGTCCTCTCATCTAGCATTGCTTCCTGGCTCAAGATGGGAAGATGTGTGCTGTTTAATCTCCAGGAGAAGCTTGACATGCTGGCTTCTTGTCATGTACTCAACTGCTCTCATCATTGGAGGAGCTCAGGACCTCTGTGCTGCTAAGGATGGTTGTGGTACTTTTCAGGGCAGCCTTGATCCTTATTTTGTGTGTGACTTCTTGGCTCCAATGTAGAACCCTCAATATACCAGCACAGCTCCTTCACCCTGCTGGCATAGACTTTCTAACTTTCATTGCTGACCTTTGGGCCTTCCCAGCGCAGATCCGTAAAACTGATGTGTGTCCTTCTCCTGGGCTCTAGACCTCCAGTTAGACTCATGGGAGACATATTCATGGGCTCTAGCTTTTCATCTGGATTTATGTAGGACACTGCTATGGGATGCAGGCCCTTGGCTGAATATTGTGGATCTTCAGTGTTGTGGACAGATTTACTGCACTTTATTGTATTTAACTGTGTCACCATTATAAAATAGTGTTATAAGTTCTGTGTCTTATACATAATTGTTCTCCTGACAACCCTTGACTACAACAATTAACTACCAATGACCATGACTCATAATGATCAGCTCTCTCAGGTAGTAACCCTCTCTAGGATTACAAGTATGTGTCACTAAGCCCAGCTAGAATAATACACTTTTATAATTATTTATAATTTGCCAAAAATGCACAGCTCTATGGGGTCCTATGTGAAATATTGACACATATGTGTATGGTGGAATGTTCAAATCGGGATAAGCACATCTCTATCTTCTTGAATATTTATCACATCTTTGATCTTTGTGGTGGAATATTCAAAATTATTTCTTCTAGATTTTCTGGAACATGTACTCATTGCTGTTGTCAATAGTCAATCTATTTCACACTGAACATCAAACTAACTTGACCTTTTAATTATAAGTTCACATCCAGTAAGTAACCTTTCCTTTTCACCCTACCAATTTTCCTGAGCTATTTATAACCCACTTCCACCCTTGTTTCTGTGAGTTCAACTGGTTAGATTGCCCTCATGAGTTAGATAATAGAGTAATGTCTTTCTGTGCCTGCTTTTTCTCACTAATGTAACATTCTTCAGTTTCATCCATATTTTCACAAATGACAGACTCTTATCCTTTTTGTGGCTAATGTTTCTGTTGTATGTAGACCACATTTTCATTGTCCTTTGAAAATTTATTATCTATTAATATGTTGTAGAAAGTTGCAAGATGAGGTGAAAGATAAGGGACTAATATCTACATGAGCATAGAATCAAAAGAGTGACGAATCTGTGAAATTATAAACAAGTCTATGAAGTGGGCCTCTGGTAAAAACCTATTGGAAATAATGACAAATTAGAGAAGACTGAGGGTTTTACTTGTAGACCACTGATTGACTTACTATGTACTATGAATCATTAGCCCATTAGATTTCTTTTTCAACCTTAGATCTTTAATGTATGTTTCATTGTTGCAAGAACAGACAAAACACAGAGAAAATGGCACCAAGAAGGCTTAGGAAACAGATTATTACACTTGTGGGTTTCCTTCCTTCCTTTCTTTCTTTCTTTCTTTCTTTCTTTCTTTCTTCCTTCCTTCCTTCCTTCCTTTCTTTCTTTCTTTCTTTCTTTCTTTCTTTCTTTCTTTCTTTCTTTCTTTCTTTCTTTCTTTCTTTCTTTCTTTCTTTTTCTTTTTGTGCTCTTGCCAGGCAGGAACTTACACCACTGAGTTAAACTCCTGACCCCTACTTGTGGGCTTTTGACAGGCTTTCTCCAAAAGAGTCAGAGCTCTATTCAGTGGGGCTTCAGACTATTTTAAAGGGATAGTAAACAGGGAGCTTTAGAGTCAAATTCGGCATGCATGATTGACTGTTGGGTGATATCATGGGTTGCTAAGGTAGTTTAAACATTTCAGGCTACACCATAAGGCTATCAGTTATACAAAACATGGGTTATACAGAGGAAGAAATGTTCTGTTACATTTTAAGTTACCTTAAAGGCCATTAACACTAGTTATGCAAAGGCAGTGAAGACAGGGCTTAAGGGAATATCTGAAATTACATTGTAAAGCCATCTGTTAGACAAGCTTACACACAGAAAGGGGTATTCTGCTATCAGATTTGCCTGGATATGTCTGCTTGGTCTTGACAGGCATTCTGAAAGGCTTTTATTTAAAATTTTATGTTCTCCTTCATCATCAGTCAGTTTGAGATTCTTTTGCTCAATTTTGATAGAAATCATGAAGCGGTAATTGCACCTCTGCTGGCAGCCTTGATGTCACCAGCTGACACTGGTGAACACCACACGCCATTGGGTGAGTGCCAGACAGTGCTGTTTCTTGCTTCTGTCTCTTGCCTTTGATGCCAGCTTGTCCTGGATGCCCTCTGTCTGTTCTGCCAGCTGCTGCACCGTGCTATTTATTTTCTTCAGCTCTTGGTCTCAGGGGCTTTCTTGGCCAACAGACGTAGTGCATGTAGTCTTTCTTTTGAAGGGTTTGCTCTCTTCATATTATACAAGTTAAGTAGCCACAATAGATTTACAGGACATTTTGTGCTCACACTACCTGAGGAATAAATCACAGATTTACAAAACTGTTGAAGCAAAGCTTTATTTGAACAGAACCTGCGCGGCAGCACAGTAGGGTCAGGGCACAGGGTTGAGTCCTGCTAGACCGACCCAAGGAATGTAAGATCAAGACTGCTTAGTCAGTCATAGAGGTCCGTGATTGGTCCCAATCTTAGCCTACTCATTGTTTCAAGCTGGTCTAAAGTCAAGGATTCGAATAGAAATCTACTGATTGATCAACGTTCTATTCTATATTTTTACCATAAATTCAAGCCTCATGAGTAAGTCAGACTATTACAGAGTGCAGGGAGTGCATCCAGGATAGCTTAAATTCTCCTGAATGCAGTTCTTCGGAATTTCAACAGAGGGTGCTGTTTGATTGACAGTAGTCTACACTGGGCTAATTAGGAGCAACCAAACCAGGGACTCTTCAGAGGGACAGTTATTGGGTCTGGGGAAGCTAGGGTGGTAGTGTTGGGCTCAGATCGCTCCCTGATCTCTGCCGTGTTAAAGACTGTTTCCCTGCAGCTTATCCAAAGAAGTGTCAGCAGCATCCGGAGGTCAGGGAGGGCAAAGGCGGCACCACAGCACATGACCAAGCTGTGGCTCCTTTTCCAGTGATACAGAGAGTGGCAGTGAATAGAACAAAGTAACATCTAGGCAAGTTGTCCTCCTCCGTCACTGGAGTACACTTATTGGTAATGATCAGAAGGCAGAAGGAGAGCTGTGATAGCTCTGGGCCAAAATGGGAAAGTTAGGTGCTTCTCACCTGCCTCGTGCGTATGCCACTTCTTTCTCCTTACTCAGCTCATTGTTATTGTTTTAGTTTTCTTTCCATTAACAGTTTTATCTTATTTTAACTTAAAAAATATATTTTTTTTAGAACAAATTGTCAAGTTCAATGATGTAAAACAATTTTGAAATGGATTCAATTTCCCCACAAACTACTGGATCTTATGATTCATCCTACAGTGAAAGAAATGGAATTGGTATGAACTAAATCAACGTTTCAGCCACTGAAAATTTGTTTGAAAGTAAAGCAGCTTAGCAATGTAATCATCTATCTACTTGATATTTATAACACGAAGGGTGTCGGACCTGTTTGTGTGGTTATTTCTGAGATTTAAATTTGATTAAAATGAACTCTCCCTCTGAGCCCCCTTATATGCCATCAAACAGAGATACCCTGTTGACAATAAGAAATTCAAAATCTATAAATAAATTTAAAATCACAGCCACAAGAAATCCTGGGCACTGTGAACATTTCATTATTCAATATTTTTGTTGGTGGTATGCTAGTCATTTCAAAAGATCCATACTTGTCTAAACCAAAGAAACATTTAATATCTAACACTTTAAAGCTCCCTTTGTAAAAATAAATGTTCTTAGGCACTTAACAAATAAAGAATATATATCTTTGCTGAAAACGTATGAACATGAGATGTTATGAAAAAATACTTTCGAGCTTCATAGGAAACTAAGGGCTGAGAGCTTGAGAACAGAACCGCTATTTGTTATCTTTTTGCTCTTTTAGAGGGATTCTATACATATACATATTCTATTATTACATATGTACATATATACATATATGCATTCTACTGTTTCATATAAGGATTTGTACAAAAAAATCTGATTAATTAAAATACAATCTGCCATTTAATTTCAGTTTAATGCTGGTAAAAATGAATATTCTGAAGGCAAAATATAAAATGTTTTAAATAACAACTCTAGGACACTACAGGTGCCAGTGCATAGCCAGAGCCATTTGAAAAGGCTTATGAAGATTACTTTCCGCAATTACAGATGGCTGTGTGATGCTTTTCCCAGCCGTGTGGTTTAAACCTTCCCAATGCTCAGCTCTCATTAACTGGGTATAGAATCAAGCAAGATAAATTAAGCATACTCTTTTTTTTTTGTTTGTTTGTTTTATTTGCTTCAATTTAGCATTGCCTCTTCAATTTCCAATTACTTCGTCCATTATTTGTTTCTTTCTACCGAAATCAGAGTGACACTATAAAAATAGAATGACACTGAATAAGATAATTTCTGCGTATTGTAACTTCACGTATAACTTTAGGTAAATCATTTAATATTTCCGAGTCCCAGGTGTGACCATATGCAAAATGGACATTGTGATTCTGAGCTTATAGTACACTGCTGTTATGTTTAGTGTATGTATTATGCTATCATTTTGTAACCTTATTTATTACAAATTACAGCATTAATATGAAAATTATGTGATTAGGAATTATATAACAGAAGCCATAAGTCTTTGTGAACCTAAGGCAAAATGTAATAGGCATTTACTATTTAATGTGAATTTCTCAAGATTCACGCCCTGGATAACTGTGGATAAGACAGAATTTGGGCTTATCCTCATCATGGAGGGAAAAGTAAAACAGAACTAAATAAAGCAAAATAAAAAAAAAAACCCATAGTCCCCCCAAGTCCCCCAAAACTATATCCTTTCATTATGTATGAAAAGATATATAATACACAATGATGCATGTTGAGCTTCCTAGTATAATTTTGACACAATAACTATTTGAGAGTGTCCCTGTTGATCTTGAATTCCACTGTGTAAAACTTGACTAGGTAAAAGTTCTGATATTTGAATATTTGGAGATTTAAATGTTAGTTTAAATGTTTTTTCATCTTGTAGTCTTCAGAAAGCCAACAATAACTATATATGACACTACAAGAGGGCCAGAAAACTTATTCTCATAGTAAATCAGAAGCCACAGTGTTACCCACAAAGGTGCGTGCTTTGTAAAAGCCAAACACTGCCATGCACTTGTCTGTTATCTTCCTTTTTTGAACTACAGAAAAGTAATGAATGATATCATCAGTTTAAGAGCTCATTGTATGGCTTGGAAGTCTGAAATAAATTAAAAAGTAGGATAAATATTGTGCTAATCAATTATGCTCAGGTGGATTTCCCCAACTACATGTGTATGTCCTCTGCCTCAGATGTTACTGTCAGAAAATACACCCACATGTGTTAGAAGGTACTATAGGAGTTGTTTGGAAAGTTCAAAGAAACAATCCATTATGCATTAGTTACTGATGACTGGGCACATACCTTGTTTTGTGATAGTTGCTTGTGTTTTCTAAAATTTTAAGTAGGATACTTATAATAATAATCTCTGCTGTTAGCTAGTGATAATTCATGGTGTTCTTATACTTCCCATTGAAATATTGTTGGAGATTTAAAGTTGAAATAATTTCCATTTGTTATTTCATACCAAGGATCAAACTCAGGACCTCATGTATGCCTTGTAGGCACTTGTGCTGCTGAGCTAAATCCCCAACCAATAATTATCCTTTTCAAGGTTCCTATCTCAATCTGAGTATAATGATCCTATGATATGTCCTATGTTGCTTTGGGCAGATGAATTTTGCTCTTTTTGGCCTTACAACTCATTACTTGCCTTGCTATCCTTCACTCACAAACATCCCATGCTCTGGACCATAGTTCCCATACCGAACCTCATGACCTTTCTGTGGCAATTCAGTGTAATTTAAATCGCAAACATTGATGCTGAAGATATAACTTGAATCATAGAAGCAGAATGCTGTGTACTGATAATCTTTAAATAAAGGTATTTTAGGCTCTATAATATATGCATTTCAGTTTGCAGAATAAAACAAACTGGCTTCCTCTTAGGGAATTTTTATCTCATTCATATATGTAATATGTGATAGAGAAGGGACTTAAATCTAGTTCCTTGCGGGGGAGGGCAAAGATGGCAGATAGAAAACAACTGGCTACAGAGGCTCCCTGAGATAGTCAACTTAGAATTCAACATAATACAGAGTGGGGAGTCTCAAACAGAGGGAGATGAATTCTCTCATCCTGAGAAGAAATTAAGGCGACTTGCCGACCAACCAAGGTCCTGCAGCAACTTGCCGAAGTCCCACTACGACTTGCCAATGTCCCCCCACAACTTACCGAACCATCCAAGGTCCTGCCACTTTGACTTACTGAAGGCTCAGTTACATTGAGTTTGGGGGTCAGCGAGCCGAATGGAGAATTGAGTTGGTAGGGTTCCTACATTGACCTGTGGTGAGTGACAGGAGTGGAGCCATTCCATAAGTATGGGGGCTCCAACAGAGGACATTTTGGGACCAGGCAGGACTGGCAAGTACAAGGGGCAGCAGTGACTTCAGTCAATTGTTGCCTTCAACAGGATTGGTGGAGTGAGCTAGGCCTGGGCCATGTGACCTGGCTGAAACCCAATAGGTTATCCAAAATCAAGTCCCTCGAGCGGTTGTGCACACTAACCACACTAACCCAGTGAACCCTCAGAAGTTTGACTGATCTGGAGGGGAGGTGGTGCAAAGTAATACAGTGCAGGCCACAGCAGCTTTACTGATCCACAGGGGAGGGGCCAGGTTACACTGTCTCTGTCTGCAACACACTAGCATATGGCAGTGGGAAGGGTCATACAGGCAGCATGCTTCAGAAGAATTGTAACCAACAAAGAAAGAAACTGGGGCCTCCTGGAAGAAGCAAAAAAGGTGGGAAGTGGAAGCAAGAACAAAAAGTCCCCAGGTCTCAACCCTGAGAACTTTAGCCCAGGACAGGTAAATACAAAAGGAGAATGAGAACAACAAACAAGCAATATCAGACACAGCACCAGTGGACATAAAGAGATATATTTGGGACCTCATAGATGAGTTCAAAAGTGCAATATATAGCCAAACAAAGCAAGATATAAGAAGATTAGTAAAAGAGATACTAAGCACCCCTAAGCAGAAACAGACAGAAGAAGGGAGGAACTCCAACAAAGGAAAGAACCATTTGATGGAGAATATAAAAAAATATAGAATATATGAAGCAGATTCAAAGAGAGCACCAGAAAGCTAAAACTATATGGAAAGACGGCAAATCAGATTGAAAGAAACTAAGGATAGACTATCCAAACTAGAGGACAATTTTGCAATGTGGGATTATGAAAGGGAAAACTTTTTAAAATCAACAAGGAAATAAACAGTAACAATACAAAGGCTAGAAGACAACAAAAGGATCTATAACTTCTGAATAAAGAATGTGAATAAAGAAGTTGAGGTACAAACAAAGAAACTACAAAGGTTATTCACAGAAATAATTAAGGAGAACTTCCCAAACATAAGAAAAGGAAATGATATTCTGATAAATGAGGCATACAGCACTCCACCCACCTACAACCAAAGCAGAGCTACACAAATGCATATAATAATCAACATCCCAGAAACTCAATAAAAGAACAGAATATTAAAAGCTGTTAGAGACAAGAAACAGATTACCTGTAAAGGAAGCCCATCAGAATAACGACAGACTTCTTGACACAAATCATCAAGTCAAGAAGAGCCTGGAGCAAAGTATTCCAAGCCCTGAAAGAAAATAACCTGTATCCTAGATTGATATACCCTGATAAACTGTCTCTAGAAATTAATGGAGAAACAAGATGTTTCCAAGAAAAAGAGGAACTTGGGAAATTCGCAACCACCAAGCCAACTCTACAGAGAATACTGCAAGGCATTCTAGAGAGAGAGAAAAGTACTAGGATTCCAGGAACAGTGGCAGAGAGGCCTCAATGAATGGAGCAGAAAACAGAATGAAGAAGATAAGCTGACAACTGATGGCAAAAAAAGAGCATAACAGAAATGAGGCAGAGAAGATTTTATTCAAAACTGATATGATTGATAGTATCGAGTCTGAGAGTATAGGCAACTACACTGAAGATGACAAGACTCTATGATACACATTCTGGTTTGATAACTGCCAGTTTTTGAAGTTCTATACTACATACAAAGATGTATTTTTATTAATACTGTTGTGTTCTTATATATTCAATTATACTATGTCTGATGATATAGCCAATTCTATTGGAGATAACAAGAGACAACATAGGAACCATGGTAGAACTCTTTGTACAATGGTCTTACATGTTTTTTTTTCCCAATTCATGTGTTTATAGGGATATGTTTTGTTTTGCCTTGTTTTGTTTTGTTTCTCCCTCTAATATAGAAAGGATAGAAATACAATTTAAGACTCATGCTTGTGTAGAATCTATAAACAGTTTATGGAAACTGATCTTATGACACATGATGAAATGAACAGATATTTTGAAGAAAAAGAGATACTAAATTACCCAGTGCTGATCCTGAAGTGTCATAATGTGACACCCAGTAATAGTATTATTCTTTGTTCAGGGTGATATTAGCCTGCTTAGGTTTATTCACTCTCAACATAATTGAAGATATGGATAACTACGTGTATGTTTGGGTGTATAAGATTGATAACCTTATTTCTAAGTTTTTGTTGTATAGGTGAACGGAACTGGTTGCAATCTCACTGTTTGAATCACCCACTTTATATGCTGCACTTTAGTATCTTGAATAGCTATTTGTAAGAGGACAATCTGTAATTATCAACTAGTGATTTCTTATTGTTGATTTTTTTCTTTGAAATTATGTATAATTTCTACCCATTTTCTGTTTTGTTTAGTCTTTCTTTAAATTAAATTTAGAAAAAAAGACACTACAGTACCCAGTGCTGATCCCGGAGTGTCATGTTGTGAAATGCAGCAATACTATTAATCTTGGTTCAGAATGATTTTAACCTTAACCTGCTTTAGTTTGTTTAATCTAAACATAAATGAAGATATGGATAACTGCATGTATGTTTAAGTGTTAGGCCTGACAACCATGTTACTAAGTTTTTGTTGGAGATTTGAACAGAACTTTTTGCAGTCTCCCTGTTTGAATTCCCACTTTACATGTTCCATTTTTGTATCTTGAACAACCACTTGTAAAATGACAATATGTAAACATCAACCAATGATTTCTTACTGTTTATTTTTTTCTCTGAATGTATGTATTATTTCTACCTATCTTCTGTTTTGTTCAGTCTTTCTTTAAATAAAATTAAAATAAATAAATAAATGTAGTTCCTTCTGATTAGAGAGTCCTTATGGGTTTTACTATATGTTGATCCCATTTGAAAATGAAATTACATCACAGCTCTATCATTTAGTTTATTCTATTATTTAACTGTGAGGACACATTCCTGATGAGGTCAGTGCTATTGCATGCATACTTTGTAGCTATGGCTTGTACACTTCAAAGTTTGAGAAATAAGGTATAATCCAGGAGGCAATAAATAAAAGAGCCACATAAAATTTTGCAAACTCTGAGGGATACAAAGAGTAATAAGCCATGCTTTCAGAGATACAAAATTCAATTCACACATCAGAAAGGTAAAGCAGTAGAGCTGTCAAAACTAAAAGTCCAGAATGTGAGGTGACATGAAAGGAGGCTGAGATGCTTAGGATGAGCCATGTGGGAATCTTAATCCTAGACAAACTGTCAGAAGGCAGGCCAGTTTCTATTTCTTTCAGGGTTTTGGTTTTTTTTTTTTCAGAAAATTTGCATACAAGTATAATCTCCCAAAAGTCGTAAATTAGTATTTGTCCAATAAGAAATTCAGTGTGGTCCTTGGAAATGATATTTTATTGTTGTTTAGGAAATGACAAGGCTTTTAGAAGGAAAGAAACTCATGTCTGTTATTTTGCAGACCAGGAATTGCCTGTGATTTCACATATATCATTCCATGAATTCAATGCATAGAATATTCCTGTCTTTATTTTGAAGGGTAAGAAATGAAAAAACTTTCAGTATGACTGTTCTCTCACCTATACTACTTAATGTTATCCTACCGCTCATGTGTTGTTTGTATGTCAGGCCTTATGCTTGACATGCGACATAGGGTTCTGTTTTCATTTGTACAATTAAATTGCAAAGCAAGTTAAATTCTTTGCCAGATTAATTTTGTAACAAAAACAGAATTCAATAGGAGTGGGCCTGATTTTCAAATCCATGCTCTTTCCCTTTCCAACACTGTTCTTAAGTATAAAACAAAGGGATTAAGTCAGCTGCTCTCCTAACTCATCACATCTGGTCTAATCCTGATCTGGATTACATTGTGTGATTTTAGCATTATTGCCTCTCTATCTCTTTATCTGTCTCTGTATCTCTGTTTTTCACTCTCTCTGTGTCTATTTCTCTATTTTGGTCCCTTTCTCTTTCCCTTATTCTTACTCTTACTCTACTAATTCAGTATATGCCTAAAGAAAAGTCATACACACACACACACACACACACACACACACACACACGCACGCACGCACGCACGCACGCACACACACACACACACACACAAAACACATACTGCTGAGTTTTCTTTCCCGTATTGCTTGATCATTAATTTTATACCTATCTAACGAATAGATGCTGAGCTTTTTCTCAAAGTATGTGAAACCAGTACCAAAACAAAAACAAACAAACAAAAGTCAAAGCTTCTACAATCTGTATTTTGCTACAGGAAAGTCTTATGACACAAACTAATATAATTTACTCTGACAACAAATTTTATAACATCAAATCACAGTGCATAGTAGTATGGCTCTCAAAACTAACAATTTTGATCCAAGTGCTCTTGATTTCATGCTTTTCTGCACTGCTAGCAAAGTCTTCTACCTGTCAAGTTTAACTGTTTCTCATAGTGGTCTGACTTCTGAATTTCTCCATAATTTTAAAATATTTGGGGTAATAGTGTAGTTGTGAAATGAAATGAAAAGCTGAATTAAACATACTTCTTGCCTTCATGATTTCTTTTTTATAAAAATTTACTGTACTGACCTCTCAAATAATGTTTGCATAAAACTAGTTGTACTCATTTCTTTTTATCCAACTCCCTTGACTGAAAGACTCAGAGCTAAGCAAACTTCCATGATACCAATTTTCTGAAATCATAGATTGTTGAATCTTGTACATTTTCCAGTGTGTGTACATTATTCCATCTGCTACACGTATTTTATAAAGAGCAACTTAAATGACACTTTCTTTCTAATGAATACATATCTAAATTTTTTTTCTATGTAAAGGCAAAAAAATGTTCTTTTTCTTGGTTTTGCTTCTTTTTCTGAAATGGAATAATCACTTTGTTAAAATTGGTGGTGAAATTCAGCTTTGGAAACATCTGGATACAAACTGTCTGAGTTACTCTTTTCTTTTGCTGGGACAAAAGGCTCGACACATAATTAAGGAATGAAAAGTTTATTTAGCTTGCAGTTTGTGGAGATTTCAGTCCATATCCATCGGCCCACAGGCAGGATGGCGTGGCAGAAGGGTAACTGATGAAGGTAGCAGAAGACAACAAAAAACAACCAGAGCAAAAATGGGAGAGAGAGCAACCCTTTTTTCCTCCCTTATTTTGTAAGCAGGCTACTTGCCCGCTATCTCCCTGCCTTCCTCTTGCACAAGCTGAGATGTTTACAAAGTGAGCATCCTGATCCCCTGGTTAGTCACTTAAGTATTTAGCCTCTACAAGATGACCCAATGTATCAATCAATTAATCACATATTTTGTAGCAAAGATGTTAGGATAAAAAGAAAAATATAACAAAGACCATTACTATTTGTTTTTACAACTCTGTAATCATTGTTTTTCTTAAGTACCTATGGATTTAGACATTAAAATTTTGTGAAGTGTGATGTCTGAATCCAGACAGAAATAGATTTAAATGCCAACTCTGATGATTGTGAAAATGTAGTAAAATTATCAAAGTACTATAATATACTATAGTAAAGTTTCCTGGTCCAGAGGATAGTGGGGCCTGTGAGAAGAGTGTGAATCCATACGGAATGTCTCCTCCATTGTTTCGCAGGACAGCAGGACCAGGGAGAAGAATGTAAGGAAATACCTTCGGTGGGTAGACCAACAGGCATCTTAAGACCAAGGACAAGAACCAGACCCTAGGCATACACACCTTTGAAAGGTGGAGTAATCAGCAAGACCAACAACATGGAAGCCTCTGAGACAGCAGCAAGGAGCCAGCTGTTGGACCCTAGAGAATTTCACCAATAGAAGATCAGTCCTGACCCCCACATTCACAGATCAAAATCAGTTCTATACCCACCACATTTCTGAGATTTAATGTGCACACTATCACAGAACTGTAAATTCGAGAGATATTTTACCAGTTTTATTCTCCTTTGTTTGTCTGATGGACCACTCTTTTCCTGTCTGGTTAGATGTCATCCTGTTTCATTCTATTGAAAATAACAAGAGAAACCATAGTAACTACTGTAGATCACTTAATATTGTGGTCTTATATATCTTTTTCATTTCATGTTTTTCTAGGAAGCTGTCCTTGTACAGCAGTCTTATATGTCTTTTTTATTTCGTGTGTTTATAGGAATATGTTTAGTTATGTCCTACTTTGTTCTCTTTCAACCTCTAATACAGAAAGGATAGAAACACATGTTAATACTTATGCATGTGTAGAACCTATAAACAGTTTATGAGAACTGATCTTATGACACATGATGAAATGAACAAATACTTTGAAGAAAAAGAGACACTACACAGTACCCAGTGCTGATCCAGGAGTATCATAATGTGAATCCCAGCAATACTATTATTCTTTAATCAGAGTGATTTTTTGTTGAACAGAACAGGTTACGGTCTTGCTGTCTGAAACCCCACTTTATATGCTCCACTTCTGTATCTTTGAATAACTATTTTTAAGAGGACAATATGTAAACATCAACTAGTGATTTCTTACTGTTTATTCTTTCTTTGAAAGTATGTATCATTTCTACCTATTTTCTGCTTTGTTCAGTCTTTCTTTAAATAAAAATTTAAAAAAAAGAGCAAAGGGAGGGAAAGGTGGAAACTACTGTCAATTTCTTATTGTCTTATCTTGAATTCTTGCATTGTTTACACAATTTTATTAGGTTTGGCTTTGTTCTGGCTTTTGTTAGATTTTATGCTTTCAGATGGTAAGAGCAGCTATTTTTAATATAATGGGAAATATTATGGTAATCGTGGTTTCCTATTATACTGTTTTGAAGTATTATAATGCTTTCATTCATTGGTCTGATTATATTTTGTTTTGATTTTATTGTGTGAGATGGTATGAACGCTATTTTGAAGAAAACAAGACATTATGATAGGTATTGCTGTTTTATAATTATCCTATTTTGAAGTCCTACTATGCTTTCGTTCTTCTGTTTTGATTGATTCTATCCTGTTGTGTTTTATTTGATTTTATTATGTGTGATGTTATTGACAAACTTTTTGAAGTATTATAGCAGCCATTGTTCATTTCCTGTTATTTGGTTTTGAAGTCCTGTAATGCTTTCATTCTTTTCAATGTTTTTTTTACTATATTAATACATTTGATATTATTGTGTGTGAAGGTATGCTCAGCTATTTCAAAGAAAAGACATTATGTTAGCTACTGTTGGTTTCCAGTTGTTTTGTTGTGAAGCCCTGTGTTGCTTGCATTTTCCTCTTCTGATTTGCTTTGTTTAATTCTGTTTTCTTTTGTGCTCTTTAAAAAAATGATGTCATCTTGTTTTGTTGTGCATTCTGTGGTTATTAATGTATTTTTTTCTCTCTCCTCTCTTTCTCTGCTCTCCTGTTTCTTTCTTTATTTCCTTTTATAGTCTCTTTCTATTTATTCCTTCTTTTTTTTTTACTGTTTAGGTTTCTTACCTTTCTCTTTCATTTTCATCAATGGGCCTTTTTTCTCCTCAACAACTTGAATTTAAACTTTCAAGTGAGTAATCAATGTCTCTGTCCTTTCTTATAACTTCTTTGCATTCTACTCATCCTGTCCTTCCTGTGTCCTTCAATTTCTCAAAACTTGGGTAATTCTCCTTTGACCTCCAATCTTTACTATATCTGACCTCATTCATCACTTTAGCCTGTCCCCTGCACACCTTAGCTGATTGCATCCCTGCAGAAAGGTAAGATCATTCCACTAAAGGGAAAGTCCCTGCATACAAGTGCACAGTATATGTTTGATTTTTCTATGTAACATTAGAATTTGCTCCAATGGAGAGAGGTAGCAGGTTAATGGTTGCCATAGTTTGTCAGGACTTAAGCTGTACTTGAAACTTTTGTTATTACTATCTGTATTACCTTAGTCAGGATGTCAAACATGCTATAAACAGTTTTTCTTCCCAATATAGTAACACTGTGATTGTATGTCATAGATTGTATGTATCATCACCACAGCTCAGCACCAAAGGATTGGGAGATGAGTCAATTAGTGATTTTGTATTCTTTATAAGTTGAGAATGTAAGTTCTTGGGATAACTACAATCACCAACTTCTAGAGGACATGCCTAAAGAATAGACATATCCTAGGGAAACTTTAATACTAGTGATAAAGGTATATATCATAAGAAATCAGCAAGTATCAACATAGAAAAATAACGTATAAAGGAGAAAATAGAAAATGATAATATTCAGAAGCAAATGCAACTTCAGACCCCCAGCCCATCCAGGACAAACTTGCAACTCAGTGAGCTACATTAAAATGGGAGTAAACATTGGAAATTTCTGAAATAATAGAAACAGAAGTGGAAAAATGTGAAAAAAATCTACAGAGAGAATAATCTTTCAGGTACAAAAACAAATGATGCTAAAAATCAATGATATTACAGAAGACACTGATAAAAGAATAGATGAACTTTGAAAAATGATGGAAGGAAAAAAATGCCCAATATAGAAAAGAAATGGGATCCATAAAACAGTTACAAACAGAAATCCAAGACATCAAAACCTCCATTAAAAGTATATGAAAAAGGATAGAAAGAAGGAAAAGATAGAATTTCAGAGCTTGAACAAAGAATCACATCTAATGATCATGAAAAGAAACATCTTAAAAAACAGCAAGAGACCATTAAAAAGCAATCAAATAGCTACAAAATTAACCAAATAAGAATAAAAAAGAATTGATTGGAGTCAACAAGAAAGTTGGAGACAGTACAAATATTATTTTTAAAAAGTCTCACAAAACTCTTCATAGAAATGATGGCAGAAATCTCCTAAAGCATGGATAAAGATTTTGACATACAAATAAATGAAATACATAAAACTCCAAACACCCATGATCAAAACAAAACTATATCAACGCACATAAAATAATCAAGATTTTGGAAATTCAGCATGACAACAGAATATTAAAATCCCTTACAGAAAACAAACAGATCATTGATAAAGGAAAGCCCATCAGCCTATGACAGACTTCTTACTACAAATCTTCAAATCAAGAACTTGGACTGAAGCATTTCAAGTCCTCAAAGAAGAAAACTTCCAATGCAAATTGATGTTCCCTGTAAACTATCTTTCAAAATTAATGAACGTACAAGATACTTCAGTAACAAATAACAACTGAAGAAATTCATGACCACCAAATCTACCTTACAGAGTATGGACAGACATTTTAGACAGAGATAAAAGTGGCCACAATTCCAAGAATACCAACAGAAAGGAACCAACCGGCACTGTAAGCAATTAAACAGAGGAGAAACACAGAGAAACTAATACAGGAAAATTAACACGACAAAGATAAGCCAAAACACATCAGTCATAACCACCAATGTAAATGGGTTCAATTCACTAAACAAATGAAATAGATGGTCAGAATGAATCAATAAAAAGATAGAAAAAAATGTTGTGTACCAGAAACACATTTAACTCTAAAAGAAATCCATAGACTGAAAATCAGAGAATGGAAACAATCTTTTAGGCTACCAGAACATAGAGAAAAGTAGAGGTAGTTCTTCTGTTTGCAGCCAAAATAAAATTCAATCCAATGCTGATCAAAAGAATTCAAGGAGGTCACTACTTACTTTTGGGGGGAAAACATCAAGAGGAAGAGATAACAATCATAAATATGTATGCACCAAATACAGGAGCATCAAAATATATAAGACAATTATTAACATACATGCAAAATAAAATAAGCAATAATGCAATTATAATGGAAGACCTTAATATCCCATTGTCACAAAGAGACAGACCAATTACACACACACACAAAAAAAAAAAAACAGAAAAGAAATATGAGAACTGAAATAAACCTGTGAAAGAATGGACCTAGTAGACATTTTCAGTGTTCCACCCAACATCATTAGAATACACATTCTTCTCAGCTGCACTTGGGACTATCTCTGCAATAGACCATATATTAACCCTCAGAATATACCTAAGCAAATGAAAAGCAATTAAAATTATGCCATGCATTCTTTTCTGACTATAATGCAATGAAATTGGAAATTAATGGCAAAAGAACCATGAAAATTCATGGAAACACATGGAAATTAACTAACATTCCCCTGAACAAACAATGTATCACAGACTCAATAAAGAAGAAAATAAAAAATACCTACAACTAAATGAGAATGCAGATACAATACATTATGGGAAACAGTGAAAGGAGCCTAGGAAAATTTATAGCAGTGAATTTTCATGTGAGGAAAACAGAATGAATGAACACTAATAAACAACTTAATGTTACGCCTCAAGTTTCTAGATAAATAAGAGCAAGACAAACACAAAGCCCATACAAGATAGGAAATTATAAAGAACAGAGCAAAAATTAACACAATGGAGACCAAGAATTAATGAATTGAAGACTTATATCTTTGAAATAATAAATAAAATTGATAAACCCTTAGCCAACCTTACCAAAGAAAGAAAGAAAAAAGAATTTAGATTCATACACTGAGGAATGAAATGGGTGAAATCACATCAGAGTTCATGAAAATTCAAAAGATTGAAAGCTACTTTAAAATTTGTTACTCCCACAGGATGGAAAACACAGAAGAAATTGATAAATTCCTAAATATGTATAAAGTGCCAAAACTGAACAAAAAAGATATAAAAATTCTGAATAATCCATTATCAACTAGTAAGATTAAAATGTGACTAAAATCTTACCAACAAAGAAAAGCCCTGGTACTGAGAGATTCACTGCTAAGTTTTCAGGAAATTCAGAGATTTAATGTAAGAAGTCCTCAACACTTTAATAAAATTGAAAGGTAAGCAATACTCCCTAACTCATTTCTGGAAACAATCCTGATACCAAAAACCTGAAAAAGACCCAACCAAAAAAAAGAGAACTATATCCCAATCCACTAATGAATATAGATGTGGAAATCCTCAATAGGACACTAGCAGACAGATTAGAGAAAATCAAGAAGACTGTGGTTCAACATATGCAAATCAAAAATTGTAACACATCATATCGAAAGGGCCAAGCACAAAAATCACCTCATCATCTCATTAGATGCAGAAAAACTTTTGACAAAGTCCAGCACTCATTAATGATAAAAACTCTACAGAAAATCAGAATAATCATTACCTCAATCTGATAAAAGTCATCTATGATAAACCAACAGCCAATATCATACTAAATGAACATGCACTGAGAACTTTTACTCTAAAATCACAAAAAGATAAGGATGTGCACTATTACTACTCCTATTTAATATAGTCTTGGAAACATTAACCAGAGAAATTGGAGAAGAGAGAGAAATAAAAAAGAAAGGAAAAAGCTAAAATATCATTATTTGCAGATGAAAATACTCTACACAGAAGACCCCAAAAGCTTCACCAAAAGACTCCTAGATTTAAGAAACAAATTTAGCAGCCTAGCTGGATATAAAGTCAACACTCAAAAATCAATAGCATTCTTGTACACAAACAAAAAATTCACTAAGAAAGAAAGTAGGGAACTATACCTTTCATGATAACATCTAAAAATTGAAACACTTAGAAATCAACCTAGCAAAGGCAGTAAAGGATCTATATATCGAAAATTACAGTACTCTGAAAAAGAAGATCAAAAAAGATATCAGAAAATGGAAAGGTATCTATTGCTTATAAATAGAAAGAACCAGTGTAGTGAAAATAGCCATACTCCCAAACTTGTTGCCCAGATTTAATGCAGTCCCAACCAAAATATAATTAACATATCACACAGAACTAAAAAAAGCATTTCTAGAACTCATTTGGAAGCAGAAGATACTCAGAAGAGCGAAGATAGTCCTGGGCAACAGAGGTAAGGCAGGAGGCATCATAATCTTTGACTTGAGATTAATCTACAAAGCTATGGCAATGAAATCAACATAGTATTGGAAAAATAAAAACAGACCTGTGGAAAAGTGGGTCAGGTTAGAAGATGCAGACACAACTCCAAACTCACTCAGCCATGTTACTTTGATAAAGGTGTCAAACATGTTCAAAAGGAAAGAGAACATGGGATGATGGAAGGGAAAAGGAAAAAAAAAATATATATATATATATATATACATATCTCTTAACTATTAGTTATACTACTAATTGCTATTATTTCATTGAAAAGAAAGGCTTGTGTCTGCATTGTTTGATCAATTTTTCATGCCTGTATCTTATGAGCAACTACCTTGAGCTACCCATGTGCAATGTACTAACAATTGTCACTCTCCTACAGGCTTGTTTTGAAATTTTATGCTATAATTTGTTTTTTCTTTAAAATAAAAAAGTAATGCTACTTTTACATAAGATTGAAATTATATTCCCATTTCACCATAGGTAGTTAAATGCACTACTACCACAGGAGATACATCTCAGTACGTGTCACAGACACCACATCAGGAATGCTAAGTTTTGCTGCAAAACTAAAACCTATCAAAATTTATTTCCTTTGTTAACAAAGTTTTGCTCTTTCTTCAGCTTCTTGTCCTCTGAAGGAAAACAAGGTCTCTAATACATTTCTTCTTCATTCTTTAACCTGGGCTTTCTGTGAAGAGTGTGTATCTCCATGGCAAAAGGAAAAGAGATGTGGCAACCAGTTTCTAAACAATGATTTTGAAAGGTTCTTGTTCTTTGGCTTGCATGATATAGGCAAATGTTTAGAAGGCAAGGAAATGCAGTCTTAAGTGTTTGATCCTGGAAGGGCAGTGCCAGAGCCCTGGCAGGAGGTCTATATTTCCACGTTTTCTCTTTCATCATGTCTCTTGATTTCAGAAGTATGTTGAAAATGTAGTGTTATAAGCTGTTACTGTTACTACTGTTACTACTGCTTGAAGACTGAACTAAAATCCCATCAGTACCATCAGCAACAACTCAAAACTAGGGATCCACTACTTTAGGTCAGTGTGCAATTTATATTAAAGCATAGACATTTGTTTGTGAAAACCATATGCATGAGTGATGGCAACTGATACATACTATGACATGAATAAACTTCAAACATTATGATAAAAGTAATCCTGTCATAATGGATGACACATTGTTTGATTCCATTACTGTGAATTGTTCAGAATAAGCAGATCTATATGGATAGAAATTTGGGATGGAATTTCTACAGATGAAATTTGGCATGGAAGATGTACAGTAATTACAAATGGCATTATACTAATTTTAGTAGTGCCAGTACTTTTTTAGTAAGTTACTATAATAAGAGTAATTTTGTAACAGTTTTTATAGTAAAAATGTCTAAGTTTATAGAAGATTCCTAAGTCTGTAAATAGATACCGATCTGTTGAATTTTATACTTAAAATAGGTGACCTGGATAGACTATAAATTATATCTCAATATTTCATTGTAAAACTACTATCTATTCTAGTGAATTTCATACACTGTCATGCAGATCTTTGACCTGATCATTGATGTCTAAAAATGATAATTTAAATGAAATAGCTTTTATCTAAAAATTTTTATCTAAAAATAATCAGATAGAAAACAGTTTAAATGGATTCTTAAACTATTTGAAGAACGTCAGTTTCTTTTCTCAAAGACCACATATTCCTATGGAGGTGAATCATTACTCATTAAGAGGCTATTAAAAAATAGCATAGATTTGTGTTGAGTCCCCTAAACAATTCAGTGATCTGTCTTCAATGTTATGAACTTATTTTGCTGTGAGGTTCAGAATGGTATATATGAGAGGAGAGGTTAATTATTCTTTAATCAGTTAATAATATTTCTCCATTTATTTGAGGAACTGTCAAGAATATCATTTGACTTTTCTCCCAGCATCAATGAGAATCTAAAATTCTCTAAAGCTGATCAACACTGGCTTATTTACTTAAAAAAAAAAAAAAGGAGAAGGAAAAGGAGAAGGAAGTGGTATGGGAGAAAGAAGGAAGGAAGAGAAGGAGAAGGAGTAGAAAGAGATTACCTTCTTCCTTTGAATTAAAGGAACTGACAGTCTTTGAAGATTTTAGTCCTTGGCCAGCTCCAAGGCAGGCAGCAAGGGCGCGGGGCAAGGTCTGGAAGAGAAAAAACAAGTCATTGCATGGCAGCAGGAAGGACCACAGCCTTCCTTCTTTCCCATTTTATTCCATCTAGGCTACATTCAAGCTGGGACCTTCATCCTCGTAAGACCATTATCCACACTCAGAACTATGCCAAACCAATCAGTGTGTTAATTCAGTAACAGAAGCCCATGATCCAGTATCACATACCCACTATCCAGTAGTCATCCTCACAAGCCCCACCTGTGAGCACATGACGATTTGGGAGGGTCTAGACATAACCTATAACACACTCCAAATGTGGATTACTTAAAATGTGTAACATCAATGCTATATCGGATATAAGGGGAAATGTTGGCTGAACTCAGAAGTAACACTATCACATCCTATTATTTCTTTTTTACCCATATTTTTTAGGATTCCAAAATTGGTCAACTTCAGTTTTTGAAATGTTTGTCTTACTTTTGCTATTTGGTCTTGCAAATGGTATTAGAGAATAACTAAATATGCTTTGAGTTATGAGTTATACTTCCCACCTGTAACATTTTATCATGTGAGTTTTTAATTACAATGTTATAATTGTCTTATAATAAAATTGAATTTCTTGATTTTGTTTAATATATTTCAGCACATCTGTAGAATTCTTTTTGCTATCTCCAAAATAAGGAAGAAAGCGGTTCCATCATCTGGGTGTACTCTCTCATATTATCTCATTTTATTTGCACTCATAATTTCTGAAAAGTTCTCATATTTCCCCCACCACTGTAGTAATATTTCAAGATAATTCATATAAGTGGAAGCACATTATGTGTATAACTTTTTGAAACCAACTTCTTTCACTCAGCATGTCACTGAGATTTAACTAAGTCATGTATCTCAATAGTACACTCATTTTGTCCCTTGGCAATATTCCATTATATATATATTCCACATTTATCAACCTCATTATTAGAAGCCACTTCAAGGTGATCATGAGTAAAGCTGCTGTAAGCAATTAAATAGAGCTTTGTGGGTGAGTGTGAGTGATAAGTCTCTTGGAATATGCCAAGAATGGGTTTGTTGGATCACATATTAACTCTATTAAACTTTAGAAAATAACCGCTACTACCTAGGTTTAGCTGGTCCATGTTGCATTCTTAGAAGTAATATATTGAGATTCCAACTAATATTCCAACTTTATTGTCCCTGCCACATAATAAACTTGGTACTGAGATGTACATTGTCAGCTTGACTGTGAGTCTGGCTTCCTTTTCTATTCTACTTTTTAAAATTAGTTTTATTGAAAGATGCCTAGAAAATTGGCAAATTGCCCTCTTCTTGGTGTGTCCATGAAGATGGTTGCAGAGATGATTGGTGTTTGGATCAGTGAATAGAGTGGGCAGGATCTACTCTGAGTGTGGGTGGCACCATCCAAAAGGCTGGAGTCTGGTTGGGACAGGAAAGCTGAAGAACAGGAAAGTTTGCCTGCACTTCCAGACCAGGCTTTGTGAGCATTTATTGTTCCATCCATCACCCTGGAACACCTCACCCCAAATTCCTCAACCTTTAGATACACAGTTGTCACAGTGACTCTCCATAGCTTCCAGCACTTCTGCCTCACACTGATTGCTTTTGTTCTGCGGCTTCTGTTTAGTTTCCTTGATGGAGCAGTTACTGGTTCCCTCACCTCTCCAGCCTGCAAATGTTCATTAGAGACCCATTCAGCATCTGATTGTGTAAGCCCATGGAATGAATTCATTCCCAACTGGGTATTTGACAATGCATGTTCTTTATGTTCTCTTCTTGGGAGTTTACCTTGGCTGATACACTTTCTTAGCCTCATTTTTCATATATGTCAAATGAAAACATATATATATATATATATATATATATATATATATATATATGAGAAAGAATAATACATTTAAAATATCTGTTTTGGATAATATTTTATACTAATTGTCAATTCTTATTTTAAGGACTATCAATGATTTATACTTTAAACATCCCTAAAGCAGTTTTTTTAGCCTTGCTGAAATGTGTGGGAAGAGTTTTAACATGATTTACCATATTTTATCAAGTTCTTGTTTAATTCAGAATAACTAAATATTGTTAACATACTTCAGAATCTAAACTTGGAGGTGTCAGATATAACTGTGAAAGGTCTACAAGTTTTAGGAATTGAAAATCAAAATAAAATATATTTGAACAGTAAATAAGTGAGGAATTGGATCTGATGAGATCATCACTATCTCATATATTCAAGTTGCAAATATTTCACTAGGCTTCAGAATTAAATATATCTTCTTTTCTGTAAAAATATAACTGTGTCTCATCTCTTGTTTCATGAGGAAAACTCATAAATTAAGAGCTGAAAATATACTAACCAGAAGGTCTATACATTTTCTCACTTCAGGTGATCAAGAAGGGGAAAATTCCACCTCATCATTTTGTCCTCTTGATCTGAATAGCAAATTCTAAATTCTGCATGGGAAACAAAGACATCACGTGAAGTATACTCTAGAGATGCTTACTTCAGGGTCAAGTAAGAAAACAGTCTTTATATAACCAATTCATTGGTACAAGATATTGCATATGATAAATACTTCACTCTACTTATTTAAAGACTGATTTTCCTTTATATTTCTGTAGTTTTGTCATTTACAAATAAAATGTTGTTAGAAGAAATTTGCCACAGTGCATTATAGGACCCAAAATTTACTACTTCCACTTGGACAACACAGTTTCATACAACTTTTCATTTACTTTATTTTAAAATCCATTTTCAAATTTTTTAGAAATGATCACCACCTTGGTTATGAGAATTCCTGAATTTTAACCATGATACTAGATTTACTTTTTCTTTATCTTATCTTTCCTGATGTCCTCCTATATTTTAGTTTAGCTTAAAATTTTGTCATTCAGAACTTGTCACCTGATTGCAGAAACATTGAATAGTCTTTTTAAAGTAGGAATCGTTGCCTATAGAAACTACATATACTTCTAATATTTTGTAGGAAAATGTTCTGCTTCAGGTTTTCCATTTCACATCTTCTACAAGGCATCTCTGCTGTTTTGAGAAAAGAAAAATATGGATTTAGAATGTGAAATTGTAGGTTGGGGTATAGTTCTGCAATTTATTGTCCACTAACTCTTGGTCTAATACCAAAACTAATTTAATCATAACTAATAATATAAAATATATAAAATATATAAAAATATATATAAAATATATAAAAATATATGTCTCTCCTACACTACTGTACATGGTATCATATATACCAACATATGCTATAAATGCAGGTATTTTGTATGTGTGGGTATAATCATTAGAATAATGATTGGCAAGTATATCTTAAATTTTAGTTGCCAATTACCTGTACTTGTGTTCCAAATTACTCTTTATGGGCCTATTTGTTGCCTAGAATTTTACAAATGTTCTGTAGTTGATAGAAGAGGACATATGTTGAGGTTGTTTGAATTCAAAATCTTAAGAGTTTGAAGCTGGAGATGGAAATGGCTGGGTACTGAAAAGGAGGTAAAGACAATCACAGATAAACAATTAAAAAAAAACGATGCCACTAGATATTTATGTGATTGATATATTTCAAAAATCGTGTTTTGAGAACATTTATCAGACATAGACTCAATAGTCCCTCCTTACACTACTTGATGTGCATGGGCAGTGAGTTGAACCAATACTCATCAGTTTGGAATATGTTATTTCTCCTTCTTTCCAAATTTTCTCATTCAAATAGATTTTCAGATAACCTCAATCTCATTAGATCTTCAAAGTACTCTGTCTTTTATGTAATTTATGATGGAGATGGAATCTATGTAAAGTTAATATGTAATTGAAAAAATAAGATTAGAATGAACAAAAACTTCAGATTTGTAGTTTTAAAATGCCTTATTACAGCAGGTCAAGTAATCAGAAAAAGTAATAAAATCAAGATATCAGAAAATTAGACTGCATGTGTTTCCCAGAGCATTATCGGTGAGCAATATGGGCTCAGCTTTGGTTAGAGCCTATGATGCTAACCTGAAAACTAAATATGCATTTGTAATGAATAGACAGAAAAAAACAAACATGCAAATCTATTTCTACTTTCAACATTTATGTTTTTTTCAGTAGAAAAAAGGAACAGAGATCCCCAAACCCAGCCTTTTTGGGACTGCTGTGCCTAGCCATCGGTGAGCAGAGGAGGGGCTAGGCTAGATCTGGGGTGCCTGCATCAGCCTCCCCACATGTCTGGAGAACTGTGGATATCTCAGCCAGCAGGGAGGGATCGCAGGTTCCGGAGGCACCACGGCCTGTGGTGAGTGCTCAGCGCACTCTGCCCAAATCCCAATCTTCTGGGTGCAGTGAAGTGGAGAAGTGGGTTTGAGGCCTCTAGATCCGCCTCCCCATCCTGGCTGCACTTGGAAAACTGCTGAGCTTCCAATGGGTGGGTGGGCCCATGCTGTGCCTAGCCATCAGTGTGAATAGGAAGGGCTGGGAAGATCTGGGGCACCTGCATCGGCCTCCCTGAGTGTCTGGAGGATTGTGGATGTCTCCACGGGCAGTGAGCATCGCGGGTTCCGGAGGCCCTGCAGCCTGTGGTGAGTGCTCAGTGCACTCTGCCCAGAGCCCAGGCTGTTTGGATCCCTCCAGGCTTCCAGCTGCAGTGAAGTGGAGAGGTGGGTTTGAGGCATCTACATCCTATCTGCCATTGGAGAGCTGTGGAGCTTCCAACGGGCAGGTGGGTGCACAGTGTCTCTGAGGCCCAGCTTGTCTGGAACAGCGGAGTTCTGAGCAGGCAGAGGAGGGCCATTGGTTCTGCATGCCCAGTGGCTTGGGATAGCGTGGTGCCAGAGTCTCAGTAGCTGCAAACATAGAAGGGGATTTCCAACAGATCCTGAGGAAGCTTTCAAATAACACTTGAAACACAGAAATATAGGAAAATGACAAAATGAAAGACCAAATTACAACCTCAAATTTCCAGCCCATCTCAAGAAACCCTAGGAGCAATGTATCTAGAAAAAAATATATGCCATTCACCTCAAATATTGGACAAAATAGCTACTGAAATTAACAAGCAACTCCAGGATGCTTTAAAGAAATCCAAACTCAAAATAATCTCCCAGGTACAAGAAGAAATAATAAAAGAAATGAAAGAGATTCTGAATATATCTAAAGAAAACACAGATAAAAAATTGGAGGAACTAAACAAAAAGATAGAATCCCTAGATGAGCAATGTAAGAAACAAACAGAATACATAATGCAGATGCACAGAGATATACAGGAAATAAGAAACTCCACTGAAAGTTGTAAAAACCGCCTTAATGAAAGTGAAGGTAGAATTTCAGACCTTGAAGACAGGATTGCAGCTAGTGAACAGGAAAGGAAAGATCTTTTAAAAATAACAAGGAATCAGGAAACAACAATTCAACAACTGTAAGATGATGCAAAGAAGAATAACATAAGAATGATAGGGATTAATGAAAAAGAAGGAGACAACATAAAGGATGTCAAGAGGATATTTAGAGAAGCAATAGCTGAAAATTTCCAAAGCATGAGATCAGAAAGCGACATCAGGATCAGTTAAGCATATAGAACTCCAAATAGTCACAACCAAAGTAAAACTACACCCAGACATATAATAATCACCATCCCAGAAATCCAACACAAGAATAGATTATTAAAAGCTGTCAGAGAGAAAAGACAGATCACTTATAAAGGAAAACCTATCAGAATCACAGCAGACTTCTCAGCACAAACAATAAAGTCAAGAAGAGCATGGAGTGAAGTATTCCAGATCCTAAAGCAAAATGATTTCCAACCTAGACTGCTGTATCCTGCAAAACTATCATTCAAAATTGATGGTGAAATACGATACTTCCATGACAAAGAACAGCTGAAGAACTTCATGAACACCAAACCAACCCTGCAAAAAATATTGAAAGACAGTTTAGATGCACAAAGGAAAAAAACCACTAGGCAAAGCAGATAATTAAACAGAACAGAAAGATAAAGATGCAACAGCAGAGAGATAACATGTCAACAATAAACCAGCATTTAACAGTAATAACCATTAATGTAAATGGTCTCAATGCAACAATCAAAAGAAACAGACTAGCAGAACAGATCAAGAAACAAAATCCAACCATATGCTGTTTACAGGAAACCCATCTAACCCAGAAGGATACTCACAGACTGAAAGTCAAAGGATGCAAAACAACACTTCATGCAGCAGGAATCCAAAAAAAGGCAGGAGTAGCCATTTTGTTTGCAGACAACGTGAACTTTAAACCAACAATAATCAGAAAGGACAAAGAAGGTCACTACATACTTGTAAGGGGAAAACTCCAAGAGGAAGAGATAGCTATCTTAAATATATATGCACCAAACTCCAGAGCACCCAGTTATATAAAACAACTATTAACAGAAATGAAAACTCAAATTATCATTAACACAATTGTAACAGGAGTCCTTAATACGCCATTGACACCAAGGGACAGATCAACCAGACAGAAAATGAGCAAAGAAATAACAGAACTGAATTACACCTGCGAACAAATGGATTTGATAGACATATACAGAATGTTCCACCCAACAACATCAGAATACACATTCTTCTCAGCAATACATGGATCATTCTTTTCGATAGACCATATATTAGCTCACAGAACATATTTTAACAAATGCAAAAGAGTTGAAATCATCCCTTGCATGTTATCGGATCATAGCGCACTGAAATTAGAAATTAATGATAAAAGATACTGCAAAAATCCTGCAAACACATGGAAACTGAATAATGCACTCTTGAGTAATCATTGGGTCACAGAAGAAATCAAAGAAGAAATTAAACAATACCTACAAGAAAATGAAAATGCAGATACAAATTACCGGAATTTGTGGGATGCAATGAAAGCCATCCTCAGAGGAAAATTTATTGCACTGAGTCCCCACATCAGGAAAACAGAAGAAATACAAATAAATAATTTGATACTACCCATCAAACAGCTAGAAAAAGAAGAGCAAGTCAAGCCCAAAGCCAAAAGAAGAGAGGAAATTATAAAAATCAGAGCAGAAATCAATGCAATAGAGACTAAGAAAACAATCTAAAGAATCAACGAATCAAACAGTTGGTTCTTTGAAAGAATAAATAAAATTGATAAGCCCCTAGCCAACCTTATTAAAATAAGGGAAGAAAAAGCTCAAATTCATGCAATAAGAAATGAAAAAGGTGAAATCACTACAGACCCAATAGAAATAAAAAAGATCATCAACACCTATTTTGAAAACCTCTACTCTCAAAAGTTTGATAACACAGAAGAAATAGACAGATTCCAAGAAACATATGAAGTACCAAAGCTAGATCAAGAGGATGTAAAACTGTTGAATAACCCAATCTCTGTTAATGAAATTGAAAATGTAATTAAGTCCTAACCCAACAAGAAGAGCCCAGGTCCAGATGGATTCACTGCAGAATTCTACAAGAAATACAAAGAAGACCTAATGCTGACACTCCTCAAACTATTCAATAAAATTGAAAGGAAAGTAATCCTTCCTAAGTCATTCCTGGAAGCAAATATTACTCTAGTACCAAAACCTGAGAAAGACCCAACTAAAAAAGAGAACTATAGACCGATCTCCCTAATGAACACAGATGCAAAAATCCTCAATAAAATATTGGCAATAGGATGCAGCAAATCATCAAAAAGGTTATACACCATGACCAAGTGGGATTCATCCCAGGAATGCAAGGATGGTTCAACATACGCAAATCAATAAATGTAATCCACCATATCATTAAAGCCAAAAATAACACTCACATAATCATTTTTATAGATGCAGAAAAAGCCTTTGATAAGGTCCAACATTTATTCATGATAAGAACTTTACAGAAAATTGGAATAGATGGTCTTTACCTCAGTATAATAAAGGCCATTTATGACAAACCAACCACCAGCATCATACCAAATGGCCAAAAATTGAAAGCCTTTACTTTAAAATCAGGCACAAGACAAGGATGTCCTTTATCACCACTCCTATTTAATATAGTACTGGAAGTACTAGCCAGAGCAATTAGGCAAGGGAGAGAAATAAAAGGGGTATAGATAGGAAAAGAAGAAGTTAAAGTATCATTCTTTGCAGATGGCATGATACTCTATATAGAAGGCACACTAAACTCCATGGAAAGACCCTTAGATACAATAAATAATTTCAGTAATGTGGCTGGATACAAAATCAATACTCAGAAATCAATAGCATTCCTATACACGAACAACAAAATCACAGAGAGGGAAATAAGAGAAACTACACTCTTCACATTAGCAAGCAAAAAAAGAAATATTTAGGAATTACTCTTACAAAAGAAGTGAAAGTCTTATACAATGAAAATTATAATACACTGAAAAAAGAAATTGATCTCGGAAAGACATCCCTTGCTCATGGATAGGAAGAATAAACATTGTGAAAATGGCCATTCTCCCAAAACTGTTATACAGATTCAATGCAATCCCAATAAAAATACCATCAACATACCTTATAGATCTAGAGAAATCACTCCTAAATTTCATCTGGAACAAGAAGAGACCTAGAAAAGCAAAGGCAATTCTAAGCAGCAAAGACAAAGCAGGAGGCATCACAATCCCTGACTTGAAGTTATACTACAAAGCAAAAGTAGTAAAATCAACATGGTATTGGAATCAAAACAGAGCCGAAGATCAATGGAATAGATTAGAAGATACAACAACAACAACTACAACCACACTCAACCACCTTATCTTTGATAAGGGAGCCAAGCAGGTTCACTGGAAGAACGACAGTCTCTTTAATAAATGGTACTGGAAAAACTGACTCTCCATTTGCCAAAAACTAAAGCTAGACCCATGTCTATCACCATGTACTAAATTAAAATCTAAATGGGTCAAAGATCTGAATATTAAAACAGAAACACTAAATCTACTGGAAGACAAATTGGGTAGAAACCTTGAAGACATAGGAGTAGGTAGAGAATTCATGAACAGGACTCAAATTGCACAGGAAATACTTCCCAGAATCAATAACTGGGACCACTTCTTATTAAAAAGTTTCTGCATGTCAAAAGAAATCTCCAGCATAGTGAAAAAAAACCCCACAAAATGGGAAAAGATTTTAGTGAACTCTCTCTCAGACAAGGGACTCTTGTCTAAAACATATAAAGAATTTAAAAAAAAAAAACTCAGACCCCCAAAATTCAAAGATCCAATCCAAAAATGGGCATCTGAGATGAATACACACTTCTCAGATGAAGAAATTCAAATGGCAAATAAATACATGAAAAAATGTTCATCATCATTGGTCATTAGAGAAATGCAAATTAAAACCACACTGAGATACCATCTCACTCCTGAAAGAATGGCCAGAATCAAGAAAACCAACAACAACAAATGCTGGAGAGGCTGTGGGGAAAAAGGAACTGTCCTACACTGTTGGTGGGAGTGTAGACTGGTGCAGCCTTGTGGAGGTCAGTCTGGAGATTTCTCAAAAATCTGGGATTGGAAGTCCCATTTATTCCAGCTATTCCACTTCTAGGCATATTCCCAGAGGAATTGAAGCATCATACCACAGTGATATATGCGCACCTATGTTTATAGCAGCACAATTTATAATCACCAGATCTTGGAAACAACCCAAGTGTCTATCAACTGAGGAATGGATAAAAAAGTTTGGTATTTCTATACAATGAAGTATTATTCAGCTATAAAGAAGGATCACATTGAGATATTTATCAATAAATGGGCGCAGCTTGAGACCATACTCATAAGTGAAATAAACCAATCTCACATGTGTGAATACCGAATAGTTTCCCTAATGTAAGTAATGATTGAAATATATAAAAATATGTGGTAATCATGATTCCCCATTATGTGGCCTTGAAGCCTTATAAAATTTTCACTTACTAATTGGAAAGGCTATATTCTGGGCTTCTTGATATGGAAATATTTGAAGCTATAGTATATGAAGTTTTATTCAAATATTTCAAGGAAAAAGACAGACACTATGGTAACTACTGTTAAGTAGGGTTATTTTTGGTGAAGCACTAGGTTGCTGAAACAATCATGCTTTGACCTGTATTGTTATATTGTTATGTCCTGTTTTATCTCAATCTCTCCCTTATTCTTTAAAAAAAAATATTTAGTTATTTCTTATGTTTGTTTTAATTAAGGGGAAAATTTTAAAACATTAGCAGGATATATTAAAGTAACTTTTTTGATTTCCTATTAACTTTATTTGAAATCCTGTAATACTCCCACTATCTTGTTTTGACTGATTAGACTCTGTTCCGTTCTGTATGATAGTATCAAGTTTGAAGGTATAGGCAACTACTTTGAAGGCAATAAGATTCACTATGATGCCCATTCTGGTTTGACTATTATCTTCTTTTGAAGTCCTGTAATGTTTACAAGGTTTAGGTTTTATTGGTCTTGTTCTCTACTGTTTTGTTCAACTTTATAATATCTAATGAGATAGACAATTCTTTTTAAGGAAACAGGAGACATTGTTGATAACCATTGTTGATAAGCTTGTACTCTGTTTTACATCATGTGCTATGTCTATCCTTGGTTTTGACTGGCAGCTCTGTTTTGCCATATTTGACTTTATTCTCTGCCCCCCCAAAAAGTAATAAGAACTAAGGAGTAATAAAACCCAAAATGTGTAAATTTTGTTGTAAAAAAGAGAGGGGAAAAAAAGAGCTCTAAAGAATACAACAGCAAGTGGGTTTAGGGGTGTTAAATAGCTGACTATATCAATGTTTTTGGTTGAATCATTGAACACAACTGTTTGCAGTCTCTCTGTTTGAATGTCCACTTCGTATGCTTTGATACTGTGATTTGAGCAACTATCTCTAAGATGATAATATGTAATCTATTAACTGGTGATTTCTTACTTTTTTGTTTTTTTGTAGTTCTGTATTACTTGTATCCTTACACCGCTTTTTTTTGTTTTGTGTTTTTCTCTTTTTCCTTTTAAATAAAATTTTTTTAAAAAAGAAAAAACGAACAGAGACAAAAATAAAATTTAATATTCTCTGGGATAAATTTTAAAGAACTTAAAAATTATGTATCATGGCCTCAAAGTATTGAGAAATATACTATTGATATACATGAAAATATACTATTAATATGTCAAATGTTATAGTATAATCATCTATTAAATTCTTGATTCATAATATGAATTGCAGAACATTAAATTGATCTCATTCATGATATAATCTAAGAAAGTATAAAAAAGAATAATAATATTTTTACCTCAGAAAACTTACCCACCCTTACAAATTTTAACATATAAAAGGCAAGTTCAATAAACAGTACTTACAGAAAGGAAAATATAGCTCCTCATCAAAGTTATGAACATGTAAATTATCACTACCAATCCAAATCCAATATACTTTTGATATGTTATTATTCACTAATCAAAACAAGTACTTTTACAAAATGATGGTTTTAAATATAGATGCAGCAGGGAGAGTCACTTCAGCAAAATGTCACACTTGGAAGATACAAGAAATTCTAAAACACACAGTCAGAGGCAGACACACACATACTTACCTGAACAAACTTTATGAGCATTTTGAAAAATAGTCAAAGAATTACATTGACAAACAAGTGCCAAATCAAGAAAAATAACTTTCCAAGATTACCACAATGTGTGCTAATATTTTTCTTTCCCTGGCCTTACTGTCAAGAAGAGTAATAATTTTTATGTTTAGCAGTAGTAGCTAGTGCCTATCTTTCTCATTCAATAGGAGGAAGCAGAAAATATTTGCAAGTAAACATTTAGCCTATTTTAACCAGGGTAGTGGGCAACTGAAAGACTAATGGAAGTAAATATATATCTCTGCTTCTCTCAGTTCCTATAAAACAGGATAAGCAGCCACATTGTTCTGGAAACCTGTGTGTTTGGGCACAGCTACAAGGAGTAAATGGTATGTCCGGTTGGGGTGCAGAACAGGAATCTAAGGCTGAGGGCCTCACTTTGAGAAATTTAGACATTAAAATGCAGCCACACGATTTAGGTGTGCAGAAGACATGAAATGGGCCAGGTAGACAGGGTCAGGGGAGTTCTCAAAAGACCTTAAACTTGCACCTTAGCATGATTCCTCTTAGGCCTGGATAAACCCTCACTAAGGAGACTAGACATATTCCAGCACAAAACCATGCTGCAAAAAGGGGTACTTCTTGTACTCTCCACCTCCTTTTTCATCCTCTTACCTCTGAGTAACTACTTTGATTAATTAAGAATTTCCTTGCTGTTTTTTAACTGCTAGCACTCAAAATAGTCTCTCTGGAAACATAGTCAAACGTGAATGAAAAGTAATATTTGTTCTATGAAATGTTTTTAAAAGTCTCAAAACAAAAGGAGTGTTACAACCTAAACAAAAACTAGTGAAAATAAAACCCCAAAGAATGAGGAAGATCTGATTTCCAGTCACTCTACTGTAGCAATTATATGTCCAATCTTTGACAGAATTCATAAAATATATAAAACCAGGAAATACAAATAATAAAAGGGAAAATAGATCAAAATTATGCCTGTGTCTAAATATCTGAGCCAAATGCAATAACATTTTAAATTGTTTGTCTTAAATATTCTAGAAGAAATAAAACATAGACAAAAAACTAAAGAAAAACCAAGAAAATAATATATAGTATAACCTAAATAGTACATCAAAGTGTAGTTATAAAATGAAACCAAAAAGAAATGATTGAGCTAAAAATCACAGCAACTGTACTGAAACATTCTTCAGAGTATTTACCAGAAGATTGAAGATGACTGAGGGAAGCATTAGTAAACCTGGAGAGAGGAAGATTGAAATAAATAAGCATAGACAGCAACAAAAATACAGATTGAAAGAGATTAATGGATTGTAAGTGATGTGTCTATTGACAAAGGTTAGAAAACATTTTAAAAGAATGTGGAATACATACTCAGTGGAATACTTCATCATAAGGAAGGATATGTTTGAGATTTTTACAGAAAAGTGGATGGCCTCAAGACCATAATGATAAGCAAAATAAATCAGATACGGAAGATTAAATAGTACATGTTTTTCCGTATGATAAACTCAAAATTCAAATAATATTACAAGTAGAATAGCGATAATAAGAAAGAAGAAGATAGACTTTGTACAGACAGAAGAGGTTCTGATGAGGGAAAATGGGGGAGCATAGAAAAACAGAAGCAAAAACAATTAAAATGAGATATACATAGTACCAGTTCCCAAGATGAATGTAACTATTACGTATCATCATACACTAACTTTAAAAGATGCTAAACAAATATTACAAGTGAACAACAATGTTTCTTAGACATTCTCAAAAAATTTAAGATGGAGAAATAGCCCTTAATTCATACTTTAAGGCCCAGACCATTCTAATACCAAAGCCAGAAGATATCATGAAAAAAGAATGCTACAGACTAATATCCTTAAGAAGGTTGATGCCAAAATCTTTAAGAAAATAGCATCAAATCAAATTTAGCAACATATTAAAAGGACAATACAGCAGGAGCAAGTGCATTTATTACATTTTAAGGAAATTTCAACATTGAAAAGTATCTGAAAATGAAAAGATGATCATTTCCACAGAGTCCAAAAAGTTGCCAGGCAAATTTCAACACCATTTCATGATGAAAAAATTTAAATACTGAGAAAAAATAGAAAGTTCCCCAACTTGAGAAGAGTCATGCATGAGAAACATACTTAGTAAAAAAATGAAACAGTTTATTTTATGGAAAAAATGGTAAAACAGAATTTCATAACAAAATACTATATGGATAAGAATAGTTAATACTTTGAACATTTTCACCTTCAAAGTAGTTACTCAGAGTAGAATTTATGGGCTTAAAATTTCTCCAATTAATATTATCACAAGTCTTCCTTTTCAATGAACTGAGAGACAATAATAATATAGCTAACTTGCATTTTTCTCCCTTTTCCCTTCCTTCTTTTCCCATCTGAATTCTTTTTTCCTTTTAAATAATTTCTTCCAATTTCACAATATCTATTGTACATTGTAAATATTATGTACTCTTTTGATTTCTCATACCAGGGAGAAAATAGAATGATTGCATATGTGAGTGTGATTTATTTCACTTACAACTATGATTTTAAGTTGCATCTGTTTACCTATAAAGTCTCAAGTCTATCCTTCTTTATGGCTGAGTAGTGCTCTATTGAAAAAAATGCAACATATTTTTTATCTATTCCTCAGTTGATAAGCATTGGGATTGTTTCCAAGATTTATCTATTAAAAATTATTCTTCCATAAACAAACATTAAGTACAAACATATCTCTGTGGTATGATGTTTTTAATTTTCCTGGGAAGACACCAGAAGGAGAATAGCTGGGTTAATAATTGGAACTTTTAATCCTAGTTTATTGAGGAATCTCTACATTGCTTTCCACAGTGGTTGCATCAGTATACACTCCCACCAGCAGTGGCCACACAGCCCAGTCACCATTTGTAATTGGTTGATTTCTTGATGATAGTCATTTTTTCTGTGGTGAAATGGAATGTTAATGTTGTTTTAATTTGCATCTCTGAACTGTCCAATGAAGTGTGCATTCATCTCAGGTGCCTATTTTTGGATTGGATCTTTCAATATGGGTATATCTGAGTTTTTGCAAGTCTTATATATTCTAGATATAAGTCATTTGTCTGAGTGACAATTGGCTAACAATTTTTCTCAGTCTATGAGTTATCTTTTTCCTCTGTTGGTGATTTATTTTGATATACAAAAGCTTTTTAATAAGATCACATCCCAGTTGTTGATTCTTTGAAGTATTTCTCATGCAGTTTGGGTTTTGTTCATGAAGTCTCTGCTTACACACATGTCTTCAGGATTTCTGCTTAGTTTCTCATCTAGTAGATTTACTGTTTTCTGTTTCAACATTTAAATCTTTGGTCCATTTTGAATTAAATTTAGGGCATGATGATAGACAAGGGTCTAGTTTTACTGTTCAGTATACAGAGAGTGAGTTTTATCATCACCATTTATCAAAAGGCCATCTTTCTTTCAGTGAACATCTTTGGTCCCTTTGTCAAAGATAAGGTGGCTGAGTGTATTTGTAGTTGTGTCTGCATCTTCTAATTTGTTCCATTGCTCCTCAGATGTTTGCTGTTGTTTTTGTATTTTTTTGTTTTATTTTTGCTTTTTGGCCAGTACCATGCTGATTTCATCACAGTAACTTTAGAGTATAATTTCAAGTCAGGGATTGTGATGCACCCTTCCATTCCTTTTGTTGTCCATGATAGCCTTTGTTATTGTATGTATCTTCTGTTCACAAATACATTTTAGGAATATTTTTCTCTATCTCTGTGAGGTATACTAATGGTATTTTGACTGGGATTGTATTAAATCTCTATAACAATTTATTTTGACAATATGACTGTTTTCTTTATGTTGCTTCTTTTTATTCATGAGCAAGAGATGTCTTTACATTTTCTGATATCCTTTTTGATCTCCGTTTTCAGAATACTATAATATTCAGTATAGATTTTTAATTTCTTTGTTAGATTGACTCCTACATATTTCATTTTTTGGGCACTGTTTTGAAGGATGTGTTCCTAATTTCCCTTAGTGAGATTGCTTTTGTGTATAGGAATGCTATTGATTTTTGAGTGTTGACTTTCATATAGTTAGGCTACAGCGTTTTATTGTTAAATCTAGAAGTCTTTTGGAGGAGTTTTTGAGTCTGCTATGTAGGGCTTCAAGTTTTCTGTGAATAATAATAATAATTTAACTTCTTCCTTCTTCTTTCTTATTTTTATTTTATTTTTCTCTATTGACTAATTGCTCTGGTTAATGTTTCCAGAAGTATATTTAATAAGAATGCTAGTGGTAAAGATCCTTATCTTGTTTCTGATTTATTTATTTAGGCCCTGGGGATCAAACTCATGAGCTTGCACTTGTCAGTTAGGCATTTATACCACTGAGCCAAACCCCCAGCTTTTAGAGTGAAAGCTTTTAAATTTTGACCATTTAGTATGATGTTGCTTTGTTATAGATGGATTTTATCAGGTTGATATAATGACCATATATTCCAATTTGCTATAGGGTTTTCATCATGAATGAGTGCTGTATTTTGTCAAAAGTTTTTCTACATCTATTGAGATGATCATGTGATTTTTGTTACTGGATCTGTTGCTATGGTGCCTTATGTTTATTGGAGTGTGTATGTCAAGCATCACAATATTTCCTGGATGAATCCGTCTTGGTCTTGTACAGTCTTCTTGTTGATTTGTTGTATTCTGTTTGCTAGTATTTTACTGCTAACTTACTTGAGAGATTTGTCTGTAGTTATCCTATTTTGGTTGGGTCATTTTTATTTTTATATCATGGTAATTTTTGGCTCCAGGAATGATTTAGGGAGTATTGTTTTCCTATAATTTTGATTAAAGATTTTAAGGAATATTGGCATTATATCTTCCCTAAATTTCTTAAAGAATTCAGCAGTGAGTTCACCAGGACCTGACCTTTTCTTTGTTGGTAAGATTTTCAATTTTATAAATTGCATTGGGTTATTCAGAATTTGTACATCTCTTTTATTCATCTCTAGTAATTCAAAAATATCCATTTTTTTCTGTGTTTTTCCATGCTAAATGAGAGAATTTTGAAGCAGCTATTGATGGTCTTCTGAATTTCCACAGGAGCTGTTGTGATTTCACTCTTTTCATTCTTCATTGTTTAAATTTGAGCCTTTTCTTTCCTTGTTTGATAATGTTATCTAGGGTTTAGCAATTTTATTTATTCTTACAATGAATCAACTCTTCAATTTATTAATTCTCTGTATTGTTTTCTAAGTCTCCATTGCACTAATTTCTGCTATGATCTTTATAAATAATTTCCTCCATTGTATGGCTTGAGTTTGTTTCCTCCTCTTTTTCTAGAAGCTTGAGGTACAACATTAGGTTATTTGTGATCATTCTGTTTTCCTGATGTGAGAATTCACCATTATAAATTTCTCCTTAGGGCTACTTTGGTGGTGTCCCACAGGTTCCTGCATATCTGTATTTTCCTTTCACTGTAGATATTGTTTAACTCATTATTTAATTACATCTGAAATTCATTGGTTGTTCAGGAGGATGTTATTTAATTTCTATGTGTTTTTGAAATTTTTGCTGTTTCTTTTATCATTATTAATCAGATTCACTGTTTTATTGTTATTTAATATGCAGTGGATAATTTCAGTTCCTTTGCCTTTACTGAAACATGTGCTATGGGCTAGTATATGATCTATTTTAGAGAACATTTCATGTGCAGCTGGGAAGAATGTGTATTATGATATTTTTGAGTGAAACACTCTGTAATCTTCTACTAAGTCCCTTGGTTCACAAATTTGATTCAATTTTGATATTTCTTTGCTGATTTTTTTCTCTAATTCATCTATCCTTTTGTGGCAAAGGAGTATTGAGATTCCCTGTTACAATTATGTTATTGCTTGTTTGACTTTTTCATGTCTATTAATATTTGTCTTATGTTGTCCAGTGTTCCCGTACATAGTAATGATTCTTATATCTTGGAATCAAAATTATAGGAAAGCAATACTCCCTAAATCATTCCTGGAGCCAAGTACTGCCATGATACAAAAATAAAAAAAGATCCAACCAAGATTCAATCTCTTGAAGATTGTTACCTTTTCTTATAACAAATATGTGATAACTTTTTTTATCTCTTTCAGTCATTTTTGGTTTTAAATTCACATTGTCTGAAAATGGAATAGCTACCCTTGTCCTCCCCCCCCCCCGGGATTCCTGTTGTATGCAGTACTGTTTTCCACTCTTTATATGAATTTCATTTTTAGTTAAATGTGTTTCTCACATTCAGAATATAGTTGTGTCTTGTTTCTTGATCCATTCTTTCAGTTTCTTTTGATTGGTGAATTGACGCCATTTACATTGTTGGTTATAACTAATACATATTGGCTTATCTTTGTCATGATTTTATTCTGCTGTTAGTTTTCTGCTTTTCTCTTGTATTTAATTGCTTGCCATATCTGGTTGATTCTTTCTATTTTTGGTCTTCAAGTGGTTATCATTTTTATTTCTGTCTCAAGTAACTTTCACTACTCTTGGTAGGGTTTTTATGTACATGAATTTCTTCAGTTGTTCTTTGTCTTGGAAGTATTTTACTTTTGGCTGAAGTTTGAAAGATAGTTTAGCAAAGAAATTCTGGACTTGAAGTTATGTTCTTTCAGGATGTGAAATACTTCACTCCAACCTCATTTTAACTTGTAGGTTTGTGTTGGCAAGTCTATCATGATTCTGATGGGCTTATCTATATTATATTATATTATATTATATTATATTATATTATATTAGTGATCAGTCTCTTTTCTCCAAAAAATTTTAATATACCGTTCTTTACTGATTTTTTTGGGATCTTGATTTTTATATGTTTTGGTTTAGAGGTATTTTGGTCATGACTCTTTGCAGTTTGTCATGGTTTATGTGGTTGGCCCCCAGACCCCATGCTTTTGCATTATGTATTAGTGATTGGTTCATTGTCTAGAGCTTGGATTGGGGGTGTGAGTGCTACACTGGCCTAGGGATGGAGCCAGAATGTAATGTAATGGCAGGAAGAAGGTGTGTCACTCTTGCTGGTTTCTGTCTTGCTATTTCCAGCCACCATGAACTGCAGCCCAGCCATGCCACCCTGCCTTGGAGCCAACTGAGTATGGACTGAAATCTCCAAAATCTAGTAAGAAATAAACCTTTCCTTTCTCATCTTTTGGCTTCAAGGATTTTGTCTCAGCAAAGAGTAAAAAGTAACTAAGACAGATTTTGGTACTGAGGAGTGGGGTCATTGCTGTTAATACACCTGACCATGTTTTACGAGAAGCTTTGGAAATGGATTGTGGGCAGAGTTTGAAAAAGTTTGGACTTGTTGCCTGGATGCATAGAGCTGGAGCAGCTTAAGCTGTTCTGTAGAGGAGATTCTGGTCAGAGGCCAGGAGACTAGAAGGTTGATAGAAAGCCTGATGCTAAACACCAGGCTTGGAAGGTTTCTACTAGGAAAAAGGACTACATTGGTTATTGGACTCCCCATGATGTGTGTTATGGCTTGGCAGAAAGTTTGTCTGCATTTTGCTCATGCCCAGAGACTTTTCCTGAGACTGAGACAAAGGGCAATGGACTGATTAATCTGGAAAAAGAAATTTCAAAGCAGTTGAATGTTGAGGCTGTGGCATGGCTATTGTTGGGGACTTTTAGCCAGCTTTATGTTGCAAACCAAGAGTGTAGAGCCCAGTAGGATAATTTACAATACTGTGAGTTTTCCAGAAGGAAGACTCCAGGAAAGCTGTGGATTGTAAAGACAGGGTTGAAACTTTGATTGCTGAGGAGAAACATAGAGATAAGAAAGATGGCCTCAGGGCATCCCAGGAAGCAGTGGGTTCCAACCTTTGCATCCTCAAAACTGCAAAAGTGAAAGAATTTGCTCAGAGGAGAAAGCTGCAGAGCACCATGTTTCAGAATGATGAAGGAGGCCACATAAGGTTCCAGAATGGTGGCAACGTAGAGAAGCTTTTCTTCACAACCAGGTTCACAGAACCCAATGATCCAGACAATCAATCCCTACAGCAAAAGAGAGAAAAAAGCCTGGCTATTGCTCCAGATGACAGCAAACCTTGACAGCATCCACATGGTTCTGATTTTAGGTGCAAGGAAAATTCACAAATTCTGAGGGTAAGACAGCTGCCACCTCAATTTCAAAGGTCCTGGGAGGCCAAGCAGTGTGCCCCTGAGATGGCAATTTGTAAAGTTGTAAAGGTGAAACCAAAGGTGCAATGGAGACCCCAGAAGTTTGGAAAAGCCAGGAACATGGATGATCCAGGAAAAATGCAAAAAGTGAGCAGAGAAGACTTAAGAGAAAAGCTGCAGGAGCAGAAATCCCTGAAAGTGTCTTGGGGGTGGAATCACCCAAGCCTTTTGGAGCTTGCAACCATATTGCTTCAAATGCTGAGCATGAAACTCTAGGACTTAATGTTTGTCCTGCTAGATGTTGGACTTGCTTTGTTTCCAATGCTTTATATATTCTCCTGCTTGTAACTTTTGGAATGGTAATGTTTATCTTGTGCCTTTGCATTTCAGAAATGTTTAACCTTGTTTCGTTTGTACAGTGGGTTACAGTTAAGAATTTACCATAGTTCTTGGAGGAGACTTGGGACTTGAACTTTTCAGCAATGCTGAAACTGTTAGGACTTTGGCAACTCTTGGAGGTGGACTAAATGTCTTTTGTATAAAGATTGCACATGAGTCCTGGGGGAGAGGGGTAGAATGTCATGGTTTATGTATGTTGCCCCCAGGCTCAAGCATTTGCATTATGCATTTGTGATTGGTTCATTGTCTAGAGCTTGGATTGGGGGTGTGAGTGCTACACTGGCCTAGAGATGAAGCCAGGATGTAATGTAATGGCAGGAAGAAGGTGTTTCACTGTCTTGCTGGTTTCTGCTTGCTCTTTGCAGCTCCATGAACTGCCTCCCAGCCATGCCACCCTTCATTGGAGCCAACTAAGCATGGAATGAAACCTCCAAACACTCTAAGAAATAAACTTTTCCTTTCCCAACTTTGGGCTTCAGGGATTTTGTCTCAGCAAAGAGTAGAAAGTAACTAAGACACAGTTCTATATACCATACTCATCTGCATGTCAGTTTCTGTTTCCATGCTTGGGAAATCTTTTGCTATTACTTCTGCAATATTGTCTTTTTATGTCATTTGTGTTGACATTTGCATTTTACATTGACACTTACCATATTATATTGCTTTTCTTTGCATCATCTTGCTGCTTTTGAATTGTTACTTTCTGATTTCTTTTTTTTTTTAAGAGACATTTCCTTTTTTGATTTTGAGTACAAGCTGGCCTTCAAGGCTTGAAAGTTTATCTTTAGTTTCATTGAAGAATTTTTGCTAGCTTTCAATGGAATTTTAACTTTTTGGATATCCATTGGAACCTGTTTCATGTATTCATTTTTTCATCTATTGATCATTCAAGGTTTCCATCATTTTCCTATGCTATTATATTTTTTTCTTTTTTGATACCATGGATCAAATATATGGCCTCATGCTGCCCAGGCAGGAATTGTACTTATAAGCTATATCACCAGCCATTAAAAAAAAAAAATCTCTGTGTACTATAGATTATCTGTGCTATTATTTTACTGTCATTGGGATTTTTTTATCTGAGAGATTTTGTCTAATCTGATTTCCTCTATAGTTTCATGGATTTATTTCTTTCCTTTTAGTCATGTCATTTCAGAAATTTCAGGAGTTTGTGTTTCATTTTTCTCTATCTGAAGGATTTGTGTGTGGGCTGGAGGCTTGTGTTGCCATCTTTCTTCTGCATCTTGTCATGTTCTATTTCAAAAACTTTTGTTCTGTTTTCACTGTTGCTCTTTGTAAATTTTTGTAGTAGATAGCTATATCACAAGTGTCAGGGCCTCTCTAGGAAATGTCCTTTCTTCAGTGATGTTTTCTGTGACTAAGTGGTTTTTGGTTTGTGTCTATCCCAAGAGATTCCCTTCCAAATTAATTGCGAGATATTGGTATGTGCTTGGCTCTGTCCCCCAGTCCTTTGGTTTTGAGCTGTGTTGAGATTATTACATTATGGTTTCCTAGTATTGTTACAGAAGAGAGAATAGCACATGTGACATCCAAGCTAAAAGTGTATGATTAGCAATGACAATAGCATCAAGCACAATGGTAATTAGTCATCTTACACTTTAACCCATAGGAGCAAAATCTACAGTTACATAACAAAACCTGTCATAAAATATGAGCTTGTTTGCAAAGTGTATCCCCTTAGTATACTGGCTTTACTCTGTGATGAGAAATTTTAAAAATAATAGTAGATAAAAGAAGGATAACTGAAACAGAAATGGAAGCAAAGTTGGAAGATAAAGGATGATCTGCTAACCTTGGGAAACTAGAGAGGAGAGCAGAAAAGAAAAAAAAAATTGAGGCATAAATAAGAGTTTAATCTCTATGTCTGTAGGGTATGATGAGTTTTCTGTGACTGGAGTTATTCCCAACCACTTAGAAAAGAGAAAATTAAAAAAAAAAAGATTAAAAAGGAAAGAAAATAAATATTTTTAAAAAGAGGAGAAGTGATGGCTCCATTCACTTGTTTCTATTCTGTTTGTCTTTGTCCTCCAGCACAAAGCTGATTCACCTAACTTGCCATCTGTTGACTCACATTATTAATGTTGCTTTGGACCTTTCTATGCCACTGGTCCTACCTGTCCATCATGTGTGCCTTACTCAGGGTTCTTCTGTGTGGCTGGTGTTCCCTGGTCACCTGGTCCCACCAGTGTAGGAGAGAGGAGCCATTTACCTGAATTCTTCCTGAAATGGTTATCAGGTCCTGTGACATAGAGGGAGGAACCAGTCCAGCTGTGTTTTTATACAATATCAAAGATCCATACATAAAGGAAATAAAATAATTTATTTGTAATAGAAGCAAAAACAATAAAATAGTTAGAAATAATCTTTAAAATGGCAACAAAATAATTGAAACTAATTTATCTAGCTGTAACAAAATTATGAAATGTTCTGTAACACAGATAACTTTTGAAAATTTTTGCTAATTGAAGTACATAGAAAGAAAATATAAATATTATTTATTCAAATTATATAGAATAGCTAAATTTGTAGAAATAAAAAGTAGAATATTGAGAAGAAAAATGAAGATAAAATTTAAAGTTGATTTTTAAAATTTCTGTTTATTAAAATTTATTTATTAAAATTATAAATCTTATTTAAAATTGTACATTATTTTCTGGAAATATATAATGATCATTGGATTATAATATAAATGTTTATTTCTAGTGAACTACATAATTAAAATAACTAAAATGTGAATTTTATACATTGTATATTTTCTGGAATAAAAATGGAAAGAAAATATTGACTGAATGAAATGAATTATTTGTTAATGTTCAACTCTTGATCCTTTTCCTTTTTAATTATTTAAAAGTAAATAGAAATAGATCTATAAATGTTGATAGAGAAGTAGATGGAAATATTAATATAATTTGTATGCATCCTCAGAATAGATAAATTTTAAGGCATGTTTATGTATGTATTTTTATTTTGCAAGTTTTTTGACTTATTTTTATTCTTCACAGTTCCTATTATGCAATAGTTTTGTCCCTTGAAGTTGAGTCATCATTATTAAACTTCATTAATTTTCACTATTTTGTTATTTGCTCCCCAGTTGAATAATTTCAAGAATTTTAAATTTTAGTTCAATGATTATATCTCATCCTTGTCTGATTTTGAGACTTGCTACTCATATTTTTAGACATTGTATTCATTTCTAGATTATATATTTGTTTCTTATTTCTATTTTTGTCAATCTCATTTTATTTCTTTTACAAATTTCATTTAGTTTTTTTCTGTAATTTCTTGTGACTTAGTGCGATTTTGAATTGTAGTCAGTGATCTCATTGGTCTCCACTTTCTAGTGTGTATTATTGGAGTTTTGTCATTTGTTTCTTGGAGTTGCCATTAGTCCCTGAGACTTCAGAACTCTTGTGTTCTTACATGTTTATTTGTGCCCCTAAGAAGACTGGGCCCTTTATGCCTTATGATATTTGAGATGTAGAGTTGGATAAGGCTGCAGGCTGCATCTCAAATCAGGCAAAAGTGCTACTTTGAGATGAGATGATCAGAGTTTCTGCTCCCCAGGTATGTGTGACAGAGACTTTGTTTCTTTCCACTTCAGTTTCCTTTCAGTTCTGCAGATTATGCAAGGTCTCAACTTCTTTTCAAGTATTAGAGCTTTCAACAAGACATGGCTGGTAAATATTGGTAGTTGAAGTTATTACCTGTGGTCAACAGTGAAGTTCAAGACTTTCTGTTCTTTTATATTGCAGATCAATATATTTTGTGGTGCAATTTTAATTATAAATGCTACCTCCTGTGTTAAAAAGCATTAAAATCATGTAAAAATATAAACAATACATATAAATAATTTCTAAACCTTTATAGCTCAGAATTGGTAGCTGTCTGTGGTTTTGTAAATTATTTCCTGTTCTAGCAAACTTTTTCAGACTTTTTAAAATTTAATTAAGTTTATTGGTACAGTTTTGATATACACAATGACAACATTAATCATAGAGAATTTGTGCCTTTACATGGTATGTTTTGACTTGTCTGTTTCTCTCATTCCCCTAACCTCCCTTCAACCTCTTTTCCTTTCTTACTTACAAAGGTTTGTTTCCACTTTCCTTTTTTCTTGTTTTTCTTCTTTTTCTTTCCTGCCTTCCTTTCCTTTTCTCCCCTCCCTAATTCACCTTCCCATTTGAAATTTTTGTTTCTGTTTCACAATATATGTTTTACATTTTGATCCTTATTTACACTTTTGGTTTCCTGCACCAAAGAAACAATGTGAAATTTACACATGTGTGGCCTATTTATTTCGCTTAAGAGCATGTTTTCAAAGTGCATCATTTATAGCTTATACAGTCATAATTGAAAGATGGGCACGAGAGAGAATCACACTGTTATGGGTTGAGAACTGGTGGTCAACTTAACGCTAGCTGGGTTACATCAGCATGCATTGAGCGAAGATGCTCCACCTGAGGATTGTTGCCAGGATAAATAGGTGGAGAAGAAGGGAGGTGTTGAGGGTTGAGGCCTTAAGGAGGCATCGTGGGTTCTCCTACAAGCTGCTATCTGAGCTGTTGGTTCTCCTGAAGAAGCTTTGGTCTTCACATTGAGCATCGCTTCCTGGCTCCGGAGGGGAAGACATGTGCTTCTTGGTCTCCAGGATGAACTCATCATGCTGCTTCCTGGCATGTACCCGACTGTACTTGTCGTGGGAGGAGCTCGGGGCCTCCCTGTCACTGAGGATGGCTGTGGTGCCTTCAGGACAGCCCTGGTTTTTGTTGTGAGTGTGACTTCTCAGCTCCAGCGTAGAACTGTCATCCCACTAGCACAGCTCCTTCATCCTGCTGGCATAGACTTTCTGGTTTCCACCGCTGACCCTTGGGTCTTCCCAGCATGGATCAGTAAAAGAGACTGGTGTGAGTCCTTCTTGCGGGCTTTGCACCTCCAGTTGGACTCCTGGAAGCATTGTCCTGAGCTCTGGGTTTTTATCTAGACTCATGTGGGATATTGCCATGGGGTTTAGGCCCTTGACTAAATAATCTATGTCTTTGGTGTTGTGGATAGATTTCCTGCATTTTCCTGTGTTAACTTCCAGTGACCATTATAAAAATATTATAAACTCCATGTCCTAATCCTAGTTGTTCTCTGTGTACAATCCCTGACTACAACACACACCATATTGATTTTCTTTCTCTAAAGTTTCCTAACTACCATATGGGTTGTTTTAAATTTGGTGTATTGGTCAGTTTTTAGTTTTTTGTACAAAATATCCAGAATTTTCAGTTTAAAGGAGAAAAGGTTTATTTTAGCTCTTGGTTTTAGTCTAAAGTTGAGTGACCCCCAATTCAAAACATCATGATGGAAGGGGCCACAGTGGAGGAGAGATGCTCAGATCACAGAATCTAGGAAGCAGAGATCAGGGACAGAAAATCAGAGAGGAAGTGGCCAGGGACTAACTAGAGTCCCCAAGAACACACCCTCACAACACATCCTGATGAATATTACAAGTGTGCTTCAATAGTCTCCTGGTGTCTCTCCTCAGTCAGGTTGAAAATCATGATTAATCCTCATATTCTGCCTCCTAGGCCTTCTTTTTGATGCATTATACATTGTATACTTTTTCATCTGAAGGAAAAAAAAATATTCACTGTGATATTTCTCCAATCTTTTGTTGGTAGCTTGGAAAGCTCTTAGAGTCACCATCTATCATCCTTCTTTTTATTATTATTTTGTCCTCCCTGCGCATTTTCTTTACATGTGTCATGCTCTAAAGAACTATCAATGTTGTCTCTTTTCACTTTCATATAGGACAACTGCACACTGCTTTCATCCGAACTGTTGGATTATGATTGAAACTCATGGCCAGTTGACAAAGCAGCAAAAATATAGTCTGTGGATACATTTTGGTAGATTATCCCTTTCTGTGCCACCACTACTGAATAGCTGAACACGTTTCTCTTTGATCCTATTGTCTCTGCCTCCTGTTTGGAGAAGAAGTCCACTTACTGCATCTCTTGAATATTTTGGTTACAAAGCCAGAATTTATGTGGCTTCAAGTTACATTTCTAAGCTCTATTTCCACTTACAACTTTGAGTTAAAGTAAAAAAAAAAAAAAAAAAAAAAACAGATTGGGTTGTTAAACATTCTTTGCTAAGGTAGTTTTACTGAAATTCATCATTTTTAGTGCTTTGTAACTATTTCATCCTGTTTTTACCGTTTGAATCTATATGAAGGTATGCTATTATTTCTGAATATTTTGAGAGCAAAAACAAAATAGTGTCACTAATTGTCAGTGATGACAATAAGAAGAAATGTCATAAGATTGTTTGGAATAGGTTCAATCAGCTCTGAAATGTTATGAAGTCAAGATTGTACATTGTACAATCTTCAGATTATTACTCATTTCTAATACCTCAGAAAAGCCAAACCCTGCAAAGCATCCTAATCTCCACTTGTGAAAGAATATTAAAATGGATTATGAGTATACAATTAAATAAATTAGGTGTCTTTTTCAGAAAATTTTAAATTTGTTTAATTATTTGGAATTTACTGTCTGGCAAATATTGATGTTGATAACCTGCTCATGAAATATAAAATATACTTCATATGCAAGCTTCATTTTAACTCCGGGAGTTAGTCTATCCTATTTAACATTGGAAGACATGCCTTATTTCAGCAATATATTCTGAGATGGGCATCATGTAGCTCCCCCCCCCCTTTTCCTTCAATAAAATCCTTATTGTCCTCTGTTCTTATGTGCTACATTTTGGAGTTGGCCACTATGTGAAGTCACTCAGGTCTTCTTTCTTCAGTGAAGAACCAACATCTCCTGAAGAAAATTACATGTGAATTCAAGCTTGATAAAGTTTGTCAAAGTCATGCCAAGTAGTGATATTTTTTGTGTATTTGTATGTGTGTGTGTGCCAGCAAAAAAACCCAATAAAGGTAAACTACCATAATATGATGTCAGTTAACTAATGCCATGTCACTCACAGTCCAACATTGTGGTGTTAAACAACATACATTCCCTCACATTTTCTGCACATCTAGAAACTAGGTGTGGCTCAGTTGCTCTGTGTTTCTTAGGATCCTCCAGGCTGTGATCAGCAGGGGTTGTGGCCCCATATGAAGACTGAACAGAGAAGTCTTCTTTTAAATCTGCTTTCAAATCCTGCCACTGCCATTGGCAGTTAGTGAAGGCAGTTAGTGATCATCTCACCCTTTCACACAGCAGCAGCCTTCTTTAGAGCTGGAAAGCTAGGAAGTCAGCAAAGTCATCGGCTTTCACAGAGCACTGTCTTATCTTGTGTTTATGTGGCCTGGTTCATATTCAAGGTGGAGCCTTGCTGAAAATCCAGGGAGCAGCAATCATCTGAAGCTAAATCAGAAGCTTCCAGTGGGTTCAGGGTGTGGTAGAGCACACTTTTCAGGGTGTGACCCCAGTGCTCAGGAGACTGAAACAGCAGGATCACCAAAAGCTTAAGGCCAGTCTGGGTTACATAGTAGTTCAAGGCCAGCCTGAACTACGTAGCAAGTTTCTGTCTCAAAAAAAAAAAAAAAAAAGTTATCAATCACACGTACATTTAACATTTAATCATAAGTATTGCTCATGTTTCCCAAGTAGAAGCTTTGGACAGTGAGCTGGCTTTTGCAAGCCAAATAGTCTAAAAACTTTTATTTATTAATTCACTAAAAGGCTCTACTTGGCCAGTTTCCTGATATATACTGGGAAAAAAAAAACAATTAATATACCTGGCTCTTATGTTGCAGAAGTCCCTGTGCTGGACAGGACAGAGGTAGAGTGATGGATGACTATAACATTCTATCATGCTGTAGGTTAGACACAGGCACTAAAAGGAAGATAGCAGCCAAACTAACATGGTTAGGGGTGGCAGGGGCTCAGAAGGCCAAGGAACATTGTGCACAAGGTGGAGCACAGGACTGGACTCCTAGGGAGAAGCAGGTTGGCTGTGATGTCAAGGGTAAAAGCATGGGTGAAATCATCGATGTGCAATACAGCAAAATCCAAGTTAGAAACAAGTCCGAGTTCCTGAAAATCAAATACTTAGCAGACTTACTGAGATGAATTGAAGTGCAGAGAATGGAGGAGAGAGGGATGGAAGGTGCTGAGCATTGGGCTGGTGGAGAAGGCCAGTGTTTATAATCTGAGCCACAGATTTTATACCAGGGCTGCAATAGTGAGTGGAGAGTCACAGAATTAGTTTGAATGGTATAAATATAGTCACCTTTATGTTTTGACAAATGACCTGTATTCCAAATATATTAAACAAATTCTGAATTGCTTCTTTAATGCTTCAACTGCTTTTCTTTTTACTCATATTTTAAAAGAAAAATAATGCAATGCAGATACCCCTTCTCCTTCAAAAAATGCCTTATTGTCCTATGTTCCTGTGTGTCACATTTTGAAGTTTGCCTTACATGAAGTCACCTAGGTCTCCTTTCTTCATTGAAGAATGAGCATCTCCTGAAGAAAAGAAAATGTGAGTCCAGAAGTTCTATTCTGTTTTATCCTTCCAGTGAGGGTTTACTTTTCATTTCCTCATCTGTGAAAGAGTGACAAACAGATGTTCCTCGAAGAGTTGTGAAAATTAAAATATACCCAACTCTAGCTACCAATGAAGGGTAGTAGTGTCCCTTATTTTTAAGTTGCATTTACAAGGGATTTCCTGATTTATCCAGCCTAAAATTCACCCTCTTCTCAGTTTACAGAATATAATACAGTTGTATCATGTACTTGATCTTCACTGGGTATGATCTTGAATGTTTGCTGAAGCTATTTTGTATATAATTCTTAATCATGCATTCCTAAATTTTAATTTATTTATATTTTTATATCATTCTATGTACTTTCTTTGAAAGATAGTTATCTTACATATACATATTCACTATTTTTGTCTGCCTCTAAGAAAAATAAATATTTGAAGATGTAGAAAATAAAGTAATAGTAGGTTAGGACACACAATTTACAGATGTATAATTTATAATTAGATTATTTTTTACTATTAAAATATAGAATATAAAATATAATATTAATTGTCATCTAAAGTAATGTATATATGCAATGTGCATATATATGGTTGCTATGGGTAAGGTATTGTGAAAGCACTTAAATTTACATATATGCATCTGTTATTTTCTTCAATTTTCTGAGGAGTTAAATATAAGGGAACTAATCTATGGTAGAGTGGCAGCCAATTTTTAATAGTAAATTCAATTTGTCCTATAAAAATAACACAAGTCTTAAACTGTGGATATGTGCTAAGCATTGGAAGAGGTATTTCTTTCACTATCACCATACACCAAGGTGAGTTTCTTCATCATCTTTCATAGATGATGGAACCATGGATTGAGAAAAGATCCACTTTCCCCTCCCTCATTTTGTACTTCTGTACTCCCAGCAAAATGACAAAGCCTGGACCAGGTGAAGCTGATTTGTAAGAGGAGCCTCATGTGCACCAAAGCACACACAGGTGAAGTACACTGAGATGCTGACAGCTGGGTCTGATCCTGTTGTGACTCAGGGTGGGACAAGTTCTTGGGTCCTCTAAATAACACATTCTGATCTACCTGCACGGGCCTGGTATTGGAATAAACATAATGAATCTGTGTCAGGTGACTAACATAAAACATGTTCTATTTACCCAATTCAGGGTTATTACTGGAACAAGACACAAATACAGGTGAAACCAAAGAACACTTCCAAGGAATACATTAGGACATGGGCAGTGAGAATGAGGAAACACATGCAAGACTTAAGATGATGTGAAACTTAGAAACTAACAAAGAAAGAGAACGATGTGATATAATGGGATAGGATCCATTGGCAGGCCCTGCTATCATGGTCAATGGGTGCTGAGCCTACACATAAGGCAAGGTGCAGGAGACTGGTTCCTTTGTGTATGTGTGTGTTCATGCAGAGCTGGACAATGGAGGAAGTTTAACGAAACGAATAAACAAAACACTGTGAGCCCCAAAACCTGAAGGGATTTGGAATAAGTAAAATCATCTTGGTGTAAACTCTAACTTTCTTGCTTTGAAGCTGACTTTTTCCTTGTTTATCACTGGGATAGTAATCGTTGTCACTGGAAAAGGACTAGAACTAAGGGTATTTAATGACAAGGACTCTGACTCCTTTCACTGAGTGGCACGTGTCACGAGTTCACCAAAGCTTTGTCCTCCTTCCCTTCTCACTGTGCTCTTCCGTATCCACCACCTGGATTGCAGCCTGGTAAGTGACTGCGGCAACCAGCTAAACTGACAGGAAACTGAGCATGTTCAGGGGTGTCAGAGGGAGAGCCCTCAATGATCTTGCTGGATGGTGACATCTTGCTAAAGATTGTGCTAACAGCATCTCAGGGTGTGGTGTGCCCCAGATTAGGGTGTGGTGTGCCCCAGTTTTCACAGAAACAGGAACCCCAGTGCTTCCGGATTGTTGGGAATGAGAAAGCAGGGAGAGTGGAGGGAATGAGAAAGCAGGGAGAGTAGTGAGGCTTCTATGGTCATTTGTTAAAATGACTTTTTAATGATGGCACAGGCTGTTTTCACATCTTAGGTACCCAGCCGAAATGGAAACAGAAATAAATCACGTTCTGGTGCTCCTGGCACAAAGCCAGTGAAAATACTAGAACTGCTTCACAGATGAAAAGGAAAAAAAGATGTGAAATTAAGATTTAAATAAGTTCAATGATTTTTATTTGCATATTGTTAATTGACCAAAGAACAATGATTTCCAAAGATCAGAAGTCACTTTTTAAAAATGTAGAATTTCATGTTTTTTAATACTCACAAGGCAAAAAATAGCAACTAAAGATTGGCTTTACATATTCTAAAATGAGGTCTGGGATCTTTCAAAAGTTTCTGGGGATGATTAGTAGAGTCTTATTGTACTCTATTCTTTTAAAAATATTTTATCAGATCACTTAGTCATAGTTTGGAAGTAAAAAAAAAACTGCTTAACCAAGGTAGATATTATTCAAACATAATTTTATTTCTACCATACTCAATGGCTCTCCTGCCTTCATGATCTGACAAACTCAGACGGCGACTGACACTCTGTTTTTTTCAGTAATTCCCTTATGAGCCTCTAACTTGCTACCTCAATTAGATGCATGGCGCCAAACTGATCTTCTCCACCTTTTTAATTCTTAACAGTGTTTGACATTAAATCAAAATTTTCGTATAGTATTTCATTGCATCCTAGATTTTCATTCATTTGGAGAGATACTGATTTGGAATGTTCAGGGTAAGGTCTTTATGCTTGGCAACACTAATTCAGAGACAGAGTACTTAGAAAAGACTTCTAGAACTATCAAGGTGATTTTTTTTTCCCTCTTGTAAGAAAATCAAGGTATGTGTATTTACAGAAGTGAGAGCAATATTCCCTCATCCTTTGATAGCCCCGTATAATTGCCCTCTGGTAATGAAGAAACATGGATGATTATGTATAAGCAGGACTTTACAGCAAGTAATTTGCTTCTGCAATCCTCAATTTGTTCCCTGGGAAATGGCAATTTTCACAAATACCTCAACAAGTCCTGGCAGTCTTTCCATGTCGCCTTGTTTGAAAGAGCAAAATGACTAGCTGACAATATATACTTAGTATCTTTTAGTTTAATCTTTTTTCTGTTGTGGCCTATTAAATAATGAACTCTATGCCAAGAAAATAATTTGGCATGAGAAGTGGGAGGGTTGAGATGCCAAATTACCCAAGTGGAAATTTCCAAATTCAACATAAATTAAAGAGAACACAGCTATACGTGCATTACTTTGAGAGTCAGACACCCACATGACATGTTGAAACAATAATATTTCAACTTTCAAGTTTACGCTTTTTAAAAAAGTAGGTCATAATTTTGCTTCTTTTTAACTGTTTTGAGAATTTTATTAATAAATCCACATGCATTTTTTAACCAATCCTGAAACAAGAAATCAGTATTTTTCATTAATTCAAGAAAACACATATTTGGTTTTTGTGTGTTTGTTTTGTTTTGGTACTGGAGATCAAACTTACAACTTTGCCCTTACAAAGTGGCACTTGTGCTACTGAGCTAAATCCCTGGTCCCAAGAAAGCACATATCTGAAAGACACTGAATTAAGGAAAGTGACTGCTTTCTAACAGGTCCAGATCCTTTTGGATACTCTATATGCATAGGACCAGAACAATTCCTTGCCCTCCAAATGTCTCTATCCTATCCCTGCCTCAGGGACTGTGCCTGAGAGATACAAGTCACATGCTTAGTCAAATATTTAAGAAAAATAAAGTCAGTTTTGACTAAAATACAGAAAATGATCTTTTCACATATTTTAGACAACTAGAATTATTTAAGGAATTGGAAAATTTTCAACCATCATAGAAGTCTTATTCTTAAAGTTCAGTCTCCTACTATTTAAAGCCCACTTCACCATATAATGTAAGATCTCTCATCAAACACTCTTTGCCACTGGAGTCACATGTCAGAGGATGGGATGGACAAAGCAACTGATAAGGACCAAGTGTGCTGCAACATCATTGGGGGCAGCCATTCATCTCCTGCTCAGCAATGGAGAATCCCCATCTTTAGGAAGAGTCCTGACTTTCTGGAGTGCTCAACTGATTAGGACGTGTCAACCATGGGTGATATGTCTTGTTGATATCAGTTATGGTATGTAGATTTCTTATGAACTTAACCATCATATTCACAAACCCTGGGGAATATATGAGGTTTGTATTCACTGAGACTGGAATCTTGAGAATTCTTTTAGAACAGTGCTCACCTCAGATGGAACAGCCAGGACTGCCAGAAGCAGACTCTGTTACCCCTGTCTTCATCAAGGGTCATTTATAATGGAAGGAATAAGAGATAGAGTTAGGAAATTTATCTATGTCGGTTATGAAAACGATTTATTTTTTCAAATCAAAGTGCTTTGCACTTTATCCTTTTAGGATATATCATTTAGAAATGTTTTAAACATAAAAAAAAATGTGGAGGCTCTATAGGTTACATGAAAAAGAAACAAAACTATCCTTTTCCAGGACACTGGGAAGGTTCATGTATTATAGAATCCAAGAGATCAGAGACCATCAGGGAAAAAGGATGATTTATTTCCAGGATTTTAGATGCACATCAACCCAGTCAAACTCATGTCTAAAATGTTGGGCATTAGAATAGAACAAAGGTTCTAGTTTTATGCATTTGTCTGAGGAGGGTGTTATTTAGAAACGGGGTGGGCGGGTAAGTGAGTGTAGTGAAGCCAGACAAAGCAATTCTTAACTTAGCCTTGAAAGAGAACCTCATGTATCCCGTGAGAACAAGTGACATAAACTGTTTATGGGACACAGGTTTCAACCTTATCTGTACCAGAACAAGAAGTTATAGCTACAGAGGAAGAGAGATGGAGTTTGAGTGAGATTGCTCTTTAAGTCATGTTTCATTCCCCTACTTTGATGCTTTCTATACTGTTTTAATAGAGAGTATCACTATCATCAACATTTACCTGTTATGAGGGGTTTGGTTCCCTATTGGGCAGGAGGAGAATTGCAACAAAAAGAAAAAGAGACACACTGTCATTGTATCTCCACATCAATCCTCAAGTCTTGTCTGTGTGTGGACTGGTCAGTTTCATGAGTGACAAGAGCAGGGCTGTTCTTTCCTCAAGCCATGCATAGACAGGTTAGCTTCCAGGGTGACTAGAGCAGGGTTAAGGTCTCTAGTGGTGGCCCAATGTCATTATAGCATCAGTGGGTTCTGGTGGTCTGGGTCCTTCTGTCTGGTCCACTGATCATGGGCTGTTGGCTGCTGAGTGGGATGGATCTAAGGCAGAAGTTCTGTAACTTGAGCAGCAGTGGAAGTAGACTGGATTACAGTATGAGGCCCATCCTATATTAGCCCCAGAGTTGATGGATTTTATTTTGTTTTTCATTGAAACAGTGTCTAGGTTTGAATGGGTGTATTGGGTCTGTCAATCTTATCAGCATTTTTTCCTTTACTCAGCCATGAATATTTGCATGACTTCTTCTAAAACTTGTATCTTTCTCTTTAGAGACAATTTCTTGAGTCACAGAAATCTTCTTTGATTTACCCGTGACTGGGGGCAGCTGGTCAAGTAGAATTTTAGCAAAATATCCCATTTGTTTAGTGGGGGTCTAGTGGACACTGAGGATGACCAGGACCAGGACTTGGTTCCATCTCAAGTGGGTTTCTCTGCAGTAATTTTGCAACAATGGTTTCAGTGTCTGGTTCGCACTACATTTTTTCTGAGCTCTGTGGCTGGTAAGCCATGTGAAGTTTTAACATCTGTGTGAGCTCCTGTACTATGTGGGCTACAAATGTGGGTGCATTGTCTGACTCTAAGTTCAGGGGAGTCCAAATCTTGAGATGATGTCTCTTAACAGCATAATGTCTCTTGCTCACCTCTATTGTCTTTTTCCATTTGCCCAGCTGTGCAACTCAGCCAGAGAAGGTGCAGATAAGCAATAACATATATCAATATCCATCAGCTTAAGTCACTTTACTAAAATTCACAAGCCAGTTTTCAAACAGAGCACTCCTGTTTCCTGGATAACTAGAGGTTGAATGAGTTCTTCCTTTGGGTTGTTCTGGGCATAGATCAAGCATTGCTCACACATAGCCTGAGAGATAACAGTGAGTCATGGCACATAGAAATAGTGGCCTAATAGTATTTCCAATCCTGTCTTTCTCACATGAGACCCATGATGAAACTGGTTTACAAACTGAAGCCCAGAACTTCGGGGATGGAGAGTCTCTCATCAACAAATTTTCATTATTCCCATTTCATGTATTTTTCAGCTTCTTGGGAAAAATTGGTTTTTACATTTGGGGCCTAATTTGGAGTCTCTGGGAAAGGAGGTTCTGGAATAAGGGGCATAGGTAAAGCTCCACTTTGTAGGGTCATCATAGTGGCCTGTTTTGGTTTGCAGTCTGTCTTTTGGTTTCCTCTGGCTTCTGTTGTTCCAGTCCTACGTGACCCCTACAGTATATAATGACCATTTGGGGTTCATAAATCATCTAGGAGCTATAAAATTTTTTATACTTTGTCTTTATCCCAGCCACCAGGAGCCCTATTTTTTTATATTTGGAGTTAATATAGGTGCTAACAATTATCCTTTGCCAGAAGAAGCCCTTGCCAAGGATATTAATTTTGCATGCTGGACTAAGATTCCAAAAGGCAGAGGCTGGCCCTTTAATATAGAGTCTAGAGTTACCATTGCATATCCTGTTTGTTGGGACCTTTTTAATATAACCATACAATCACAGAGGCAGTCTCCTGACTGGGAGCAAGGTAGCTGGGTTATGGATACTTTTATTCTACAGTTATGTGGGAAATTTTTACATAAGAACCTCAGATACCAAGTTATCCTCAGATTTGAAACCAATCATGTCCTTTCTGGTTCATTAAGGTTTTAGCTGAGTATGGTATTCGAGTGGTTCTTCCATAATTAAGTATTTAACTTCCTGTGTTATTGCCCTGCCCAGCTGTGCAAGACAGCAAAGAGTGAGCTCAAGTGACAAAAGGGGTTGATAGGAAAAATTTGAAATAATGGTGTACAAAATGAAAGAAAGAAAGAAAGAAAGAAAGAAAGAAAGAAAGAAAGAAAGGAAGGAAGAAAGAAAGAAAGAAAGAAAGAAATAGAGAGAGAGAGAAAGAAAGAGAGAGAGAGAGAAAGAAAGAAAGAAAGAAAGAAAGAAAGAAAGAAAGAAGACGCTAGCACTGAAAGTGAAAGTGTGCTTTGAGAAAGGTACCTCTGATGACACAGCTGAAGGAGAGCTGGGACACATCTGCAGCAACGCTGCTGAGAACACACTGTGCAACAAGAAATAGACTATACTGGTGGTTGTTTGGCAGCAATATTTAGCAGAGGAGAGAAACCAAGGTTGCCGTGAGGGTGAAGAACACACACCAAAGAGCCTGACAACTAGGGAGGACACTATAAGTCCTCTGCACATGGCTGAATTGGAGGAAGTTGAACCACTCAAGGCCAAGGTGAAAAAGGCCTCATGCTTGTGGGAGTGAACAGAACAAGAGTCAGCTGAATAGCTACAACTGTTTCAAGAGGCTTCCCAGAAGGGACTACAGACAAAGGAGAAGGCACATGAGCATGGCAGAATGATTATGTGATGAGACAACGTGGCAGTGATCAAAGAGGCTGAGAGGCTCAAAACATGCCAAATATTAGGCAACACAGTCTCACTAGCACATGAAAGAAACAGAGTGAGTATAACAGTTGACAGAGCTGCATGCAAAATGAAGTTACAAATGAAGCTATAAGCAATAACAACAAAACACTCCAGCAGCACACATAAGAGGAGATGCCACAACATGAAGAAGAAAAAAAAAAACAATATACATGAAAAACACAATATCTAGAAATAACTGCAACATCTGTGGATGGAAGGTGAAGATCCACACCAGGGCCCACAGACGGAGACAGCCAAATGCAATGGCTGCACATCATAAAGGAGACCACATGAGTGGAGAAAGCTTACTCCCAGCATGGTCTGGCTAAGGGTGAACTGCAGGCTCTATGCCCATATATGAAGGAGACAAAATCCCAACAGCAAGAACAAATGCTAAGAGCTTGTGGAGACAAATGCCAGAGAGAGTCAAAACAAGTGTCAAGCAGAAGCAGTACTGGCCCTGTGTATGAAAGCAACTCAAACAAACAAACAAACACACAAATTGCTGTGTAGTCTCTACAATCACCAGAGAAACTACAGTTAGATGACAAGAAGACAGAGATGATCACTGCAGAGAGCGACAGGGCAGACACAGCAAATACAGGTAAACCTGGAGGTAACTCAGTCTGACAGGGAAACATACCTGAGAAATGTCATCCCGTTTTTTTGACGCCTAATTGCTGGCAGTAGCTTTCCTCTCGGTTTTTCATTAGTGTATGATGGCAACACAGCAAATAAATACATCACAAGTGATTTGGTACATATGTATATACATACCTTGATTATCTTTACTTCTCGTTCATCTTCCCATCCTCCAGTCATCCTACCCTGGATCAACTTATACTACTTTCAAAGAACCAATTCTTCAACTCATAGACCCTTTGTGTTATTTTAATTAGTCTCAATTTCATTAATTTCTGTTCTCATTTTTAAAATTTTTTCTTCTATAAGTTTCTGACTTTGATGCTTCTTGTTTTGGTAGGATTTTATTCGAGATCACTCTACTCTCTTTATGTGAGCTTTTGCAGCTATAACTTTCCTCTAAAAGTGATTTCATTATGACCAATAGATTTCCCTGTATTGTGGTTTCACTGTCATCTTTTTCTTTAGAAGATCTGGAATTTTTAATCTTTTCTGTACAGGTACTAGATTACTTTTGACTAAGAAAACTGTAGAAAGTTAGTAACTGCCACAAATGAATGTGAGGCCAAAGCCCCTATCAATCTTCCAGAGTTCCATTTTGTGGAGTCTCTGAATGTACTGCTCAGGGTCTCTGCTCAGCTTGCTGCAATTTTTTTTGTAGCACATTTTAGGCCATAAATCATTTTTCCTTATATTTCTTTGTTAACTCTTCAGCATTCTTACAGAGTGTTTTATGGTCCTTAGAGTAGTCATCAGCTAGGTGTGCCCAGAATGGTTGCTAGGGCTGGGGTTGGTTCACCAGCGCTATGAGGGACTAGATTACTTAGTCAGTCTTAGTTGTTGGTTTCCGGTCCTCAGCACTAATTGCTAGCAGGCAAATTTACCCTTTTTCATCAATGTTGGGTGATAGATCTTTGTTTTACATGTGATCTTCGGTGGTTTGAATGGATACTCTGCTGGAAACTTGATTTCAATTCTAAGGGCCCTTTATTATATGTAGGGCTATGAGGAACAGTAAGCTCTTGCCAAGGTGGCAAATTAACTTTATCAGCCTCGATGTTGTAGAAGTTTTTATTTCCACAATTTAAGATCATTTCAAGCTCCTTCATCTGCCTCTTGCTGGCCGCCATCTTGCATCTGTGCTGCTACTTTCCCAGAATGCATTGCCTCCAGCCTCATTTGACTTTGGGAACTTTTTTCTTTTTTCCATAATTTCTTCTGTGACCCACTGATTATTCAGTAATTTATTATTTAATCTCCATATATTTGTATAGTTTCTTTGGTTTCTTTTGCTATTGATTTCTAGCTTCTTTTTGCTATGACTCTTTAGTATATAGGATTATTTCAATTATTTTATATTCATATAAGCATACTTTATGGTTTAAGTTATTGTCCATTCTGGAAAAAGTTCCATGTGCTATTGAGAAATCTGTGTATTCTGTTCTCATGGGAGAAAACATTGTAGATTGAAATATTCACTTGTTTATTCTTCCAATTAAATATATGTTCTCCTGTGAGTTTTGGGATGTTGTTGGCCTCATTTTCTTTACCTAGGATTCTCTTAATTATTTTCTGCAATGTTGATTTGTAGGTCAAATGTTGCTTTATGATTTCTTTGTCTTAGAAGCTCTTTATTTCTCCATCAGTTGTGAAGCTACTGGCAGCCTTTATGTCTTAGCATTCTTCTTTCTCTTGTGACTCTCTCCTGGAAAAATTGTGAAAATGTCTAGGGGCTCTCTTCTTGGAAGCCACCTAGAGAGACTGTCACACCAGCATGACTGTGCCAGGGAACTTCCCTCTAGCCACAACAAATCCCGGCCCTCTTTTTTCACGTTTCATAACCCATATCAGACTGCTGGGGAGGCTTCCTCTGATCTCACCTGACAACTCAGTCATTTAAGTAAAGATTCATTCCATGGCCTCTCTGTATAGGATGTCACCTGGTTAGATGAATTTTGGGTGGGGTTCAGTGCTGCTTTTGTAAGATGACCCCACCTACAGTGTATAAATGGACCTGACATTTAGTCTATCAATCTTGTGAGCTAGAACATTCATTAGTTTAAGTGCAGGGACCCAGGTTTGGCTTTTCTCTATTTCAAAATTCCTCTTTTCAGGCTCTATTTCCCTGAAATCCTACAATAGGGATATTATGTCACATATTAAATTTTGCTCAGGAAAATCAAATTTGATGATAAAAATTAATATTATAACATAGTTGTAATTTTAATTGGATTGATTAGAAAACATGTAATAGAAAATCCATCTGGTATACAGTCACATAACACTAGCAGAGGTTCAAAAATTTGAGATGTCCTGCACAAGGTTTAAAATTTAAATTAAAACCCATAAAGCAAGTAACAAAACTAAAACCTGAAGAGATTTAAACCAAAGGACTAAAATAGGGCAACATAAAAGAAGAAAATACTGAAAAATTTACATTAATTAAATATTATATTTTTGCAATTATATGTATCAACAAGTGTGCTAACTTGGTAATACAAAAAAAAAAGAATACAGGAGCTATACGTGATATTACTTTTATGTTCAAAAAATGCTGTGATAATGGCTTTATATGCCAACTTGTGAGGACTACGGTGTGTCCAGATACTTGATCAAACAAAATTTCTGTGTGTGTGTCAGTGAGTGTGTAGCGAAGTGAGATTAATATTTGAGTTCTCGGATAAAGTCAAGCAGATGGCTTCTCCAACTTAATCAAGCATCATTTAATCCTTGAAATTATCAGAAAATGGGCAGGAACCCTGAATTTACCCTTCCAAAATATCAGGAGTGTGCTTGGAACTCTGGGTTCTCAGTGCTTCACATATAGCCTGGAGTCTCCCTGGCTGTCAGTCTCTCACCTCATTCGGACAGCTTTACTAAGCCTCCCACTCATAGCCTGCTGACTGAGGGCTTCTCAGTGTCCATAATCATGTAAGCCACTTTCTTATAATAAATCACTATATATACATAAAGTGTTTTATATTTTTTCCAATCCTGTTTTTCTGGAGAACCCTTTATCAGTACAATATATTGAACTCTTCTCCAAGTATATTAACTCATAAAAACAATAAAATAAATGTATTTTCATGAAAATACATAAATCACTTAAAATATTATCTAAATTTAATTCATGCATTTGAAATATAAAATAATATTTTCCTGATCTGCCACTTTTGAAAAGTGTGCTTGATTAGAGTTACGTTGGCAATATCATATCCTATAAAGTAGAAAATCAATTTGCATGATATTATTTAAATATTTTTATATAGACCAGCTGAATTTACAAGAATTGTATGATGCTGGAAATATTCTATGTCTGAATTTTTGAATGCAGTATGCACATGTAATTACCCCTTAAAATTTGCAGTGATTGATAATTATTAACTTAATTTGTTACTCTTAATTTAGGTTTATGTTGTCACATATAGACAATAACTATGGTTTCAGATGGTTCAAATACAGTATATAAGTTCCAAGTATGCATTTATACCTTTCACATTCAGTCAACAAATGTTTATGATTGTTTATAGTCTGCTGCTCTCCTGTGTCTAATCTTTTCAGAAAACTCTAACTGAAAAATTGTGCCAAAATAGCAACACAGACTTGTAATTTTTTTTCACTTTTGTTTGTTCTCTGATGAATTCTTTTCTGTATTTTATAAATTTGTGAATCAGAAAATGTGCCTCACAGAGCCTTTGCAGTCAGAGGTCTGCAAAATCAAAATCATTTTCCTAATAAAATGAGAGGTGATTGTCTTTTTCACTGTGGTGAATTTCTTTTTCTTTTTTAATGGTGGAAGAACAATTGTAGTTAAAGCTTCTGGATCTTCACAGTAATGGAAGCGAGGCTCCAACCTCCATACTGGTGTCATTTACATTTCACCATCCACTCACCGTAATAAAGTAAAATGCCAGTTTTCACTTAAGAAAAGTATTGAAGAGGTACAGATTGTTCATTAATTTTAATTAATTGTTTATGACTCAGTAGTACTCATAATTTAATATTGTGTGTGGAAAAAGCAGAAAAGATCTATGAGGCAATTTTGTTGCATGTGGAATTACAATGGTTGCCATAAGAAAAATCACATTTGTGTTAGACTTGCGAGCTAAAGACTTGCCCCTTTTTTCATGGGACACAATTGTTACTGGATATGATGAGTATCCAGAAACTGAGAAACTGAGTAGTCAGACTAGAGCATTTTTCAGACATTGTGATGAGAAGGAAATGAGGGGAGCGCATCACCTCTACAATAAATCCCATGCTGTCTAGTGGAAATGACATCTTAGAAAAGTGGTTGCCTGGGTTGTGATGAACAAGACAAACTCAGAACTCTAAACATTTCTATGATGAGACTGGGGACACTATTAATGATTATTAATCATTAGGGAGATCTGCAGAATTTAGTGAATTAGTATTTATTTTTTTATTTGTATTAAACAGCATGAACTTGTTTTTGGTAGTCGTGGAGGCTAGAAATCCCAGATTACCAGATGAGATGGTGGAGCTGTTGGGTCTCCGTAGGCCTTTTCCCTTAGCTTGCAGATGTATGACTTTTCATGTATCTTGATACGGTCTTTGTTTTTGTGTAAGAATTTTGTGTGTCTCATCATAAGGGTGCCACTTACAATCAAGTTATATTTTCTAAAAGAAAATGTCACATTTCAAAATCATGAGTGAATACTGATTTGTTCAAAATTCAGTCCAGACCAATTAATTTTAGTGCAATAGAATTAAAAAGGTCTTTAAAATGTTTTTAAATTCTACACTGAAACCCATCTTTAAAAGATTATCATTTATGAACTTGTAGAACAGAAACAGAGAAAACTGTCTAAAAGAGCCACAAGTAACTGTTTAAGTAAGTTCACCTTTTTCCAATTTTCTATCTAGGTCAGAAAATTTCTTCACCTGATTTGAAGAACAAAGTAAAATTTAGTGAATGCAGAACTATATATGAGAATATGGCTGATTTCTATTATTAAAATATGTAGCAAAATACTATTCAATAATTTTTTAACTTTTATTCATTTACACTACTTTAAGAAATCAGTTTTTATAAAAAGTAATAATTTATATTAATTATCACTGAAATATTACTCATATAGAATATAGGCTTACTGATTCTTTTCAATTAGTTACAATTTATAAATTATATTTTCTAAAAGTATCAATATATGTAATTATCATAAACACTCCCTAAACTAATAGAAAAATTTAAGAGTATAAAGAGATCTTGAAAAAACTAAAGAAGTATCGTTTTAAATGACTAAGAAATAACAGCTAAAATAAGTGTTTATACATTTTCTTCTTTATAGAATCTTCTGCAAACCTTGCTTGTATCTTTTCCTGTTTGCGTTCATTACTTCATATATTTAGATTTTAAATATTACATGTGTTTTTATGTCCCTATATCAAATAAATTATTTATTCTTGACAACACAGCCCATGCTGAACAGCTCATTTAATGATGTCTTTTGCAAAGTTCCCAGCTTGGTCTAAAGGGTTTGCCTACTGAAGATTCTGAACTCAGGTAAACTTCATCACTTTTCTTAGACATATTTTGGTCATTTAACATCTAATAGATGTTACCTCAGTCACTAAGTTCATAGTGGAGAAAAACTCACTTTATCATCAAAAGTGAACTCCTTTTTGTACTACTCTTAAAGAGAAAATAGGATATCCAGGCCATCGTCAACAAGTATTTATTTGAAACAATGACAATAGCTTCAAGGGCTGCTGCTTTTTGCGTCTTTTTGGAATAACTACCAAAAGCAGCGCCTTCTCTTTTCCCATCAGCTCTTACCTGGCATGCTGCATTGCTGTACCTGTTCACTTGGCTGTGCTAGTATAAGCATGAATCACATACATTACCCAAGGTCCACACCAGTGGGGATGTAAGGAGATACCAGCCTTACTCAGAGCTTGTACTGCAGGATGGGTAAAATGGGAAGAATGTCCTCACTTGAGCTCAACTCTAAAAAGGGTCTGTGTTTTCTCTCTGTGCTCAACATTGGAAGAAATGATGAATAAAACTGTTAATTTTATGCTTGACTTTACTGATAAAATAGGACTGTCATAGTGTACTGATTACAGATTTGAGCAACTGTCAAGACCATTCTCTTCAGAAAGAAGTTCAAAATACACAGAGCAAAGGTACACCTGCCAGTTGGTTAGTAGGTATGTATCAAATATCGTATGTGCACATAGCTTTGTTTTAGACTCTTTAGGAAATGTGGAAAGCAAGAGACAATATAAAACTTGCCTCTAGGCAAATTAAATAGTGCTTGTACTCATGGATATAAATGAATCAATCAGTTTTTCTGCATTTACATATATGTCTACATACATATTTACCTATGTTCATTTCATATAAGGATTTTTAAAACAGCCTTTGCCGAATGGTTAATAGGATAACATTGTTTGATAAAACAAAGGAAAGACTATAAAAATTCCACATGCAGGAAATATTCTCCATGGTAGGGGGAACGATTTAGTATCAAATATGTTCACATCCTCACTATAGTAACATATTAACATGTTCAATTATATTGCAAAGCTATTGAAGAGACTATTGGAGTAACTTTTATACATTATGCTGAGCAGGTCAACTTAATCACTTTAATCTGTAGACATAGACAAACTTCCATGATGACAGTCAGATAAAATGGTGATCACAGAAATAAGTCAAAGACTCCATGATTGCGCATGGGAGAAAATGATGATGAGAAGCTGTGCTCTTTAGAAGCTGCAAAGGATAAGGATATGAATGGAGAGGCTTTTAGAGCTTCTAGAAAGCGACACTGTCCCTCCTTCATCTTGATTAAAGTCTGGGAAAACAAATGTGATTCTCCAGGATGGTAGCACAACAAATATGTTTTAATTTAAACCAGTAAATATATAATTTGTTACAGAAACCATAGGAAACACATATACATTTGTTGTTTGCAATTAGCAAACCTCATTACACCTTAGCCCTACCCAATATGATCCTAGAAATGCAGCTTTTAGCACACATTTCTAAATATCCCAAAAGAATCCTAATTAATCCTTCTTTTAGATAACTAAGCATTGGAGTCATGCCTTCACTATTTTAACTTTTCTACACTTAGTCAACTTTTTATGGCAAGAACAATTAATGAGCTCTTTCATATGAGTCATGACTCCTAACGATCATTTTGTTTTATCACATTACACAGTTCCAGGGACCTAGACAGTTGCCTGGCAATTAACATTGGTAAAAGTAAATATCTCTCTAATGAAGTCTGACATAAGTCAGAGTATCTTTATGAAATAATCTATTTATGTGACTGTATTAATTATAAATGTGATTTATTTTATTTATACTTATCTCTTTAAGCTTTTTAAACCCTTATTGTTTTTGTTTAGCATTAATAATTTTTTCTAATTGATTCAAATATTTTGACTTTGCAGGTGAAGAAACAAACATCTTGAAGATAATGGGATGTACTACTTATCCTAAATTTTCCCAATTAAGTGTTCACAGATGAATAAATAATGATTTTTAAGCAAGAATATACATAATTCAAAAATAATTCTCTTCTAATAAATATAAAGACATAAAATAAGGAGACTATTAAAGAAGAGAAAGAAGATGGGGAGGAGAGAGTAATGAAGGATTAAAGGGAAATAGATATGAAGTATGTTATACACACATATTAAAATGCCATAAGAGAATCCATAAAATTCATAATTAATATGCATTAGTGAAGAAACAGAAACATAAACTTTAAAAAAACAAAGACATAAAATATGTAGCATTTTTCAGAGGATTTCTCACACTACTGTAGCCTGATATTTGAAGAATTAGTACCATTTAGTATATCTTTGCACAGCCAGTAATATTATGGCAATCCCTTAAGGAAATATTCACAATATGAACTGGTACTGATCATATAATAAATTAAGAAGATTGTAGAGTAAAGACATCAGTTAGTTACAGTTATCAGGGAAAAATTACCAGCAAATAAAAATAGAAAAATCATGGCATCTTTGCTTATGGAACAATTTGTCGAAGGTACACTAAGTGGTTTATGATTCATAAATAGAAGGCACAGAAATCTATTAACATTTCAAGAGGGAAAAATGTAGTAAAGGTGCCAACTTACCATAATAACTGCCTGAGAAGTTGAAGAAATGTATTTAAGTGGCTCCCTCGGTGCATTTAAGGAGGGAGATCATTAGCCTCCTAACGAGTACTTGTAAATTATGCAATGGTTCTGTATTATTGATATAACACAATCACCTTATTGGATTTTGATAACATGTGAAAACATCTTGAGCCTCATTTACCCAAGAAGTTTAATGTGTCACTCCTTCCCAGTTTATTCATTTCTCCTTGGTCTCACAAGAATGAAAAGTTCAAAGATTTTGTATTATATGTAAGCATCAATGTGGTTCAACATCAATCTGCTTTCCACCAGGCTACATCCAAGTACAAGAACAGCATTTAAAAGAAAGGGTTTGGAGAAGTGATGTTAGTGAAGAGAGGCTCTAGGGTACTTGTTAGATAAAGTTGGACAGTGTGTATAGTGATCCACAAATGGCCATTAGAGAGTGAGATGAAGTTTTCATACAGGATATTACGGTCTCTGTGTGTGTGGATTTGGCCTATTTTAGGTCTTCTCTCCATAGTCAGTAAACATGTTCCATCAGCACAAGCACTATTAAGTAGCTTCTTTTATTTCTCTAGTGATTTCTTTGAGATGGAAATTTTTCTATGTCCATTGTTTTAAGTTTGTATTTTTCCTCCAAAATCTGTGTGGAAGATGAAGATTAAGAGTTGGTGAACTGAAATGTAGGCTTATCTGGGAGAAAGGAATGTTTTATTTTATTTAGTATGGTTTAAGTAAGACTAGAGAAAAATAAATGACATAATTGCACCCCATACAGTAATACACTGGGTAACTTTAAGTGTTTGGTTGAATCTTTTTTTTTTTTTTTCTTCTCATTTTCTAAACTACATAAAGAGCTGAGGAACCCTTCAATGGCACTATTTGAGGTCAGGCCTTTGTGGTGAACAATGTCCAAAGAAGGGATATAAAACACTATAGAAAGGTGTCAGGTTAATAACTCTTTTCGTGTTGTGTTCACATGTAACCTCAGGGACAAAATAGTGCTTATGATTTCTTGGAGTAAGATAAAAGTTGCAACATATTAAAAAGAAACAGCTGGAGTGTGATCTAATCTCCATGTTCTAATTTATTTATGTATAAACATGCATAAGAATTAAACTTCACTGAACAATTTGTTTGCTCTCTCCTAGAGCAGCAGTCCTGGCTTCAGAAAACCCAGGGATGCCTTTAAATAATAAATAGATTATTTAGGGAATAGCTTTTATAAATTTCATATTAATTTGGCTATGACATGGTAATTATACCTGAACCGTAAATACGTCCTCACATTCAGGTGTCCCTGGTTGGTGCCACTTGACCTCCTTAACTGTGACAGCAGGAACACGCCGCTCTGCACCAGCTTTGGGCAGTGACATCAGACTACATTACGCATTCATGCATTTATGGATCAGCATAGAAAAACAGAAATACAACTACAAGGGGTGAAAAATGGAGGATGCAGGTGTTGTGCAGGTCCTTGCACAGTGAACATGTGAAATTCCAGTAGACTAATGTTGAATTTCTGGTGTGGTCCTTCCAATGTGGCTGTCGTAACAAAGAAACATCTTTTATGCTTGTAGAGCATAGGTTTCAGTTTTTGCATCTAAATTATTGACTATTCAAAGAATATTTGCATCAATATAATTCACCTATCATGATTTACTTTTATTGACATTTTTGTTAACTGTGTACTTGTGCTCCAAATTGTAAGAATCTGAGATGATCAAAAATAGGATGAATGTTTAAATAAACTACAGCCCATGTCCTTTTAAACACATATACTACCATTTTTGTCACTTTCTGAAGCAGTTTTAGAAGTTTGCAATCTTTATCAGTGCGATAAAAAATTTGATGCATGCTTCTCCACAGTGCCATCCAACAGGAAGGAGGGCTCCTACAATCATGGTGCGTCCTCATCTGTCTTACTTACCATATCTGGCACTGTGTGACTTCTTGCTTTTTCTAAAAGTCAAAATGACTGTGAAATGTAAACATTTTGGACCAATTATCATGAACATCACTGGGAACACAACTAAGCACACACATGAAAAGAGTTTCCAGAATCACTTCAGAAAGTGACAAGAATGTGGGATAAGTATGTTGAAACTTGGGGAGCTGTTGGAAATGTGTAGTTTACTATAATTTTAAAAAATGTAAACATTTACCATATGGATCATGTCTTACATCAGACCAAAAATTTCTTAGTTCTTAAGAAAGCAAAAGCCTAGAAGCTCACCTAACATCAAGTAAGATGACTACTTGATATATATTCTAAATATAAATTTCTGTCGCCTTTTTCATTCTTATTTAGCAGCATTTGTATCATGTTATTTCCTTGGTCAAATTTTATCAGCTGAAGTGATCTTCTTAAAGGATTATGTCTCAGATTGATTTTCTCTATAAATTTTCATTTTTCTTTCAATAATTTCCTCTAAGATTTTTGTTCTTTTCATTTGTTGGCTTTTTTTGTTTTACTTATGCTTCTTATGAGACTTTCTTAATGTAAAATCTTGGCTTAAAGGATTTCCTTTTATGGAATACAATTAGTAAGGCAGGACTGAGAGTTGAAGCTACAGCATCACCCATGCTTGGCATGTACTCTACTGCTAAGCTGCACTCCTGGATTTAAATACAATTACCTAGAGATCAGTAATTGAGCTTTGTTAACACTTACAATTTTTGATATATGGTATTTTCATTTTCAATCTATTTAAAATATATTTTTGATTTTTAAAGTTTTTTTGTACTATGGCTAATTTTAAAATATGCTTTTTATTTTCCAACATTTGGGAATTTTCCATAAATCTGTATGTATTTCTAATTTGATTTCATCATGAATGGAGAAAATATTTGTATGATTTAGATTTTTTAATGTATTGAAGTTTGGGGTTTTTTTTACATAGGATATTTTCTCTCAGTAAGCACTGAATGTGTGTTTCCCAGATGGATGCATACCCTGGTATTCTCAGAACTTTTGTAAAAATTTCAATTAGATCATCAATTGATATATTTAAGAATTCTGGGTTTTATTTCCTGAATCCTTGAATGCTTTGTAATTTTGTCTGTGTCAGGTATTACGAAGTTAATCCACTTGACTGTAGAACTTCCTCCTCCCCTGATTTGTTTAAGACTTTTTATTTAGAAAGCACTACAGCCAGGGATTTAGCTTAGCAGCATAAGTGCTTGTCTGGCAAGTGCAAGGTAATGAGTTGGATCCAAACAAACAAAGAAACAAATAAATAAATAAATAGAATGCATCTCAGTGACTAGGGAACAGCTTGATCCTTTCATGTTTTGAGTTTTTAGATGAGACAACCAGATGTATTCTAACAGATTCTGAGGACTGTACCTAGTGCCCAAACATGTATCAGGCTTTCCATGTTTTGCTGATGAGAACAGGCACAATTTCCAGCATTTTCTGCAGCTCTGATTCTGTTCTATCTAATCTTTATTCATTCTTCTTCCCAACCCTGAGTAACTTTTTTACAAACTGCTTTCACTGGAATCTTCTGGATGCTTCAATTGGGCCTTTTACAAACTTCCAAAATGCTCTTTGTGTGTGACTTCTGATCTTCTGGTGTTCTTTCTCGCAAGAGCTCTCTATTTGTGTTTTCTCCGATTCTCATCTTATCCTTTTAACAACAGGAGTCTGCCTAGCTCAATCTAGTTTCCTTCTTCTTGTGCCCTGTTTCAGAATTTTTATCACTGGCCCATGATCATTGTACTTGGGAAAGCAAAGAAAGATTTCAATATTCAATCCGTACAAATTGGTTTTTCTTGTCTAGCAACCTTTGTAATTTGTCCTTAGAATAATTATTAATATAGCTCATTAGCCCATCTAATTTATGTCATTCCCAAATTCATGAATATATTACATATATCACATACATACTACTAGATATACTCTTTACATTTCATACTCATAACCTGTCTTTCAGGATATGTATATGTACCAAGTGACATATTAAAGAAAATGATATTGATCAATCAAGTATGCCTATTCACAGACTACTAAGTTAAAACTACACTGATGCAAATAAAGAAAGAATTGCTGGTTGTGAATGTAGTTCTTTTTCAACATTTCTTTTTATTTCTATACTAATATCAGGATTGTATGAAACTATTGATATGAGACCACAATAAACATAACATGGCATGTCATAAAAATAGAGAAACAAGGAAATACTGTGGAAGAAAAGAAACATGATAACCTATGGGTAAGAACAGTATCTGAAAATTTCCAGAATTATCTTTCTGCCATGGCTTTAGAGATGATTGAACATTCAAAGGCAGAAAGAATAGGCACAGTAAGTCATTCACAAAAGTAAAACAGAAAAAGGGAAAAAGTATCCCAAAGTACAAATCATGAAATTCATTACAATAAAGTTCTCTTCTAAGTTTTCCTAATAGTAGTTAAATATATGTAGCCATGTTTATCTCTGGCTCTTAACCTTGAGTGATAAGTGTTCTTCTGTCCCTGAATCTTCCTACATGTTATACATTCATTCATTGATAAATATTTCTGTAAGAGAGCTTCTTAAATAAAAAACCAATAGTACAAATCCTTAAAGGTACAAAACTAGGTCTGAGCCAGATGGCTCATTATCATTCAGTCTGGTACCAGCATGGCATATGGACCAAGAGCAAAACAATCTGATTCAATTTCTGGAATTGCTACTCTGTTTAGTAAATTATCTTAATATTTACTGAATATTTATGAGTAGCAGACATTGCATTAGGCTTGGTACAGCCGAATTGAATGAGCAAATCTGTGACCTCCTCCCCTAATGGAGCCCTAGGGAGTACTGTATAGATATTATACAAGTTTGTAGGTTTGTATAGTGTCTGGTTTACTATTTTCTTGCTGTTGAGACAAAATGCTTGACACTCAAAATTAAGGAAGGGAAGATTTATTTACCTTACAGTTTTTGGAGGTTTCAGTCCATACTCAGCTGGCTCTAAGGCAGGGTGGTGTGGCTGAGGGGCAGCTATTCATGGTGGCCACAAGCACAAGAGCAAACAGGGTAAAGAAAGAAAGCTCTCTTCCTTTCCTCCCTTATATTGTATGCTGGCTCCCTGAACCCTGGCAGGTATAGCACTCACACCAACTATCCAAGTGCTAGACTACAAGCCAATCACAAACACTAGATTCAGGCTCTCCATGACTGCATGGGGCTTGGAGTGGAGGCATCCAAAAATAAACCATAACAGATAGTGACATAATAAGAAATACGTAAGGTGACAGGGAACACACACAAAGTCACCACTTCATTAAGGTATGCACAGCCATACCATTTAGGTCTAAATTGCAGCTTTGTCAAATTTCAACTTGTCTGCAACATAATTTCTGAGAAAATTGAGAATGGATATAATATACTCATGTCCTAGAAGTTAATCAAGAGATATAAGCTCACAGAAACTAAGGAAGAGAAAGTAAAGAAAATGGAGCAGGACAGAAATTGAGTTCAAGGTGATGTGTTGCTGAAGTAGCCATATTTTTGGAAAAACAAAAAAAGCACAGCTGGTTTCTTTTCAAGACAGAATGTGTTGAACTCATGTATCCGCACATGTTGTGTGAACCAGAGGGTGGGAAAGAGTTTATCTGCCAGATCAAATCCATTTTATGCTTGTTCTCAGATGTCTTGGTTGATTGCAAATCTTTAAATCCTTTGAACATATTGGTAGTATCATCTGGCACTTTTAGAGAGGGATGGGAAATTAAAGTCAGTGACACCAACAGGTGCACTTTCTCTGAGTCCAGAAGTGATTGGAGGAGTCAGGCACAGCAGCCAGTGGTTTCGGTGAGAATGAGTGTGCAGGAGTAATGGACATTTTTCACAGCAGCATTCAGAAAGCAGAACTAGAAACTGAAGCTTACAAACACAAGCAGCCTCAGTGCTCTGTAGCTGAGCAGTAAAGGTAGCCACACTAATGATTGCAGGCAGAAGTCAGTCAGTGTGAGGGCAAGGCCCTTCTTTACAAAGAAAACAGAGACAGTTAATCCAGGGATCTTACATGCTATGAGATCATGGAAATGAATTCAATTCTGTGTGGCTGTAATGCAGGTCAGGGGATTGTAAGACTACAAATAAATAGTATTCTGGAGAAGGTAATAATATTAAAGAATATGTAATCAGTTATGATTAAGTAAGCTGAGTTGTGTTGAAGCTGAAAAAGGATGCAATCTAACTACCCTTAGATGCTAGGGACAATTATAAGGTGAACCAGTGGGACCGACTGCTGATCCCAGGGACGAAGATTCCAGGCTCCCATCATCTTCCATTGATTACATAAATGTAATTCCCAGAATGTGTATGCATAATGGTTTCTTAATTATAAGCCACACTTTCAGTAAACATTTTTATCAACAAAAGTGTACCTTCTATATGTTTTTTGTCTGTAATTTTGCATGTTCTATTTATCTATTAAATTACTTGCATCTGCTCCTTTCCCTGCATCCTTCTAATCAGCTTATTTCTTAAACCTTTGGTACAACTAGATTCTTTGTCACAGTGCTTATTCTACTAGTGCTTTCTCAAATTCTTAAATAGTTGTTCTCCACTTACATCCATTAAGTTTTACTGATTTTGCTGGAAAGTTTCATAGGTCTGAAAAATATCTAGTGATATATATATATATATATATATATATATATATATAATTACATTATTATTCAGAATAATTTCACTATCCTAAACTTTTCTCTGTGCTTTATCTATTTAAACATTTTTCATTGTCAAATGTATAGCATTGAAGTTTATCTATAATTCTGTCTGCAGTTTTGACATTATTGAGTGTCATATAAGTGGAATTATATATTGCATGAACTGTTCCAATCGGATTTTTCCACTAGCAGTATGTATTAAAAATTATCTATGTATTTACATCACTTAATAGCACATTCTTTTTAATCACTGAATAGTGTTCCATCATTCACATATACCACATTGTGTTAATCTGCTATTGAATCATGCCTTTGTTGTCTCCAATTTTTGTCCATCAGTAGTAATGCAAAAGTCTGTGTGCAACTTTTGGGAGGACATATATTTTGAAATTATTTGGTACATGTTACTCTTTGATAAGGTATATGTAATTCTGAATCACTGATTTTTAAGATGCATTTTTTTCAATTCGTTTAGAACATAATTGCCGGAAGTACAGTTATGCTTATCTTATAAGGAACTGACAAAATTTTTTTTCCGAAGTAATAGCACTAATTTGCACATTAATGAGCAATTACTGAACATCACCTTTGCTCCTCCTATCACCAGCAAGCTGTATGGTTGGATTTTTGGATTTTATTTATTTTAATTGGCCTGTAAATTGTTGCATTGTAGTTCAATTTTCTAAGAAAAATACACTGTACATGTATCCATTTCTATTTTTGTAGTCTATCACTTTTGTGAAGTATTTTTACTAATATTTTCTTCTTTCAAATTGATATATTTATTGAGATTTAGCTGTTTTTCTACATTTTAGAAATGTTATTTATCATAAGTGTCTTTTGCAAATATTTTCTCCCATTCTACTGTCTGTGTATTAATCCTTTAATTGCTGTCATCACAGAACAAAATTTCTTACTTTAACAAAGTCCAACTTAATTCTTTATTAATATTTTTTCTCTTTTTTTATGGAGTGTATTTTAGTCTTGTATCCAAAACTCTATCAACAAACTGAAGGCTCCTAGTCTTTTATTTTCTTATAGAAATTTCATAGGTTTTTACTTTACGTAGAGATCTATGATCAATCATTTAAAGTTTTGTGTTGTACATAATGTCTATGTCTGTGTTCCTTGTTTTAATATTATTGATTTCCAGTTCCAATATCATTTGTTACAAATCTATCATTTATTAAATCATTTTGTAATCTTTATTCTGCTCCCTTAATCTGTGTATCTATTATTTAGCTGAAGCTACATACCATGGATTGCTGTAGATTAGTATGAGTTGAAATCAGGTGGTGTGAGTTCCATGTTGCTGTCTGGATTTTTTTTTTTTTTTCATATTGTGAGGCTTGTGTGAGTACTTTGAGTTTTCATATAAATCCTGCAGTTGTTGGTCAATATTTGCAAAATGACTTGGTAAAATTTTGGGTTACATGGAATCTATAGCTCATATTTAGAAAAATTACTGTTAAGATTATTCAATCAAGTGTGGTAGCACACAGCTGTAATCCTAGCACTCAGAAGGAAGTATCAGGAGGATCACCGAGGGTTCATGGCCACTCTGAACTGCATAGTAACATCTTGTCTCAGAGAACAAAGCAAACAAATAAAATCTTCAGCCTGCTTGTCAAAGAAAGCAAACAAGCTATTTTTTATTTGATCTTTCATCACTGTTTTGCTTCTCTAAGACTCAAACCCCACACATACATTTGCTTACATTTACCTACATATGCTTCAATTTTTGAAACTGTTCAGTATTTTTGATAAACATTTCCTATTAAAAATTCCACTGAAGTGCTGATAAATATTAAACAATTAAATTTTGTATACTAAAATTGTATCCTATGATTCAGCTATGACATTCACTGAATTCCAGAAATCTTTTTTTAGAATTTGTTAGGTTTTTGATATGAAAAATATTATATTCAAACAAATATTCTGAGTAAGTTTGGAAACTAAAATATAAATGGTTGATATCTTCACTTTTTGATTTTTATATGAAGAAATATTATTAATAGTAATACTTAGTAGTAATAAGACACCTTGTAAAATTTTGTATCAGGCTCTATTTTGTACATGCTTTACATATTATTTAATCATCTATTTTTCAACAGTCTCCCAGCTTTTATTGTGAGATATGTTCACTATCAGAATAGAAGGAATCAATACATGTGCTACCACTTGCAAGTTAGAAACTATTTTTTGTTTCAGTAACTATGTAAGAAATTTCCTTTAAACTCCTAAAAATTCAATTCTCAATCATGTTTCCTAAATATTTGTTAATTTTTTATTAATATATATTCATTACATTGATATAGTAGCAATTTTTTCATGTCTATTTATTTTCCAGTATTATTAAAATACATTTTGTTTTCAGACTTCCCCTGAAAAAGTAGGTTATCCATTGTACATGTAAACATTCTTAACAATTTTTAGCATATTACAAAGGCATTTCTAATTTTAATGTAAATGTTTTAAAATTTAATATATTGTAACACCTCTGTTCTTCCATCTAGATGAAGGCACTGTCTTAGTCACTTTTCCAATTGCTGAGACAAAATATTAGACACCAAAGTTAGATGAGGAAAGGTTTATTTAGCTTACAGTTTGTAGAGATTTTAGTCCATAAAAATAAGCTTGTTCTAAGAAAATGTTGGCAAGACACATAGGCATCCCAGAGGAGAACAATGTGGGCAGCATTCACACCCGTAATCCTAGTGTCCTTCATCCTAGCATTGCCTCAGGAATCAGTCCTAGCATCACACACTATAGATCTCTGAAAAGCCCATAAAAAAAAAAAAGCCCATCTATGATCACATGTGGCTTTGGGGGAGCATGTAGACACATCCTATAACATTTACCTATAGTTCCCTAAATAGAAAAGCACAATGGACAGGATTTTAAAGTATTTAAAACCACCCACAGATGGTTTGATGCCTGTGCTGCTGAGCCTACATATAATGTGTAGGAAATGCCACTGAAAGCAAAAGATGGAAAGAAAATTCAAACCCAACAAGTATTTTTCCAAAATATCCATGAAAACAAAATTGTGTTTCATTTGCATGTAAACTATCATCCTAAATAGGTTTCCAGGTTTACAGGAAATGAAGCTTTTCCTTTTGTAATTACTAATATCATTCTTATTAAAAGCAGGGACTCTATAAATATTGATTATCTGGTTGTCACGGAAGAGCACTAAGAAAGTCACAAGCAACTATGTGTAACTGCTATGAATCTCATTCCACTCTCCCAGGTAGATGAGTCATGTAACTTTCTTTATCTGTGTGTTTATCCCAACTTTATTTCTGTTTTCAACTGTTGTTTCAACTAATGATAGAGATTTGATTACACTTCATCCAGTTTGCTGTCTTGTTTTTTATTCTCTCATTTCTTTAATTCTGTTCCTTGGTGTAGAGACATGACAATGTGCCCATGAATCACAGGTCATCTGTGCTGATGCGTCCCCTGAGTGTGTGTGTGTCAAATCCATCATTTCTTCTATCATTTCAAACCTTAGGCTTAAATTGTGTGTGATTTCTTTTGGACTTGAGAGTCCTACTGTACTACACAGACTCTACTTAAACATATATTTGAAAAACTAATTCCAGAAATAGTGAAGAAAACTGAGGTAAAAATGATAAATAAAAATATGCTATATGTATTTTCAAAAATAAAATATATAAAATAATTAGGGCTTTTGGGTTTTTAAATTCTATACTAATTATAATAAAACAGAAACATTGGATACTATGAAATAACTGTGATTTTATTTGATTGAAGATAACAAATTTAAAGGGACATGTCTATGGCAAAAGGGCAACAAAAGAAAAAAAACCTACATATTAGTTTTATATGAACACATACAATTATAGATTCACAGTGGTACCTTGGCTCACAAACTTAATTCTTTTCTTGATATTGGTTGCAAATTGAATTGGATGTGAACCAAACTAATTTCACTTAAGTTCAATGCTAGCCTTAAATATTTGAAATGAGGAGAGAAAAATTTAGTTTATGACCAGAATCTTGGAGAATTCATAAACTGAAGTACTAGTGTATTATTTTAAACATATCTGTGAATTATTCACTCCACATAAGATCAGAAATATGAAGGTGAATAGCACATGACTTTGTTCTCAGAGAACAGCAGATATATATACACACACTTATACATATAAATAGCGTAATGAAATTACTGTGTAAAGGAAAACACATGAAATAGCAATTAAGAACAGGATTTACTAAGGTAGATCTGGGTTTCAATTCTAGTTCTCATGTATATTTTGTAAACTAAAATATAACGCAGATTTCTATATACATTATTTATTAAATATAATTGTAATCTGTGGATATGTGTTAAAACTACATTTTGTTGCTTACAGGAGGCTAGTTAACAGCAAAGTATAGATGACCTCCAAAATCTGCAGTCAAAAGGTGGCCTCATGTTTTAAGGATTCTGTCATGTTCTCCAGATAGGATCATAAGTGCAACCCTCGCAGGCTGCAGGATTCAGAGTGAATCTTCCCAAGGCAAAACATCCTGGGCTCCTTTGGAGGGGTCATTCTCATCCACACTGACTTTGCCTTTCTCTACTGTAAATTCCATCTCCAAAGCAAGCCTTCATCTTGACACTGGAGAATCAGCTCTTGAAATATTTTATTTGGCTGTCATCACTCTAATTTCCTTTGCAGTGGGATTCTGGCTATTGACCATCTATCTGCACCAGGTGGGTTCTGCCAGTGATCACAGAGGCAAAGCCCAGACTCACTCTAAGTGGGATTCTGGCTCATGCTGCTAGCTCTACAGGAGGGAAGGAGGGTAAGTGCATTCCACGGAGTGTGAAGCTTGACCTTGGCTTCTTTGGGGACAGCCACTTGGGTTCCAAATCTTCCCTGTCTCTTTCAGACCTCAAGAGGCGGCTTGGAGACAATCTGGGAAAGACTAGCATTCCTTGTTGGTCTTTGGGTTTACTGGCATGGATTCCTCTCAGTGCTCCTGGCGGCTGCTCTTGTGCACTCCGAAGTCACAGCACATAACTTGCACAGACTTACAGTTGAGGAGCATGTCCATCTGACAGGCTTGCTGACAGTGAGGTTTACAAAACTGATCTTCTCTAAATTGGTTCAAGAAACGAACACATGACACTTCCAACTGCTCAGAGTTAAGTTAATGTCTGTAAGTAGTGCACTGATGCGCTATGGGTGCAAGGTCATCTTTTGGCAGAAATTGGCACATTTGAGGCACCTGCACAGTAGACTTCATTGTGCCCAGAGATTCATCTCCTTTCTTATCCTGGGTAAACAGATTGGTTTTCATTTAGCTGGAAAGACATTAATCCAAAGGAAGAGTGTTAGGTCAGAGGGATTTTTCTCTTCACATTTCAAACATTTCACTCAGTTCTCTTGTTGCCATTGTGTCAGAAGAGTTAGATGAATTCTAGGCTTTGCTGGCCTATAGATTTCTTGTGTTTTGCTTCTTTAAATACTCTTTTTCTCTGTCCTTTTCTTGTGGCAGTTTGAACACAATTACGACCAACACTCATGTTTATTGCTGCTTGTTGCTTTTTTCCTGCTTATTGTTTTCTGAGTTCCTTAGGGTGTCTTTGCTATCCAAAGTTGACTTTAGGAAATTCTCAGTCGTTATTGCTTTACATATTTCTTCTTTCTCTAATTGCTTTTACTGGCCATTCCACTATGTGTACATACCTGTTTGTAGCTATTCCATAGTTACTGTATACTTTGTTCTTTTTTTTTTTTTGTGGCTTTCTAATTTTCTAGAGAATTGTCCACAAACTCAGATATTCTTTAACAGTGTCAAGTCTACTAATGAGCTTACCAAAGACGTTCTTCATTTCTACAACAGTTTCAATCTCTAATAGTTCTCGTATTTTTCCCTTAGAATTCCTATCTCTCTACTTCAAAATGTGAAAATAGCTACAATGGGTGTTTAAGTTTTCAAATTTTATTACTGTTTAATATAACACTACAAATTCCTTTCATGATATCCTCCCATGCTTTGCACACACTGATGCAAAGCTTTTACTTTTCATGCTCGTTTTAACTTTGAGGAACAGCCAGAAGTCACTTTGTGCCAGAGCTAGTGAGGAAGGTAGATGAGGGCACCCTGTAACGTTGTTATTTGACAGAAATTTCTGAAAACATTTTGAAGCAATGTAGGACATGAAAGCTGCCATGGATAGCCCAACTAAAGACACTCACAAAAGAAGACTCCAGTACTGCTTTGAAAAATGACATGAGTTGATGAGATAGACATGCTGGCTATTGAGGGGTATTAATGGTGATTTTATTTGACCATAAAATTTTAATTTAAATACTCATTTTCTTATGGATTTTATTCATCCATTCTCAAATGTCATCTACTTTTCCATCTGAGTCTTTAGTGTTTCTGCCACAGTTGTTTTAAACAGAGTCCAATAATTCCAAAGTGACTGTTACATCTGTGACTGCTTCTGATGCTTGCTCTGCCTCTTCAAATTGTCCTTTTCCCCACTTAATATGCCTCCACTTTCCTCTTGAAAACTGAATGCATACAGTGTGTCAAAAGAATGCTGTAATGTGTGTCTGTAGTGCTGCACTGAGGGATGTGTGAAAGGTTCGCTCTTTTGCTGAGTCTGTGATCCTTGGATAGTAAAGTTACAGATCAATCTTTCTCTTCCTTCCTTCCTTCCTTCCTCCCTTCCTTCCTTCCTTCCTTCCTTCCTTCCTTCCTTCCTTCCTTCCTCCCTCCCTCCCTCCCTCCTTCCCTCTCTCTCTCTCCTTTTTTTTCTTTCTTTCTTTCTTTCTTTCTTTCTTTCTTTCTTTCTTTCTTTCTTTTTTTCTTTTTTCTTTCTCTCTTTCCTCTTTCTGCTTTCTTTCTTTCCTCTTTTTTCCTTCTTTTTCTTTACTTCTTTCTTTCTATCTTTCTTTCTCTATTTATTTATTTAATTCTCTTCTTCTCATTCATCCCTGAAGTCCTAGGTAAGGCAGGATGGCTGGAGGGGCCAGAGTTGGATATTTTTCTTCTGTATATTAAAAGGCTAGAGTGTATTAAATTTGGAAATTCCTTTCTTACCAGATTACATTAGGTGCTGACAATACTCCAGTTAATAAGAACTGGAGACACAGTTTTTCTCGAATATCACCTTATTCAGAAGCTGAGAATGTGCTGCAGTATTTCAAAACAGCTACAGCCCCCATCCATTCTCAAGGTAAACTTTTCTCTGATCTTTATTGCGACAACTTAGTAGAGCATAGGAATTGAGGTCACAAAAATGCTCCCCACCAGCCTAGTGATATCCATACTAAACCTCCAACAATTTGTTGAATACACTTAGCTTTCTCTACCTTAGTACTCCCTTTAAAATTTAGATACTGCCTTAATATCTGAAATCTTTGATTTTAAAATGTCCAGTTTGATTTTAAGATGTCCAGTTACGTTTTCTTCACACAAGAGCTCCTCTACAAAACATTGCTGTGCTTTGACTTAAAGTTTTTAGGGTAGTTTATTTCACTTCATGTTAGTGTTCCCTTTATAGAGAGTGCAGGAAGTTGACTGGCTGACTAGGGAAGGGACCACAGAGCAGCCCAGAGGACTCCCCACGTGTTGGCTCTGAAGTTGGAAGGTGCGTGGCATGCTCAGAATCAGGCTGGAAAGACCAGGCTGAAGGATTTTGGTGGGTGGCAGCGTTGGGTGTTATGGGAAACAGAGAAAATAAGAAAGTCTCTGACAGAATTTGGAAAGTTAGATGAATCCAAAATGTTGAGAAATTTGGATCTGTGAGGCAACAGGACCTGGTAAAATTTAGTGTCTGCTTAGTTCCCCATGTTAGCACTCAAGGCAGAAAGAGAATTCATATTTCCAAGACTCTTTGAGCAGTTGTATATTTCTCAAAAATTGTTGCATTTAGCTTGTATCCCAGTTTGAATAGCATCAGAATCTCTGAAAGAGGTCTCATTTTCTTAGTGAGAATTTCCAGCTCCTGTCATCATATTGGGTTGTATGTCAGAGCCTAACTTTCCAGTCTTCTGCGCTACTGATCAGTGAACTAGGATGCAAAAGACTCTGGGAGACAAATTAGATTCAAGCACAGCGTCGCTTTCACAAGAAATTGGACCATACTAATGGCATGGCATACTAATGGCATGGCTGGTAAAGAAGTGAACTTCTGGAGTGAATGATATTTAAAGTAAGAAAATTATATTCAGGAATCATATCTTGGTTACACTATTTGTTTGTCAGTTAAAAGAAAGTATAGAAACAAAGCAACAGAAGCCCAACAGATAAAAACAAGAGCATAAAATGGTCTCTTCCTCTGTCTACATAATGTAAGTAAAGAAATTATATTTACTTTTATTCTCCATGCATCTACTATAAATAAAGTATGGCTTTAAACATGAAAAAAATAGCATTTGTTTTTCAGCTAGTTGAAAACACTGAGTACAAATGCTTTCCCAGTAATCCAATTTTACATCAACATTCTTCAGATACATGAGCAAAATGGCCTCAGGAGCAGGGGACCCTGGATGCTTGTTTTTTCTATGACACGGTTCTGGGTCCCAAGCAAGTGCCCAACAAACATTTCCAATCTAAAACAAATTGGACTTAAATTAAGATAGAAAGATGGCAGTCTTTTGTTATTCCATCTAATGACAGCAAATGAAGCTGTGTCTTATAGATGTGCATGTCAATAGTGCTGGGTAGAAGGAAATGAAGAAAGTACTAGCAGAGCTAATCTAAAAAATCAAAGCACAGTTTTTATTAAAAGTCCTTGTTGTCATTCCCTCAACAACCTCCAGAAGCTGCATTTGAAAATTTTAAAGAATGAAATTTTCAAAAATAACACTGAAATCAATGGGAAAAGAAGGTTAGGAAAAGTACAATCAATCATACTTTGAAAAGTTGGACTGTGAAGCCTACAGCAACTTCTTAAAATTAGCTTTACACTGAGCTCTAACCGAGAGGAAATTTTATGAACATCTGCATAACTCAGTAAACTACTCAAAAGTTAGCAGATACTTTATGTAGCTAGTTTATTCATAGGAAAGAGCAATGTCAGTGTGGCCAGTATCCAACCCAGACCCATTCAGGATCACAGTCCTTGCCTTCCCAGAGGTGGCTTTCTCCTGCCCTCCACAGAAACCTCCCCTTGGTTTGGTCCTGCAGGCTTACCATCATATAACCTGGACTAAAACTGTGTAGCTTTGCATGTTCTTGAGTTCTACATGCAATGAATCATATTGCATTTATATTTATAGATTTTTGAATCAGTAATAAAATCTAAAAATATCACTATGAACTCTGGCTGTTTTTCTTGTTAAAAATAATAAATACACTCTTAATGCTAGAGTGTTTCCTAGTATGCACAGTCCTTTGGTGCGATCGCTGGTGTAAGATAATAGTTGTATCCATACAGATAAATATATTCATATATATAAACATATAAATATCTATATGAATAGAAAATGACAACAAAACCACTAAGAACAAGCATTCCTTATGTATACATAATGAAATGGTTTACTTGAAGAAATCAAGCTCCTTTGGATGAATAAATGGCTAATTGCTGGTAAAAGAAAGAAATATGCTAAGAAAACCGAGAATCTCTCGTATATCTGAAAATCACAGTACTATCTATCACTATGGAAAGGGAGAGGAAGAGCGGATCTTGGAAATGAGGGACCAAAACAATAAATGAACTTACAGAGCATTGAATGACAGATACATGTGAGTATGTGAGGAAGTTTCAGAATTGAATTTAAATTTCACCTATCACACTGTGCTTGTCTGGATTAGAAAGCTACGATGATTCCATTGATTGACATGAATTCCATGAAAGCCTGAGATCATGATGAATATTTATTATTTGAAATCATTAGAGGCAGACCAGAAGCATTTCAGATTTAGACTTGTTAGGATTTTGGAATGCACTTTTATGTAACAATATCCTGAGGAATATTGGGCACAGCCTCCAAATCTAAATGCAATATATATTTAAGTTTCATACATACCTAATACATAGAGCCTGAAGGCAAATTTATAGAATATTTTAGTGTGCCAGCATTGTGACCTAAACCCATCATATGAGGTAGCTTGTGGAGTTTTTCTCTTGTGGCGTCTTAGGTGATCAAGAAGTTTCAGATTTTGGAGCATTTTAGATTTTCACTTTTCAAAAAGAGATTGCCTTTCCACCCATGCCTCTTGCCCTGGCTGTCTGTCTTCCCCTGTGTCTGCTGGAAGCAGGAATTCTGTCAGCCGGAGACTTTGCCCGGTCCTTCCGGTCACTATCCCTGGATAGCAGAGATGATGTTTTCACCTCCAAGGCCTATAGAGTGCTTGAAGTGGAATGAGGTCCAGCAAATATTATTTACTACATTTTATAGTCAATAGTATATAGTTTTTAATTTTTTAAAGTATTTTTAGAACAGGAAGGATTTTATATTTTCAGTCATGTTTAAAACATATTTACTTAAAATATTTATGTATGTAAATCCAAAATTATACCTAGATACCATGCATTTATATATTTAAATCTAACTCAGTTTTTAGATAATAACTGCATCTAAAAATTCCTGGGGCCTCTGATTAAGATAGAAAAATGTTATGTATAAGAGAAAAAATACACATGAACATCTGCATTAGAACTAAGCTAATATTTACTTTATATGTGATATAATAGTGTTTTAGATGTGAGTCTAGGGTAACTCTTTATTCAGAAAACTTAAATCTATATACATCCATAAGGCAACTGCTGGAGATCTTCTTACAAAAATTTGTGTGAAGCACGAAAAAAACAATTGACTTGAAAATGTGTTTGGAAATGGAGTAAATCACACTACATTTTTGGAGATCCTGCACACATAATTTGTAATGCTTTTCCCTTTGCTCTTAATTTCATACCTGTTAGAGCCCAGTGGGAAATCTCAGTTCAATTGCCTTTTTTCTCCTTTCCAGTGGAATTTATTATAATTGTTTTTATTGAAATTTGTTTTATCCCCTAATGTGCCAAAATATTGTCTGTATCAATCAAATTTTTGTTGTTAGACTCTAACATTTTAAAATAATTGATTAGGCAATAAAAATAAAAACAGACATTAATTACGTTGAGGAAAACTTTACTTTCTCCTCAATGTATTCTGTTTTTCTTCCCAAAATGCTTTGAAATTGCTGAGAATAATTTGATGATACTAATGATAAATGTGAGGAACTAACTGCAGTGGAGAGGAAATGACAAACGACTGCATTTCTCTTACAGCATTTTTCTCCTGATCAGAGTGAAATAAAAACAATAATATATAAACCATTATGGTACAACTGAGTATGGTGTGCTCTTCAAATGAAATATATACTATATTTTGATAATGTTGCCACAAATATTTTATATTTTATTATTTATTTTTGTGCTGGGAATGGAACCCACAACATGCTCTTGACACGCAGGTGCTGTGCTGCTGAGCTATATCTTCAGGTCACAAACATTTTATTGCAATCTCAAGGGAAAATGCTTTATAACAACTACTTATCTATATTCAAGTCATATTTATTACAATATTATGTGTTTTGAAAGCTATAATCCATGTTATATTGTTTACTATGCCCATTTTATTACACACACACACACATATATACACACATATATTTCACACACACACAACTTTTCCTGACTGATTTGTTGCAATTTTTTTTATTTCTAGTACACAAGAGTGTATAAAAAATGATTTGCCATGAAAGTTTTGAGAGTTTGATAATTGTTTGTTCAAGTTTTAGCTACCGTAAGAGTGAAAATATCTTGTACAACTAAATTTAATGCTTTACTTAAAAATGAGAAAGAAAACAAAAAAATTTCTTACTCTTGGAGAGTTATACATGGAAATCAGATAAATGAAAATGCAGTGTAGCTAAGGAAATTGTGGAATATTGCCAGACTTAAGTTTTCCCAACTAGTAAGATATATTAAACCTATCACTGAGTATCATCGTTATGACATTATTTGCCCGATTTAATCCTTCACAAACTTTTGTGAATTAGTATTCTAGTAACCCAAACCACAACACTGAGGAACAGGCTAGCTTCTAATCTTTTGGGAAACTAATTTTCCACACAATCAGATATTTTTGGGTATTCCCTGGAGATAATCACAAATGAAAACACAGTTTTCTAGCACTGCGACATGCATCTAGTTTTGGAGATTTATCAGTTTCATGGAATTCTTCAGCTTGCCTTTCTGTGATCATCTCTATAATTTCCTGGACTAAGCTACAAAATATTATTTCCAAACTTTGTTGGAAATATCTTGGGTAACCCCTCACAGCATCCACTGAAACAAAGTTGTACCTTATTCATAAAGACTCAATAATAATGGAAAGAAAGTAAAATCAACATAGTAGCTTATAAATGGACTTGGACACTCTCAGGACTCCCCATGTTCAAGTAGGACTCAACTGTGTGCCTAATTATAGAGAAACTGTCATTAAATTCTCAAAAATAAAGCAATAAAATACTTAATATGTCTTAACTTCTGAAGACACATGGGAAAAATGAGAAATCATCATTGTTTTAAACAGCATATATTCTAGTGAAGAAACAGCTAAAAACTTTATAAGTATTGTATGATAGAAAGAAGTTGTAAGATAGAAAGGAATTGACAGTCATCCTTAGGTATCCAAGAATAACAGTTCCAGGATCCCCTGAGGATATTCATATTCACCGATGCTAAAATCCTCTATGTGAAATGATGAGCTATTGGGGAACAACTTATACATATCCTCCTGTATACCTTCTTATCTGAAAATTACTTTTGATACTCAAAAAATAACATACTATTTAAACATAGTAACATTGAACAGAATAAGAATAAAGACAAAACCTGCGGTCCCTTCAGGGTCAGTGCAGACACAACTGTGGTAAACCTGACTTCACAGAGCACAAGTGAAGTCAGTGCTGCTCAACCAACCAGTGCCAGAGAGAGCTGGCGTCTGCGGAATGCCAGTCAGGGCAGCAGAGTGCAGCTACTCATCACTGTTTTCATGGACTCAGCATAGAGGTCAGCAGCAAACTCATGCTTAGCTTCTTTAGACTTTCTGGCATTATTTCCTCTCTCTCTCTCTCTCTCTCTCTCTCTCTCTTTTTCTTTTTCTTTTTCTTTTTTTTCATCTAGTGACAAAGTACCAAAGAATTTCTGTGGACAAATTTGGAAAAGTGCACATTATGTAGAGGCAGCAGGTGCAGGGGTACTAAGACTCTGAGGTGGACTCTTGCCTCACTCTTAATGAAAATTGTGGGAAATTACACATAATATAAACTTTACCGTTGTAATGATTTTATGTCAACAGTTCTTTAGCTTTAAATACATTCCACATCACTGTGCAAATAATATCATTATCCTTTCTAGACCATCGTATTTTTATTTTATCAAACTGAAACTTAGCACTTATGAAACATTAACTCTCTGTTCCCTCTGCCTCCCTGCACCCACAACTCTGCGTTATGCCCCTATGAATCAGAGGACCTAGCTACCTCATCGGAATCATTCTGCCTTTTTGTGACTGCCATGCTATTCAGCAGCATAATGTGCTCAAGTTTCATCTGTACAGTAATGTGGACCTAAATTTTCTTCTTTTTAAGGATTGAATAAAGTTCGATTGTCTATAATTTTGATTGTACATATTTTCAGTACATAATGATTACATATCTCATAGGAACTTGTTGCCTGTAAATGACACATTTAATTCCTTTTATTATCCCTTTCACTTCCCATTTCTCCTCTCCTCTGATGCTTTGTTCCCTTATCTTTTGTGGAAGACAAGTATTTCATATCAATTATCTTTTGTTCTTTTATGTTTGGGTTCCTTCTAAAGGTAAACTATGTGATCTTTAAGAGTATATGTCTGATTTATTACATTTAACAGTCTGATTTTAAAATGCATTTATTTTCCTTTAAAGGACTCAGTTTTATTCCTCTTTATGTGAGAGTACTAGTCCATTGTGTAAAAGTGCACATTTTCTTTACCCATTAGTATATGTTGATGAACACAGGCTGCTTCTTTTTCATTCAATATTAAAATTCCACTCAATATTCCATTGAGTATTTTGTCACCTTTTGATTTTCCATTTATCCTCTGACTTCTTTTTTTAAAATCTGCTGAAAATCTTCCTGAGGATCCCTGATACAAGGTGATCATATGTTTTACCACTTAGGGAATCTATCCACTATTTTAGATATATGTTTAGATATGCTTTCCACTATTTTAGATATGAATGAGCACGGATGTCCCCAACTCCTCACACCGTCAAGGAGGTGGACTTCTAGAGTTTGTGAATGATGTACCACAAGGTCCAATGCTACAACCAAGTGGGTGTGGCCTACATACAATATAAAGGACATAAAGAATCTTCTCTCCATGCCCTTCCCCTTGTCACTCCTCACTTGCAGCTGCCATGCAATTGACCCTCAGCTATGCCACCCTGCTTTGGAGCTAGCTGAGTATGGACTGAAACCTCCAAAATCTGTAAGCTAAACAACTTTTCCTTCCTTAATTTTGTGTGTCAAGTATTTCCCTAGCAATAAGAAAAAAGTAACAAACCCACAGTGCTCCTCCTTGTTTTATCCTACTTGAAGTTCATCACACTTCATATACTTATGTATGTCTATAGATTTCCTCTGATTTGTGAAGATTTTTGCCATAATGTTGCCTGATAGGCATCAAGTCCTCATCTTTCCGTCCCCCCTTAGAGCCCCCATGTCAGTCTTCTGAGAGTACCTTGTAAGTGCCCAGATTCTGTGCACTTTTTTACATACTTGTTTTCATTTCTCAGGCATGCTAATCTCCAATGCTGACTTAAAATTCCTTAATTATCTCATTTGTCTCTTTACATCTGCTGTCAAGCTCTTGAGATAAAATATTCAAAGTGCTTTTGTATTTCTGAATTCCAGAATTTCTTTGGTAGTTTTAAACAATGTCTAAGTGTTAGTTATATCTCCATACATATTTTTTGTCAATTTCCATCAATTCATTATTCTTTTAGCTTTTTGAACATATTTAAGACAATTGTGTCTTTTGTAGTAAAACCAAAGCTGGCATTCCCCATCCCTTAGTGATCATTTCAATAGATATTCTATTCTGTTCTATTGAAAGAGTTGTATTTTCCTGTTGCTTTTTATGCCTGCTGACCTTTTTTGGTTAAAAGTAGCCGCTTTAATTTATTTTGTACCTGCATTAGACAAATGGAGCACTTTACAAGGAGCAGAAATGCATATCCTACTATTTCGGGGGCTGGGAGTCCATTATCTGTTTTGGGTCCTCTTACTCCATCATCTAAGAGGGGACCACAGAAGGAGGTGTGGGCGAATAGAGGCAGCTACTCCCGACAGTCCCATTATGAAGGCAGCAAAGACATTCAATGAGATGGAATCTTGGTGGTCTAATCGCCTGGCAAATACACTGCCTCTCAACCCTTTTATAAGGGCAATGCAAACTCGGCATGTTTAAGGAGTACACCACAGCACTGGTGTGGAGGGACATCCACCCCTCTCAGGGATTACAAACTGACTTTGTGAATGAGACACATGTTAGTCACGGTTAGTGTGGATATCTAGCTGCTCAGATCAGTTTTGGGATTGTCTTCCCTGCATCTCTGAGTATCTGGTTGAGTTTTTATATGTCCACTGTTGTACTGTTTTATTTTTCAGCCCTCTGGAATACACAGTGGCTTTAAATACTTTCATTTTTTCAGGTGCCTCACGTCTGTTTCTTGCCTCTTTTTGCAGTTTTAACTAACAGTAGTGAACTTGCTGCATTTCCTCTCTCTGAAATCTCTTTTCTCCATTTGTCTGCAGCCTTGCATATCCTGTGCAGATTTCATGATGTAGGTCCTCTGCCTACTTTGGGTTTGGCCTTTGGAGCTCGGAGTTAGGTCCCTCAGGGATAAATTATGAATACATCCTTCATATAGAGCAGCATATTGCAAGGCAGGTCTTAGCTTTCTGTGCTTCATGGATAGTGGCTGGGGAGAGGCCTGTTGTTTCCCACAAACTGTGAAACACTGACAAAGAGGAGATGGGGCAGGGAAAGTGAGACCACAGTAGAAAGTCTTTCCATACTTAACATGATTTTATTCTTTATTGGCACTTGATAGACTGACATAGAATTTTGACTAATTGCTAGAACTCTTGGTATTATTTTTAGTAAGAATCTGAGTGTTTCCACAGTGTTTCAGCAGGACAAGTGAGAGTAATGGAAGGGATCCAGGTTTGCTCTCCATAATTGGCTTGAGCAATAAGAAGGCTTAGTTTCACTGATTCTAATGAAGTTTGAGACATGAAATATTTAGCATTGATGTAGAGAATTTATTTGCGTTTCATGGACAACTGATAAATAGCCAACCATGTGGATCCTTCTGAAAATATTCACGTACTTAAAGTTAAACGGTCTTTAAATTTGTAATAGAAGAATATTTTTTACCCTGTATCAATTCTAACATTGGTATCCCCATTTTTCATCTGTCATGCAAAGATAAGAATCAGCTTGTGAAAAGAAAAAAAACAGTATCAGCTTGTGATATGTATGTTGGCAATATCTTGTGCCTTCATGGAAAAACTTCACCGATAAGTCTTATGCTCTCAATCTGACCTAATATGAAAGTGGCATCAAAATACTATACTCAGACATTATTACTTTCCTAAATATTGGTATATGTAGGACACTAAAATTCTAATTCTGTTTGAAATGAGGCAAATGTTTTAGAGCTCTTTGTCAGTCTTCATACAATGTTTGTTACCTTTCCCAGCCATTTCCATCTGATCTTGTTATTTCCCAGGTGTAACTGCTCAAACAGTAATGAACAGTTACTGGAAGGGCATGCGAAATGTAATATCCACAAGGAATATCCAACAGACCAAAGGAAGTCTCCATCAACTAAAGCAATGCTTATTTGTGGCAAATAAAATGTACATAAAATCATACACATTATCAAGCCATATTTGACTTATCAATCACATGCATCCAGAATTACTTCACTTGTTTTCCCCAAAACAATAAGCAATTGAGTACTTGATTGACAGTTTTTCTTACCAAAAAGAAAAATATTCCATTTCTTGCACGACTCAAGCTTAGATGAAGGACAACTAGACAAACATTTAAATTTAGTGTTCATGGCTTGCTAGAAAGAAACATTGGCTATGCACTATATTTTCTTGTCACTCTAACCTACCAACATACATTTAAATTGAAATTAAAAGACTCACTTTCAGCCCAATCACATTTTGTATCATAATTAGCCATATTATTTAGAAAATTGTTAACAGATTTTTTTTTGGTAAATAAGAGGTACTCACTTGAATGAAATTATAGTTGACAGTTGAATTTATGTGTTTGTTTAAATGAGAGTTCTATTTTTATCTAGTCTTCTTTGAAGTGATGAAATAATGATTAGCAGATATGCTTTGGTATTTAGTAGCAAAAGAGAATTCCTGTGTGCCTTAGAAAGTTTTAACTGTGAGGAGGAACTGTTTCTGAGCTCTAGGTTTTAAGCAAAAATGGGTATGTGGCCAAGAATGCTCTAACAGGCTATGACAGATCCAGCTGGGGATCAGTCCTCAGCAGTTGTTTTTACATGGAGGAGATTATGGCCAACAAGTTCAAAGCTAGAGGAAAGTTCTAGGAAATAAAGAAACTGTTATTTCCTTTGCAGATAAGCAGAATTTGCCTAGAAAAAGTTGAGAAACACAAAGAACTGTAGAAACTTGGATGATGAGAGAGACAAGAGGGGAAGACGGATGACAAATTGAGTCATATTACGTAAGAGAAAAAGAGAGGGGAACGCAATGTCCAAGTCTATGGAAATGGTGAATTTTTGAACCCCAGTTTTCTTGTTTGGTTTGTTTTCTGAAGAGGGAATGGAATTTAAGGAACTTGGGAAGAGAAAGAGGGAGCAATGCAGTTTCCAAGAAGATTAAGGACTTTACTCTTGAGCATTTCCTTGACTTAAAAATACACACTTTGATCTGAGTGTGATACTGTTTACATATCTCCCTATTTCAATCCTTTCTTCTCCGAAAATTATTTTTAGTATTGTTTATTTGCTATTAAAGTGTATGAAATACTTTGTAAAATAATTTCTTGGAAGCTCCTGAACAAAATAAATATTCAAATTTGGCAATATTACTGTCATGCAGAAAGTAAGTGATAGAAAATATTATAAGCCATGTATTTTTATGCTATGTATATTTAAATGATTAGATTTAATCTCCAAATAGAGTAGAGTTAAGCTATTCACTTTGGTTTAGGTTTGACTAATAATATTCAGTTTTTCATTTATAGAGTATTTTACTATTGATCTAACAAATTATTTGTGCTATTTAAATGTTTTGTAGGGGAGAAAAAATAAGACAATTTAGCTGGATATGTTTTAAACATCTCTAAATTACCTACCAAATTGTCTTACTCACACATAAAGGTTTGAAATAAAAAGAACTCAGAAACATAGACTAAACAAAGATGAAAGCAAGTTCTCACATATACTATGAATCTTGCAGAGACAACATGAGACTTTTTAATAGTGTCTGCTGTTGATTTATAGAATGTGTAAATGCACTTATGCCACTTATTAATCATTTTCATTTTATAGTTTTTGATATTTTCTATTTTCTGTAGTAGTTTGATAATATAATAACTTTGTATGATTTTATGCTACGTTGCTTTGGTATTTTGCATAAACGTTTGGTAATTTAAAAAAATAAAGACATTATGCACTTAATTATAAAACCAGTACAATTCCCAGTACATGTAATATAATGCTTTTTAGAAAATGTCTTTGTTAGGGAATTTAGTTCAGCGCAATAAGAGCCTGTCTGGCAAAGTCATGAGTTCAATCGCTGGCACCCCCCCCCAAAAAAAAAAATCTAAAGAGAAAGACACATCGTGTTGGGGCTGGGATTTAGCTCAATGGTTTAAGTGCCTGCCTTGCAAGCTGTAGTCGTGAGTTCCATCCCTGATACCGGTAAAAAAAAAAAAGAAAGAAAAAGAAAATGTCTATTTTTAAATCTAAGAAAAATTTGAAAGTTTTGAAAATGTCTATAATACAATGAAATCCTCATTGCTATTTTATGTCAGTTTTCCATGTTTTGTTTGTGATTTGTTTTGAATTTTTATGCAATACCACTAAATATTTCTAGTACATTTAATGTTTCATTGTTATGGGCTGGGGATTTAGTTCAGAGACACAAGTACCTGCCTCACTAACACAAGTCTTGAGTTTGAACCCTGGCACCAAAAATAAATAAATAAAATAAATCATTATTAATACTCTACTTAAGTTTTGGTAAGCTTTAATTCACTTTGAATAATCAAAGTCATGGTTAAAAATAATTATTATGTGTTTTAATATCATCTATGAATGTGTTTAAACAAAAACAAATGTGATTGAAGAGTGACCTGAAGTGTAAACAAGGGACAAAAGAACAGACATTTGAGATAGGGAAAACGTGTTCACATGGGAAGGGCAACAAACGGGAAGGATGAGACTGGAAGAAAGGGAAAGGTGTTTACAAAGGAGAGAAATCAAGGAAAAAATAAAAACAGTTTTGGTAAGTGAGGAAGGAAAAGATTGAAGGGAGGTTAGGAGAATATGAAAAGGGAAAAAAATAGGATAAAGTTATATTATGTACAGGTACAAATTTCCCATGATGAATGGGATCATTATGTATGGCAAACATATACTAATGCATTTTTTAATTTGAAAATAAATAGAAAAACCATAGGTATTTTAAAAAGTTAGTGGGAAATTGGTCTGACTCCACTGCCTGATATGGAAAGTGTTTCTTTCCTCTGTCTTTGCATATACATACAATCCCTTTTATTTATGTGTACCTACATATCTACACAAATAATCAATAACCTGCAGTCAAATTTCTTGTTTGATCTTATCTCAATTAACCAAATATTGGGTAATTCAAGTTTGCTTAGAATAAACTTGGAGCAAAAAATTTCCATGTAGCATTCAATTACATTTTTCTTTCCCAGATAGCAGTATCTAAATCCTCCTGCAGTTTTTCCATATCCAGTTAAGTTATGATTCATTTTTCTCTTTCCATTTGATTTTGGTTTTGTTTTTATTATAATTTTATTCACAGGTTGGACAGCTTAATTTATGTTCCTGCTTACAGACATCATAATAAATAATGAAAACCCCATTTTATCTGGGTGCTTACAGTTTGTTTTGTGTTTGCTATTTGTTTCCTTTATACTTCAAAATACAAGTCAGACTTCAGTGTCTGTAAGTTACAATTGGAATTTGTTCTCTACTGGCCCATGTGTCACAACTGTAAAGTGGTGGGACCTTGGTAGGGTCTATAGGAAGCATTTGGTTCACTGAACATTTGCCCCTTAACAGTGTATTATGACCTTGAAGTTTTCATCACGTATTCCCATGAGATGAATGGGTTTCATACACCACATTCTCCCATCATGATGTACTGTTTCATTACAGGCTCAAAAATAGTTGGCCCAAGTGACCATGAACTGAGGTCTCTGAAATCAGGAGTCAAAAGTAAATTTTCCTCTTTTTAAATTGATTAATCCAGGTTTATTTCACAGTGATGGAAAGCTAACACAATCATCAAGAGTGATTTGGTATGCATATAACTCTGAGTCGTTATTGAATCAATGGAAAAGTGAACAAAAATTACATAAGCTAAAACAAAACAAGAAAACAAAAAAAGACTTCAAGTGGCAGATTTGAAATTATTGAATGTCCAAGAAATATCTTGAGAATTCAGTTTCTCTCTCCTGCTCCTCCAACTTCCTCCTTCTTTCCCTTCCTCTTTCTCTTTCTCTTCTGCTGTCTTTGTATTAAATTTTTTGATAAATTCACCTCTTCTACTTCAGATAAAATCTCCTGATAGGAATATTGTTAGCAGTTTGCATCATGTTCTCAGACTGAAGACAAAGGAAGAAATGATCACTCCCGCCTCCTGATAAGGGATGACCAGTTCTGACCTCCTTTGGACCTGAAACGAGGCCTCAGGTGATAGTTAACCAATTGCATATGCCTAGGGGATGGGGGTGGAGATTGGTTTAGACCAAGGATGGCATACTCCCCGTGACCTGGAGAAGAATCTGTCTACCCAAATAATGGTTAAGGAAAGGGACATGGGCACATGGTTTTGCTTACTTTCAATAGAACATCACTTTTTAATTATGTAATCATTTTTCTTATTTGATTAACATTTAGTCATTGACAGGTTAAAAAAGCATTAATTTTGAAATATGAATTCACAAAGAAAAATCAATTGAAAGAAGAGGCATAGGAATAACAACATCTGAGAGATAAATATGTCAAAGCCCATTAACATTTATGACTCCTTTGCTGCTGTGGAGTTACCCTGGAAAGAAGAATTCCCAGTAGTGATTAATTTTCTACTTCTGCCTTTGTATACAGTTTTACTCTAATTAACTCTCACCAAGGTACTACCACATGTCATGCATGCTACTATGAACTTAGAGTTTAAAGAAGAGTTTGTGATGTTGTTCTTATCTTTTCCTTGATCTACCATGTGAATTTGGAAAACTCTGAAACACTAAAAGATTTTACAGCCATAAAAGGTAGGCAATTTGAGTCTCCAAGACACCCAAACCAGAAAAGTCTGCAATGAACAGGTACATATGGGAGAAATATACTTCTAAAACTTGGAGGTGTAATTATTAAGTACCTACTAGTACTTTAATTAATATAAAATTAAATCAAGATAAATAATTTTTCTATCAACTATGTATAAGTATCACTAACCATTCAATTGTGAACACATTCGTAACACAGAAGCAGATGATTCTTATTTCTGCTTACAGTATTTGTTTGCTTTGAAATTAAAACGAAGCTGATTTTTAAACTGAACTACCTAGGAAATAAAAAGAAAAATTTTATTTTGCCACATAATCCATTATAGAAGGAAGTTACTATTTAGAATAATTACCACAACATTCTACCCACTAGCAATGTAGAATTGTCTTGTCTCACCGTCAAGGAGATTTGAGACAGATTGCACATATGCAGAATGCACGAGATTTGGGTATGTGCAGGGAATTGTGAGCGGTTATGGTTTAGAAGGTCTCAAACTGAAGACAGAAAGGAAGAGCTGTGAGCAACAAAGCAGGAAGCCTGGCAAGTGTCAGACCTAAATGGACTTTAAATACAGGAAGAGAGATTGTGTTTTGGAAATTACTCTGGGCTTCAAGTAAGAGAAACGAAAGTAAGTTTTCCTCTCTCTAAAACTAAATGAAAACAACAACAAAAATGAGAAACAGAAACTGTATCTATAAAGACTATGAAGATGTTAATAGCAGTTGTGTTTGCCTTTCTACAACAAAATAGCTAAGATGAGTTAAAGTTTTATAAAGAAAATAAAGTCATTGAGCTGATTGCTTTGGAGGGCAGATATCCACAGATCAGAACACCAGCTTTTTTTCATGACAGGTGGCATAGAGGTGCACAGGAAGGAAATTTCACATCTTGGAAAACAACATTGGAAAGAATGGGTGGGGCCGGATTTCACCTTTTATAACAGCTCTCTCAGGAGAAATAGCCAAGGTCCCAAGAGAAGTAAATGCCTTGGCCTTTTCTGAGGACAGTTTCTCACCTGTATCCAAGGACGTCCCTAGCTACCCCTGTCTGGGATTCTCATCACCTCCCAGAAGCAACACCTCAGTGACAAAACTCCCATCACAGGAACCTTCAAGGAGACAAACAACATGTGAGCCAAAGCAGACAGTTCCTCATTAAGGCTTGAAAGAACTGTTGATAAAGAGAATCATTTTAACTTGATTTCCTGCTCACTCACCAGAGGATGGAAGATCCTGGGACTGACTCTTGGAGATAAAGGTTCAAAGAAAATGAAACAAAGTTCAAAAGCTTCTGGGGCTGATTTATTTCCTTGGCTTTTCTTCTTTAGCAATTGTTAGTACATATGTTAGGCATGAGATACTCTAAAATGAAGAATAACCACAAGTGTGTAATTTGGGGAGTTACATAAAAATATAGCAAACAGGGTTATGCGGCTGATAGTCCTGCCTGTCAGACTGACTGACTTAAGAAATCATTTAAATGCACCTGTGGGTGTGTCTGGGTGTTTTCTTGGAGCACGATCTTGGAAATCATAACTATTCCCTGACCCTTTTTGATTCTGTCCTTCTTCCCTTGTGCTTTACTACCTGGCTTGCATGAAATGACCAGCTTTCCTTTGGTGTGCTTCCGCCATGATGTTTGTGCCTTGGAGCCATCCAGCCATGGACTGAAACCTCTGAAAGCTTGAGCCAAATTAAAAGTCTTCTCATAAAAGCTGTGCTAGGCACTTTGTCCTAATATTGGGAAAGCTGACCAATACAGAGAAAGAGGACATCAGAAATTGCCAAATAAGTACATAATGAAGACAAAGCAAGATACATATGATTTCAGGAAATGATTTCTGGTTGTACTCAAGAAAATTGTAGTGAAAGAGGCTCTCTACAGATAAAAATCTCAATTAAGAGACAGATTAAGTAAGTCAATCTATTTTAGGGAAGGCTCCCAGAATCATTGTTTGGATAGAACAATACAGGTCCTCATTTTCTGTCTTCATTTAGGAGGTTTCTGTTTGCATGAGACTTGGGATCTTATTTGTCACATTTCAAGCCTCAGTGAAAAATGCAACAACAGTGAAGTCTCAACCCTTTGTGTCAGTAAACTAAATTTTATAATTAAATAGCTAAACAATATGAACAGTAAAAAAAATGTACAGTAATAAATATGAATAGTTCTCTGAGTTATTGTCGAAGGTTCACTTAGAAAAGCATAATTACAAGATCTGTGTGGTCCGAATTTCTCATATGCCCTGATCAGCTATTTGAGGCTGTATCTCCCTTAATGAAATATATCCCATTCCCTATATTCCAAAATATTCCACATTTTATTTAGTGACAAACTTCTGCTATTCATTCTTTTTAACATCACAACGTTTTTGTTTATAACTGTTTAAATTTTATGAAAAAGGAAAGCAAAGAGGAGGAGGAGGCAGAGTGGGGGGGAGCGAGGGACAGAAGGAGGAAGGTGAGCCGTGAGGGGAGGGAGAGGTCTCCGATATTATTAACTGCTCACAGTTTTGCCTCCCTATGACTAAACAGTTTGGATGCCTCTGTGGTTCTTTACCCAGCATTTTTGGTGCCAATGAGGTCAGGAGAAATGTCTTGAATTGAACATGTTTTCGTGAGGAAAGCAGAAAACCATGCACTCACAGGGAGATATGTTGGAAGAACGATAAATGGTTTTCGATTATTTCTTTTTTTCATGAAAAATGATTTTTATTGGTACATTTTGAGTATACATAAGGGTCACATTTATCACACAGTATTTGTACATGATAAAACTTGATTTTTCCCATTTTTCTACCCTCTCATTAGCCTTTCTTCCCTTCCTTATTTACAAAAGTTTTGTTTCCAATTTTTTTCTTTTCTCAAGTTTTACCCTTTCCCTTCCTTCCTTTCCCTTCACCCTCTCCCTTGTTCCTCTTAGCATTCAAACATTTTCTTCCTAATTCACAATATCTATCATGTATATTTTGATCTTTATTTACACTTTCGGTTTCTTATACCAGAGAAACAATGCAGTATTTACATTTTCCTCAAATTTATTATACTTAAGGCAAATCCATTTACCTAGAAATGTTTCAAGCTGATCTTTATTTTGCAGAGTAGTACTCAACTGTAACAAAAACAAAAATATATTTTCATTATCCATTCCCCAGTTGATGGGCATTTGGTCTGTTTCTAAGATTTGGCTATTGCAAACTGTGCCATTCTAAACATGGGTGTGCATATATCTCTATGGTATTATGTTTTTAATTTTCCCATGAAGATACCAAGAAGGAGAATAGCTGAGTAGAATGGAACCTCTAGATCAAGTTTGTGAGCACTCACCACACTGTTTTCCACAGTGGTTGCACCATTCTGCACTCCATCCAATAGTGGAGAAAAAGTTTTTCCCCCACATCCCCTCCAGTGTTTGTTATTGGCTGATTTCTTGATAATAGATATTTTGTTATTTTCAGAGTGAAACAAAATCTCAGCATTGTTTCAATTTGTGTTTCTCAAATTATCAATGATATTGAACATTTTTCGTGTATTTATTTTCCATTTCTATTTCTTCATCTGAAAAGTATTTTTTTCATTTTGGATGCCCTTTTTTTTGTTTGGTTTTTTTTTTTTTTTTTTTTTTTTTTTTTTGAATTGTGTTTTCAAACTTGGGAGGTTTTGATTTTTTTGAGTTTGTTGTACATTCTAGATGGTAGTCTTTTGTCTGAGGAATATACTGTGCCTTGTCTCTTCACTCTGTTGGTGGTTTCTCTTGTTGTGAAAATAAGAGATTTAATAAGATTAGATTAGATCCCAGTTACAGGTGTGATAGGCCCTGTGCAACCAGGATTTTGGCTACACCACTGTCTCCAAGATCCTACCTATTCTTTCTTCCAGAAGACTTAGTGTTTCTGTTTTAATATTTAGATCTTTTATCCACTTTGATTTTAGTTTGGTGCATGGTGAAAGATATTCGTCTATTTTTAATCTTCAGCATGTACAAAGCTAGTTTTTCTCTAGTACCATTTATTAAAGAATCTTTCTTCTAGTGAACGTTTTGCTTCTCTGTCAAAGATAAAGTAGCTAAGTATACCCAGTGTTTCTACATTTTTTATCTGTTCTATTGATCCGAATCTGTTTATGTTGCTAGTTCCATGCTGTTTTTAGCACAGTAACTTTGGAGTATGATTTCAAGTCAGGGATTGTGATGCCCCCTGCCTAGCCTTGGTTACCCAGAATTATTTTGCTATTTTAAGTCTCTCTTGGTTCCACATGAATTTTAAGACTTTCTTTAATTCTGTGAGATATGCTATTGCAATTTTGATCAGTTCATTAAATCAGTATATCAACTTTGGAAGTATAGCTATTTCTAATATATTGGCCCTTCATACCCAAAAGCAAGGGATATCTTTCCATTTCCTGATATCCTTTTCAATACAGCTTTTCAGTAGCTCATTTCAGGTAAGATACTACCATTAAGCAAGTCTGTGCAAGATTTTTTTTATGTTTCTTAATTACTGATTTTTGATTTTGCTAGTACTAATAGGTAATCTTAGAGATGTTTTGCATATACTTTATGTGGCCATGCCAACTTCTCACTCAAACTCTTGATTCTTCAACACCAACCCAATTATACCATAAAGAATTTCAAATTTCAAAACAGCAGAACAGATCTTCTGTATTAGGATTTCTCCTAACTGAGCCACACTTATTTTCAGTGAATTCTTTTCCTAGTGCTTATGTTCTAAAAATACAGTGTTTTGTGCTTCTTTTATATTAGTTTCAATCATATGTTTTGAAGGAAATGTCATATTTCATGTCACTTCTTTTGAGTTACTCTATCTGAGGTGCCAATCTTCTTTAACCTTTCTGCTGTCTACAGAGCTCTATCACATATTTTAAGGTGTATCCCACCTGTCACCACTAATGGAAGCTGACTTGACACAACATCTTGCTGTTCCACCCACTTCACTAACCCCCATCAACTGCACAACACCCACCCACACACACTGCACACTTGTATATGTATGCAAGAGTCCAGCTGAGTTTAGTGACCCTGTCCTTATGCTGCGATTCTGCATTATCATATGATATACTTTCATTCATTTATCTTTTCTCTGTCAAGATAAAGTCTTTAAAGAAAGTGACTATGGTGTTAGCATCTTTGAATCTCTGCATTTTAAAAAGTTGTCATATTTATTAAAAAATATTTACCATTAAGAGAAAAGCATATGAATGAATGAGTGAAGGAAGGAATCAGTGAATGAATGGGTTTACTGCACAGCAATCTTCTGTAATTCCTAATTTCATTTTGCTGATGCCAGTCATATTAAGTTTTACAATATTAAATGGAAGGTTTCAGCAATAAACTGTTCATGAATGTTAGATCACTCATTATTATTATTATTATTATTATTGTTATTAACTGTTCCATTTTTAACAGTAATTAGTAATATTTAACTCTGACTAATTTATTAATTAAAATGCCTTGTAGGTATTTATATATAGGAAAAATATAGCACACATAATTTTAAGTATAATTCTCTATTTTTAGCTTACATAGGGGTCTTGGAACAAATCCCTGGCCAGTGTGGACTGCCTGCTCTGATGGGATACCCTGTGAGTCTCTCTTCAACTGAGACATGTAGAGAAGCAATGCCTTTGCTAATGCTCACAAAAGTTGCCACACTCGCAAAATTCTTAAGTCATTTGGAAAAAGTTAATTACCAAATTTTATGATGGGGTCATCAATATGTTACCTGCTATGTATATTAAAGTGTATATATATATATATATATATATATATATATATATAGCAAGTCACCAAATCACCATGTGTTTATACTTTTTAAAGGAGCTTATATTAGCAATAACTGTCTTGAAAAGATATTTCTTTGGAATAAACAGCCAGCTGTGTTAATAGGTTTCTGCAACCTGAAGCCATCAGCACAGCCCAGGAGGTCATTTGTCTCCCCAAATGCCCTGTAGAACAACTGTCATCGTTTAAATAAACTACCTTTTAAATAATTGAGTTTTAATTTCAAGAGAGTTTGCTATAATATAGATCAATATGGCTAAACAGTGCCCAGACAGTAGGAGTTGGTTACAAGCACTTCATAAGTCTGTTTTTACTTGGTGCCTTGTCAGAACAGATATATGCTCTGAACTACCTATTGCTGAGCAGAATGCTTGGTTATGGAATATGTCCAACACTGAAAACACTGCAGTTTTTTTTTTTTTTTGTTTTGTTTTGACTTTGGTTAAAAATAATGTTTAACTCCATTTGGTTTCCTTGGATTGGATGACGCCCCTCAGGGTAGAAGCTATTGTTAAGAGTGAATGCTTGTCTTATAGACCTCTGCTCTGTTACTTGCCGACCTAAGTGTCCTCAGAGAGTATTTCATGATTCGTAGCTTGCCTCCTATACAATCCAGTGTGCTGGGGTAGTGGAGTTGGTTGTGAAGACACTGAAAAGAGAACCCAGAAATGGCATGTGAAAGACAAATTTTGCCCAAGTGTCAGCAGGAATGCATACGATTTGCTGATTGTTACTAGCTAAAAGACTAGAGTTCAGTGGAGGGTGGCTGGATGGGACAGTCCCTGGAAAGTGCTGTACTGTCTAGTGGCAGTATGCTGGAGTTGTTAGTTGCTGCAATATCTGGGACAAGCAGACATTCCCAGAAAACTCACTGCAACAGATTGGACACAGAAATAGCCAAGAAGAGTTCAAAATGTCAAGTGGCAGCCAGCTGGACGATAGCATCCCCAGTGCAGTGTTCTGCAGTTACTCATGGCAGCCAGGAGGTTTGAAGGATCAAACTGCACAACAGTGGCATCATTAGTTTGGCTCATTCCTTTGTATGCCCAAAGCAGAGCTTATATAGCGCACAGCCTGGAAGGCAGTTTCTACACATAACTCTAGTTTATTCAAGTTCCAGGTTCCCTCAGATGATTCTTATTTGGTCATTTTGGTCATTTTCCACTTACAAAGTTTCATTGACGTGGCAAGAGTCTTGGGGACATGAAAGAGGTATTTCAGGGACATGGTGCCATGGAATAATGTCTAAATGCTGATGGATGGTACACACCTATGTCCTTCTTTCCTGTTTCTTTCCCTTCATTCCTTCCTTTATTCAAATATTATTTTTGAGTATTGATATGTATCACTAGATGAGAACAATGTTCTTAAATTTAAATAAGATATGGTTTCATCTTTCTAATAGTTTATTAGAAAAATGGAAGTAATGCTATTTACTTGGCTTATAGGAAATATTCATAAATGATTCTCTGTCTCTGTCGCTGTCTTTCTCTCTGTCTTTCTGTCTCTCTCTCTGTCTCTGTCTCTCTCTCTGTCTCTCTGTCTCTGTCTCTGTCTCTGTCTCTCTCTCTCTCTCTCTCTCTCTCTCTCTCTTTCTCTCTCTCTCATCTCTCCTTCCTGCCTCCCTCTGGCTTCTTGGGACCTTAGAAATTTTGAGCATTGTTGAGCACTGTTTATGTCTAAGAAGAGAAAAGATTCAGACTTCTGAAAATTCTGCTAATTAGCAAATTGTTAGGGACAAATGATTGAGGAGAAAGTGTTAGCTGAGTTGGTCATAATGATTTGATATCAGCTATAGTTATGTTGTGTCTGGACATTTATTTTTCATTCAGTGAACCAGGGTCTAAAGTTTTATTTCCTAGGAGTTCTAATGGAGAAACTGAATCCCACAAAGGACTTGTGAAGTCCAGGAAATGAGAGATACACGGACAAGCTACCTGTATATTCTTGTCCAGTGCCATTAGATTAGGTTATTTCATCTGGACACCAGCTAGGTGAATTGAGAGGGCAAGAGCAGATGTGCAATGAAGACTTGTTAAATAACATTTTAAGGCTGCAGATGAGAAACTGTGAGAGAAATGGCAGGGGGAAGGTGTTGCTGTAGTGAGCTCTGACTTGCAGAAGGAGAATCTTGGTCTCTTTAATTATTACACTGCACAGGACTTGGAGTCTCCGGGCTCTCATGAACTTCACAGACAGAGTCTAGTGTCAATTAAATGATTTCTACAGGGCCTCAATATTTACTTTGTTTCCCAAAGCAAAGTCCAATCAAATTTAATTGGGCTGTTTCTTTATTAGAAGCACTTGGGAAATAGATGGCAGCCTAACAGTCATTTAACGCTGAAACATCAGAGACACGTTGTCAGTCTAGGGTGTGAAGTCAGGTCTTTTCTGTGGCAGCCACAGTAACAACATAGTGTTGATGTTCTGAAAATTGATTCACATGTCCATCGTTCTACTTTTTCCTAATCCTTGACGTTTATGTGCCTCTATACTGCTTCTAATCAAACTCAAAAACACTCAGAAACATTTGCATGGCTGTTAGTTAACCTGAGTTCTACACAAATTTAGATTACATCTGTGGCTAAGCAGAGAGTTACTGTGCATTAGACTTTTTCAACTTTGAAGATGCTTGAAAGAAGAACACAAACTACTAGAATCCAGTCTAAAGTGATTTAATGCCTATAAGATTTGAACACCCACTTTTTGGTAAAGAAAACTGCATGAAACAGCAATACCATGTCAAGCTATTAAAGTAGAACATTGTTCAAGCATTTTCCACTTACTTGGCAAAAAAAACTGTATTTTCTTGTCATTTCCATTTTTCATCAAACAGAGTAGATCAGGATCACACACACTGTCTACTTCTTCCAATACGTGTGTTGTGGGACCATTTCCTCAATTGGGGATCCTTTGGTTTCATTCTTTGTCCAAATTTATCATTCTAAGGCTTTGTGCCTGCGCACTCTGTTATCAGTTTTTGAGAATGCCTGCACTTTTCAAATCTCTCCTTCTCTTCTGGGATATTTTTTTTCCTTTGACATCAACATCATTTGTCAGGTCTGTTCTTTTATGGACCTATTCTTTTACAGTTTTCAATTGTCATTTGTATGGAGATAATGAAGAAAACCATTGAAAATCATGAGCCATTTTGAAAATTTGAGATTGCTTTTAATTAGATTGAGTCTAATATTCTTATCTCTAATATGAGGAATCTACATGGGTGGAATGATCTGCATATCTCCTAAAACTCAGATGTTAATGCCAGCACCCAGAAGGCTGAGGCTGGAGGATTGCTAATATTTTGCAGCCAGCCTGTGATACCAAGTGAGTTCAAAGCCAGACTAAACCTCATAGTGAAACCTTGCCTCGAAAAAACAAAACTCATGTACTAGAATTAACAGGAGGAAGATTTAGTAGATAAATGAATCCAGAAACCAGTGACTTCTTAGATGAATCAGAGTCCTGATAAATAAGCTCAAGGGTACAAATTCATTCCCTTCGGCCTCTCCTGAACATATCATTCTTGGGGTCCAGAGAATGCAGCACCAGTGTTTCATCTCCTATTCAGAGAGACTAGGCTCACACAAGATGCAAACCTGCCAATGCTTGGGGTCCCCAGCCTCAAAAATACAAGGAAATACATTTCTTTATAAATTACTTAATTTTAAATATCATTTTATAGACACACAAATGGATTAGGACCATAAATTATGTATAGATGATGCAGAATAAGTACAAAAAGTTTGTGTGCATGGTTGAAGTACTCACTTTGTGTTTCATATATGTGTAAGTTTTGAAGAAAAGCAGTATTTTCCCTGGTCATTTTCAATGTAACTGTAGTTCTGAGTTAAAATTGAATGCTGAATAAATATCACACAATTTACTTAAGTATACCAGCCCGTGTATACAATTGTGAAGATCTGTTTGAACAGCTATACATCTCTGCTATAAGTCTAAAGACAAGAAAATGAGATCATTTCCCATTCACCCTAAATCAACTACTGCCTCCAAGCTTTTCTCTCTTCCACAGGTAAAAGTGGCACAGGATCCGTGCTCTTGTCTTCCTCCCAGCACTGAGATGCAAGGTTAATGGATCTAGGTGCTATAATTTGCTTAGAATAACAAACTGCATTCATGTGCATGTATTCAGTATATGCTTTCAGATGATAATGGCATTGTTGATCACTCATACCAAAAAATGATTAAGTAGAAACCAGAAGGATTAGCTTATGATGTAACATTGAAAGAATTACTGTGTTTATCAGGACCTAGCAACAGCTTTGATGGAATTGAATTTAAGCATTTTTATTTCATTCTAGAGTTACACATAGCTGGCACTTGGGATAATAGCTCTAGCCAAATAATAATAACGAGAGCAATATAAGACATTTGAATAGTGTCAGTACAAAAGATGAAACTGATTTACAGAGGTACTACCAGGGAATAAAGGACAAATTCTCACACAACAATGGGGACATTGATGCCAATACATCTGTTTCCCATAAAGGTGATCATTCTCTCATTATTTTTATTATTCCTTTCTCTTTTTTCACTCTTTATATGAAATTAACTGAGCATTGAAAGAGGTTGTGAGTGTTGCTGAAAGGTATCTGTTAAAATTCTGTAATTCCCTGCAAAACAGAATTTGGAGAGATTTAAAGAAGCACAAAGTCAGTTTAATATCTGTTGAGATATTTTTACACAATGACCTAAAAGGAGAGAAACAAGTTATAAATGATCACTTCCAGGCAAGTTTCTATTTGATGTTATGTGGTGAAATAAAGCATAAATGTTTGGCTGTTTTTTAAGTGCTTAAATTGATTCATCTGGACATTTAGTCAGGTTATTGGAAAATGTTGATGGCTACTGTGTAATCCTTATAGAATCCTAAAACTAATTTATGCAGTGCTTGCCTTGCTCTGTATTATGAAAATGCCTTCATTCACTCTATTCAAGATGGTCCTTTTTTTTTTTTTTTTTTTTTAGGAAAAGATGTTTAAATAAAATTTTGGAAAGTTATTTTTCTAAAACTCTCATTAGAGATTTCTTGGGGTCCAAAGACAGCCGGGCTGCATCCCAAAGACAAAAAAAATGTGTCCTCCAGAAAGAAGAGTCTGATCATGAGCATTTGGGAGAACTCTTGTCCTCCAGGCCTTTCTTGGAGATGTTTGCTGAAGAATCTGAACAGACTTACTGTAAATGAGGAAAGACAATGGCTGTCCTCACCCCACCCTGCGGGAGAGTTTTGTTATCTGGACTGACAAAGTTGAGACAAATGTAAATTCAAAAAATTAACTTTAGCCAGGAGTGGTCGTACACACCTGTAATCTCAGCAAGTGGGAGGCTGAGGTAGACAGTGTGCTGCAAGTTTGAAACCAGGCTAGGTACAAAGGCTAGCCTGAAATGCAAAAGGACAAAACAAAACAAACCATACAAAATGAAACTTCAACTTTGGGAACATTTAAGATATTTGTGAAAACAGTAGAAATAAGAAACTGAAACAAGATATTTGTAAAAGTGTGATGTTATATTCAGTAAATCTCTGAATGTTAGTACTTCATTTGTATAATGAACACAATAGTTAATCCATAGAGGTATTTGGGGCAATAATTATAATATACAAGAAAGAATGTACCACTTAATCTGGAGTGTCAATAATAATGAAAACTTTGCAGTTATTATTCTCATTGCTGCTAATGAATATAAGGACATGTATGCAAAGTGCCCAGTACCTCTGGAGTCCTGCAGTATATTCATTCTTGGGTCCAGAATTAGAGACTGTCTTTAAGTACATTGTGGGCATTAATCTATGTCCTTGGTCACGGTCTTTATTCTGATCTATTTATGTATTTGTAATCACATTTACTAAGCTTCTGCTATTGACTGGGGCTTCCTGAGGTATGCATGTTAGGCAGCTTTCTGTTACTATAACAACATACCTGATGAAAGCAGCTGAAGGGAGGAAAGGTTCAGAGGCCTCAGTCATTTGGCTGCATTGTTTCTGAACTCATGATGAGGAAGAACATCACTGCAGGTAGCACGAGGTAGAATGAAGGGGATCACTTCTTGTGGACTAGAAGTGAGGAAAGCATGGGGAAGAAGTCAGCAACAAGATAACACCCCTCCAAGGAATGTGCCCTGCAGCCTGCTTCTTCCAATTGGGCCCAAGTCCTAGCAGCTCACTTAAGGTTATGAATGCATCAGTGGATTAATCTACTGATCATATTAGTGATGTCATCATTCAATCACCTTTCTAGGTTATGCCTCTGAACATTGCTGCCTTGATCAAACCTTCAACACAGAAGCCCTTTTGGTGCATTACACATTCCAAGCATAATGGCACCTCAGTATCAGTTTTGCTATTAACCCAAGTGCAGATCGAGGACATAAACATAGCATGACAGAATCTTCACAGAGATTATCCCATATTTGCCAAGATCTTCCTTCTTCAACATTTAAAGAATAACTGTTTCACACCAAGAACTGAGCTAGTTGCTGCACTTATTATGAAGAAGTACGATTTGATTGCTGCTTTTCAGAAGACAACTAGAATTAACTCTAGGTTAAATGCATGGAACTAGAAACATGGGAACATAATTGGGAAATTAATTGACTGAATGTGGGAGCATGGGTAATTAAAACAGTAACTGATATCTTATCCAGATACACAAACAAATGTATCATATCAACTGGGTAAGGGAAAGAAAATCAATTTTGAAGAGAAGAAGCTACATGAAGCAGAGGAAACAGAGAGGGATGCATGTTATTTTGCAGAAAACTGAGTGATTCTGCGTATTCCACAGAGAGTGAGTGGGCTGGGAGTAGGGCAGTTTCAAGGCTGCTGTGACCAGTTCTGAACAGATACTCACGACACATTTAAAGCATCTACTTTGCCGTGGGCAGTGATTAGTCACCACGGTCTTTGAGCAGCAGTGGGATCTGACAGAAGTCAAGTCATGCCCTGGGAAAGAAATTTGTGTAATATTGGAGAAGACTTGGTACAACTAAGCCACATGGGAGTGGGCAATCTCTGAGGATAGTAACATGCAAGGTGAGAAAGTAGTATAATGAGCAGTGTTCTGATCTGAAGATATTATGAAAATAGTCTAACGTCCTGCACAACTGTTCAGATAAGAGGGGTTAAGCAAAGCAGTCATTTGCAAAGTTTCAAGAGTTTTACTATTACCAGTACTGAAGACATTTCTAGCTAAAGATATATATAGGAATGTACAGGAGAATACAGATACATATGTATATTATTCTGTGGGAAAAATGATATTACTGATCCATGCGGCAGTGTATATGACACAATTCAAATAAAGGGTTGTCTATTCAAAACCAAAGACTTTAGAAGATTAACAGTTTCACTGACAGCAAGGTCTAGCAAGTCACAATTCAGAGCTGATTTGTTAGTTCAAAACTACTATAGCCAATAATAAATATTCCTTAAAAAAGTCATAAATATATAGAATGTAAATATGCATGAGGTCATTTTGTTTCAAAAGTCATAACTCAGAATAGCATCTAAATTCTTCATAGAGATTATTTCTATTTGTAAAAGCTTTTGCAACTGAGTTGAAATTATGCAGTTTTACTAAGAATCAATGAATATTTTATATAAATTCACCTACAAATTGTGAAAATTTGCATCCTGCTGACATTAAAATTAACTGAAGTGATTAATGCATGATAAAAAAGTGGTTTTACTTTGAAGTTAGGAATCACAGGATAAAGTTATGGTTTTGACTGGCAATCCACTACTGAAGTGTAAACCCTGAAACACTGACTGGGATGGTCTGCTGTGATATTTTCTGTGGCCATAGATCAACAAGATTTTATTGTATTTACTTAAATAATTAGTCTGACAATTGTTTCTTTGATAGAAGAGCTATTAACTAAGCTACCTGGGTCAGAAATAATAAGGCCTGAGAAAAGATGGGGTCATTTGCCATCACTTACAAAGATGTAGAGAAGGGACCGTCTCTAGACAACCAGATTCAAATTTTGGCATATATTCCAAACTAATTTTTTTTTCTTTCTAAAATCAATAAAACAGTTAATGGGCCAAAAAGTCTTAGGAGTAAGATTATTTGCTGCTTCATGGTTAAATTGAATTCATAGTTTGTTCAAATAAAGAATTTATTTTAGTATTTCAAATGACTGGTCCAGTTTGAGAATTGTTTGGAAAACTCAAAAACACCCAAATACACTCAGTGCAAAGGACATAGCACATGAAGAATCCATTTATCCTGGCACCAAAGTTAGATGTATATGTACAGCCAAGAGACTTTCAATCATGAGAGGAGAGAGACAAAAGACATCACTCAACAGATTCAAAATTAATTTGTGATGCAACTTTGAGAAAATTGTTATCACCTCGAGAACCTGTGCTTCCGAGGAGAAGTAGTGTAGTAAATTGTAGAGTCCTGTAGTAAATTGTAGAGTGGGTGTGATTTATGCTCAAGACACTGAGTAGACTCTTCATTGATAATTCACAAACTAGTAAGTTTTCTACCAGTGAAATATTTTAATCAGTTTCAAAGAGTGTGTGCTCTAAATGCTAGTATTCATGTGAGTGTTACCTCTGAATGTGAAAAGAATCCAATTTAAAAGCGGCCAGGAGGGGCTGGGGATTTAGCTCAGTGGCATAAGCACCTGCCTTACAAGCAGGCGGTCATGAGTTCGATCCCCGGTACCGATAAAAAGGAAAAAAGACAAAAAAAAAAAAAAAAAAAAAAAAAAAAAAAAAAAAAGCGGCCAGGAAAGATATTACCAGGACAATGAAGTTTTCTTAGCAGTGTAAATGCTGGAGTACCTTGCCAAAACTGTAGTCCAGTAGGAAGGAAAATGTGACAGGGCTTTCTGTCCCTGAGCAATCATTGGTTCTCTCAAGTTCAAGCATCCTGAGACAATGATGAAGATCAGTGGTAGAAAGGATTGCTTTCATTACCATTCTATGTGTTAGTCCCTGGGCCTAGCAGGACACAGATTTAAGCCTTTTTTTCTGCCCTTAGAGGGTTTTGAGGCCTTTGGTCCTCATGACTGCAGAAACAATTGTACAATAAATTTTAATCCCTGTAACTTTAACTAGCATGTTAAAGTGCATAATAACATGACAGAACCACCTTCAATTTTCAAATTAGTGTGAATAATTTAATTGTGAAAGACAGACAAGGACACACAAATTCTCTGGCTCTAGATATCTGAAATACCAGGGGGAGAACCTCAGCCTACAGCCCTCCTGGGAACTCAAGGGTGCTCACAGGGACAGTTCACTTATTTCTGCAACTGGCTGCCTCATTTCAGACAAGCAGCGCCTACACAGGCTTCTACCCATCGACGCTGGCAGTGTCAGGGAGACTGGGAGCCCATTCATGTTGGAACCAGGCTGTGTCCCTCAATCCTCTTGGGCTTCCAAGCCGTGGTGGAAATTTTAGGTGGAGTTGGAAGCCAGGAATAATGTGTCTCTGTGCTGGAAAGGCTGAGGAATGGGGGAATTTTGATACATATTATCTCTTATTCTCAGCTTTTTTTCCAGTGTTTTTTACAGTCCCAGATATATTGTTCAGCTTTCTCTTTTATCAGGATAGTACAAACGAACCAAGAGTGTTTTTAAACCTTTAAAAAGTTGTCAGTAGCATGCATAACTCAATAAATTTCTGATAAAATAAATTGTGAAACTCACAGGACACAGTGAGAACAGATACTCATTGATTTATGATGGTGTGTATCACAATGTGTTGAAAATATCTAAAGTCGCATTTCATATAACTCACCCACCAAACATTATAACTTGGCTTAGCCCAACTTCAATGAGCTCAGAACACTTACATTAGATGGATGGTTTGGGAAAGTCATCAGAAACTAAACCTATCATATAATAATGTGTTGACTATAAAAGTAGTTTATGAAATACTGCACTAAAAGTGAAAAATAGAAAGGATGTTGGGCACATATTCATACCATAATAAAGTCAGAAGGTTGTAATCTAACCATTGAAAAACAAAAGCACCTATACTTAATAAATTAGAAATGCTTTCATTCATCATTGCTTCTATGGGTTTTTTTTTTTTTTTTTTTTTGTTGTTGTTGTTGTTTGCTTTATAAGTATAGAGCCCAGCCTAGGAGCCTAAAGAAAGAAGTTGGTCTATCATTGCCTAGGAGTATCCCAATGGGATCCCAAGACCCTCTTCAGTTCTAAGACTTTAGCTTCCAACGGTTTTTCCAAGTGAGTCTGAATTATTTTCAGGATTACATTTCTGAAAGGGAAGCAGAATGTTTTGTTAGGAATATGCTTTGAAGAAGTGAGAAAGTTCACAGTGAATTATTTCAATTTCGTGAGAATGTGAGGTAAGAGAGTAGCTGCAGAGGAGCTGTGAGGTTAATGATATCCTGCCTTTGCATGGAAAATGACTATAGTGCACCCCACATAAATTGGTTTTACATAAGACATCAGAAACATTAACTTTGACTCAATATTTGACCTCTAATAGGAATGCTGTAACAATGTCAAATTCAGAAAACATTATTACTTAAAATTCTATGTCAATCACTTCATAAGTTTGTGTCCCACAACATGGAATAAGATTTGCTTTTGTTTTCATTGTTAAAATTTTCATATGTGGAGAAAGGTCTTCTGTCAACATTAAGCAATGATCATGACAATATCCTACCTAATTGGTACATGGAACCTTACCTACTTGGTTAGAGCCATTTTCAAATCTGTTCCTAAATTCTTGTTAGTATAGTGACTCCGAGATTGTGGTTGCACTACACTGTGAGTATGCGTGACAGTACACTAGATTACTAAAATGCTTTAGTTAATACACACTTTTAAATCTTTTTGTTAGAGTACGAGATAAATATTCAGATTTTTTTCTGTAAAATTGAGGTGGTAAGTATTTTAAGCTTTGTAAATTAAACATATATTATGTGGCAAATTTCTTACTCATTAACTGTAGTGTATAAAAGCCATTGATAATATGTGAACAATTGTTTGTAGTTGTGTTTCAATAAAATTATACTTATAGACATTGACTTGATTCACACATAAATATTGCTGTTATTATGAAGTATTGTTCCTTTTTCACTTTCTTTAACAATTTAATAATACAAGAATATTAAGTTTTCAAGTCACATACAAGAAGGCATCAGGGCCGGTTTGAATCAGCAGTTCTTGCTTTCAGTCACAGAACAGATCCTTCCTGCCAACCTCATGAGATTACCAGTATGATGCATCTCTAACTCCAGTACCCACACCACAGCTTAGCAGCTCTGCATTGTTGTCTCCTGAAGTGGAAGCAAAAATGAAACAGACTGCATCAGAATCATCTAAGAATATAATTTTGTTGACAAATTCCAATTTTGCCTTTATTCCCAAAGTCACATTGTGATTTACTAGGACTGAGAAGAACTTGAACATCTGCATTAAAAATATACAAATAAATAAAACAGAATAGCATGTGTGGTTTTACTGTCAAGGCATTTTGGAAATCACTGTTCTTGTAGAAATATTGAGCTCTGTGCTAGAGAAACTAAAATTTCTGTGAACATTAGACATAAGGAAAATAACACCCAGATATTCTGAGTTACCTGTAAATTTATAACAGCATTCTCCTTTCCACATAATTATATTCAGTCCATTATTATAATCACAAGGCTCCTTTAATTTTCATTATTTGACATAGTTTTCTAACAACCTTGCATATTTTCCTTTGATTAAAGCACTATATCTTTGCTGTGGATACATCTCGACAGAAACTAAAAAGTTTCTCCTCAGTTATTTTGTGAGTGTGTGCATAAACATTACACATTTTTAGGCAGTTTATTCTGGGAATCTGCAGTACAGGGGACATAAAAGTAGGAAGAAAAAAAGACAGATTTTGTTAATGGTCACCTAGGCCAGGAAACAGGAATTCATTGGCCAGAGCTGATTGAGCAAGTTAACAAATCTCATCTCAGGAGAAGTTAACTGAATCTACCCACTGACTTTTAATGTACAATCAAGAATAATCTATTGAAAACAAGATTGTTAAGCATGTCAGCCTTGTGTATTAGTGTCTGTGACATTTGTCACAAATTCTGTTAGACACAAACTAATCTGCTCCAGTGCTTTGAGTCATGCTGTTTCCGCTGGGCAGGGCAGATCCGTGGAGCTCTTCTCTTCAAGTTTCAGGAGACAGGTAGATAGAAAGAATTTGGGCCAGAAAGGTGCATGTCTTTTAGAAAATGCATTAATTAATGTAGATAAAGCAGTACATCACTCTAGCCTTCTGCATTATCATTAAAACTGTCATTATATTTGAATCCTGTGCTCTGTGGGGGAGGAGAAGAGCTCACCCTGAATGAGTGTCAATTAATTGGCATTTCATATTGCTTCCAACAATGTCACCAGTCCTGGAATTCTTAATACATAGGAGCTGAAGATGACAATGGCATTTGCTTTGAATTTTTCACAAAAGACTCCAAATCTAGAGAAGGATGAGTGAGCTGTGGGAAGTCCAACCTTAAATGGCAGCCTTTTATCAGGGAAATGGTTATCTGAGTGTTAGGAGTGTGGCCTTTGTGAGCTGATATTCATAAGTATTAGACATTCCTATGAACATGTTTTTATACAAAGGGGGGAGATTATTTATCTGCTCTTTTCAATCTGTAGTGATTAACTGAAAATAGAATAAAAAGTCTAAGACTTTGTGCAATTATTATTGTGGCAATTCTTCCTCAGCAAAGTGCATATGAATGGAGTCAAATTTGGAGCTTCTGTGTTGGGTGCCTAATTCAGAATGAGGCATCCTCTGTGCCCAGGGGAAACACAGCTTGAGAGCCAGTTTCCTCTCTGGGTCGATTCTCAAGACTGGATTATGTCCACAGCAGTGAGGTAACCCCTTCACTCCTGGACATATTGAGCTGAAAAGCACAAAATTAAAAAAAAAAAAAATTGAAAAACAGGAAGAAACAATATAATGGTGATTTTTTGCATTGTTCTTAAAAGAGTGCCCACTCAGTGGCACCTACTTACTTTAACTTTGCTGACCACGTGTGATAGCAATGTGGCATTAATCTCTCATTTGTGATCCCCTTCATGTTCCCAGTCCTTAGATTGCAAACCCAATCACATATATCTTCTTTTGTTTCTGTTAATAGTAGTTTTCTTCTTCTTCTTCTTCTTCTTCTTCTTCTTCTTCTTCTTCTTCTTCTTCTTCTTCTTCTTCTTCTTCTACAGGGTAACATTTGTTCAGTGAAGCTTCAGTTTGGAAACAAAGGTAATGAATGATTGCTAGACTCAAAATGTATTTTTCCCCCCTTTCCCCATCACAAGGTTTGTCACGATTCTCTATGTATATGTTTATGTGCATGCTTATTTTTTTTTTGACACAATAGCATTTTACTAAATTAGCCTAAGACTTTCTCCCAAACATAAAAGAACCATATGCTCCCAACTTCATTTGCATTCTAAGGAAGTGATTATGCTGTTGCTCCTAAAGGGAATATTTGGCTTTCTTGTGACTTTAGAATAAGCTATGTTTGGGTTTAGATCTTCATTAAGCTTATTCTTTGCTGTGTAGTGTCAGATAAATTACATGTTTTCTCTGGATTCCCATTGTGTTACCTGCAAAATGGAAATTAAAATATCCATTGAACTGAGACTTTTAAAAAAATAGTCAATACTTTAAAGCACTGAGCATATTTGGCATCAAAAATATTCAAATATATTCCTTTTAAAACAAAACAAGATACATAAATGAGGCTTCAGCTTCCATTTCCCATAAATGATATCACAAATTAAAAATTGGACTTTTTATTTTCTGTATGTACCAGACTACTAATACTCTTTGAATATTAGACTCAGAGAAATGCTTATTTTTCCTGTGTTTCAGGATGAAATTGATTGGGATCTGAGAGTCAGCGGTGGTTTTTCTTTACTGTCCCGAGAATATAGCCCATTGTCTCCAAAGCCACCTATCTTCCTACAGAAATGGCCTGCCCTGAACTCTCTCTTTCCACCCTACCTTCCTCAGTATCCATGGGCTCGGCTTTCTCTTGACATTTCTTGTCTTTTATAACATGCAAAGGCAGAGCATACTTCTTCTGTGTCCTCCAACTCCTTGCTGAAATGAGCTAAAAGGAGGTAAGTTAGCAGGTATGAACATATACAGATTTGTTAGTTATGTTCATATGTGCTGGAGTCACACAGTGTGAAAAACAATGAAAGGGGAAAATGACTGAATCTTAAATATTTTCTCTAAAAAGGAGATGAAAATGTGGAAGACTAAGCAATCTTTAGAGTAAGAATTAATAAATGAGCCAAGGGAACTGACAATAGCTAAAGACAGGACTCCTCTCTGCTGTGCAGGAGAGAATAATGCATTACAGCAAGAGACTTGTAACTTCACTGAGAAAAAAGAATGGATTTTTTGTTGTTCATTTGTTTTTGTTTTGCAGCATTAGGAATTGAAACTAAGGCATTTAATCTGAGCTTTAAAGAGGTTCTACATTTAGAACCCCCCCCCCACTTTTTTATGTTTGTTTTTTGTTGTTATTTTGAGACAGAGTTTGGCTAAATCACTGTTGCCTTTGGCCGAGTTCCAACTTGCGGTTCTCGTACCTCAGACTCCCAGAATGCTGGGACTGCAGGTACCATGTGCCACCACACTTGCCTTACAGGGTGTTTTATGGAAAATTTCTGAGATAACCTCTAAGAGCTGCACTCATAAAAGTAGGTGAAAAGTCCATCTGGGATGGTAACAACCTTTAGACTGGCAAGAGTCTCAGTTTTCATGTTTGGTGAAATTGTTAAGCAGGAGGTTTTATATCTTTGTTGTATTTGTGTAAAAATAAATGCATAGAAACAGAGAATCAAATGATAATGACTAGAAACTCAGGGAGAAGAAAATGAAATGTAGTTTAATTGGTTCAAAGTTTCATTCATGTAAGAGTTAGTTCTGGAGATTTACTGCACAAAGTAATGCCCAGAGTCAACAATGGTGTTGTGCTCTTATAATTTGCTAAGACGGAGAACCCTTGTTAAGTGTTATAATAAACCAAACCAAACCAAGCCCAAAGGACCATAAGAAAACTTTTGTAAGTGATAGATGTGCCCATTGTATTGGTTGCAGCAATAGTTTAACAGGTACATCTGTATCTCTAAACTCATAAAAATGTGTACATTATAAGCATCAAATTTAACAACATTAATCACACTGAGTAAAGCTACTTGAAAATATAAATTCATTGACAATCTCACAGATTCTTGGGAAATTGCTGGCTTTCTAAGTGTACTTTGACCTATTTCTATCTTTAAGACAGGTAAGTTGCTTTGAGTGTTAGGCCTCAGACGCATAATATCTGAAAGAAAAGGATTACATTACATAACTTTCCTCCTATTTAAACAAAAATCTGCTATTCCAAAATCGCAGTGATATTAGTATAAGAATATTTAAATTGAAGTAAGCTCTCTTTTCTACATTTCATGCTAGTTCTAGCTCAGATTTCTTAGAACATAAAACACTTCTATAATCAGAACCAAGTGCACTACTTTACAGTTTTAAATAATTTTTGGCATTTTATTGTGTGTCACATCTTCCAGCTAACCACATCCAGGCATGACTTTTTCCACTTTCAGTACTTAGAAACATTCAAGATAATTTTCTGTTACACTGATGTCAACACTTGGCTATGGCTTTTCATTAAAATCCAAGTACTCTTTCAAATGTCCAGCAAACATTTGCTGAGCTATCACAGTGTGCCAGGCACTGAGCTAGGCCTTGGGGCTACAAAAAAGCAGAGCAGATGTTGATTTACTGTCCTGAAGCTCACAGCAAATCTCCGGGGGAGATCTTCACAAAATAATAACAGAGATGAAACCTGAGACTGTGGTAGGTTCTCAGACGGGAAAGTAGGATTTTATGCATTCTACTTTCTGAGGTTTCTTATCAGTCTTAGAAACTGATGGAGGGCAATTTTATTCCTTTTTGGTTAGGAAAGAATTTTGTGATTCTGAAGCCTGGCAATGGCATGGCAGAGATAGAACCACACAGTTCTCTTTCCTAACACAGTTCCCTTCTTTCTCTTCCTCTTCCACTTTCTCTCCTTCATTTTCTTTTTCTTCTTTCACCTTTTAAATTAGCTCGTGTTTGGAATTCATGCAGTTTGTATTAATCCTAGGGGGTGAGCACACATACATATTACAGCCTGTTGATTTTTCTAATCCCCTTCCTGCCTCTCTCCACTCCTCTTCTAGTTCCCCCATCACCTTTTAAATATTTGTTGATCTTATTTGTCTTATGTGATAGTGCACAATGTTTAAATTAATTGGGATTGTTAGAGTCCTGTATATGGCATATATTTATTCCTCTTCTTGTTTCTTTTTACCTCTTCCATTTTGGACAACATCTGTCTCCTTGTCCCTTTCTTATCATCCTTTATAACTTCTGTTGTTCTTTGGCTCACTCAAATGAGAGATAACATATGATATTTAAATTGTGTGTCTGATTTGTTTATTCAGTATTATATTTTCTAGATGATTTCATTTTCTTATATATGTCTTAAATTTTTCATCCTTATAACAGAGTATGCCATTATATATATTCATGACATTTTGTTTATCCAGGCATCTGTTGTTGGCTATATAGACTCTCAGGATTTAGCTACTACAAATTGTGCTGCTACTAATATCAGTATGCAATGTTTGCATGATGAATTAAACTTTTGGGGAAGATACCTAACAGGGAATACCTGGCTAATATACATTTTCTAATTTCAAGAAAAAATAAAGAATAAAAATGATGACATATAATTTCAAAGCAAAATAATAGATTAGCACTCATCAATATATTGCATATTGTTATCTTTAAAGTAGTTTGTGAGATTACAAGATATAGGCATGAAAAAATGATCAAACAATTGAATCATGAAAGCACAAACTCTTTGAGGAACTAACAGAGAGTAGTACTATTTTATATATATATATATATATATATATATATATATATTTCTCCTTTCTGCTATCTCAGTTGTTCTTTCCTTTTGAGCAGTTTCTTTCCCTTTCACTCTTACGATATCCAATGCACTTTGGGTCTTACTGATTTCCATAATGGTTATGCTAGTTGGCACTCCCAATCAAAGTGTAGTTCCTTTGTCACCATAGCCATGACAGCATTTGTCATTGTTTGTATTCTTAATTGTCTTAGCTACTTTTTTTTGTTGCTGAGACAAAATACTTGATGCTCAGAATTAAAGGAGGAAATTTTATTTAGCTCACAGTTAATAGAGGTTTCAGTCCATCAATGGCTGGCTAGAGTGTATTGGCAGAGGAGAGTAATTCATGGTAGGCAGAAGACAGTGAAAGCAACCAGAGAGAGAGAGAGAGAGAGAGAGAGAGAGAGAGAGAGAGAGAGAGAGAGAGGAAAAAGGGAGACAAATCCCTTTCTGTCACTTGCCTTTGGAACACTCACATCTTTAATCACAGCATTGGACCATGAATCAATCACACACTCTAGATTCACCCATCTCGAAAAAAATCTAAGATTGCATGAGACTTTGAGGGGACATCTTGACACAAGCCATAACACTAATGATTGTCATTTTTTCTGGAATAAGATTTGGAATCATAGTGTTGTTTTAATTTGTATTTCTCCAATGGCCATAAATGTCAAACATTTTTCAATGTTTGTTAAAAATTTCTATTTCTTCCTCTATAAGGTATATGTTCATTTTTCTAGCCTATTTATTGACTAGGTATTTAATTTTAGTTGGTTTAATTTTTTGAGTTATTGATATATTTTATATATTAGTCCTGTCTACAGAGTAGCTGGCAATTTTTTTCCCATTCTGTTTTCATTCTACTAATTGCTTCTTCTGCTTTACAGAGGCTTTTAGTCAAACAATAGCATTATATCAACTCCCTTCTACTCTGCCATACCACCAAAACCCACTTATAGGGAACAGACACTGGTCTTTTACTCATCTAATTATTGAATATTTTTCATGAGTGCAGTAGATTAGTGAATCAATGTAAAATATGCCAAAGTGTCAAAAACACAATAAAAGTTGACAGGAAAATAGTTTGCTCATGTAACCCCAGATGTTTGCTTTGACTGCAATTGTATTATCAGAGAAGAAAGACAGGGAGAGACAGAGAAAAAAATAACCCTCAGAAATACATAAGATAATAGAATTAGAGAAATTACATTTCTGGTTTCAAGAAATACACACATACCCAATTCAAATTAATTTAATATGCTCTTGTTAGGGAACATTTAGCAAGCTCCAGTACTTCAAGGCAGATGGTATTCCTCAAGGATACAAGAAAAGAGATTTCTAACTACAACCTGAATAAATACTGGTAATTTTCACCATCAGTATATGTCTTTTTCTCTGTAACCAACAAGTTAAGTATAATAATGATATATATAATTAATGTCAGTCTTAATTGTCTAAAGAGGTTTATTCTCTGCAAAATCACATTTGTCTACAGATGATTATCTTTTCTCCTAAACTAGCCTCAAGAATAAGCTTCTGTAATTGAACTAAATATGCATAAATTCAGGTTATTTATGCATTTTGAAAGTCATCAATTTGCATGCATTACAAAATTCCTGTACCATTACAATAACTGGATCTTGAGATTAAGGTGAGCTTTCTTAAAAATTGGTAGCTGAGCTTTATTGAGACATTTGAAATCTCACAGTTCACCCCCAGAGCTGTGAAGCCAGTGTGGGGAGGCTGTCTAACATGACACTTATATCTGCATACTCAGGCATGCATCACCTGCTGCTGGGTGGGATCCTGAGCACATCAGTTAATAGGCTGCACAGCTCCCTCCAGGTACGGATCCTGCTTCCCTACCATGAGATGAGGATGTGTGAAGGAAGTTGCACTGGAGACCTCACTGTGTGTTATTTATTGTGCTGGACTCTGATAACCAAAGGATAAAATACAAATAACCAGAATACTAACCATACCATCCATGTTCTGCAATCCTATGTAATCAGAGGGAGAGAGAAATAAGGCAAAATGCAATTGTAACTCAATGAGGAATAAGGAGTACACACAACAGAGCGATAATGAATTCAGAATGGTGGGGATGGAGCTGGTAGAAGAGGATTCAAAGAGAGGTACATTTGAGATCACTTCTACAGAGTGGGCTGAGTCGGAGTTGTGTGATATGAGAAGGATCCTTAACACTGTCAAGGGAACATGTGTGCATGGTCATCAGTTTGCATTCAGGAGACAACAGGGATTAATAAAGGGGAAACACATGATCAAGTATTGCCATTCTAGGACTGACTGACTTTTGGGGATGCCACACAGACGCATAGCTTTATAGGTGAGATAGTTGTGTGTCAATAGAAACGTGAGAATCGAATCAAAATATTCTAAAGACTTCCACTTTAGATGCTACTTTAAAGTAACATGCAAGATAGAAAACCAGCATGAGGCAAGTACATGTGAGAAAGGGATTTTGCTTTTTATTTTATGTTTGGAGAAAAGTTGATTTCAACAATGGCAACCTGCAGGACAGCTAAGCACAGATGTTAAGAAGACATATCTCCTTCTAAGGAAAAAAAGCAGATACAATAACTACATTTGGAAGCCATGAGAATAAGTCAAAGATCAGAAGGAAAGATTTCATCAGAGAGAGTGGAAATTACATAAACAAGGCCTCCCAACTGCGGAACTTGACCCGCAGTAGCAGCGCAGCACTTGGTGAGGTAGTAGAAATGCAAACGTCGGTACAGCCCAGCTCATTGGGTCAGAGGCTGACCAGGAGCCTAGGCACTTGCCCTTTTGAGAGGTCTCTAGGTGACTCTGACACACACTAACATGAGAACTACTGACTTAATATTTGTTTGGGGTGTAAGAACAAAGGTATTTTGAGTATTTGATGAAAAGTATATACTTTCTTGCAAGATTAGGACATTTCAGGACATAAACATTTTATATTCAGTATTAAGGCAACAGCTGAAAAGTTGAAACTCACTCACTGGTCTTTTGTGAAGCAGACATCTGACCTCTTGCCATCAGATCTTCTTGCATGAACTGGCTCAGGCTGTCATAGCAAAATATCACAAGTTGGGTGGGCCGAGGACAGAGGTCATTGTTCTGGCAGTTTTGGAGAGTCAACTGTTGGTTTCCAGTAAGGCCTCTTCTTCTTGGTTTTAATTTTATATAAAAAAATTTAAGGCAAGGTCTCATTACATTGTTCAACCTGACCTTTAACTCACTATATAGTCCAGGCAGGACTCAAAATGGTTAGTGATCCTTCTGCCCCAGCCTCCTAGATGCCGGGATTACATGTATGAAACACTATGCCTGACTCTGGTTTTCAAATGCCCACCTTCTCTCAGTACCTTTGTATGTGTGAGTATTGGGAGGAGAGAAGTAGGAGATAAAGGAAACAGGAAGAGAAAGAGGAAGCAGGAGGGCATGCCCTCTGTGATTTTCCACTTCTGTCCAATCATGTCAGGAATCTACCTCACTGATAATCTCAGTTATACTTGGCTACTTCCCTAAAGACTCTGTCTCCCAGTACAGTTACATTTGGGGCTAAAGACTTCAACTTGTGAATTCTATGGAAATGTGATTTAGCTGGTAACAGCCCAACTGCAGTGAGAAAAATCTCTTTTCTAGAAGTTCATTTAAATTCTCACTTCTTTACTTTAACCTGAATTTAGAATCAAGAAATTTTGGCTACCCTCATGAAACTATATAAGATTGTCTCAGCATGGAAGAGAGTTTTAACAAGGTAGAATCAAGCAATGGAAAAGAAATTTAAAAATTTGTTTTCGAAAAAAAAAATCTTTGGATGCTGTATCAAATTTTAACTGATAATTTACTTCAACAATTCAATGAATAAGAAATTTCTATTTTGCTTTGTGAAATTGAAAGTTATGTTTTCCATCCCTTATAAATAAAAATTCAGAGTCAGACCACCTTGGGCTAGATGATCTCCTTTCTTCTGCTCCCCGCCCCCACAGGATGCACAGTCACTTCTTTTTTTCTGCCTGCCTGGTTCCTCTGACACTGTACTATGGTCTTTCTCATGCACATTTGAAAAATGGCCTTCACAATCTCAACATTATGGTGTTTCACTTTCTCCTAAAGAGTAATCAATTCACCCAAACTTCACAGCAATCCATGTATGCCAAATCAAAAGTCAAGCAGATGTTCTACTTTGGTTTTCTGCTGCATATCTGACCATGGGCAATTTATAAAGAACAGAAGTTTATTTGGTTCTTTGTTTTGGTGACTGAGTGGTTCAATATAAGGCAGCTACATCTGCAAATAGCTTCTGCTGCATCAAGATGTGGAGATATGGATGGGCAGATGAGAGCACACATGGCACTGGAATACAAAGGGAAAACATGATTTTTTTAATCGTCTGCTTTGAGACAACTATCCCACTACCATGAGAAGGTATTCTTCCCTCTTGACCCACTACGCCTTAAAGTACCCACATCATACTAGCAGCTAAATTTCAACATTCATGTCAGGGGCCACAAACATACCTGAACCATAACAATAGCCATAATGACCTCAGAAACCCAACACAGTGCTGGAAGCTGTGGAGTCCCAAGTGGTCCTCTTTCCAAAGTGTTAACATTGCCACTCATGTAGCTTCACAGTGGCTAGAGAAGAAAACTCTAAACACAACTGTGAAAGTGAACATACCCATCACGTCTCCTCTTGCACCATATGGGAGCAATGCTAAAGTGAATGCCTTTTGCTCAGAGGTGGTTGAAATCATTCCTATGTGACTTGTGAACCCTTTAACATAATAGTCTAATGTGGAAAGATACAGCAATCTATCAAAATTATTATCACTATCAAAATTGTTATTTCTCTGTGCATCAAGAGATCTAGCACTCTGTCTGTATTTTGTTTTTAAATGAACAATACATAAATAGTATCTTTATTAAGTGTACAGGCCTTGTTTCCTTAATTACAGGTTTTCTTAAGTTTAAAAAAAAAGATGTAACTAAATCACAGAGCTGAAAAGAAAAAGGACCATTTACGACACATTAAAAAATATTCTTGTTGAATCGTTTTCCAGAAACTATAGTTTGAGAATAGTCAGTAGGTGCCGATGGGCTTACATTTAGGGACATGAGCATGTGATGAGCACCACACCACCTGCAGTGGAGGAAAACAAGTGTGAAATGAGATATCCAAATTGGACACCTCATTAAAGGAACGCAGGAAGGGAAGGCCTGCAGCCAGCTGTCTCGGACATGCCTTGCTAGTATATTACAAAATTATACAAGTGAGTTGTTCTGGTTCTTGGTCATAGCTCCCAGGTGAAATGCAGGAAATGGAAGCTTTCAGCTTTTTCAATGCAGATTCACCAGGAGAATTAACACTGTCTTTCAGAAAGGCAAGTATTTCCTCCAAGACCCAGGGATGTTGAGGTAGGTGACTGTTTCCATAAGTAAACACATGAAACCTACGGGAGGTGAACCTGCTGATTCTGGTACATCCCATGTTAACCTAAAAACATAAATTCAGCATGGCAAAATGACCATTTTACTGAGTCCACTAGTTTTTCTGAAAGTTGAGTGTTTCATGATTGTAAAAATGTCAATACATGTTTAAATTAAGAATCCTAATGCTTACCCTAAGTTTAAGTCTGAAAGACAAGCACATCTAATATTTTTAGGTAACCTGTCAAAATTTTTTCATGCATTTAAGAGTGTGTATATGTTTATGATTTTAATTTTTCTGCTCATACTTTTCATTTGTTGCTTTCTAGAAATATAAGTTCTTGCCATTGTTTCTAATGTCCTTGAAATGCCTATTTCAAAGATCGTAACCACTCTTTTCCTGATTAATGGTTATATTATGTCCAGTTTTCTATTTCTTGAGTTTTTGAACAATATTTCAAAGGATATCTTGTTATGCACATTTTTTTGCGTGACAGTAAAGTGTATCTTTATGACACAGTTTCAGAAATGAAATTTTAGCTGCTGTTAAGAGCGCATCATCCTCAACTGAGTCAGAGTCTATGTTCACTAATGGTATCTAATGTACCTGTGCATGCCTTGTTTTAAATTAGGCTGTTAGATTTACTTTGTTAGTTTCCCCATTTAAATTTGTTACATGCTTCCTTATATTGTACTCTATCATTCCCATGGAAGAAGGTAAGTAGACTAGATATTTATTCAGATTATAATTCATGGTTTCATTGGAGTTCAAGTGTAAAATTACAACCTAGAATGAACTAGGCCATCGGTTGGATCCCAACAACAAAGAAGGTTTTATTTTTTTTTTTTATTGTTATGTTTTCCATTACCAGGATTTTCAATCTGTACATTTTGGTGCTATGGTGTATGGGGAGTAATGATTCATGGCATTTAAATATTCAGTATTTTTGATATATGTTTACTACAATAAAGCAGCAGCTAGAAGTTTTATAAATGGCAAGATAGAAAATTGTTTAATTTTTTGGGCCACATGGTACCTGCAACAATTTTCTACCACTGAAAAAAAGAATAATTTGGGGTTTGGAATGTGCTCAGTGAAAGAGCACTTGGTTAGCATGTAAAAGACCTAAGACCACCAAATAAAGTAATGTTTTTATTATTTTCATAATTTTCTTTTTTGTTTATCTAGTTTCACTTTTTAAAATTATCATATTTTCTTATATAATGGACATTTTAATGTCTCTTTCGTTAATATATATTTGATTTCTATGTCGGTTCATAGGAACCTAAAATAAATGCTTAAATGTCTCCTTGATCTGTACATTTTAAACAGCATTATTTACTTTGAGTGAAAAAATGAGAAAATAAGCAAATTTATACTAGGTTGTCTTCTGAGTTTCTCACTTATGGCTTTGGCTCATATATGACACAAATGCATTGTATCCTACGAACATATTCCCCAGATGTTTTATTTTGCATAAGCCATATATGTAAATATAGTTAATTTTCAACACCTTTCTGTAGGTCAAAAATAATTGTCTAGATTTCAAACACAAGTCATTTTCCACAAAGACGTGTTGATTCTGTCTCTTTTCATGGCTGCCTCAAAGTCCTGAATTGATTCACAATGCTTACAGTCTTTTCCAACATGTTTTCCTCTCGGTGTGTGCTCCTTGACCTTCTTCACAGACTGGTACCATGTGACTTGTGGCATTTTCCCAAGGTCAAAATGGTTATGAAAGCTAAGCACTTTGAATTGACTTTGGACCTTGATGCTTCTCTGGCATCTGAAGTCCCTCACGAAACAAGACTTCCAGAATTACTACAGACAGTGACAAGAACGATGGGAAAAGTCTTTGAGGGAGGGACAGTGTTTCCGGCTGAATTAATGGTAATGAGTCCTTTAGTATAATATTTATCCTGAATTTAAAATTTAGCTTATCTTATCAAACCTTGTACAAATCCAAATATTCATATTCATTTTAAGGTTTATTTTTACTATTTTTGATCATTTATTTTATGTACAGCAAACATATTTTGGTATATCTTTTTAAAAATTATATTTGTTTCCTCCCTGCCCTGTTGTTGCTTTGTTGCTTTCTTTTGAAGCAAGTTCTATGTAGTGTAGGTCAAGCTTGGACTGTCTATATAACCCTGGTTGGCCTTGAACTCATGAGTCTCCTGACTTGATCTCCCCTCTGCTGGAATTATAGGTGCACACAGGCAAGATTGCATTATTTTTTTCTTCTAATTTACAGTGTTCTGCTCGATGTCATTAAGACTTTTATTTGTAGATCTGTAATTTTAGGAGTGACTCCTTGTATTTTTTCAATTTGTTTGTGAGATAAATATTCACATTACTGTATTGATTTTCTATTTAACTCATTTCTGGATTGTACAGGCTGCTATTTTTATCTTTTTATTATATTACTGAACTATATTTGAATACATTTTTAATTGACACAGAGTGGCTATAGACGTTTAGGGGCTACAGAATGTCATTTCAAGACAATGTATTGATGTGTTTTTTATTGTTCATAATTTATTTAGCATATAGAAGTATTATTTTATATCAATTTTATGCTATGATTCTCTTTTTGATGTATAGTCATTTTCTGCATTTAGCTTTTCATACTTCTAATTTTTCTATAATTTGTTTCCATTAATCTTATTCTGATTCTCACTTATCTTTGAATAAAATGTGCTCTTTGCACAGCTATTTTATGAATAGGAAAGAAATAGGTGTATTACTTTTCCTGTTGAAGACATGAAATGCTCAGCACATACTGCATAAAAGGGAATTTTGATTTGACTTACCAGTTTCAGGAGACTCAGTCCACATATACATCACTGTGGAAGGATGTGGAGGAGCGGTGCTGCTGAACTTTAAGTGGCTAGGAAGCAGATCATTTGTTGATATTAGCTGCAAATTTTTTTTTCTATTTTATTCAGTTTTCACTTCTGGACTGCATTATTTAGAGTAGGAATTTTGAAAATTTATCTTAATTTTCTACCTGTAAGACAGTAACTGATACTAAAAGGGTGTTAAAATTATTGTTTGTTGCTTGAAATAATGATTAATACAGCTTAGGGGTTTCGTTCCTGACAAAATGTCTACACGTTTACTCAAAGTGAATGTAGTTAGCACAAAGCCTGTAAATGAACCTTCACTGGATTCAAGTTCCTGGAGAGTAGATTCTATAGCTGCATCTTTTGTTGCTTGCTGTAGTCTGTGCAGCACCCTTATATTAATATGTCTAAAATCTTGATGCTCCTCATTTTAGCTAGATTCATGTGGAAAAGCGCTGCATTTATTCTGTTGCTTTAAATACTATTTTTGTACTTGGAATATTAATTCTATGCTACCTGAATTTCAGATATCATAGCTACTATCTGTACAATATAATATGGCCACTGGTACATGCAAATTCTACCTCACACCTAGCATGTTGAGTCCTTGATCCATGCTGGGCTCCATAAGCACAGCTGTCTCTGCCTCTGCCCTTCTTTATTCAGCCATAGGCAATTTTTAGTTAGGCTTAAAACTGAATTCTATCTTTTCTCTACCTCTCATCCAATAAACTCAATTCTTTAGAAAACTTTGCTAGCCTTAAATCTGTATCCATGTCTATTTTTAATTGCTTCCATTCATAAATACTGAAGTAGCAATGTAAGACATCTTCCTGTTCTAGGCTTTCTCTTCTTCAAGTCTTTTTTCAAAACAACAGCCTAAGTGATCTTGCTTAAATAAAGGTGTGATTATATCATAAAAAATCAAAATCCTCCAGTGGCTGCCAATCTCCTACAGTTGTCTATAGGCTAGTTGAAGAATTAAGAGCTTTGTACACGGATCCTTAGTCTATGTTACTTTAGATTCTTCTCTCCAGTGAACAAAAAGCAGCAATATATGGTCTCTAGACTTACCACAGTTGGGGTACACAGGTGTAGAAATACAATAATTCTGTGCACAGTCTAGCACATCGCATTGTAGCTGAGCCAACGGGGAAAATGATTTAGCAGGCAAATAACTTATCTCAAATATTAAATGAGACCAGAGGATGTCATGTAATTAAATTGAGTACCCTTTTCTAGTATAGATGGTAAGACAATATATACTTGGTCTCTGCTAAGCAGTTTTGAATAGCTGTCAAATGCACAAAACCTTGCACTGATAAAGCAATAGCCCTTCTGGGAGACGATTCTGAAGAGTTGCGAAGAAATGAGAAGAGAAAAAGGAGACAGCATAATAAACTCTATCCCGAGCTTATCTTTCTCTGTCTTCTATAAGCAGTTTAAGTAGAGACTTGAGCAGACACAAACAAACTACATCACAAGGTATTTATTTGCTTTAAAAAGGCACAGATAGAGAATAGCTAAATGCTTCTAACTCAGATGGATTTTCTCTAGAGAACAGCTTAAAAAAATCCCAACAGGGAGGCTGCTTAATTCCCTGACAAAAATTATGTTTTCATCACTGATCCTTAGAGTCTTCATTTCCTCTTTGTATTTTTATCTATGACTTTTAAGTTCTCCTATTTTTTAAATTATTAATCATTAATGGGGAACAAAATTTTATTCTAGGCTGAGCTACCTGCATTCATGAGTCATCTCTAAACTTTGAGAGTTTGAGGATGAAACTTACAAACATATGCTCTTTTTGAGAGTGATGTTTTATATAACAACTTTCCTCTTATGAACTCAAAGGAACTTACGTTATATAATGCACCTCTGTCATTGTCTGTAATATTTCTAGATGTCTTCTTTGTACTTATTTTTCTAAGAAGCATCAATATATTAAATGGGGCAGTAGACAAGTGAAAAAAATGTCATTTCATGACTAGAGAATATATAATGCACTTCAAGATGTCCTCATTGTACATGTACATGTTGTCTCTCTGTGTCTCAAAATTTCAAAGAACTTAGAATAATATATCAAGTCACCTAGCTAATAATATCCATGCTCTCCTTCATTAATCTGGTTTTATCTTCTGAATTACTCATGTTCCTTCCGACATAATGCCATCCTCCGTGGCCTTTACTCAGCATTGGATCTCTCGCTAATTTATACATCTCTATGTGCTGAAGTCACTGTAGCATTGGCTGTTACCTGATGTCATTGCTGCCAGCTTCCACTACACTTAATTGGTGTCAGTGTTATTGATTAGGGAATTGATTTGTCAATTTATAACAAAAAGTATCAATAGCTTAAAGGTGGATGCTTATTTCTTTATCAAAGCAATGCAAACCAAAACAGTGGAAAGGTCCTGAGACATCACATGTTAGGGTGCTAGAATACAAATTTGTTTCCCTGGCAGTGTCAGCATATTATTTAAATCATTAGAAGTAAAGTGGCTATCTGGCTTCTGCTACTCTATACTCAGTGAACTTGGCTGTTCTCAGGAAACCCTCACATGTCCACCCCTAGAAACAATGTTAAGGACGTGGAAACAAGGCCAGCTGTTGCTGCACAAATGTTATTAGCTAAATGGTATTATGTTTAGCTAGAAGTTAGAGTTCTGAGTTCACAGAAAGTACAGGAAATGGATTTTAAAGGACAAATACCATTAGTTTTCTAAAAGATGTGATTTTTCACTAGGAAGAGAATTTTTTATTTGCAATACTCCAGCATGTTTTGTGTTTCCATTTTTGTTTATTATGAATTATTTTATTGGCACGTTATTCTGAAACATTGCTCTTGTGAGCTCTGTTAGTATGAGCTGGCATCTCTAAGTCCCATCACACAGACTCGCTGACAAGCCTGAGATCCAGAGCCCAAGGGGCTGCAGGCCAACACATGGTGAATTGCACTGTGAGAACTGCCAGCCCTCACAGGATGTCTTGGTACTAGAGACTCAGTCAGTTGCTTCCGGTAGCCAATATATATCCACAGATCAGTGTGCCAAGAAATGCATTTCAATTTGTGAATTTTCTCTTTTCCAAATACTTGGATACTCAAACACAATCTTCTGAAACAAAGTATTTTCTCTGGTGGGAAACAGAACCCTAGTTTCTCATTTTTATCTGCAAAGCTGGATAAATATCCCAGTTTCTTGGATTCCAAAAACTTAAGGTCATTTTAATAGCAAATAATTTTCATTCTTACTACAGAAAGTCAAATACAAATTATGTTACTTTTTCACCAATACATTCGCACCATAGTTTAACAAGAAGGGTAGTTGTGGAACCGTGCTAAATTGAATTGACTGCATGCATTTTAAAATAAGAAAGGTTATTTAGCTCAGTGGCATGGGCACCTGACTGGCAAGTGTAAGGTCATGACTTTGATTCCTGCTACAAAAAATACTACTACTAATAATAATAATATAAGAAAAGTTATTATTAAAGTATATACACTTGTAATTTTTAAAATATGTTTTAAACTTCTTTGGGGAAATATTGATTTGTACTTCAAGCTGAATTATTAATGGTTAGCAAACAGTGTATATTATTTGAATATTTTATTTTACACTTATGCATAGTCATATAAACATAGTATAGATATTTAGTGAGTCTTACACTTTCTAATGGTGCTGTGCACTTTAATTAATGTTTATGGATGCCTTCTTACCTGTCATCAACTCAAGTATTCAGATTCTCTGACAGGGACAAAATGACTGTTCAAATCTATTCCAAGAATACTTGAAGGAGTCCTCAAACTAAAATCAGTGTAACTGTAAGCTATGCTGATAAATACTGCCTTGGTTTGCCTGTTTAATTTAATAAATAAAGTTATGCCTTTCTTCACAGTTTTTCTTTTATTTAACATATATTTACTAGATGCAAAAATAATAAGGTCATCAGTATAGCTGCAGCAGGAGTATGAATAGATAATACTCTTATTTATAAAGAGCCATCATCAGTGAACTAGAATGAACAAAATCCTGTTTGCTTAGGTTTACATGTTATATATAATATCTTTGAACAGATGTTATATAGCAGCATATGCTGTTAATAAAGTAAAGAAATTTGGAATTGAAAAGCAGAATATGCCTTTTTTGGAAATTACATGATTTGTCAAGTAATGTATATAGTCTTATGTGAGCATGACAATGCCAACATTTTGAATTACTATTCTGTTGTGATTTTGCATTTGTGTTCTTTAGCTGGGCTGGGACTAGATTGTATGAGTTTGAGTTTATGAGTATCAATTAGGTGGCTTTATTTTTTCTAAATTTATGGGACATTCTTAGAGTGGGGAGTTGATATATTCACACATCTAATGATTCCTTGGTGATTTGCCATTTAAGTTCTTTTATCTCCTTTTCTCTTTCACAAAATTTCTACCCAGACCCTTTCTAAAACAAGGTTCTTCATGTACATCATAGTAAAGAAGGAGAGTGGCTATAGCTTTCTGAAGTGTGTATTATGCTTGCATTTTACATAAATTGTGAGTAATTTCACAAAAAGAATTCATCCTGCAATTAATAAAACAAATTTCTATCAGGCAGAATAATGGTCCTGATCAATTCTACGTTAAGTGACCACATTCAATAATTTACTGTTCTTTTTTTTTTGTTTTGTTTTTTTTTTCCTTATGAACTGGGGAACAAAATAATATATTTCATGAAGTTACCATGAGAAATAAATAAAACAACATATATAAACACACTAGCAACATTGTAACCTGAAAAGTAAAATCTTAAATGTCCTTGAATAGCAAGGGCATCAAAGGGAAAAAGTACATAGATGCTGCACTGGGCTTTATGACACGGCTGTGATCAAGATGCTTGATACCCTAGAGAAAGTAAATATGAGCTCTTATAGAGAAAGGGGCACGAACAATAGTATATCGTTGCACATGGCACAGATAGGAAGCAGAAAAGAGCATTTCAGGCATGAGTCAGAGTAATGTAAAGGAAGGAGTGATGTACTTAGCATTGAATTATGGTGCTGAAATAATAGACTGAGGTGAGAGAAAAATGGGGAACCTTTAGAGAAAAATTATATCAAAATTTGAATTCCTAGGTTGATGGGATTTCTATGGGTTTTATGAAAAAAATAAATTTATTTTAAAAACATTTACATGACACTTTACACATATTTATTAATTTAATACTTATGATGACTCTCAGAGGAAGAAATTGCAAGCATTGTCATTTTCAAGGTAGGAAACAAACAGAAAAGAAACCCGTCAGAAAACAATGCAAGAGGTTTCATTCAGACTACTATGGGAAGAGAGAGACAGCAGCATAAGCCCAGCCGAATTCCAGCTAGGAAAAAATGCACCTCCGGTGTTTAAAGGGATAACAGACAAAAAATAAAATTGAGCTATGGAAAAATAAAAAAGTTGAAACAAAATAGGTTCAGGTAGCTAACCAAAGGGCAACAGGGTAATGGGAAATGATATTGGGCAAGGGGGTGAAAAAGGCCTTGAGATGTGTTATGTACACTCAACAACTTCCCACAAGGAATGGAAACATTACCTACAACACGTGTGTACTAATGAACTAAAATTTAAAAAATGGTTAAAGTAAAATTTATGTTATATATATTTTACAACAATGAAAAACACAGAAACAATTCCTGAGGATATGTTGGCAAAATGAATTGACTATATGTTTTGTGGTTGAGAACATTCCATTTTAGGGGACCCAGATTCCCCGCAGGAGCTTGGATGATGAGACACATGGCTCAGTGATGTGGAGACTGTGTGAAGTTTGGTTCTTTTCAACACCATTGCTGGATAAGTCCTTTGGGGACCAGGAAGTCCACATTTCACAGAGGTGGTAATTGGCAGAGATGGGACTTCAGTATTCTGGTTCCTGAGTGTATCCAACATCTCACTGTCAAACTTACCACGTTCTCTTTCCCAGGTTTCACATCTATTTCTTTGGGACCCTTTTGACCCAATGGAGATATGTTCAGAGGTTTGAAACTTCTCTAGTGACACAGATGTTTCAGAAAATCTCAGGTGTAAAAGAATTTTTGTACAAAGATTTTCAAAATTATTTCTCTAGATTTTTGATGTGACATTGTCTAAATCCTTCAAATGCTTCTGCCTTGTTCTCAGTAATCTGGGTTTATGCCACTCTTACATGTTTTGTTCAATACCTTCTTAAACTTCTGGCTGAAAGTTGAAAGTGAGTAACCCCACTGTTTGATTTACTTCACCTCAAAAGCCAAACAAAATAAAAGTGTAACAAAAAATCTAAGCTTCCTGTTTCAAGCTTCCTCCTCTTTCTTTCTGTTGAATCAATCTTTGTTTTATGCGAATTTTTTTTATACTTTGCCACATTACTTAAGATTTGCCCTATTACTCTTTTAGGCTTTTTTTAGATCTTTGTCACCTACAAATTCTCCACCTCACAAATTCTAATGGGAAGTATTATTCACATATAAAGAGATTTCCTTGGTGGCAAGGTTTGCATAAAAAAGAAATAATAGCAAAACACAGAGAGAAAAAGAGAAAGTTCTAGAACATACAGTTCTGGTGCACAATATTATCTCAGCCTCTGTTAGGTCCTTCAGCTGAATTTCTCTCCTTGGAGAATGTTTCATAGTCTGGCTGAACTTCACTGAATGTTGGCTGGAGAGTTCAGATGGACCAAGTAAAGCAGCTCTCACGTCTTTATTATTTTATTTTATTTATGTTGAAGAGAATAGAGAACAAAAACAATGATGCAAAACTTCAAAACAAGATAGAGAGTAACAATGATTAACTCACTGTGTATAGTTATCTTCAAAGTAGGTGTTCAGATTACAAGGTAAAGGCATGAAAAAATTGATTAAACAATGTAAGTATAAGCCTCACTTTTCAATGTACTAATAGAAATTTGTAGTGTAACTATTTTAACTGTCATATTATATATATATATATATATATATATATATATATATATATATATATTTAGAAAGAGAGAGAAAGACAGAGACATTGAGACAGAGACAGAAATAGAGACAGAGACAAAGACAAAGACAAAGACAAAGACAAAGACAAAGACAAAGACAAAGACAAAGACAAAAGACAAAGACAAAGACAGAGAGAGAATGTGCCCTAAGACCTGCCAGGAAACTGTGACAAAGATTGCCCACAAAACTTTACCGGCCTCCACTTGTCTACACCGTATCTCTTCTGGTCCCAGCCCTCACTTTCAAATAAAATGAGGTTGATTCCCCTTTTCTAAAAGGGCAGGAGAGATAAATTCAAATGTATGTGGAGGAATAGAAAATAATGAACTGCACTGTCTGTTAGCAGTGAGGCAGGTGGTAAGGGAAAGTGAAAATCTACCTCCAAGGCATTTTGGAATTTTCTTAGATTCGAATAATTGAGCAAAAGAGAACAAACCTAACAACATGCTGGTTTAGAAAAAGCCTTGAGGCTGGAATTCGCAGCTATGATTGATTTGTGTGATTAGCAACTTTAGCAGTTTCAACTTTACATCCTTCTGTCCTCCTCCATATTTATCATCTACTGACTAGTGAAAGGAAGGAGTGATTTCGTGAACAAGTTAAAGCAGAAGGAAGAAAGAATTCTCTATATTAAACATTTAAAACACACATACCAGCAAAGCACTCTGGGTTCTGCACTTTACAGCACCTTAATTTCCATCAGCCTGTGCAGCTGTGTGCTTCCCACAGTGCAGTCTCATGAAGGGTGTATTAATTAAGTCATTATACCTTGAGAGATAGGTATAATTACGAATCTTCTCACCATACTATTTTGAGTTTCCAAAATTCAATAAGTTGGAGGTTTAGTGTTTTTTTTTTTTTTTTTTTTTCAAATGTCACTGCAGAGAAAGGAAAAATCAACAAAGAGAAAAAAAAAGTCAATGCAAGGGATAAAATAGCTACAGTCCCAATTACAAAGTGACTGTCAGAGAGTAATCCCACAGAGAGGATCCATTTAGCCTTCCAGGCCAAATCTGAGAACTGTCAAAAACTGCATGGGGGAGTAACAGTACCTGGGCAGGCACATGCAGACGTGAAGGCAGAGGGCCCTAAACTGTAGCCTAAGGGAGAGGAAGCTGCAGAGCTTTCCACTACCCTATAAGCAAAGCAGGAAGGGCCTGACCACCATCCCTTCTCATCTCTACGAGAAATGAATAAAATGCTCTTAAAATGGGGGATAATCTTCTACAGAAAACCTAAATTTTAATTGCATTAAGATCTGAAATGTTGAACAATCATGAAACAGTATAATTTTTTTGTTACAGCCTAAAATTATTTTTTCCCATAAATATATAAATCTCAACTGTTTTAACAGAATAGTTGGCTGGCACCTTGGAGATCAGAAGGAGATTCTCTACTTAGGGTTGAAAACACCATTTTAGTACATTTTAGCCAAACTAGCCTTCACATCAAACGATAGTAGGAAAAATAATGTAAAATTCAGCTACAATGAGTTTTATATGGTCTCCTTACATTCCCAACCAGTCTCCCTCATGTGTTGGCAACAGTTTAAAATATACCAGAATTCCTTTCAAAATAGAAACTCTTTAAGACTTGAATAACATAAACTGTATCTTTTTCTGAGATTAATTTCAAGCTGATTGACCTCTGTGTTACCTGTGGTGTCCATGAGTTTGTAAAAAATACTTCCTTTGGTAGATGCTCTGTTACATCAAAACCAAATATATCTTCACCACATTAGTTCTGTCAACAGTACAGGGATCCTGAAGGCAGGCCTTTTAATCTTGCCCAGACAATGGTTGGCATTTTGAGGGCCTTTGTCAGCTGACCTCTGTGGAGCTCCCTAGCCTCACTTTCAGGGGTTCTTTTAAAGGTTTTCCTTTAATAGCAAGTTAGCATAGGGAATCTTAGGTAGGTTGGAACTTTCAACTGCCCCTCTACCTTCAGATAACTTACTTAACTTCATTTTTCCTCCTTCGTCACATCTATAAAAACAGGATAAATAATCTATTTTGCTGAACTGGGAAACTTTCATGATTTAGTCCAGGAGAAATGCTCACTTTGTTGTTTACATGTAATAAACACTTTTGAGTATTAGTATTATAATTTTATCACAAGTATTTTTTGTGTTTTCCAAGATCAAAAATTTTATCCTTTGATGATTTGTTTCTGCCCAAGTTAGCTTTTCCATCCTTAAAACAGCATGTAAAACTTGTTCTTTACAAAGATATCTTTTATATCTCCAATCCCACCAACTGTATTATATCTTAGTGTTATAAGGTTTAATAAGCATTCTTAAAGCCCTTTCTGATAAAAAAACAAAACTGATAATATGGCTTTTGTGTTAGAGGCATTCTCAAAAGACATATCACAATTCTTTATAATGACTGTTATATTCAAGTATCACAAAATAATTATTCATTTATATGTTGATGTGTATTTAAATGCTACTTCTTTCCTACATTCTGAGATTTTTCTATTTCTGCCATTCATTGTTGACTTTTATAATTATTTTGTGAATTTACATGCATTTGAATCCAATTTATTCTCTCATGGGTCAGATATCTGTATTTTACTCTGTGTCCCATTAGGGTACTTTATTTCTTCCTCTTCAAAACGGCCTTGAAACCTACAGCAGGAATGGTGATCGTTTGCAGATACACCCTAAATCACAGGCATCACTGTTATGAAATGTGCCTCATTTGGAGGTTTATTTGAATACAGAATCTTGTATCTTTACCAGCAACTATTGGTGTATAGCCAACTTTGCTGCCCTTAGAGTCACTGATTCTCTAATCTCAGAAGTGTGGAATGGAAGGAAGGGGTTGGAAGCTGGAATCAGTAGGAAGTCATTCATCGTGGAAATTTGCTTTGCAGGAAAATGTAAAGGATGAGAGTGTTTATAGAAACTGAATAGGGAAGGAGTAAGTACTTCTTGAAAAGCATGGTAAGTTACTCTTTAAAGCACAGGCACAAGAACATTCTTTGCCTTGGTCTTTCCTACCTTCTTAACCAAAGAAACTTATGTTAGGATTCCTAATAAGTGACTGCAATCTTACCATGGGTTGAAGGGAGAAAAAAAATGAAAATACTTGGTGTGACAGCACTAAAAATAGTACTATAAATCATTGACCAAAATGCATATGATTCATTACAGAGTTTTGAATTTTTTTTTTTTTTTTTTAGTGACAATTGCCTAATCTATCTACAAACTAAATTTCTGTAGGCAATACAACCTCAAACTAAGCTTTCTCAACAAACAAATAAAACACAGACAGAGTGAGTCACGCCTAACTCATTGCCTCTGCAGAGCTATAAAATGTTTCTGTGTGTCCACCTTGAGTTTCCTCTGGTCCCATCAGCATCCACAATGTATTTGGACAAGTGAAACTGCACAAGGGATAAACTATAGTTCTCCTATCCCTATCCTTTTTAAGTCTGTCATTTCCCTGGCATAGTGGATGGACTCATCAGCCAGATGAAACAGCAGGCCCATGGGAAAAGAGCCCAAACCTGTGATGTTTATGGAGGTAGATTTACAGGCTTGAGGTAGATGTGAGGTTCCCTGCCATAGCTGACTTAGGTATCTGACACAGGTACTTTATCATTATTTGTTCCCTTATCCAGGGACTATAAGAAAAAGACTGGCAAGCAATCAAGAGATTTTTTCTGACAGCTGAGAAGACATATGTGAGTATGGAGAGATTGGTAGAGATATTCTTTACAGGCTACTTATTATACTGTACATTCTTACACAGAACTGGGTGGAGGCTCACTATTTCAGCTCTGAGTTTTCAAGTAACTGCCACAGGAAATCTCCCTGTTCTCTGGGGAAGCCCTCACCCAGGGTAAAGAACAGCTCCTGCATTGGTAAAACAGCGCTCGTATAGAATACACATATAATCTCTAGTTAGACTCATTAATCACTTTTATTATGGACAAATTATTCAAGCCTATATGATATAATGAAAGAAATATCTTAATACCAAAATGTCCAAGAGAGTACTTAGGAAAATTAAATAGACTGGAAAACATATGCTAGATCTCTTGCAAATTAAAACTGTAAATAAATGATTCTGGTTTAATCACAAAGCAATTTACAGAGACATTTTTGGTAAAAATGATCACAGCATCATCTCAGACAAGAATTTTGAATTAAATTGGCTATCTAGCTTGCTGCATGAGTAGTTTTAAAGATAATATTGGTCATTAATCTTTTTAAACACTTATTTTATTATTTTAATCAAGATTTTTGATTTTTACGTCAGTTATCCTGCAAATTTTGTAATATAGGTCAATGTCAGCAGTCTAGAAATCTGCTGACATTGACCTATATTAGCCTTTGAACTCAAAACTTTCTTGGAAATGGCACTCTTGATCATTGTTAGGCAGGAAGATAGAACTCACATTGTATAGAAGTAGCTGATCTTCAGCTATAGTATGTACACTTATTTTGCATATTAACCTGTTTCAATGAAACAAAAACAAATACAGAGATCTAGCTTATATTCACTCCAGGAAACGAGGCACAAAGGCAAATAAGAAATGTCTGAACTCTGTTTAACTTGGAGGTGAGTCCATTGAGTGAGGCCAGTAGTGTTCAGTGTGCATCTCAGGAGGGGCAAACATTTCACCACTATTGTGTTGAGCCACAGTAGTTGAGGGTGGGGAAATTAATATCTAGATTCAGTCTTATGATAGCAGACTGGGGTTCCTCAAAAGATATTTTCTCATCCTTTTAAAATATATGGCTTTGTTTTCCTTTTTTCTGTATTCAGACAGAATAACATAACTAGATATAGATCAACACATGTTAGGGGAAGGGGACATGAGGAACTTCTTAACCCATCCACCTAACAGAAAGTCACTCTTTTCGGACTTTGTCTTTTTGTTTTCTGCAGCTGGTCTGAGATCCGTAGATACCCATCATTCACTTTCTATGGCATAGAGTAAAACAATCTAGAGATTATTTCAACAGCAGAAAGGAAAGAACTTGACCCTGAAGATGCCAAAGACCCCAAATGTACTGGCTGTCACTGATAAAATAGAAGGTAAGACTGGAGACATAAACTATTTTATTCCATTTGGAGATCTCTTTTTTTTTTTTTTTCCCCCCACAGGGGTTACTTTGCCCTATTAGAAGTCACTTAATTCAAGGCATGGACAAACTTGTTCATTCTGACAGGGAATATTTTTAACTTGATTGTCTTACAGAAGAAAATTCAGAGCATAACTCTTTTTGATACTGACAAAGAGATTCTAAGGACTCATTTTGGTGCCCAGGGATTCTTTATGGAGCAGGTTTAGTCTCCATTGAAGGTAAGGACTCTACAGTTATGATCCTTAGGTGTCCACATACGGCGTTTAAGCTTAACTCACTTGTTTCTCATTTTTGCTTTCTTGACAACCTGGAAAATGTGGTATGCAGGATATTTTTTTTTTCTTTTCATTGAACTTTGTCCTTCCTTTTGATTTTTCTTGGTCACTGCTGGGTGTGAAAAAAAAAGGCTGGCACGAATATAGCAAAATTTGTCATTCTGCTATAGGATCATGTGTGCAAATATTGTAATAAATGACTAATATTCTTTCCTAAACTCAGTACAACTTTCTGAATTTACTTGTGTCAAATTTGGCTTTCTAATGTAATTATTCAAGTTCATCACATAGATATAAAAATAATAGGTATATACTTGTCATGTGGTAAAATTTTCATCTAATCATGTTTGATGTCACATAATTAAAATCACAGAAAGTTATAAATGAGATAAAATTACATGCACATTAGTAATTACATACAGCACTCTAATTTGCTTTGTTATTACAGTGAAAGAAAGAAAGATGACTCAGGCTCTCATATAAGTAAAATAAAGTTAGACAGCAGAAGAAAATTAGACGCAAAAATGAAATACCTCTTTTTTTAACTTATTTTTTTATTTTGCTTAGAACACACAAGTGACGATATTCAAGTTTTATGAATGGATCCTTTCAGTTTTTTTCAGATTCTGTTGGAGAGCTTAGCTATCAGGTATATTTCTCTTGATTTTCCTGCTTTTAAATTAAATCTCCATCCATCTTACCCCTTTCCTCAGTGCAGAATTGCAAGGATACCTAGAAGTATTAGTATTGCTAAATAGTAGGGCATCAACCATTCTAAGTTGAAATTTCCTTTGTTTCTTTCATAAACCAATCACTGCCCATCACCATCGGTCCCATGATACACTAATATTCCCTGTTAATGTGAAAGGAGCATCATGTAAGTGTAAAAATAATTACCAATCTCTTCACCATCAATCAATGTCATATTTTTAAATGTGCTTGTGTGCATATATTGAAACACATACAAGCATGATTTAAGTTACATGCTTGTACTCCTGAGGCATTAATTCTCAGCTATCAGTTTGTGGGTTAAAGTTTAATGTGTTCTGAAGGATACTTGGTCACTGTAACTACATTGTTAGTAGAGTAATTTGGTTTCACAAATTTATCAATGGTCAAAAATGTATGCTAATGTATGCATTTTGCAAATATTACTAATCATGTTATAGGATCAGGTTATTTAGTTGTCATTTATGAGCTCTTAAACATATACACAAAATGCATAGAATATTTCAGAGTTTTCTGCATAGGTGTGTGGTGCTTATTTATGCTCTAGGTTTTAAAATGGATAAATATGAGAAAATTCATTATAAGAAATGAATGAGACTTAAAAGTTTCTATAAATTAATCTACAGAAGCATAAAGATTTGTTAAATAATCTATCAATCACTGCAAATTTAATTTCTTCCTAGTAATAGCACATAGTTTGTTTGAACTGACTAGATTCCAATAAAATTTCATGGTAAACTAGATGAAAAAAATAAGGAAAAAGGCTGACCCATGTAGTGAGAAACTACTTTTAAGGCATCTATGCATTTTCACAGTCTTTTCCATATAAGTGACTGTTATTAGCAGGCTTGGTGCTTATACTTGCCTAGAAGTTGGCCTCTGGTAGAAAAGCATTTCCCCTCATAATTCTAGGTTTCGCATCTCAAATTAAAGTCATGTGAGTAATTCTGGCCAACGGTTAATGGCGGCAGTAGGATCATTGCAAGATAGCACAGGAATCTAGCTTTCTCTCTCTGCCGTGCTGCAGGAGGCTCATTTTCCAGATGTGATGACTAAGGAGGGAAGTATCCTCCACCCCAGAGTAACTGAATAGATGATAAGCTATTAAAGATGATAGCTAAGAAGATGCTATTAGTCCTCTCTGAATTTGATGTGAACTAGAATTTAGCCTTTAATGTCATGAAATTGCATATTTTAGAAACAGATTTTGGTATAAAGGAAAGCATCTCCTGGTGATTTCCACACTGCTCTACTTTTCACTCCTTGACCAAGCATTTGCAGAGCACAAGAAGCTGTACAGATGAGAACTTGAAAAGCTGCAAATAAAAGAGCCCCTGGGAGGCTGAGCAGTTGAGCAAAGCTCATAGCAATGGTACAGGGATGTGTGGAGAAAAAAATTAAAACTAAGAGCAATCAAACAGCTAAGACTTGACAGAGTATCGGAGAATAGAACTGGAAACAGTTGCACTCAAAGTCTGACTCATAATTTTTTGTGTAAGTACCTGGGACTGAAGCTGAAAACCCAGACAGAAGATCCTAACTGAGAGGCGGGGCAGTAGGCAGATGCTGAATGCTTTGATTCCAGTTGTGGAAGTTATGTGAACTATGTGGACACCAGTTGAGAGTCTCATATGGTAATTGTTTCCAGCCAGCAGCCAAACTGGCAAAAATTTAATGTCAAAAATACCCTATTCTTGATTAATTTTTGTTCAAACATATCTACATTATTTAAAGGATATATTATTTCTAATGATATTTGCAATCTTCATAAATAAATTTGTCATAGGACCTTGCTTGCTTATTTGTGGCCTATTTTTCCTCTATCCTTACTGAGTTCCAAGACCTAGGCCACACAAAAGATATATGAAGTTTATGAGGACACTATCCATTTTCTCTAGGAGTTTGTTGCCTAGTGGGGAAACTTCCAGGAAGGATGACTGTAAACTAGATGGATGTGCTCCGTGAACATCACAGGGAGGCTGGGAAGATGCCAGCGGAGAGCTTGTGGAATCAGGGTTGGCACACTCTCTTCACTAAAGACAATGGTGACCTTGACCAGTAAAATTCCATAAAGGACTCGACAATAAGTTGTTTTGATTTGATTGTGTCCTGTTACCGATTCATATACATCTCTGGTTTAGTTCATTTGAGTTGTGATAACTACATATCACAGCCTGCCATACTTAAAGAATGACCAATTTATTTCTCACAATTCTGAAACCTGAGAAGGCTAAGATCAAAGTGATGCAATAGACTGTAGGCCAAGTAGAACCTTCTTCCTGTGTGCCGCCCCAGTGCTAAAGCTGGTATTATGGTTGTTGCATTGTGTCAATTTGAGGAGTTTAGAAGTTTAACTCAGAGAGTCAGCAGGGAGCCAGGGGTCTTACTTTGTAAATATTCTCATCCTTTGCAGGAGGAGGACACAGAGATTTTGTGAGCACTTCGCCCACCCTAGGGGCTGGGGATGGCGATTGTACAATATAAGGGAGGAAAAGAGGCTTGCTCTTCACCCTTTTTGGTCTGGTTGCTGCCTTGAAGTTTTGACCCAGTGCCATGTACCACCATGCCTTAGAGCCAGCCAATTATGGACTGAAAGCAGTGAGCTAAATAAACCTTTCCTTCTTTCATTTTAGGTGTCAGGTATTTTGTTCTAGCAATGAGAGCAAAGTAACTAAGACAACTGTCTTTATGCAGTCTCTTTCACATGGCCACTAACCTTCACTATGGGGCTGTGAGCTCATGATCTAATCCCGTCTACAGACCCGCTCTTGCTGTTACCTTGAGGTTAAGATTTCAGTATATAAAATTCAGGGAGCACAAACATTCACTAAATATCAATGTATGCAATAAGTATTCCCACCCTTTAGAAATACAACATTTGTAAGGCAAAGTGAGTTTTATAAAAGAGAAAAGCTATTCAGTACGTGAGGCAGAATTCAGAACTAGATTAGGATAGTGACACACTCCTCATGATTCAGCTACCTGAGAGTAAGGATGTAGGTAATAAAATGACTAAGCTTTTGGTTTCGTTTTCAACACTCAAGAGTGAACAGTTCAAGCATGACCACTTGGATTTCTCCAATTATTTAAATAATCTGTTTCTTCTACTCACACTAGCCTGGGATGCAAAACAAAACTATAATATTTGCAATGAGATATGCTGTATCTGGTTTGGCTCTCAGTTATCAAACAGATTACTCTGCCAGCCTCAGATTCCAATTTTATGAGTGCCACAGTTGGATTTCAAGTATTTCTAAGCACAACCAATATTCTTCTCTACTCTTTCCAGAAATAGCTGTTGGATCTCTGTCCTGAAATCTCTTGCCACATGGATGTTTAGAAATATGTTTCTGCACCGTATTTCTGTCACTATTTTGGGTTTGTGGCATGGATTCTCCCTTTGTGCTCAGATGAGCTCTTTTACGTTATTCAAAAAGGAAAAATTTTCTGTACCCTTTTGGGTTATGGACTAGAAAATGCACTTAGTTTTTAAATAGATTAGTTATGCCTCATTTGGCATTATTTATCTTATTATTCAGGCTTCTCTCACAGGTACTTGGATACTGGCCATGAAAATTGATTACAAAGATGTGCTTGAATAACTTATAGCGAGTTCTACTTAACATTTCTCTACCACTCCACTCCACAAGACAGCTAGCATTCAAATTCATGTCACATACATATGCATCCACATTTTTACTTTCAGGATCAATCCTTCCTTTTCATGTCATAAAGCATAGATTCTCCAAAATCTTTTGAATGTGTTTTACTCATGAGCTTATACTGGACTTTAATGACATTCTTGTGGCAACATTTGCATTCATTTCTATCAAATGGGTGAGAGAGTACATAGAGGAATAATCTTCAGAATGTATTAGGTCGCCCTTTCATTCCCCAAAGCTGTACACTATGTAATGTGTTTCCTTTTGTTCAGGTAAGACCATTATGTTATGATGTTACCATTTTGAGATTGGAATTAAACACCTTCACTGAATTCGATGTTATATTATTATCTGGATTCTATTCGTGAATATCCCAAATACACCTGTCCTACTCTTTACAAACAAACACTCTTACAGTTTCCTTTTCATACAAATGCATGCAAGAAGTCCGTGCTCTTCAGTCTTGCTTCTTTGGCTGTACTTCTTTGTACTTTGGTTTGTGACTTGGTGGACAAGAATGAACAGTCCCCTGTGCCAGTGGGCCACTGAAAAGTTCTCAATCATCCCTGTCCTCTAGCAGCCGTCAACAGCAATAGATTGGATGAGGCAGGGGGAAAGTCCTTCAGCTCTAAGCAGTATTTTTCCATTATATTTGAACCTAGTTATGCCAGAAGGCATCCATAACATGTGTACTTTTAAATGTTACAAATTCTATGCTGTAAGATGTAAACAAAGATAAAATCTTGAACTGATTATATATAATCTTTTCAAGTAAGGGTTTTGCTATGCATTTCAGGCTAGTGTTGAACTCACTTTATAGCTCAGGCTAACCTGAACCTCCCAGCAATCCACCTGCCTCAGTATTCTAAGGGCTGGGATTATAGGTATGTGCTACCATGTCTGGCCCATGGATTGATATTCAGAAAGAAGGGAAGAATCTAGTTAAGTACAAACGGCAACTACATTTTGTGGTAACCATTCTTACTCACTGCACCATTTTCTTTCATACTTGAATCAGGGTCCCTATTTATTAAAGTCAATTAGAGGAAGAGAAAGCAGAAATTGTGCGTAATACTGCTGCATTTGGATACCATGTGAATGTGTCCATTTAGAAATTTCCTCCCCCAGTGAGGTATGAAAAGAGTGGAAAACTAATCCAGTTCTTGGGTTCATCAGACCCTTAGGAGATGAGACTTGAAAAGGTCATCAGAGTGGAACACACATCTGAATACCAGCGGCTTCAAAAAGAGAGGGAAAATGAGCAGAGGAGACAGATGTGCCCCAACCACTGTGATGCCTGGGGACTCTGCCACCCAGAAGGCCACACCTGATGCAAACTTTCATCCTTGGGTCAAAATCATGACCCCTAAAATCCCTCTGTTATTTTTAAGTATCCTCTTTCCATGTACTTCAGTACAGTAACAAAAACAACTAACAGATACACAAGTATAAAATGGACAGATGGAAAGCTTAGATTATTTTTTCATCTGGATTAACAATAGGATAAAAATATGGACAAGCCAAAAATAGAAGATACTTAAGCCCCATAAAAGGAAAGTAAAAGAAAGTTGCTAATTCCTCAATGACAGTAAAAGCTGATGAGAATATATGTGATGCGCTTATACCCCCACTTATAATATATTTATTTTCACACTATCTGAGGAAATCATGGCTGAGAATCAATGACCTTAGAGTCCATTTTCTTTTCAATGATTTAAAGAAATTATTCAGTGCTTTGTGATGGAGTCACCGTTTTTCATGCTGCTAGTGTGGGGCTGGAAGCACAGTTACTGCAGATGGTGAGGAGTCACAGCTCCTATTTGTTATAATAGCAAGGAGAGTGATGTGATCCATCAGCAAGCTTTCCCAAGACAGGAGAAAGTGCTGACTGCAGTCAGATGGAACGAGGGGATAAAGGACACCAGTGTAGCATAGAGAAGGATTCCTAACAAAATTAATATGTCCCCAAAGGGCTATTTGCTACTTAATAATAAACATGCTTAAAGAAAAATGAAAACAAAAGAACATGAATGAAGGGCAAAAGCTAATTAAAACAACTCTGCTAAATGGCAACAAATATGAACTAAATAGCCAAGGAAATACGTGAAATTCCAAAGGAATGAATTAAGATTGTTGCAATGAAGAATTTTATCCTGCTTATATGAGCTATTTTTTTTTTTTCTTTCCTCTTCACAAAGACTTTCTCAAAAGACACTGCTAGGAAAGCTATCTGGGAAACTCATACATACTTTAACTTGGCTTTTATTGCCTGGATACTGATCCCCATAAGGGAGTCAATTCTCATCTACTTTTTCTTTTTTTTGAGGATGGGGTGAGGAAATTTTAGGGAAAAATGAAAAAGTAGTTCTTACCTTTTTTCTTTGCAAATCTCCCATTCACTTTCTCTTCTCTAGGAAGTGTCTATTTCAATTTTCCTGTTGCTTGAAACATAAAAAGTGAAGTTTTCCTTTCTTATGCCTTCATTTTTACATGTATATTTTAGTTCTCAGACATACCAAAGTGTGAAGGTACTACAGAGAGTTCCCACATAGCTAGTACCTACTTTCTTCATATTAGCAAAATTTTATTAATATGATAAATTTATAATAATTAATGAACATTTATTTGTTTTATAAATTGATGCTTGTACTTCAAAATGACTTAGTGTTTAATTTTTTTCTTCTAGGATTTTGTTCAGAGTATATTATTAAATATATAGTATGGATCAAATGTTTATGTTTCCACGGAATTCATGCATTGAGCTCCCAGTGGAGAGGAACTTGAAAGTGAGAGCTTTGGAAGGCTTGAATGAGGTCATGAGGATGGGGCTCCAACACTGGGATTAGTGCCCTGTAAGGGAATGAAGGGATCAGTGCACATTCTCTGAACCACGTGAAGCCACAGCAACCAGATGCTATCTATGAATGAGGAAAGAGCTATTTCCAGACATACCTAGATATGAAACCTTTACCTTAAACTTGTGTGACTACAATGATGAGAAATGAATGCTAGCATTTAGGTCACTCAGGCTACTATACTTTTGTTATAGCAACCAGGACTAAGGCACTGTAACTGTGATCTCTCTTTTTAATCTTTCTGAATATGCTTGTCCCCTTGCTTTGATGACTTTGACAGTATTGAAGAATAATGTGTGATGTTTTCTGAAATGTCAGTCACTTCACAGTGTGTGTGTGTGTGTGTGTGTGTGTGTGTGTGTGTGTGTGTGTTTGTGTGTGTGTGTGTATTTTTCATGATTAGACTGTGGCCATTGAGTTTGAGGAGAAAGACATTTTCAGTGATTTTATTTTGGAATTAATTTTTGGTCTCACATCACAGTTAAAATGTTAGCAAATGATTTTGAACTTTTCTCTGGCATAGTTCCAAAATCTCATCAAGTATCAGCTTTCTACAGTCATCACCTTGGTCTACCCTGTTGTCATCTTTTTCCTGGGTGATAATGATAGCTTCTCAGCTGACCTTCTACTGTCCTCCTACAGAGAAACCGGACTGACTATTTTAAGCCAATTTCTTTCACTAAACAATTAAAAGCTTTCACGGGACTATTATCTCATTCAAATTCCCACAGTCTTCACAATTTCTTACAGGACATTTTATATGATCAAACCCTGCCCTGTCTCTGACTTGTGTCTCCTAACAGTTCATGCATACAGCTCATCTCTTTTTCTCTATATCCTTATGCATGTCAGCAAAGTTTTCCTTAATTCTGATGAAATAGTTGAGCTAGTAAAATTATAAGGAGGAAAATTTGTTTTGGTTCACAATTTTGGACATTTTAGTCTGGACAGTCTGGACATTTCAGTTTGGACAGTTTCAGTAATCAATTGATACTACCAATTTTAGCAGTATTATTATACATCATGGTGGGGAATACATGATGGAGTAAAGTCATTCTCACAATATCAAATAGAGAAATATGTATTGGAGAAGGTCTCTGTGTATCTCTCATGGGCACACTCTTGGGCCTCACTTGTTCTGTCTATACCACAGTTCTGAAGAGCTCCAAAAAGTCATAATAGCACCATGGGCTGAGGATTCAGCCTTTGACTCAGGAGTCCTTGAGTGCCATTCATCGAAATGATTCTGTGCATTTTGTGTGTTAGTTTTTCATTGCTAAGCCAAAGTACCTGAGGGAATTAAATTATACAAAAAGAAAGCTCTATTTTGGCACACGGCTTCAGAGATTTCAGGCCACGGATGCTTTGGGTCTGTGGAGAGGCAGTATGACTCTGGCAGTAGTACATAGCAGAGGAAGTTGCTCAGGTCATGGCGGACAGGAAGTTATGAATGAGACAAGAGGGCTAATATCCCAACACCGTCTTCAAGAGCATACCTTTACCTGATTGGAAGACATTCAACAAGGCTTCATGTCTCAAAAGTTCCACTAACTTCGCACAGCCTTGTGGCCTGGAGGCCAGGACTTTAGCACATAGTCACTTGAGAAATACTTATCCAAACCACAACATTATTTAAAAATGCTTTTGATTCCTTATCAATAGTCATACTGAAATAAACCCATTAGATATATGACTGCTCTCATTTTTCCTCTACCTAAAGTAGAGAAAACAGAGATAGTTCATCACCCAAGTTTGGAAAAGTATACATGTGAACCTTACTATCTGTAACGAATACTAATAATCATCATTTTTTGACACAAACCATAAAACAGATGCAAGGACAACTCCTTTATATGCATTATATTTGCTCTAAGATGACCCATGGACATTTATTTCACATATTATGAAATGCACATTCCTTCTTTTAGAGGACATAGCCCTCATGAGCTGGCTCTTGCCCTCCTTTCAAATCTCACCTCCTGCACTCTCCCCTCTGTGTCTATGCTCCAGTCACCCTGGCCTTTTCATTCCCTCAGTCATATTTATTTACCGCACTTTTCCGGAAGTGCTCTTCTAGCATGTGATCGTCAATTACCCGTTTGCTATAGCCAAGTACCACATACTGGGGCACTTAAACATACATTTATTTCTCATAGGTCTGGAAATCCAAGTTCATGTTGCCTGCGAGAAGCAGAATGGTTTCCTGCTGTGGACAGTATCTATACTGCAGACTGTTCTTTTTACTCGGTTCTCACAGGGATAGAAGAAAAGAGAGAGAGTGAAGGAGAGAAAGAAGTGAGAAAGAGGGAGAAGGGGGAGGAAGCAGAAGTGGGGAGAGCAAGGAGGGAGCAAGGTTTCATCTTGTTATTGGGACACTAAGTTCATCCTAAGTCCTCTACCATCATGACTTCATGTAAACACAACCACAAAGGCTCCATCTGCAATTGAGGTTTATGGTTTTAACATTTTAATTTTGAAGAGATATAAGCATGTCTGGTTTAGGCCATTGTTTCAGGTCCTTACTCACAGCCATCTTCCCAGAGGCTCCTCACTGGTATGTAGAGGATTTGCTCTTGTACAGGACTCTCCTAGGTTATCCAGTAGATGGGAGATTCAGTACCTGAATCTGTTTTACCCCCAAAGTACTTCACATGACAATTAGCACAGAGCCAATGGCCTTAAAGTTCTTCACTTTCCAATCCTTAACATCTCACAGGATGAATGTTTTTACTTGTTTCCTGACCACAGTTCATTTCACGGTGGTGAAGTTGTTCTTGGTCTTGCTGTCAGTCTCTCAGTTTTCATACATTTTCCTCGCTGTCATAAAGTTTTATTTCCACTATACATTCACACAAAAACTACCTATGTGAGAATGACTTCTCACACTCAACAAATTCTACACTCTTTAGTACCTATATTTCCTTTGTGGAGCTTATTAAGAACTCTCTCATACTGTAGTTTGATGTATTTACCGGATGAGATTACTACTGATTAAAAGCCATATTTACTTCAGTTTGTAAGCTTTTGTATGCCCAGAAAGTGTTCTGAAACTTCTCATAATGATATGGAAGTTTTCTAAAATATATATTTTAAATATTTTAAAAAGCAGGTGTAGAATAGAGTGCACAATATGTTAGTAATTGAATAAATCAAAAAAAGGTAAATACGTATTATCATTTACTTACAGATTATAAAATCTCTGCAAGGTTCAGCAGAAAGTGTGTGATTACCACCTTGGGGTCCTGCTATGGTTTGGTATGGTGTTAGTGGCCCCTAAGCCTTCCTGTTCTCAATTCTAATTTCCATTGTTCAGTATTAAGGGAATGGCAATCTAAGGAGACTGTGAGGTCCTTATAGTAAAGGCCACAGGACAGTATCCTCCCTGACATACAGGAAGGAGACAGGCTGAGAGAGTTCCTGTGCCAGTTTCGGCCTCCCCCTGGAAGAACTCCATTGCTAAGTGTGATCCTGGTCCTCAGAAACTATAACCCAAAATAACTATGTTTTTTTAAAAATATGGATATCTTAGATACGGTATCAAAAAATGAACTAATTAAGATTAAAAGCATCTTGTCAAGGAGGGAGAGATATGGGAGATATTTTATTTTTTTATAATTTCTCTTGAATGCTTAACTATAATAATGTATTATCTGTTAAAAGGAATTTTAAAAATGGAAATATACACACAAAATTCTGCAGTAAGTTGCTACTTTGTAAGTTGTAATTGTAGGTGATAGAAAGATTTTACCTTTGAACCTATACATTTCTATATTGGATGTTTTTTCACAGTACATAATACTCTTGTCATTAAAATGACCTAAATGTTTCAATATATATTTGAACAGCACTTATAAACTATAGGACAGAAAGTAAAATCAAGCAGAAACAACAGTGGGCACACTTAGTTGTTGTGGAAGGATCCAATGGTCTCTATTCTTTTGAATGTTCTATAATTTTCTGACTATGATGTGGGTGAGTGGCGCTTTTATAGTTAAATTTCTACTTATCTGCTCATTTCTTCAATTCAGTGTATTAATTGCCCATCAGTGGCATAAGAAACTGTCAGAACTTAGTGATTAAAAATAGCACCTACTTACTGTCTTTATTTCTGTGGCTCAGAAGACCACACAAAACACTGCTTGGCTTCCTGTCCTCCGCAGATGGAAGACAAGGTGTGAACAGACTTCCTTTCCTAATGGGACTCTGGGGGAACGATCCCTGGAGGTCGTGGCAGGATTTAATTTCTTTTTCAGAGCTGACCATTGCCTGGCAGTTTTCCACACGTCCTGGAGACCACACACATTTTTTGGCTAGTGAAGAGCAGCAATGGTGAGCTTCCCAGGCACATCTCACATCTCACAAACTCTGCTCTGATCTTAACATATTTACATGATTAGAATGTAAACGCATTTCATTAGACTGGGGCCATTATCTTGCCAATCCAGTTCATCTATTTGTGTGTGTGTGTGTGTGTGTGTGTGTGTGTGTTAACCAAAACACTCATTTGTACCTGAGAAGTGCAGGCAAAAAAAAAAAAAAAAAAAAAAAAAAAAAAAAAAAAAAAAAAAAAAAAAAAAAAAAATTAAAACTATTTCTGAAAATCAGAAATATGCAATGCCGAATATAGGGCTCTAGGTAAACAATATAGTGTATAAATAATTATAAATATTTGAGTTTTGCTTTTTCTAACTGGTTCCTTCCAAGTCTGTAATTTAAAATAATGCTAGAGAATTAAGTAATCAGTGTTATAATAATAGACTGCAGGTAAGCAATTATAACTTTTATTCAACTACAAGAGCTACTGTTACTTTCAAAACTATTTAGAAAAAGTTAGCTATCAGATCCACCATCTGTCTTTCATCCATATAAAAAATTAAAGAGCAAAACAAATATTTGAAAAATCAAATTTAAACAATTCATACTGCTGTTTTAAATGCTTCACCTCTGGAGTTTTCATTAAATAAGCTATTTTCCAGCCTGATTCTCAGAACTATATTCCACTGCAAATTTGAGAATGGAAGTACTTTATGAAATTTTGTCTACTCATGTAAATGTTTTCTAAATATTAAACTCATAATATCATGTTCAATATATCTTTATTTACTACCAGTAAATTGTTAGATGCATTGTTTTCTCCCATTTTGGGTACATTAATTAAGATGTTTTTGATGACTGAACATCTTTCTATCCCAACACACCTCATTAAGAATTAACTGGTACCAGAACTTTGGGCCATTAATCAACTGCAGTTGGCTAAACTCCTACATCCCACTTTGTAGCATTCACGAGCCTCATCAAATCTGATTGCAATCAGAAGAGTAAGACCAGGCTCAGAAATGTCATTAGAGACCACAGATTTCAGAGAAAACACAGTAAACCAAATACCCTTTGAGTAAAAGTGAAATCCACCAGGACCCTTCAGTGGGGCCTTTTTCTTATGTCTCAGTAGTTGACAGTATGCTAAGTCTGCAGTTAGAATGGGGGTAGAGAGAGTGGGTGCACTTAAGACATATTTTAGTAGTAATGCTGCAATGATATGGAAAGGAAATGATTATAGGGAGTGAAAGAGATGCTCACATATATTGTGTTGAATAAGACAATGATCATTTCATTCCCTTTGGAGGTGTGTGTGTGTGTGTGTGTGTGTGTGTGTGTCCTCTGGGGAGAGTAATAGGTGTAATAACAAGTTTATTTTTAAAATATAATTTTGAAATGTCTGTAGTTAATCTAAATAGTGCCATCCAGTAGTAGCCCTCTCTATATTTTCACTTGAAATTTAAGAATGTAGCTGGAGTGTAGAGTGAGGTTCTTTGTTCTAAAAATAGTAATTAACAGGTGAACAAAATTTTTCAAGAAGAGGTAGTATAAAGTAAAAATTTTTCAGGAAGAGGTTGTACAAAGTAAAAAACAAAATATATGCTAGGGAAAACTGCAACAACAATGGAGATGCTTCTAGTCAGTTAAGGCTGCTCTAAAAAATACTAGGCATCTCAACAATAACAAACCTTTATTTGAACACTGAATTTCCCAGATCAAGTGCTATCTTGCTTAGTGTTATGGCTTGCATCTCAATGTGCCATCAAAGCCTCAGGTGATCATAGCTAGGTAGTTGCCAAGGTGACTGAATTAGGGTGTGTGACCATGTATTAAAGGCATGATAGTTGGATTAAGGATGTACATAGGAGTAGTCTCACTCTGGGTATTGGTAGCACCAATTAGTAGGCTGATGATTTGGGTGTAATATAAAGGACAAAAAGAAAGCAGACTTTCTGCTGCTGCTTGTTGCATTCCTGTCTCCTGTCTGACATGGACTGTTTTGCCTCTGTGATTCCTCTCTTCTGTACCACCCTGCTTTGGAGACATATATCTACAAACTGAATCATCAACAAACTGTGAGCCTGTAAAGTTTTCCTTTTGTAATTTGCAGGTGTCAGGGGTTTTTCCTCAGCAACAGAAAAAGTAACTAAGATCATTGTATTTGGCTAGGATCAATCCAAGTTACAGATGGCTAACTTCATTATACCTTCATGTGGTGGAAAGAAGACTTAAGAGTTCTCTCTGGGATCTTCTGTAATCACATTAATAGGGCTTCACCATTTGTTATGGTTTGTGTATGGACAACTCCCCCAAGCCTCATGTAGTCATGGGGGTGGCTGAGTTTAGTGTTTGTGATTGGTTTACTGTCTAGTGCTAGGATTGAGAGTGTGAGTGCTGCGCCTGCCCAGGGACAGGCAGCTGGTATCAGTATAAGGGAGAAAAACAGGTGTGCTTTTCCCATTTTTGCCCTCTCTTCCTGCTTATAGTAATCATAAATGGCTGCCCTTCAGCCATGCCACTCTGCCTTTAAGTCAGCTGAGAATGGACTGAAACTTCCAAAAATTGTAAGTTAAATAAACTTTTCCTTCCCTCATTTGTGTATCAGGTATTTTGTCTCAACGATGAGAGAAAAGTAACCAAGACACCATTGTAACTTCATGTAAGGCTAATTACTTTTAAACTCTGCACTGCATATTGTCAACTCACTGAAAGACAGAATTTCAACATGTGAAACTTGGAGAGATACAAACATTCAGATCATTGCAGAGATAGAATTCAGTTTAGGAATGGGTACAATGTATGAGTCATTGAAACAAGGAAGCAGTAGTTGCAGAGTGAAGAGAATAGACAATTGCTTTAATGTTGTACACATTTACATAACTGTAAGTACAAAAAGTGTACAGTTTATTGTATTCAAGGCTTCCAGTGACCAATATATCACATGCTGAAATGTTTGGAGAGATTAATGTGATTCTGAAATTTAATTTTCCAGATGGAAGAAGATTGACAATTTAGTGATGTAGTGATTTAGATTTACTAGCAACTCAAAAATGTCCCTGAATTATAGATATATTTCACATCAAGTTACAAAGACAAAAAATTTGAGAGACTCGTGAATTTAAAGAAATTTCCCAGGTGTAAAAGGAGGTGCAAGGAAATAGGAAAGATGCTCCTACCAATTAATATTTAATGCATTGCAATAGTATGAAAATTACATGCTTGGGAAAAATAAAACTATAGTCTTGACAAGAAGGTGCTAGTTAGTTAGATATGCAAATAAGTCCTACAAATCCACCATAGCATAGTTCCTCTATTTAACAGCATGGCAAACTCTACCTAAAAATTTGCTAAGATCTGCCCTGTAAAGTGATAACTATGTTTATAGCATTGATTTTACTAAGGTATATACCTGGGTAACAAGTATAAACTTATCTAAAAACTTATTAAATAAGAAATATTAAATATGTGGATATGTATGAATGTTAATCATAATACAATATTTAGTGTATGGCACATATGCCTTTAAAAAGAAATCTTATCACATGGGACAGTATGAATGACCTGAAAATCTTTATTCTGAGTAAAACAAGTCATGAAAAGAGAAGTGCTGTAAGATTCCACCCCTAAGAATTTCTAAAATAATAAACCAAGAAAGTGGAAAAACATTTGCCAAGGCTGAGGAAATGGGGAAAGTAGGAATTTTTTTAATGGATGTCAAGTGTCACCACTGCACAACAAAAACATTTCTAGAGATATGTTGGCCAACATTTTGATTATACTAACCACTGAACTGTATATGTACAATGGGTTAAAAATGATAAATGTATGTGGTTTTTGCCACAAGAGAAATAATAGCACAATCAAAGACATAGTCTTCCTGGTTTAAAACTTCCTCCCTAATCAACTGCTTTCCAGTCAGAAACAGTCTCTGCTTCTCTGTTTCACTCTATATCATGGGCTGAACGTATGCAAACATTTCTGTTTTTCTTTCTTTTTTATATGTCATTTATTAAAGCCTTAACTTTTACATAATGGTGTTACAATGTGGATTGGGGAATTTGAGAAGGAATTAGGTTTAACTGGATCTGAGGATGAAGTCTTTATGATGGGATTTCTGTTCCTTCAAGAAGGGACACCAAGGGGCCAGTTTGCACTGAGGAAAGGCCTCATGAAGGGGCAATCTGCAGGAACCAGGGAGTGGGTCTCCACCAGATACCAGTTCTACAGGGGCTGATTTTTCTGGGATTCCAGAACTGTGAGAAATAAATAGTGTGTTAAACCATTCAGCATATATCTGCCTGAACTAACATACTCCAGTTTTTCTCTCTTTTCAAACATTTTTGAACTTCCATTGAAATTTATATCAATGACACATAGGCTCCCTAGTATTACAAAGTCATTAAAAAGAGCTTATAAGTTTTTTCTGGAACTTGATTATATTTTAGGCACAACTAAGTTACATAATTTCAGCCAACTGGACGCGAGATTTGAGCATGCCATCCAGGTGTGTTCACAAAGAGACAAATTTAGTAGCTAAGCAGTTTGTTCACATTACTTATTGAGTTATTGATAGGAAATTGTTTATTGCAAAAGCATTTATAACAGCAAAATATATAAATGTGATGACAAATGCAACAATACTCTTAACCTGAAGAAATGTTTAAGAGTATTTCACATATTCAACTTTATCTTTCTCTTGAACTACTTCCCTCTATTAGTGCAGAGTATGATACCATTTTAATTTTGCTTTCTCTTACATCTTGATAGACTCTCTTCTTCTGCTCATTCATGTTGGATTCCTGTTTCAGCTTCCTCTTTCTTTCTTTCTTTCTTTCTTTCTTTCTTTCTTTCTTTCTTTCTTTATTTTTCTTCTTCCTTCCTTCCTTCCTTCCTTCCTTCCTTCCTTCCTTCCTTCCTTCCTTCCTTCTTTCCTTCCTATCTTTCTTTTGATATTGGGAATCAAACTCAGAGCCTGACACTTGCCAGGCAAGCACTTTGCTGCTAAGCTACATCCCCTGCCCTCATTCATTATTTTGTATCCATTTCCCTGTGGAATCTAATCAACTCCTTTAAGTTTAGTTTTTCCTCAAATATTGATTTTCCCAAATTTTTCAGTTCAGTATAAATCCTGATTTTGAATGAATTTCTTTTATTCTGTGGAAGTCAAATTTGATTTCTACAGACAATCATAGTTTTTTTTTTTTTTTTTTTCTTTTTAATGAACAAGTAAAACTCATCTCTCCACATCACAAATCAGGCTCTTTTTTTTTGACATTTTGTCTTTATTTTCTTTTTTTCTTTCAAGATAGAAACTGAGCATCATTTTGACTTTTTCTCTCTATTATTCTCTTTAATTAATCAATCTCAAAGTCTATCATTTTGACATTTCTGTGACATGAAATGTCACAGACTTTTTAATTCACACATTTGTTCTCACCCTCAATACTATTAGCTTGACTCATTTAATTAATCATCATCCTCACCGCTACCTTTTGATATTTGTTTTAATTGATTTCATTCCATGCCTCTCCATCTCTAGTGTTCTTTAAACAATGTTTCTGAAAAGTACATAGAGATACATGAGTCTGCTGTAGTTTTGCTTCCACCAGCAAATCAGTGCTTTAGGGCTATCACCCATGTCATACATATTCATGATCAGGGAGTAATTCCCTTTCCTCGTCACCTATCTCATATGACCAAGTGCCTTTGTTTTATCACTTTTTGGTGCACATTTGCAATACATAATAAACACATTTGTTGTGTGACCAGCAAACTTGTTAGCAGTTGTACCATGCTGCACCAGTTTCCAGGTCTACACAGAATCCAGAAAAAGAGGGATATTGAGGGAGAAGGAAGCGCATCTCGTCTCAATGTTAAGATGCTAGTTTAATAGTAATTTAGTAAGTATAAATATTTTTGTACATATGAATTTGTATTCAGAATAATTATAGAAAAGAAGATCACAAAACACCTTATCATGTATAGTTCTTGGAGTTAATTTATTCCTTTTAGCTGATTCTTGTTTGACTTTTTCAATGAAGTCTTAAGATATTAGCAGAACCATTTGCCTCTCACAAAGTGAAGTGCTATATTTCTGTCCAAGTTGTAAAGCTCCATGTTAGGACATTCAAAACCAAGATTAATTATTTATTGTAATATATCTAGTAAGGCTTGTTTCAAAGAGGGGAACCTACACAGAGGAAGCAACAGGGAAACCCAGAATTGCATAACAGATATACCATGTGAATTTTAGGATACCGGCCAAAATTTTGGTTGATACAGCTTCATTATTTTTCAATATTCAATATTTGAAGAATCCATTGTCAGATTTTTCAAATTACAAGCAGGTAGATGGAAAGAAACACCACAAATAAGGTGCAAGCTTCCTATTTCTGTGAGAAGATATTTTTTACAGGTTACAAAGGGCTTTCTAAAAGGCTGTAGTTAAGTACAAAACAGAGAGGTCTCAATGTTAAGTGTTCTTATCACCATAAAATAAGATCAACCAGGAAATGGCAAGCAATGGGAACAGGCTGTCAGTTTAAACTATGATATGTTTTTCATTTAAACCATTATGCTTAAAACATAGTGGATGAGGTGAAATCCATTATGTTCAGATGTTTGTCCCATTTGTCTTAGGGAAAGCCCAGGAATTATGGTATTTAGAGTGGCCCTCGAGGAAGAGATATCTTTGATGAATCTGTACTCAGATCTCTATCTGTCTCTTCCATCTGTTTAATAAATATAACCACACTGGGAGGCTTCCCTCCTAATAATCTTCAGGACAGTGAATCAGTTCCAGAACCTCCAAGTAACTCATAAACTCTGCTAGAGCCAGTACCCCACAGGAAGCCAGTATTCATCAGTATTCATCAGCACCTTCGTTGCACTTCTCCGTATGTACACAAGCAGCTTTAATCTCTGGAGGATGTACTCATGATAGTGCTTCTGACTCTAACTCACAACCTGCTCACCCCTGACAGAGATTTCAGGAGCAGAGCAGACAAATAGAGTTGAAGTCTTCTTTTCATTTGCAGATATTTAACAATAAAAAGAATGGCCAGCCTGAATTTCAAAAGATCCCATTACGTTTGTCAAAGTGTTTGTAACTTTGAGTCTTGTTTTTGACTCATGATGGCAAGATGCCTAATTCATCTCAAACATTTGCTGTTCCCCAGATGAAAGACAAGAAATCCCACAAAAGGTTAAGAAATATGGAAATTATCAATGTAATTTAAGAAGGGAAGGCAACTACACTTGACAGGATATCCTCCCTTTAATATAATCAAGCTGGACTCCATTTTCCAGGAAGAAAAGGATATTGGTGGAACAATCATTTTATCTGTCAGTAAGCCCCAAATATCTGCCATAGATTACAGAAACTTCACATGGGTCCCCAAATACTTATGACTCGATTGCTGGACACAATCTTTTTTCTGTTCAACAATTAGGACACAGAAGAGAGTCAAAATAAAAGGACTGAACTATAACTTTCACAATAGGAAGTTTATGTTCACCCAAAACACACAAGAGAAAAACCCAACCAAAAATACTGAACACTGGGCAGACAACTATACAAACCACCACCCAGCCCCTTGTCTGTGTGTTAGGCAGCCAAGGTGCCTGACTAATAACACCAGATATTCCACTGTTTCTGGCCCCCACAAAGAGACTATGTAACCCAAATCCTCATTTTCTGAACAGGCCCGAGGAAAACTATGACACTCCTGGTCATGAATATAACCATCTCCTACGTGGAACTGTGAGTGACTTTGGATGTCACAGGAGAGATAGGTCAAGTACTTCATTCTTTTTGGCCTCTCTCTCTTGAAAACTCTCCTCTAGATCTATAGCCATAGTTGGGGTCCAGGGAACTCCTAGTCAGCAGTTCTTTACTCCTGCTCCAGTGTGTCACTTTGAAGGCCAAATGTGTAACCATGAATTGTTAATTGTCTTAGTCTCCTATTTCCTTTCCAGGGAGAGATGTACTACCAAAATTAGAGGCAATTATCAAATTCTTGCAAAGGCCAAAACAGGACTATGCCCAGTCTCCTAGACCTAGTTATCCAATAGATCTACTATGCTGTGTGGTATGCCTGGGAGGTACGCTGGTATGCTGAATGCCTGGAAGGACAAATTCAATTCTGTCAGTAGTTATAAAACTAAAAGAATTCAGTTGTTTTGAAACTAAAAGTATCTAATGAAGAGGCATTTAAAGCTCTACAGTCACTCACAGACAGATTTCTCAAATGCAGCCTTCTTGTAATAGTCCCATTCTCCCTGCAGTAAAACTCTCAGGAGAATAGAATATGATACAAGACCTCTTTTCATTAATAAGGCTATAACTTAACCCAGTCTTCGCCAGGAGATTCATACACAATTTTCTTTTGAATTCTAAAGAATGATAATTGGTTCTCAGTCTCTGATCTCAATTATGTACTATTTTTTTACTCCTCTCCATCTAGATTCTTCTGTTTGTGTCCCTTTGGGAAAAATTTAAGTTCAAGAGAATAACAACAGTATACTTGGACAGTTCTCCCACAGGGCCTAAGAGATAATGCTCATCTTTTTTTCCTCAGAGAACGACTTAAGGAACCTTGACTTAGATAGTAAACTACCCTACAGTATATGTAGACAATATTCTAACCATAACACTGTATAAACCTAAAATTTTGCACCTAAGGAAGAATATAAATTCTTCAAAGAGAAGACTCAGATACCTTTCCAGAAAATTCAATATTTTGAATACTAAAGCTATCTAGCTATTGGACCTAGCTATCTGAAATTGTGGGTTTCCTGTCACGAATGAATAGCTTTGTTCCTTCCAGTGGATGGCCAGTATTTGTAGAATCTGGCGAATTATTGCACTATTAGAAAACCCTTTTTATGAAGTTGTCAAACATCCTGATTCTGTGGCCCAAGAATGGCCAAACATGACTGACAATGCCTTTAGATAAACAAATATGTCCTTACTCAGGCCCCAACACTGGGAATATCTGACTTAATAAAATTCATCTTTCCCTATATATTGGGAAAGAGACGAATATCTTTGGGTGCCCTGACTCAAAGGCTAGGATGAGAACTTCATCAACTGGCATACTTTTCAAAAGGTAATTGAAGAGGCTGGTGGATGGCCATCATTCCCAAGAGCAGTAGTAGCTACAGCTATGCTAACAGAGGAAGCTGAAAACCTAACATTATGACAGAAATTATAAGCCCTAATTTCCCATCAAATCAGAGTGATTCTGGAGCTTGAAGTTTATTGTAACTAATGGCAACTTTCTGAGTATCAGGCCATGACCTTAGATACACCAGAAGTTATAAAACTTGTGGTACACTCAGTCATTCCCATCTGATACTTATAGGCCGAGAAATTAGCTGCTACTGTGAATAAATGATGTTCCAGACCTATGTCAGCAGACAGAACATTAGCAATCTGTCTTTCCAAAACACTGAAGGAGTATGGTTCACTGGTGAAATTAATTTTCTCCAAGAAGGACAGGAAAAAGCGGGTTATTCAGCTGTCACTTCAAAACAGGTCACTGGGACCAAACGTTTTGCTCTGGGGACCTCTGTCTCCCTTTATGTTGCTATATTCCTATGCCACAATCTAGAAAGAAGAGGTTTACTGACTAATAAATAATCATTTATAAAACACAAGCAGAAAATTCTACAACTCTTTGAGGTAGTTTGCCTTCCTAAGCAGGTAACTGTCATTCATTGCAAGGGATCCCAAAAACACAAGTTTAAAGTCTTCTTGGGAAATGAAAAGACTGATGTAGAAACAAGAAGGGCAGCTGTACATTTTAGTAAGATCCTAGCTTTATCCTCAGGGCTGAGGAAACATTCTGGTCCTTCCACAAGGGACAGTGTGACAAGCTGTAAAAACCCTACATTAGAAATTGTGTATGGAATATCACAAGGATGAGAAGAAAGCAATTCCTGAGGTCCTCTGGAAGACCTAAGGCTGTTCTTCAGAAAACAAGACACCAATATTTCTCCAGGTGCAGTTAAGTATCGTCATTAATGATTTTAATTCACCACAACTTTAATGGCATCTGTATTGAGACTCCTGTTTTTAATTTAATCCATTATATGAGTAACCCTCTAAGGCCATGCTCTCAGCTTCTCAATAATTTATCTTATCTCCCTGTTGGCCATACTTTGTCCTTTACAGGAAATATGGAAGTCTGATATGCTCCTCATATTTGGACTCTACATTCTCAATGTAATATTAAAGTTATTGTCTCTCCCTTGCACAGACAGTAGCTCTTTTCTCACTGTTTTCTGAAAGGTTTGTTTTTCTTCAACTTAGCCAGTGAGTCATACCACCCTAATGTAGTTGGACAGCATATAGTCCTAGTAGATAGATTCTACAGCCCTTTTTGGCAGGAATTAGCTATATAAAGATGGGGATCTCTACTCTCTCAGCACCCCATAAAGACTTAAAAGGGTATGGGTCTCTGAGGAGAAAATGAAAAAGGAGATTACTGTGTGACAAAGCTGGCTGGTCAAGTAGGTGTCATCTGTTAATTAAAAAATCCCAGGACAAATGTGAAGAATTTCCAAAGTCCTGCATGTGGACTTCTTGCAAGAACTCGACCAGATTTATAGGATCGCATCATCTGTCAGCATGAGAAGAGGGTGATACAAAAGTGATAAAGCATATTGTGATATTGCCACTATGTTCCTTCTTGCATGGTGGCCACCCTCATACTGTAAGATGTACTCCTCTTTATCCTTTTACTTGCTCCAAACTCACTCTGCAGAGGTCATTTAGTTTCCTAACTTTAAATGAAGCTTTGGTTCCATTTTAAAAGACTGAAATAAGTTGATAAAGATATGTGTGACGCCAGTGTCTGGTTTCATTTATAGTATCTTTTTCTAAGATCCTATTATCTTAAGCAGATGCAATTCTTTATAGAAACCATGGCGATCCATTTCTTCCAATGTAGTTTAAAGATTCTCTCTCTCAGACTTCTAGAATCTCTCAAGAATGCTTTGATTAGGTATAGGTCAAGCCCACTTAATCAAAGATATCTTCTTTTGATTACTTCAAAGTCAACTGATTGAAGATCTTAATTTTAATTGCAAAAATCACTTTGTAAGGTAACACTACAAATCAAAAGAGAAATACCCCTTTGTAGTCACATTTCATGGAAGATATTCCATTTATTGTGGGTTAGGAGCATAATTAGATGATGAAATATTTGAGAGTAGATTTAATCAAACATCCTGACTTCAGAAATTATCTTTGGTATATACTATTTTCACAATTTACTACATGTTTTACTAATTTTATGAATCTTGGTTTTCCCTCTTCATATATTAGATACTATTTGTAACTCCCTTTCTGCTTTCAATCACTGCCTCTGTGGGTCTCCTCACTTTCCAGTATTAGAAAAATATGTCAGGCATTGCTGTTTTCTAGATTGCATTTCTGGCTACATTGAATTTGATAGAAAAGCTGGCTTTATCAAAGTTTTCTGACTCAAATTTATAACTGAAAAATAGAAAGTCTATATTTCTTTCTGGAGAGATTTTGAATTAGGGTCCTACATGAGAGTATTTTCAACTCATGCTTGGAAAAAGCAGCAAAGACTAACTTACAGAGGAAGGTAAGTGCAGTTGACATGTGCAAAAATGAATACCACACAGGCGAGAGGTTATTTGCATTGAGTCAGTGTGAAAGAAAGAATAAAGAACAAATACTGCCGAAGTGTGAAAAGGATAAAGATGAAAAATGGAAAAAGAAAGACGCAATTAAAAGTAATCTGAGCAATGAACGCTTGAGTTAAAAATATTTCATTTTTCCTTTTAGGTTCCAGTTACTGATTAATCATTCAATAGATAGCATATAGTATATGCAAAGAAAACTTTTGGCTACTGCAAAACAAAATCATTGAATGAGACAAAGCCTCTTTATTTGTTCACGTGCAGTTCTGTTCAAAGTACTGAGAGATACTAGAAAATAGGTATTCAGTAAAAGAGCATAAAAGACAGACTAGGATATGTGTAAAGGAGTATTCATTAATATTTTAATTTTAGTACATACTTCAGAAAAAGATTTGCTGAGAACTGCTAATTCAAGATCTGGATGAAGAAAAAGAAAGAGTTACCTGAAAATCTGGATAATTCATGGCTCCACATTATGCCTGTACATTGCAAAACTATTATAGGTACACCTTTAAGATATTTTACATTTAATTCCAGACCCTACAATAGAACACATATCACAGTGACATCACATAAGTGTTTTGGTTCCTTAGTTGAATATAAAATTCTACTTAATATATACCATAGTCAACTAAATATGCAGTAGCATTATGCCATAAAGACATTTGTGCCTTAATTAAAAAGTCTTTAATTGTTAAAAAGAAATTACTGACAAGTATCAGCCTTTATGAAACCAGTCTCATAATCCTTTTATTGGTAAGAAGTCTTGCCTCAGCCTGAAGTTCTGCTGATAAATCAAGGTGGGAACTGCTGAAGGTTAAGTTGCTTGTGGAAATTTCTTAAAAGATGATAAAAAGTCTCCTACATAAATTGATTAATTTATTCTATACTTCTCTCTCAAGAGGTTTCCAATTAGGATACTATATAGGAAAATTTTCTGCCAATGAATGGAAAAAGCACAGGAAACTAATTTGAACATTGAGATAAGAACAGGTATGTTCATGAATGAATTCTCTGTAACACGTCTTGAAGCATTTTACTCAAAGTAGAACTTCTTTTTTAACTGGAGTCACACCCTGATGATGTTTTGCCAAAAACTGTGTGTAATACTCTAAACTCTGAAAAGAACCCATATCTGTGTTGAAGCATGAAACACACGCCATGCATTTGTTATGATATTGTAGCAATTCAATCTCATCTTGAGGCTTACTAATGGCAACTCTTGTTACTTCTAACATATCTGCTATTACTTTCTCCACTGAAATCTTGCGCTCTTCATTGTCATCCAAGAGAAATGGAATCAACAGCCTCAAGCTCCTGATTGTGTATTTTTATTGCCTTCACAGGAATCATAATTTTATATCAAAGTTACTATGATATCTTGGATGATAAATTCTTTCCAGAGGTTGTGTATTTGTTTTACCCAGATCCATCACAGGAATCACTATCCATGGAAGATATAACCTTATGAAATATATTTTTTAATAATATGTCTTGAAAGTCAAAATTATTCTTTGATTTCTGAGCTGGAAATGGAGTTTGAGTGAGTAGGTATTGGAAGTCCTCTAATGTCTGCAATGTTTTTGTTTTATTGGTCTTATTCTTTACTGTTTTGTTCAATTTTATTATAAGTGATGATATAGGCAATTCTTTTTAAGATAACAAGAGGCATTATGGTAACCATTGTTGATCACCTTGTATTTTGTTTTTACATTATGTATTATATCCATCCTTTTGATTTGACTGACTCTGTCCTGATATGTCACATTTGGTTTCAATTTCTTAAAAAAAAAAAAAAAGTAATAAGAACTGTGGGAGTAATAAAACCCAAAATGTGTAATTGTCATTGTACAAAAGAAAGGAAAAGAAAGTTCTCTAAAAGATATAACTGTGTATATATTTAAGTGTATAAGATAGATAACCATATTACTGAGTTTTGTTGGATCATTGAACAAAACTGTTTGCAATCTCACTGTTTGAAAGTCCCCTCTATATGCTTTAATTTTGTAACTTCAACAACTATTTCTAATCATTAATCTAATGACAATATGTAATTAACTAGTGATGTCCTACTGTTTATTTTTTCTGAAATTCTGTATAACTTGAACCCTTTTTCTGTTTTTTTTTTCTTGTTTCTCCTTAAATAAAATTAACAAAAAAGAAAGTCCTTTAACATTATTGTCCATCTCCATCCAAGCTCTTAAGTGACAAGTTGAATTTGTCAATGAGCAATAATATTTTAAAAGGCAGTCTTTTTTTCTGAGAAATAAGTATGGCTTAAAACATTCATTTAATTGTATTGTAAACAAGAATGTTGTCATCAGGTCTTCTTGTTCCAAACATAAAGTAGATTTGGTACAGTTCTTAAAGGCTCTAGAATATTTGAAGGGGTGAATAAAGATTGGCTTTAACGTAAAAGTCATCAACTAAATTAACCCCTACAGAGTGTAGCCTGTCCTTTGAAATGAGGCAAAGACTTGCCTGCTCTAGCTGTGAAAAGCCCTCTATTGCTGTCTTCCAGTTTAAAATACTTCATATGCGTTAAGTAGTTAAGTAGCTGTTACTTGTTGTGGGTCCCCTCACCAATGACCTCACCTCGGTCTTCTGGATAACTTCATGCAGTTTCTGCATCAACACTTGTTCCTTTTGCTATTAAGGAAGCAGCTTCATCCTAAACCAACCTCTTCTACACAGAGCTACTGAAAAAATAAATGTTTAGCTTGTAAAATCATTATATATATGTATGTATATATATATATATATATATATATATATATATATATATATACATATGGATTAGCTTTAATTTCCCTCAAAATACTATTCCCTTGTTTCAAACACTTAGCCCACCATTTTTGTCACTCTTAAGCAATTCTAAATACTTCTTCTTCTTCTTGCCTGTCTTTAAGACACATAATTGATAATATGATGAATGGTACTTCTAAGTGTCGTTCAGCAGAAAGATAGGCTCACAAAAGTCAGGTCTATGTGTCCTCATCTTCCTAATTTACCAGCTCTGACACTGTCCCACTTGTGGTTTTTCCCCAAAGTCAAAATAGCCACGGAAGGTAAACATTTGGAATTTATTCAAGACATTGAGACAGCCATGAACTCACAGTTAAAAATACATATTAAAAAACCCACAGAACTGCTACAGAAAGTGAGAAGAGAAATTGGATAAGTGTATTTGAAATGAGAGGCCTTATTCTGAGGGAAATTAATGGCAATGTGTCTCTCATTGTATTTCATTTTAAAAATATAAATGCAAACCATATTTTTGATGACACTTTTTAGCTTCAAAGTTTTCTTCCAATACCTACCTCTATTAGCTTTCATGGGACCTTGTTTTGGACAAGACTTTGGCTTAAGTGAATCTTTTGGGATGCTTGATCTTCCACATAGATCACTAAAACAGTCCACAAGGACTGTTGTGCTTTCTTACCAATTATGTGTTCAGAGATGAAGGAATTTTAATTTCCTTCATGACATTTCCTTTGTACTCACAATTTGGCTAAGTGATGCAAGAAGTCTAGTATTTAGTTCTAGCTTCTGACATGTTTCATCACTAAACTGTATCATTTCTAACTTTGAATTTAAGTCAGACTTCCACTTTCTTTCACTTGAATACTTAGAATTCACAGTAGCATTATAATGCCCCTAATATCAGTATTTTTATGTTTCAGAGACTAAGAAAGCCCAAACAGCGAAAGAGGGGGAGACACAGAAATGGTCAAGCATCAGTGCAGTCAGGACAGAAAAAACCTTTATCAATGAGGTTCATAATCTTATATGAGCATCACACATGACACTGCAAGCATTTATATCTGTGACAAAGTGTCATCAATCATAGGAAGCTTTATAGACATTACTAACTATGAAAAACTGAAATTACAACTTTGGAAATTACACGAATGTGTTACAGAATTATCAGATGAGCATATTTTGTTCAGAAAATAGCAGCTAGAAACTTACTAGGTTCAAGGTTTCCACAAGCCCTGAATTTATATATTTTTTAAAAAGTACATCTGTGAAGTTCAATAAAATACATTATGGTTATATTATTGTATTAATGCCACTACTTTGATAGATTTTATGCCTTGAAAAGAGGAATTTTAAGTCAGACTGTAGCTCTTTTTGTATTAAATGAATAAAAATACATAATACTATTATAGGAAGCAATTAGAAGAACTCTGTTTCTTATGTTTGTCTGAAAGTTGCGTCTTCCCAATAAACTATAATATTGTATAGTGCTTTCTTTTACACAATCTGACTTGAAAATTCTTAGCATTTATTAGCATTTAATATGAAAGAGCTTTTATATTAAAATGCCGCCAAAAAACAAATGGGACCTAATTGGACATCCAGGTGATTATCTGAACTCATTCTACATGAGAATAATTTTGACATGAAAGCTTCTCTGTATGATATTGTCTTTAATAATCATTATTGTTCTTCAGGGCTGCAAACCAAAAAGTTACATAAATATGTCTCTAAACGAAACATTTGACATCTGTTAATGGTCAGAAGAGATGAATAGGAACCAGAAGGATATGGAGCTGTGATAATCATGTTTTTTTGCTCTTCTGTCCTAGGAGTGGGGCGCTGTCTTTGAAGGACAAGCATGTAAGCATGTAACTACTTCACATCCTTTCAGATTATCCCATTTGTTGGCCTGTCACATCTATTAGGTGATATGAATAAAATTAATCAATGCAAACTACATATTTTACAGTTTGACATTTTCTTGTGGTCCTACTTCTGGTAAAACATTAAATTGTTTAGTATCTGGAATGATGCTTGGCACTAAAAACACTCCAAAAGCTAGTTTTCCTTTTATTTTCTATTGCTCAAAGTGAATTCTGTGCAAAAGATACAAAATACACATATTCTCTAACTGATCAAAACTAACATTGGAAGCAGTGATACAGAAAAAGCAAAAATTACTCATACTAATATGCTTTTGACATAATAAAAATCTCTTCAATAAAGTTATGGTTCAGCTTCATTTATTCTTGCATACAGCACCTGGTAAGAGAGGACCTTAAAAATTTAAGTTCGGAATAAAATCAAGAAGTTGTATCTTTCTTAATATTTGAAGAAATTTGACATCAGGTGGGTGATTTATTTGAAGTCAATATATACTTTTTTCATCAGATTAATTCTTAACATGTTTGTTAGTATTTTTGTTTTGGTTTAAAAATTTGAATTTCTTCTGACCTAGAGCTTTAAAATGTTCTTTTAAAAATTTTTATTTGTTTCACATAAAAAATAGTAAAACCAGCATGAATCTCAAAGGGTTGCATCTGTAATGGAATGGACATTAATGAAGAATGCTAACCCTTAGCCAGATCTTCATTTCTTCTTAAATATATTTTCTGAAAATGTAACAAAAAGGAAAGTCATCAAGACTGATCTGAGACCAAATGTGATTGTTTTGCATTTCTGGGCTTAAATTAAAATTGACTAACATTTGAGGAAGCTGGGCAGGAATCAAGCCTTACAAAACAGCCCTTGATTGGCAATTAGCAATCAGAAAATTTCAGAATGTTCAGGAGCTAATTTTGTATAAGTACCTAAAGCCATGGCTGCACGTCTAATCTTTTGCCAAAGTTTTTGCGTACCAGAGTTGCAAAGCCCAAAGGAAAAAATTTCCTGTTACAGGTTATTTCCAGGGATGTTTTTGATGTTCTGCTCATTTAAGCAAGAGGGATTTTGTTGTTCTTGGGAGTTGTTTTCCATTTTGAAGCAAGAGCACAGACATAAGTTGAAAGGAAATGAAACTTAATCATAGTGACTTAGTACTTCTTTTACTTGGCATCTTTCTTTTGGCATTTCTCTCTTTTACTTGGCATCTCCTGTAAGAAAAGAATTAATTCTTTCATTTTTAACGTATTTAGAGATACTACCTGATTTACTCCAAGCCATCTATGTCAAAGCAGTGCAGGAATCCAAATATACCTGGTCAAATGTTTCACTGTGGAAAAAAATAAATCCTGTGTAAGAAAGCAAGAGTCATTCTCTTTCATGTAAATTGTGTCACAGTAAAATAAGTCCCACAATTTTTTGTGAAAGAAAGAAATAGTGTGAGTAGTCATAGCTTACGTTATGCTGCTATGAAAATAATCTGCAACATTCGTGTATTTACTTAACAACACACGTGTAATATCTAACATGTGCTACACACCATATTGGCCCTTAAATTATATGAATTAACAAAACAAGCAAAATCTGTGTCCTTTTAAATTCCACTCTTAGATAGCTTGACAAACTGAATAATAAACCTTATGAAGAAGTAAATCACATGGTGTGTTAAAGAGCACAGAGATCAGGAGTGCAATTTGAAACAAAAACACAGAGTAGTTTCATTAGGTTGAAAACTATGGAAATGTCCTTCAAGGGTTCAGGGGATGCACTGGCTGTAGTACTAGTGGAGAATGCCGCACTACAGGATCACAGAATCAAAATTAAAGTTGAAATGATTTTGTTTATAAGATCCTCTCAAATGTATATTTTCAACACTTTTTTCAGAGGCCATGATAATTTTTCTCTTCTTTTGTGTCCTTTTGCCAATTTTCTAGCAGTTTGAATTCTCCTTTTTTTCATTATTCCTTCATCCTTACTGGTATAACTCACCTTTATATTTTAATAATTGTAAGGTTTCATTTTTCAACTTGTAATTAAAAAGCATCTACTTTTTTTTTTTTTTTTTTTTTTTTTTTTTTACTGAAATCTTCCATCTAATTGTTCATGGTGAAGGTCACACGAGCAATACTTCTTCCTCCTTCCTAGTTCTAACAAATATTTTACTCTTGGTTAAATGTTCCTCAGGGAAGCATGTTAGATAGTCTTCATTTGGCACGTAAGATTCACTTTATACTCTGGTCGATGTCAAAAGATTTCATCTTTACAGTTTCAAGCAACCTAGAAATCTACCACTTCCAGTTGTGTTCATCCATATCAAAGGAAAAAAGGACAGGATCCTATTTGTTTCTCTCCATGTTGAATACAGCTTTTGTGATCCTCTGCTGGGTGTGTGTTGTCTCCTTATTAAACTCTCATTGAATGACCTTTATAAGGGAGTCATCAGTTTAGGCAGGAAGCCTGCCTACGGGATCATCACTTTTCCTCATCCTATTCCACCAACTTATGCTGTACAACTTGATGGAGGTAGACATGTCATTCTCATGAACTGCTCTTTGATCTTTAACCTCCTACTTTTTTTTAAACCTGTGTGTCAGATCATAGACTAAGTGCCCATACTATGTTGTTTAATTAAGTCAGGCAACGACTATGTAAAAGTGCAGGCTCCTCATTTCATACATGGAAACAGTTTTAATAGGGAATTTGTCCACATTAACAAAGTCTGAAATTGATGAAAGAGAATTTTACCCTAGGCATTTATATTCTCAGAGCCCACATGCTGTCTATCTTATCTCAAGAAAGAACTTTGCTCATACTATTCAAAATATGATCTTTACTTCAATGCAAATTAACTGATCTTTACTTTTCATAATTAAAGAGAAAACAAAATTCTAATGGGACAGAAAAATACCAGTATGCAAGTTAAAAGACACACTTTTTTCTCCTTTTAAAGATCCTACCATGGTGAGACTTTCAAAATTGCAAGTCAAATTAGCTGCCCGAGAAAAGGTAACAGCATGCATCCCAACTCCTTTAGGAACTCAGAATGTAGTGGAAACATGCAGTGTAAGGAATCCTTTAAAACAAACCTTTCTCAAGGACAGTGATGCTGATTCATCTTGATAAATGGCAGGAAGATGGTAGCTCAGGTTTTTAAGGCAATGGAGAACAAAATCAAATTGTGTTAATTTTACTAGCTGTTTGAACTTTAGTACCTCACTGGACTTGGGAGAACCTCTTGTCCTTCCAGCAGAAAAGAAATATAACAATACTTGTGTCCCAGACAATTGAAAGATTAAAATAATACCCGAATGTAAACATTTTAAACATTGTTACTCACCATACAATATACAGATTGATTATGATGAAGGCAGAAAGCACTATTAGAAAAAGCTAAGAGGAATATTTGGAAGTACAAATTATCACTTTTATACATTCTAAAACCACAGCATGACAAGTATAATACTTTATTTTTGTTTTTTCTCATGTATCACTTTTGAGGAACTTCATTTCTGAAATGTTGAAACTATACACTACTCATAAGCAATAAACACGGTTGTCAACAATGAATTTTTTTTTCTCTTAGTTTTCTGGCAATAATGACGTTATTGCCCTTGTTTTGAAGCAAGTACACACACATATGATGAAACTCAATCATGAATCAATATATGCAGAATAATATAATGTTCATATCATTTCCTGGCCAGCATTTATCTATGTCCTAATGCCCTGGAGAAACCTTGATTTTATCTTCTTTATATCTGAGTAGCACTGCATTGTATAAAAATGCCACATCTATATATATATAAGATGTGGCATTTATATATATATATATATATATATATATATATATATATATTTTTTTTTTTTTTTTTTTTTTTTGTCCATCGCTCAGTTGATGACCATTTAGGCTGTTTCCAAGATTTAGCTATTACTAATTATGCTGCTATAAACATGGGTACAGTTATAGTACTGTGGTATGATGTTTTCAGTTCTTCTGGGGAAATACTCAGAAGAGGAACACCTGGATCGAGTGGGCCCTCAAACTCTAGTTTACTGAGGACTCTCCCCAGTGGCCGTCTTACTCTACACTCCCACCCACAGTGGAGAAGGCTCCTTTTTACCCACGGCTCCACCGCACTTGTTATTGGTTGATTTTCTGATGATAGTCATCCTTTCTTAAGAGAAATGAAACTCCAGTGCTGCTTTAATTTGAATTTTTTGAATGAACAATTATGTTGAACATTTTTTTACATATTTATTTGCCATTTGTATTCTTTCATCTGAGAAGTGAGTATTCATCTCAGATGCCCATTTTCGGATTTTTTCTTTGAATTTAGGGGATTTGTTTTTAATTCTTTATAATTCTACAGTGGAATCCATCTTATAAGGCATTGCTGTGTAAATTTGTTTCCCATTCTGCGGGTAGTCTTTTCAGTATGTTGCTGGTTTTTCTTTCTTCCCCCCCCCCTCTGGTGCCAGAAATTGAACTTACTTGTCAAGCAGGTACTTATGCAGGTGAACTATATCCTCTGCCCCAATGATTTCTTTTGATATTGAAGAACATTTTAATAAGATAAGATTTCAATTCTTGATTTTGTGGCACACTTCCACGGGTTTTGGTTCAACATTTTTTACCTACACTGTTTTTCAGTAGATTTAGTGTTCTTGTTTTAATATTTAGATCTTTGATCCATTTTGTCTTTAGTTTGGTTCATAGTCACAGATATGTGCTTAGTTTTAGACTACAGCATACGGAATGTCAGTTTTTCCAGCACCATTTAACAGTCTACCTTTCTTCCACTGAACATTGTTTCACCCTTTTGTCAAACAGAAGGTAACTGAGAGTGTTTGTAGTTCTGTCCGCATTTCCTAATCAGTCAGTTCCACTGATTTCTCTCTCTCTTTCTCTCTCTCTCTCCCCACCCACCTTGCCAGAACAATGGTGACTTTATCACAGTAGCTTTGGAGTATAATTTCAGCTTATGGATCATGATGCTTCTGTCTTGCCTTTGATGCCAGGATTGCCTTTGGTTCCTTCTTTTTCCAAATGAATTTTAGGAACATTTTCTCTAATCTGTGATGTGTGCTAGTGATATTGTGATTGCGATTTCATTAATTCTATTTAACAGTTTGGGACTATGACCATTTTCACAATGTTGGTTCTTCCTATCTATGGGCAAGTAATATCTTTCCATTTTCTGATATCCTCTTTAATCTCCTTTTTCAGAGTACTGTTATTGTCAATATATAGAATTTTTACTTCCTTTTTTAGATTGATTCATAAGTTTTTTTTTGTTTTTGGATGTTATTTTAAAAGGTTTTATTTCACCAATTTCTCTCTCAGTGATTTTGTTGTTTATGTACAGGAATGCTATTGATTTTTGAGTAGTGACTTTATATTTAGCTATACTGATGAACTTATTGGTTAACTGTAGTAGTTTTCTGGTGGACTTTTGGGATTTTCTGTGTAGAGTATCATGTCATCTGCAAATTATGATAATTTAATTTCTTTCTTCCTTTAGTATTCTTTATTATTCTTAATCTCTCTGTTGTCTAATTGCTCTGGCTAGTGTTTCCAAAACTATATTGACTAGGAGTCATTGAGTGGCCTCCCTTGTCTTGTTCTGGATTTTACAGTGAAAGCTTCCAGCTTCTGTCTGTTATGGATTAAAAACTGGTGGTCATAATGCCAGCTGGATTACATCTGTATGGTGCTTAGCGTAGATGTTCCACCTGAGGAAAGTTGCCAGCATAAATAGAAAAGTGGAGAAAGAGAAGCTATTGCATTGAGGTGTTGAGGCACTGTGGGTTCGCCTACGAGTTGCTGTTGAGCTGTTGATTCTCCTGGAGAAGCTTTGTTCTTCACATCAAGCATTGCTTCCTGGCTCCAGAGGGGAAGACCTGTACTGCTTGGTCTCCAGCATGAACTCATCACACTGGCTTCCTGGCATGTACTTGACTGCTTATCAATGGAGGAGCTCAGGGCCTCTGTGTCGCTGAGTAGGACTGTGGTGCTTTTCAGGACAGCCCTGGTCTTTGTCGTGTGACTTCTTGGCTCCAGCATAAAACCCTCAACCTACCAGCACAACTCCTTCACCCTGCTGCCATAGACTTTCTGGCTTCCACCGTTGACCTTTGGGCCTTCCCAGCACAGATCCATAAAAGAGACTGGAGTGATTCCTTCTTGTGGGCTCTGGATTTCCAGTTGGACTCGTGGGAGGCATTGTCATGAGCTCTGGGTTTTCATCTGGACTCATGTAGGACATTGCTGTGGGATTTAGGCTCGTGACTAAAGATTATATGTCTTTGGTGTTGCAGATACATTTCCTGCATTTTCTTGTGTTAATTCTGGGTGGCCATCATAAAAATATTACAAACTCCATGTCCTGATTCTAATTGTTCTCTGCACAAGCCCTGACTACAACACTGTTCATTTAGGCCTGTCCATGATGTTAGCTATTGATTTGTCATAGATGGTTTTAATTAGATTCACGTAGGGACCATCTATTCCAATTTTTTTGAAGGGTTTTTATCATGAATGAGTGTTGGACTTTATCAAAAGCTTTTCCTGCATCAGTTGAGGTGATCAGATGAGTTTTGTCTTTGGCTCTGTTGAGATGATGTAATAAAGTTATTGATTTGTATATGTTGAAGCATCTGTGCATTCCTGGATTGAATCCCATTTGTTCATGGTACATAATCTTCTTGATGTTTTGCATCACTCTGATTGCTAGTATTGTGATAAGAATTTTCACTTTCATTTGATTTGCATTTATGTACACTAGGGAGATTAGCCTGTATTTTCTTTTTTGATTGGATCTTTGTCTGGTTTAGATATGAGAGTAATTGTTGCCCACAGGAATGAGATAGGAAGAATTTCTTCCCTTTCAATTTCATTAAGCAGATTGAGAAGTATTTGCATTAAGTCTTTTGTAAACTTCTTGTAGAATTCAGTCATGAATATATTAGGAATTGGGCTTTTCATTACTGGGAAGTTTTTAACTACTTTTTCAATTTTACTAACTGATACTGGATTATTTAAAAATTTTTGTATCTTCTTGATTCAGATTTGGTAATTCGTATTCCTAGAAACCTGTCCATTTCTTCAGTGTTTTGTATCTTAAAGATTTTCAAAGTAGGTATTGATGATCTGAATTTCTATGGGAGCTGCACTGATCTCAGCCTTTTCATCCTCATTGCATGAATTTGAGCAAGTTTACTTTCTGTTTTTTGATTACATTGGCTATGGGTTTATCAGTTTCATTTCTTATTTCAGAGAACCAGCTCAAGTCATTAATTCTTTGCATTGTTTCCTTAGTCTCAATTGCCTTAATTTCTGCTCTGATCTTTATAATTTCCTCTCTTCTATGAGCTTTGGGCTTGACGTGCTGTTCTTTTTCTAGAAGCTTGAGGTACAGCAATAGTTTGTGTATTTGCATGTAATAATTTTGATTCCTTTGTATTTTCATAAGCATGTTCTGTAGCTACTATTTGGTCTGTTTTTGAGAACATGTGATATACTGCTAAAAAGACTGCATTCTGAAGTCATTTGGTGAAACACTCAGTAAACACCTAGTAAGTTCATTTGTTCACGTTTGATTCAGTTTCATTGTTTCATTGCTGATTTTTTTTTTTTTTGGTTAGTTGTCTACCTGTTTATGACAATGGGCTATTAATGTCCCCATTGCAATTGTGTTATTCCTTATTTGTCTTTTTATATTAATTAATATTTTTCTTCTAAAGTTGGGTACCCCATATTTGGTACATATGTAGTTGTGTTTGTTATCTATTTCTCTTGAATATTTTTGCCTAACAAGTGTGTAGTGACCTTATCTCTTTAGGTCAGTTTTGGTTTGAAGTTCACATTGTCTGCAAATAGACTAGCTATCCCTGTTTTTTTCTTGGATCCTCTTTTAATCAAGTATTGTTTTCCATACATGGACTTTCAGTCTATGAGCTTTTATTGGAGTCAAATATGTTTCTTATATATAATATATTGTTTAATCTTGTTTCTTGATCTCTTATGCCAATGTGTTTCCTTTGATTGATGAATTGAGGTCGTTTACATTGATAGTCATATCTGATATATATTGGCTTAACTATATCATCTCATTTTCCTGTTATTGATTCCCTGTTTTTTTTCCTTGGTTTGTTTGCCCTGTCTAGCAATTCCTCTCTGTTGTTTTCCTTGGAATTGTGGTCATTTCTATCTCTTTGCAGAATATCTTTCAGTACTCTTTGAAGGGTTGGTTTCATGATCATGACTTTTTTCAGTTGTTCTTTGTTATGGAAGTATCTTATTTGTCCATTAATACTTAAAGATAGTTTTTTCATGGTACATGAATCTGGATTGGAAGTTATTTTTCTTTAGGACTTAAAATACTTTACTCTAAGCTGTTGACTTGAGGGTTTGCGTTCAGAAGTTGGCCATGATTGTAATGGGCTTTTCTTGGTAAGTTATCTGTTTCTTTTCTCTAACAGCATTTAATATTCTATTTTAGTGCTGAATTTCTTGGATGTTAATTATTACACCTCTGGGTATAGATTTATTTTGTTTAATGCTGTTTGGATTTTTATATACCCTTTTTATCTATATATTAGATTCTGTTCCCATGGTTGTGAAATTTTCTGCTATTACTGGTGCAAATGGTTTTTAAATGTTATTTGTGTTGACTTCTGCTTTTTTTCATGGGCACCTGTCTGTACTATATTGTTTTTTTTGTATTATCTTAGAGCTATTACACTGTTATTTTATGGCCCCTTGCTCTTTTTTAAGAGATCTTTCCATTCATGGTCACTAGCCATGATCATGTGTTCAAGGTTTAAAAGTCTCTCTTCAGTTTTGTTCAAGTGTTTTTGCCAGCTCTCAATGGAATTTTTACTTTCCTGAATATTACTTTGAATCCATCTCATTTTATTTCTTTATTTTCATTCAAGATTTCCATCATTTTCCTATGCTCCTGCATTTTAAAAATCTGTTATCTCTATGCTGAGCAATTCCTTCATTAGTCTTTCTATTTTTACTTGCCAGATTATTTCCGGTCTGATTGGTCCTATAGCTTCATTCATTAGTTTCTTTACTCTATTTTCAATCTTTTTGGAATTTTCAGGTACATGTCTTCCAGTTTATTCTATGTTGATGTCTTCTGTACTTCGTCTGGCAGAGCTGGAGGTCTGAAATTGCATTTTGCTTGTATGTCTTATCATTTTCACCTCTTGGTTCATATTTCAGTCTTTTCAGTCTTGCTACTCTCACCTGTCTGTCTTGTGAATTTTAGTCAGGGTCCTTCTGTGTGGCTGGCATGCACTCATTTGTGAAGTCCCACAGTTTTGAGGAGGGGCTAATCCCATATATTTCCCTCAAGGCCCATTGATAAATCCTGGATTCTTTCTAGCTGACTAGCATAAGAGTACTGATGTGAACTAACCCTTGACTCATATTGTTATTGCTACTTCAGTGTAATCCAGACCACCAGACCCATCTGTCCCTGATTGTGCCCCCACCAAGTCACACTGTGTCATTGGAGATCTCACAGGACCTCCTTGGTCCTCCTGATAGAGGAGGTTTCACTGGTGCCCTTGTAGGTCTGCCAGGATCCTTGGGATGGAGGGAGAGGTCTCCTGTGCTCTCACAGGTACTATAGGTATATTTTTGTTTTTATGTTTATGCTTCAATTACTATCAGTAGTACCTTAGATATTCCAGAAGTGATGACACTGTGGATAAATAAACAGAAGTAAATAATTTGATTCTCCAATAAATAAAAAGTGATATATAATGGTTTGCTCTGACTAGTTTCATTAATACTCCCAAGTGCTTGAAAAATATGTTTTTAAGCATACATTTTGTTCATTATGATAGGTATATTGAGGCATTCTGGTATTAATTTACTTGTTTTTTTTTTAATCATTAAAATGAATTTCATTTCAGATGTCTTTTAGAAATGTATTTACCTTCTGTAATTAGCTCATTGATACACTTTACTCATTTTAATAATAGTGCTATTTTCTACATTTATTGATTCTATAAAAATGCTCTAAAATTACATATACTAATCTTTTGATGTTGCATACATATCAGTTATCTTATTTTGGTCAGTTGATTTTGTCCATCAATTTGTTGTCAGTATTTACTGTAAAGAAATGCTATATTTATAAGTAGCTATATCTATCAGCCTTTTATTTTTTCCTTTTGATTTATGGTCAGTTCTAAAAGATAATTCATAATATTATAAATATTTTGATGTGTGCTAATTTGTGTGTTTGAACTCCATTGCTTAATAATTTTAAGTAAATATTACATCTGCAATTATTTTTTGTTAAAATTAAAAGATAATTACTTTTATATCTTTTAACATATTGACCTAAATCTAATTTAGAATAACATATATTTTGCTAGTAATCTGTCATGATGTTTTACTCATATCTTAAATGTCTCTTTTAATTATATCTTTTTTAATATATAATTTTTCTTTTCTTCTTTATCAATTGCATACTGCTACTGTTGGTACACTTTTCTACAGCATCTAGTGGCATGTTTCAGCACAAATGTTATGTTTTCTTCTCCTAAAATTGTTTTGTCTACTTTTCAGAGTTTGAAATTACTGATAAATTTAAGGCATATTTTTACAACATAAATATATAAATCCCATGCAGCACTTGACCTGAAATATTTTATCATCATTGAAATGAAATATAATTTTAGCACATACTGAAGGATTATTTGTTTTTTTTTTTTTTTTTTTTTTTTTTTTTTGAGTCAGGATCTTACTGTGTAGTTCAGTATGCCTTGAAACCACTATGTACCCAGGCTGGCCTCAAACTCAAAACGATCCTCCTGCCTCAGCCTTCTGAGTGCTGGGATTATTGTTATCCATGATAGTTTTGTTTAAAATTATTCAATAATTAGGGAAATAATCTAAGATTATATAATATTCAATTAATTTCCTTTTACTTAATTCCATGAGTAAAGTTTAATGCTTAGTTTCTGTTTGTTTAATTCTTTCTTTCTTATTTAGACAGTGTCTTGCTATGTACTTCAAATTGGCTTGGACTCATTGATAGCCCAGCCTGGCCACAAACTCAAACTGATCCTCTTGCCTCAGCACCCCAAGTGCTGGAATTACAGATGTAAACTGTCAAACTCTCCTGATATTTATTTTAAAGATTTTAAGAATTATTTCCTTAGTTATTAAAATGACTACTTTCTTTTTCTCATTGATTGATATTTATTTACTGTCCTTTTTTTTTTTTTTTCCCTTTGAACCAGAGTCTCACTGTGTAATTCAGGTTAGCCTTGAACTCACTATATAAACTCTCAATAATCTTCCTGTTTTGTCCTCTAGTTAATTTACAATCAATGTCTAGAAAAGTTTCATATATTTACATTGTACTGGATACCTTGCCTTAGATCACATACCTCCTCACCTACATGAAATTATTGTTATTATTTGTGTGTTGTATCTGCTGTTATTTTTTCATTCAGTTGTTTCTTATTCCCCAATATTTATGCCTGCAAGTGATCATCCAACAACAGTGCAAATAGGATGAAAATTTGGTTCCTTTTTCTTGTTTCTGACTTTATGGCAGTGGATTTCACCATTCTGTTTTTAAGAATGGTATCTGTTGATGTTTTGTGATGAACAAACTTAACCACAACTGGTATAATAATACTTTAAAATGAATGAAAAGAAATGAGTAAATCTTTGATATTATAAAAGTCCTTCAGCCTCCATTTAGACCGAGTCAACCAAAGGTAGTTGGGGTTCTCCTGGCAGGAGTTGGACACACTGTTTTCACTTGCACCATTGGAGACAGCCACTGGCACTAACCTTTGGGTATTCTGTGGGGCACAGCAGCACTATCTTCAACTACAGTCCAGATTCACATGGATAAAGACTGAATCAGATCATGAGTTTTATTCTTTAATGTGCTGATATTCTTGGTCACATTTATCAATTTTATATTTTTGAAATAAACTGCATGCCTTTATGACTGTAATTGACAACATGCTGGATTTGATTTGGTAATCTTTTAACATGTTTACCTATATATTCATAAAGATTATTAAGTCAGGTTTTTTGATATACATATGAATGCATATATATGTGACTAAATCAATTTCATTTATATGTTTATTTCCTGAGATTGCTATAATTTTTCTAGAAGACTTAAATATACTGTCATAGTATTTTTCAAGAATATTACTTATAGTCAGTATACAGTGCAACAGATTTCTTTTTACAACAAAAATATTTATGCACTCATATGTCAAAAACTGTAACAAAAAAACCTTGTGAAAAATAAATAAAAGTCCCTTTTCCTACATGGACCACATATCTAATTTTCTGAATGTTTAATATTCTTTTAAAACTTTTGAATAAAAATGGGCATGCTTAGTAAATGCATGCATATACATGTTGCAGTATAGGACAAGAGTGTATACTTTAATATTTTTGTCTTTAATAAAGTATAACTCATTCTCATAACTATAGAATATTGTGTAACATATTAACCATAAGGCAGTTATACAATAGATGAGTCAATAGATTAAATCATCTGATGAAGACAAACATTAAGCTAATTTTATTTCTTATATTTTCATTTTAAGCAATACTGTGTTGACTATTTTCTACTTTCATCTTGAAAGATTTTGGCCAAATTTTATAAGCTGAACTCTCAAATCAGAGGACATCACTGGTGCCTCAGTTCACAATCTCAATTTTCACCATGATTCTAGCTGCAAACTGAAGTTAATAAGAGCCAAATCCAATTTCCCCATAAAGTCAACATTGAACCTGACCACTGAATTTGATTTTTTTCTTGTGCAACTCAGAAGTGTGGAAAGAATGAAGCTCATGACTGAGGTAGCACTATGGTATGTATTTATTGTAATTTGAATAGAAAATATATAATTAATCTCAAAAATGCAAATATTTTATTTATCTATCCCAAGAATTTTCTATGAATGTTGATACAGTTGGCATGCTGTTGAGTGAAGAGATAAAATATCTTATAGCTATTTCTGTAATGTAAAAAATGAAGAATGACAGAGTTACAAATCTGTTTTGGTGACTATTAGAACAACGATAAATTTAGGCAATTTTCATTTTATGACAAATAGGATAAAATCTCATATCCACGAGGATGGCTACTATCAAAAAGGCAGAAAATAACATTTCTGAGAATGTAAAAAAATGTAACACTTGTATATTTCCATTGCATATATAAGATGGTAAAAAATAATTTTAAATTTCTTCAAAAATTAAAAACCCAAATTATCACATGATGCAGAAATTTCACTACTGAAAAAGTTCAAAGCATCCATCAGAGGACTTTTTCATATATCCAAATTTCCAAAAGCATAGCTTTCAGTAGCTATTTATAAAAGGTTGACCTAAGTAAATGAATATTTTAAAAATATAATAAGAAGATTATTCACCCTTATAAGTTAGGAAGGGCATGCTGAAGAATGCTACAACACGGTAATAATTTCAGGACAGTATGCTTAGTGAAACAAGCCATCTTCAAAAAGACAAAAATTGTCAGAACTGTGCACTTGAAAATGGTTATTATGGCAGTTTTTATGTATGTGTACGTATTACAAATTTACAAAAAGGTATACATGAAAGACAAAAAAGGATGTGTTTGATCTGAAAGAGAAAAAACTGCTTAATAACAAAAAATGTGAAATATTTGTGTGTCTTCATTACTTACTTTTTACTAGAGTCTGTATCTCCGAATTCCTGTGTCCCACTTTGCAAACACTGCAAAGTAATGACACTTTACAGAATAGGATGAATGAATGAATGAGTGAAAGAAATTTTGCACATACTTATTTCTGTGAATCAGAGTGGCATTCATAAGACAGAAAACTTATCTGAAAATTTAGAGGACATTGCCACCTATGTTCCAACAGGTTTGGCAATTATAAAAGGGGAATTTAGTCTGGCCACTAAAAGAGAGGAAGAAAAGAAGTGAAGCATTTTTTGAAAATACATCTATTTTACTCACTGTCCCACACTGAGACAAAACATCTGACACCTACAACTTGAACAGAGGATTAGCTTGGTTCCATTAGCTTGGTTCATGGTTCCAGAGGGTTCAGTTCATGGGTAATTATCTCCAACAGAGAAATATCATGGAAAAAGGCATGCTAGAGAAGGCTTCTAAATTCATGACATCCAGGAAAATGGCAGAGGAGAAGAACTAGGGAGAGTGATATACCCCCATAGGGATACCCCAAGGTACACAACCCTTGTCCAGCACCCATCTCCTACTAGAACATTCGTCTAGAAACTTATCAATAGATTAATCCACTGATAAATATAACACTCCCTGATCCATTCACCTTCCCAAAGCCGTCAGTTTTATGCAAAATTTTGTTCAAAAGAGCAACACCTAACTACTCCATCGCATAACTGCATCCTATACTTTACATAGGTAATTAAGCTCATAATTTTCAATATGTCTCATAAATATTTATTAGATATATCAAGTAGATAAAAACACAGTTTTAAAAATTAAAACAAAGGAATAACATTTTAGGAATAAAAATATTTTTGCTTCATCCCATAAGGTCTTCCTGCAAATAATATTTTATCTGCAAAGAAAGACACAGGAATTAAACCTAGGGGAAGAAACCTTCAATATCAACCACTGCTCATTAACTTCAAAGTCTTGTGTGTGGTATGCCATGAGAACTTTAAGCTTCCTGCCTAAATCAGACTCAAAATGCAATAGAAAGGAAATATTGAAAAAATAAATAACTGCAGGGATGGTTTTCAAAAAAATAAGAATGACCTGCATTTTTAAAAAAATATATCAATGTCAAGATAGCCAAAGACAGACTGAGGAACAATCTGGAATAAGAAATGTGTAAGACACAAGACAACTGAAAATAATCCACTATTAGTAATGCTTTTTATATATAACATGCAATCATTGGACACTTCATAAAACCCAAATGAAGTCTGAAAACTAGATAAGGGTCTTCTGTCAAAGACCATTAACTTCTGGGTTTTCATAGTGTTCTATTTTTATGTAAGAGAATGAATGCCCTAGTTGGAGAAAACACTTAAAATATTCAAGTATAATTAAATATATGTATATTTTATAATATATAAAAATTGAATAGAACACAGACATTAATCAATATATTCATATCGCCTATAAATTATATTTACATATGAAGATGTCTATCTGTCTAGTCTATATATTAAAGAGATGGAGACAGATAATCATGATAAAGTTTGAATGATTGACCTTTCAATAGTTCAGGTACAGAATATAGGATACTTTTACATGTTCGTATTACAGTATATAGTTAAGTCTAAAATTTCCAAAAGACAAAATAAAAGTAAATAGCAATAAAATATTTCTTCATGATTCATCTTTCTTTTGTCTTCTTAGATACAAAGACTTTCCAGTTCATACCGCACAGCCTGTGCAATAGCAAAAGTACCCAAACAGGGACAAGAAGCTCCCACATTCTCTGCAGCCCCTTATCCGTTGGGGACTGCTACAGCTGGCGAGCCGGTCAGCAAGGCCTGTTGTATAATCCCATACTGAGATATCCTGTACAAATTGATATTGTGTGTGTTAAAAAATTACTTGAAATTTAAGTTCTGGGGTATTTATATAGCATGTGGACACACCTGAGGAACTGTATCTTCAGTAACTAAATTGTTTTCATGTGGTTATTTGTGACTCTGATTCAGAATGTCAGTGTCCCATGCATTATGCTGAAATTAAGAGGGAAGCAGTTCTTGTTAGAGGTACAAAAGGCTGCATACAAAAATACAAAATAATTGCCCAGAGATGGAGAACTATGTCTTTGTCTTGACAGAGCTTTCATCTCCAGAAATCCAGACATAAGGACAAAAAGAAAACAGTGAAAAAGAATCACAGAATTTGAGGGCCTACACATTAAGAGAAGCATCAAATATTTGGATGTGTTCTTAGAAAGTTTTTAACCTACTATCTATACCATCAATGCACATATAGAATAAAGCAATGACACCTTCATAGATCACTTCTGCACAATGGTGGTTACACCTATGAAGCTTTTCTAAGACTACTGCATGAGCTTATTCATCAGATCTCAAAACAGGACTAACTTCAGGGCATAAATGTTCTGACTGTAAGGGGAGACTATAAACACATTTGACAAAAACAGTTTGTACAAGAATCTAGAGTTGGAACCAAGAATGTAAACAGCCTTTTAGATGGAGAGGGAAACTTTGAAGCATAGACATGCTTATTCGTGCATTACCATTTGATTCTAAAATCATCATGATGAACAGCAAATAAATAAATAAATATGAATAAAATTACTTATAATCACAGAGTCAAGCTTACCTAGTCTCTGATTGCTCTCTTCTTTCTCACACAGTAGGTGGATTATGGTGATATTTCTAGAATGTTTAAAAGGCCATGGGAGTATAAAGTTATACTTATGGATAGAGTAAATATTCTGCTATTTTATGTAAATCTTCATAAAACTAAATCTGCATAATACTGAGAGCTTTATGCTTTGGTATACTTTTAGGAAATGCAGTGTGATTCTATTGTTTTTAACTAATATGTCTACCTTTTCCTTTTCACAGAGAAGGTTGTACAAGAATAAAAGTGCCACCAGAATCAGGAACTAAGTGTTAAAAACTACAGCAAAATGGAACTGAAGTTCGAGAGAAAGTAGAAGATAAGTAATTAGGGAAAGTTTGCTTTTGAAAGTGAAGAAGCTCATGAAAATTTCCAGGTGTAAATGGGGTTGCTTAGCACTTTATTCTGAGTTAGTCATAAAATATAAACATTTCAACATTCTTGAAATGTGCAAATATTATAATTCTATTTTGAGAAAACAGTATTTAATTTTCCTTCTGCATCTGTCCAGATGCAAAATAGTTACCACTCTTAAGATTTTACCTAGTTAAAAAAAAACAACTTTTTTTTTTGAGACAGGGTCTCACTATGTAGTTCAGACTGTTCTTGAATTCACTATGTAGCCCAGGCTGTCCTCAAACTCAGGTGACCCTTCTGCCTCAACTTCCCAAGTACCAGGACTATAGGCATGTACCATCACACCTGATTTTAAAATATTTTAAGTATTTTTCTACATGAAGCACAATAACCTGAGTAAAGACACTATCGCTGAAGAACCCACTTGTGATAAAACACTGGATGAAATGCTCTAAACTAAAATAAGTAAAATAAAATGTAAAAGCAATCTATGTAAGTCTGGTTATAGCAGTCAGAATGAGAACTAACACAGAGTACTGAAGTCACATTATTTATTTATCTACCCATAACTTGTGTCTAATCCACAGATGGGGAAGAAGCCAGCTTTCTCCTGTTGAATGGGAACTTTTAAGATGATTTTAATATTTATCAGCTTCAACTACTTCCATACACACATGTCACAGACTCACCTGAGGCAAAAAACAAAAAACCTCAAGACCTCTTTTTATTCATTATTGCTCTTTCCTGCAGTTGAAATTGTCTTCCAACATTGAGCAGTTGGTGTATCATTACCTCTGCTATCTGCTACAGTTTGTATTAATGCTCCGGAGCAAACATATGTTAAAGATCTCATCTGCATGCTGTCCCAAGGGGAGTAACAGCATATTTAAGAGACAGGCCTGCCCGCAGGTCTTTAGGTCACTATGAGGCTTGCAGGGAGTTGGTGGACCTCTCCCCTTCCTCCATGAGAAAAATGGTTTTGCGTCCACATGCACATCACATTAGGATGTATTATGTCTGTGAAAACCATCAAAGAAGAGGCAAATGGACCTATCATTAACCGGAATTTCCTAAACGGTGAGAGAAAATAAAGCTGTTCTCTTTGAAAGTTGATTCAGTTGTTCGTTATAGTAACAGAAATTTCACATACCACTCTCCCCTGAAGTATTTCACGTGTTACACAGAAATGTATATCTCATGGTCACCTGTCTATTCAAAATAAACTCAGTACCAGAGGGAGAGAGAGTAATGGCCCAGACAGTGAATGGGTCCAGTTTGGGGACCTGCACCATGCTCAGGTTACAGCTGTACTGGTGACAGCTAGACCCAGGCCTCTCCTCATGAGTCAGCACTATTTGCAGACTGGAAGGAGAAAGCAGTGGCCACACAGGCAGACAAGCCCAGTCTAGGAGCCTGTGCCATGTGGGTGCTGTCACCAGAATGGGAACATCCAGACCCTAACCCCTTCCAGTGTGTGGGCTGGCAAACAAGAAGTACCAATCCCCCATGCCCATAAGTGACCAGTTTATCCAGAGAAACACAGTCATGATGGTAGGTATGGAGGTGAACTGCAATCGGATGCCAGTGGTGCTTTGGTGTTTCATTAACATTGCATATTTAGGGTCAGTGGTCTGAACACAGGTTCAGAGGATAGTGGTATGCAGTGTGATATCTAGCAGGATCTCCTTCTGAGGGTTGCAGCCATTTTTGAATCCCTATGGTCTTACTTTGGAAGTCCTACATCACTTCCATTGTTTTGTTGGTTTGGGTTTTATTCTCTTTTGTTTTGCTTGATTCTGTTAAATGGATGGCAGGATAAGCTATTTCAAGGATAGTAAGATATATTTCAGTGGCAATTTTTGATTCACTATTGAAATCCTTTACTGCGTTAATTGCTTTGTTTTTATTGTTTCTTTTCTGTCTGATTTTCACATTGTTCAAAGTTATCTGTGGCTATTTTTTGTATTCTTTTGTCTTTTTGAGACAATGTCTTGCTATGCAGTTCAGCCTGGCCTTCAGCTCACTTTGTAGCCTAGGCTGGTCTCAAATTTGCAACAATTCTCCTGCCTCAACCTCCCAAGTGTTGGGATTACAGGGGTGAGTCACTATGCCTGGCTCATCTGTGGCTATTTTGAAGACATCAAAAAGCATTATGGTAACAATTGTTGATTTCATAATGTTTTGAAGTCCTGTATCTCTTAAACTGGTTTGTTTTGATTGATCTTATTTTGTTTTATCCTCTTTAAAATTAAATAAATAAAATTTTAAACAAACTAAAAATAAACCTACCACAAATCTATCCCATCCATGCTTATGTCTGTTTTCTGATGTCCAAATAAGTTATTTTGGCTGTGTTTGCTACCCAACCCAGGATATTAATCTTCAAGTGAAAGACTTACAGTAAAGAGATTTCCTATTAAGAAAGCAAATCCAATTAAATGAATTTTAGGAATTGTTCACAGGAAAAGCTTTTGCGGTTTGTAGCACAAATTTTTTAAAAGAATGCTAAATTTCCTGTTAGAAGTTGTCCAAATTTATTAGTTTGCAACTAGTCACCAAAAAAAAGTTTAAAATAATGTGTGTCTCTTGCAGGGAAATGGAAAAAGTTTGGGATTCAGGGACAAGAGACTAGCCATAGGCATGGGCCTGAAGACTGGAAAGCAGGTTCATTCATGGTTCTAGTACAACGTGAAAGGCAGTGTGTGAAAAGGAAAACAGATTACAGACTAAAGAGAGCAAGAGATCAAAGCCCAGGCCCTTGGACAGTGACGACGACGTCACCTGTCAAGCACTAGACATTGAAGGTATAGCAAGGCATATAATTCGAGGTGTGGGGCTGGTTAGCATGGACTTGGTTCAGTTAGCATGAAGTGTGTCATGTGCAGTGGCTCAAGCCAAGCCTCGCCATACAAAGATAATCACATTGAGATAGGGCAGGCAGAGAGCTTGCAGTGTCTGTTTCTGAAATAAAGCAGTTCTGCAAGGCTTATTAAAACTTCAAAGAATGAAGCAAAGCCTTTGTAAAATATTCACAAAGGTGAAGAATATTAACTTAATAATCGAGGCAAATACAAAAAACTGAGTGTCTAGACTAAATTTAGGATCATTTGAATTACAGATGAGTGGTGGTTCCCAATGCTCTGAGACAGTAGAAGCCCCCAGGACATGAAGTATTGTGATCCTTCTTTCTGGCACCTTCACCCTAATTTCATTTAGGATGCCACATGTGTACTTCCTGGTTGAGATTTATGTTCAGTAAGTCTAAATTACTCTTCTTCCACTGGAAGAGAGGTGAATACTTCTAATGTTCTTTTTCCTATTGTATTTAATTATATCCACAGCAGACTATGAGATATTTTATTAGATAGCTTTTCTGTTCATTTTTATTGCTGTTGCAACAAATTATCACAGATTCAGTGGCTTAAAAGAACCAAATACATTTTCTTATAAATATACATTCCAAAATGAACTAGACTGGATTAAAACCAATTTGTCAACAGAATTCCATTCCTTTCTTGTTCCTCTAAAGAAAAATGTACCTTTCCAGCTCTTCCTGGCAGCTACATTCCCAGGATTATGATCTCTCTGTGTCTCCATGAAGCCAGCACTGGCTGGTCACATCCTTCTCATTTCTGCATCACTCTGACATTCATTTTTCTTATTGCTTTTTCCACACTTAAAAGCTTTTGCAATTTTATTGGACCCAATTGAATAATCCTAGGTACTTTTTGTATTTTAAAGTCAACAGATTAACAATCATAATTGCCTTGGTACTTTCATCCCTTGTCCCCATTTAACTTAAAATATTTGCAAGTTATGAGGATAAGAATATAGACATTTCTGGAAAGATATCAGTCTGCCTATAACAAACAACACATCTCTACTGGGCTCAAATAAGACAGTATCATCATACTATATACATAGAAATGCCACATAAAATATATCTATATACACATTCAGAAACACAGAAAAATATACCATTGCAAAGGAAAAAACTGTATTTTACCTAAAGTATGAAACTGTAGAGGTATTCCACATTTAATTATATAAGAAGATACTTGAAATCAGCCTTATTAAAAAAAAAAAAAAACAAACAACTTCTGCTTAAGTGGCTATTGAATCAGAATCAACAACCTAAGAATTTTCAGCCCAAATTCTCACACAGAAGATGGGAAGACTTCATTTCCTGAGATGTTGCAATCATGAGAGCTTCTGTAACTGGGGGACACAATCTTTGTTTTATTCTGTATACAGCCACAACCGTTACAGGAGACAGAATTAGAGTCTAACCCACTTGTCTAACTATCAAACTTCTAAGTACAGCCACTTTGGGAAAACACTAGAATGAGGATAGGCGGAGACTGATCTCTGGGAGCCCTTCATTCACTTCGGTGGGTGCAGCTGCCAGTAGCCCTTTAAGCTCACGTCACCCATTTAACTGCCGCGAGGGTCACCACTTAGTTTCTGCTGTCCTTGTACTAGGGATGCTAGGACTAACAGCATGGGTTTTGTTTTGAAATAGCTTGGATGCAATAATCTTATTCACACATCTGCCTGGAAAATTTGTTTGATTATAAGCGTATTCTTTTTACTTCAAAGAATTTAACAATACTGTGACAATGTGGTGATGTACATGTTGGTGAGTATTCCTCACTGTGATCAATGTCTAAGGAAAATGAATTAGAGGAGCCAAGGTCAAGTTTTTCCTGCAATTTCAGAGATTTCAGTCCATAGTTACCTGGCACCATGTCTTCTGCCATAGTATGAGAGAGAGCATCATGGAGGACAGGGTGTGGAAGAGGAAACTTGTTCACCTCATAGAAGCCAGGAAGAAGAAGGAGAGAGGAAAATAGCCCTAAAGGAAAAGGTCAGGACTTTGAGGAAGGGACATTATCTATAGCATACAGAGCTCCCAAGGCCATGCTCTCATGACCCAGTGCATTCAGGTAGCCGCCCTCTTATCTCTGCCACCTTCCAACTAAGCTAACCAACTATGAAGTTAGAACCCTCCTGATCTGATCATGCCCTAACACGCAGTAGCAACAAAGTCTTCAACATATATCACACATTTATATCACACCTATTAAACATGTTTGTATCTGTGAGCCTTTTACCACTGAATTTCTCACCGAAGGGAAACTCGCAACATTACTATTGAAGTGAGAGGTTCTATGTTGTATGCAGCCAATAAGTGCAAAAGTGCTGAGAGAAATTTCTCCCTTCATTCACATCCTCCTATTCACAGAAGGACAAATCTATTGTAGTAAAAAAAAAAAAAACTGGAAAAAAAAAAGGAAGGAGAAAGGGAGGTAGGGTCACAGACAGGTGCATGTTTTACACCTTAAGTCAGGGAAGCATTCAGTAGCCTGGGTACAATGGCTCAGACTCTGAGTAGCATAGAACAGTCTACATAAATACACAGACTACCAAGAGCATTTTACATGTTTTTCCATCATTTTTTTAAACTTATGAAGTTTGACCTTTGCTGACTTTTCTCCCTAAAAGAACTTTGTCATTTCCTAATCAAATCTCTTTTCCATGCTTAGATAAAAGAGGGGGGAATGCTCCCTGTTTTGCAGCCAGAAGCAAGTGATGTGCATTTAACTTTGCAGCAGGGTCAGATTTTACCTGTGATAGTACCGAGAAGTCACCATGCTAAGGTATCATAAGAACTGAATATCTGTGTGTAGTTATCTTTTTAAATATATAGCAGCCTCTTTTCTGTAAATATACAACATACCTTTCTTTTTTGATACTTTTAAACATACTGGAAGATGTTGAAATGGCTTAAAGTGCTTAGAAAATAGCATTTTGATGATATAAGTGCAAATGAACTCAAACTACTTAGGTAAATTTTTTTTTCTTTAAATTACCTATGATTCAAAAAAGTTAAGTGAAAATGCATTTGCAAATGTACTTGAAGTTCAATGATCTCCTGAGTTTTGAAATTCAGCTGCAGTTGGTTAATGTATTCAGATCTGTCCCTTTCTATTCCACTGGTGAGCTATACTTGGAATCTCAACCAAATCTTTCATCTTCAGAGTCCAAAGAAACTTTCATGTGCACATTCATTAAGTTTCACCCCCGTGTCCTTCCCTATCCCATGAAATGTCAGGACGAGAATGAATAGCATACTAAGGTCGAGTGTCTACTTGACATGGACCATGATGAGTTTACTACCAAAGCCAATAATAAACAAATAAATAAGGCATGATGAAATGAAAACCACAGGGCTTGTTTCCAAGAATATACACAATTAAGACATCTATTAGCATCTACTTATGAAAGCCATCTCATAGTTAATACTGGCACAAAACATGAATCATTATCTCTGGTTTACAAATGAAGAACTGGAGGCTATATTGATGATGTCACTTTCTCACAGTGCTGGGAAATGATGGAAGAAGGCTGAACTGTGAGTCATTTCCGTGTACCTACTGCCCACCATGAATTATCCCACAGTGTTCTTGGCATTACAATACCTGCAGATAAGATATAAAAGCTTAACTTTTGTGTCTCTGTTTTTCTGTGAATTCCATGGGCTTCTGCACTTCTCTCAATGTTCATTTACTTCCCTGATTGAAATTTGAGCTAGAATAGAATTTAACAGCATCATCATCACAGTTTAATGGTGTTTCTAGCCAGTAAGAAGTGAATAAATTCATTTCTAATTAAACAATTCCCTGGATTAGAAAATCAATGAGGGAGGAATTTTGGGGAAAAGATATTATTGGTTATTTGAAATAATTTTATTCCAATTTTTGTTAGCAGAACACTTGACATGGATATGTATTAATAACACTTTCATAGAATTTTGATCTCTAATTATTACTTTATGTATTATTTTAATCTCTAATTATTTTTCTAAATGATGCCACAATTAAACTGAATATTTTTAAGATTATAAACTGCCAAATTCATAGTATTTCAAAAATTGCAACCACTTATAATTTACCACCAGTCCACACATAAATAAAATGTCTTAGAATTCACAATGTCACTATAGTTTTGAGCAATCATTCTATGGCTGCTGCAAATGCTGAATATTCATAGGATATTCTACCATACTAAATGGTGCTAATTTTAGTTAATCAAGAAATTAATTTTATTAATGTTTTCGTTAATTTTTACAATTAATTACACTTTTAGACACACAAAGGTTTTAGGTCTCTACAAAATCTTTTAGTGATTCTACACAACTCAATGTATCTATATGGTTTAATGTTTTTTAATATCTCACTTATAAAATTTAGTTTGAACTAGAAAATTTAAACTAAGTACCTAAACTAAGTAGCTACTTTTCAATTTTTAAAGATTTTTCAGTTATTTCTCTGTTTTGACAATCACTTTTTAGTGAAAAAATTCATTTGTCAATTCAACAGCCTTATTTGCATTGTGGCTCCTGCTTTTACCACGTATTGGTGGCTGGAAAATAAGTGACACAAACCCAAGTCATACTCTTGCCATATGTATTTTCTACTGTCAGTACTCTGATGTGGCACAACTATTTAAATACAGGCTATTCAGAAAAGTAAAGTGTAAGAGGAATTCCAGGTTCACAGCTACTGTTTAATGAAGTGATATTTGAGAGAATACCATGGCCACTTGGGACAGCAAATCTGGTACAAATAATACTGTTAGAAAAGAAATCAGAGGAAAGAGCATGCTTGGGATAAGTGAGAAGTAGCTATACATCTATGTCTGGGTAGAGCTGAGTGAGAAAATGTTGAAAGATATGCGATAGTATAAGGAGACAGAAGTATGGCAATGGTGAATCTATTGATTATTGCAGGGTTTGTGCCCTTTGAATGACTGGGAGACCAATAAAGACATGGCCTGGCTATACCTCTGCAACACCCACGCTGGCTGCTCAGTACAGAGTCCATTGTGAAGGAGGGAATGACAGCATGAAGGTAACTAAAATCCAATGAGGTCATTGTGACTTGGATCAAGAGGCTTTCTCTATATACACTAGGGGAAGGTATTCCTTCCAGCTCTCCGTATGTGTGGACACCGTGGATAGTGCTGAACCATCTCTGCTCTCATGGGAGAGATGTGCATTTTTTTTCTGTACATGTCCTCATCCCTTGATACTGCAGGGTATCTGTTCCATGATGCCTCTGTAGATTTCCCAACCATCAAATATTCAAGTTTCTGATGTAAAATGGTGTAGTATTTGCATATATTATACATACATCCTGCATATACTAGGCTATATCTAGGTTACTTGTAATACAAATTACAATGCAAATGCTGTATAAATAGCTGTTTTATTTTGTAATTTAGGAAATAACCTGAAGAAAGAAAGTCTGTACAAGTTTAGAACTACAACAATTTTTTCAGTACCTTTGATCCATGGTTGTTTGAATTTGTCAGTTTCATAGATGGTAACCCATGATGGTGCATATACATGATAAAATTTATACATTAAGTACAGTAAGATTAACAATGATAAGTGATCAAATAGAACATTCATAAAGATATATGGTAATAATCTTTATAAAATTTAATATCAAGCTACCTTTCTTTCTTGAGTCAAAACAAATACTGTCATTTTTAGGGCAAACATGACCTCAGGTACTTAAAACATTAGAAAATTAGACTGGATAAGGAGATTACTGTATGAATAGCATGCAATATATAAATCTACATATGTATATAGATATATATATTTGCATTTGTTCATATACTATTTATTTATGTGTGTCCACATTTTTTAAAAGAAAACAGCCTTAAGGTCTTGCATATTGATTGAAAATAAAATGAGAATAAAAAAGAGTTGAGAAAGACTATAAAGGTTGTTTAGAGCATGTTAAATAGAAGGATAAATTTTTTATCTACTTAAATGGCAGATGAAGTCAGAAAAGAAGGGGCTGCAAAATACAAAAGAAGTTTGGTTTTAGATATATTACTTCTGAGATTACTCTCATAAATTTACGATCAGAGTATAAATTGCTGCCACACTGAAAAACTGTGTAGGTGCAACTTCTAAAAGAAAATATATACTCATCTAGGGATTCTACTCAGAAAATCTAGTACATGTCAAAATGGTGTGAGTGAATTTTATCAAATGATAAGTAGAATATACTTTACAGCAGCACTATCCATAACACCCAAAACTTAGATCAGACTGGATAATATGAGTAATAAGTTATGATCTATTTATGCAATAGAATATTATATAGCACTGTAACTGTTTGCAACATCATAAACAGATGTCTGAAAAGATGATAAGACAAATCAGCTACAAAAGAGTACTCACTGAATGTTTCTATTTATATAAAGTTTAGCAACGGGCAAAATCTATAGCATCAAGGTATTTTTAACTTGGTACTGTACTTACTGGAAAGAGACATAAAACAGATTGCTAATATGCTAATAAGCAATTCACTGTTTCAGTTTAGAAATAGATATGTGCAATCATATTGTATACACACCTATTTATGTTTCAGTGGGTAAAACTTGCTTAATATTATTTTTGAGATATCTTGTACATTTTCAAGTGGACAAGGAATGTATTAGTTATGATCTTAGCATTTTAGAGAAGATTGAGGCTAGACATAAAATAAGGAGCTGTCAATGTATAAATGAGATTCTAAACACTGTGCAAAATCCAATTTCCAAGGAAACACGTAGACAGTAAAGGGAAAGGTGTAAAGATGCATGCTACACCGTTCAAGTTAGGATCGAGACATGAGTTACAATCCATTCATTAATGTGGAACAGGGGAAGGAGAAAGGAGAACTCAACTGAGAAAGTCAAAAACAAGATAGAAAATAATTTTAAAAGATAATTACCATATCAAATCATGAAGTGTAGTATAACACTGTAACTTGTTAGAGAAAAATAATTAATTCAAAAGTTTGTATAGCATAATGATTATAGTTACAATATCACATTGTACAGATAAAATTTTGTGAAGGCTAAATATTTTTTACATGTTCTTATGATAAAAATAATAACAAATGGTCAGGAGTAAATTTTTGGAAGCTATTAAGAGATTTATGGAATAAAGTATGGTAATGTTTTCATGGTATGTATTTATCTCTAAATTCATCAAGCTGTTTTTATTGAATATGTACAAACTTTTACAGGCAGTTATTCCTCAGTAAAGTGTTTTATTTTTGCAAAATTAATTTCCTGTATTTACATCCAAACCTCAATCACAATTAAGGCTTATGAAATGCTTGCAATTTGCTTTCAAACATATTATGAAAAAACAATATAAAATTTTTTTCCTTTCAATATACTTCTTTCTTAATAAAAATTTGGTGAAGTCAAAGAATTAGGAAGACAAGAAAAAAAAATGAAGAAGTTGGGTATAAGGAGTAGTATTAGAGGGCAACTCAGCACAGGAAGAAATCCACTTCAGAAATGAAGGTAGCACGCACAGTTAGGCTCAGAGGGACACAGACAGAAATGACCAGGCCAGTGCACGGTATGTGAAGAGAACATGGTTTATGGAGACTATGGAGCCTCAGTGAAAGAAGAAAAGAAGAAAAGAAGGACTCATCTAAAAATGAGGAGAGGAAAATAAGGGAAGAGGCAAGGTATTAAATTTTCCTGATTGAATATGCCATTGATGAACACAGATAGTGCAACAGAGCCTCAATAAATTTGTAAAAGGTGGACTTAGGTTTGTAATAGGGAAATGCAGTTCCTATGAGAAGGAGAGCAAATCATAAGGAGGCAAGAGCTCCAAAGATGTGTATCTTCCATTTACAAAAAAATGCACAAAAATGTTAAAGTGTCAAATCCTAATTTGGAGGAACTGCCCACAAGTAATGGCCTTACTGTAATTAAAGTGATGGAAACTAAATAGAGTTTAATGTGACAAAAATTTATTACATCATTAATAAAAGTTATTTTCTCCATATAATGTGTGCCCTTTTTATTCTTCTTTTCAAGTATTTTACCTAAAATGACAATAATAATAATTAAAGCAAATATTGAAATTGAAAGCTGTCAGGATAAAACTAGTTTTGTATAAAATTTCATTGATAGAAGAGTATCTGGTGAGAGAACAGATGTTTTCCCATTTCAGGAAATTAAAAATAGTGTTTTTGTGTATGTGATTTTATTTGTGCATAGTTTCATACCACCAACTTTAATTGTTTGTTTCCTTAACTGTACAGAAATAAACGAAAATGAGCTCTCCATTGTTCACTAATGGTACACTTGAGATACTTCTCGGGCAGTAATTGTAAAATGATGCTTTACTCAAATGTTTGGGATTTTTAGTGCAAATAATCACAGATACATCTGTTCTCACATACAGCAAACACTTCTGCTATGAAAACAAACAGGTGCAGTGAGTATTAAGAATCAAATGGTGACTTTGGTTGATTAGAATTTGGTGGCTTCTGCTTTTCATGTCTATTTAAGCATCCAAATCATTTATACTTATACAGCTGAGTTTATAAAATGATGAAAATAAAGATAGGCAAAAATGCTTTTGCTTACACTAGTACAAGCACTTTCTCCAGAATAATATGCTTTTAAAAGAAAGAATGCACCACAATGAGATTCTGTCTCACTCCAGAAAGAATAGCCAGGATCAAGAAAACTACCGACAACAAATGCTGGTGGGAAAAAGGAACTCTCATGCACTGTTGGTGGGAGTGTAGACTGGTGCAACCACTGTGGAGATCAGTCTGGAGATTCCTCAAAAAGCTTGGATTTGATGTCCCATTTGACCCAGCTATCCCACTTCTAGGCATATTCCTAGAAGAACTCAAAGCATCATACCAAAGTGATATATGTGCACTCATGTTTATAGCAGCACAATTTGTAATAGCCAGATCTTGGAAACAACCTAAGTGTTCATCAACTGAGGAATGGGTAAAAAATATATGGTATTTTTATATAATAGATTACTACACAGCTATAAAGAATGATCACATTGAGATATTTATAAATAAATGGATGCAACTTGAGACCATACTCATAAGTGAAACAAATCAAACTCACATGTATAAATACCATGTAGTCTTCCTAGTACAAGACATGGTAAGAGTACGTAAGATTTTATGGTAACCATGATTCCCCATTATATTGCTTTGAAGTCATAATATTTTCACTCATTAGGTGGAATGGTTTTATTCTGTTTTGTGTAATTTTATTATGTGTACCATTGTATGAACAGCTACTTTGAAGAAAACAAGACATTATGGCAGCCATTGCTGATTTAATATCATCTAGCTTTGAAGTCCTACCATGCTTTTGTTCTTCTATTTCCATTGGTTCTACCCTGTTGTATCTTAGTGAATTTTAACATGTGTGATAGTACAAACAAATTTTTATGGAAAACGAGATACTATAGTAGCCATTGTTCATTATCAGTTATTTGGTTTTGAATGTCCTGTAATACTTTCATTCTTTTGAATGATTTTATACTATTTTGTTGTTTGATACTATTGGGTATGAAGGTATGCTCAACTATTTCAAAGAATACAGACATTATGGTCGCTACCGATGATGTCTTGTCATGAAGTGCTGCGTTGCTTGCATTGTTTTGTTCTGATTTGTTTTGTTGTATTCTCTTTTGTTTTATTATTTTTAAAATAAAAAAGAATGCATTAAATAATATTTCAGAAAGAGTAAAATCAACAAAATTATGTTGTAGTCAGCTCAAATGTCTGTTCTTTCACAGAAGCATCAAAAAATGAGCAAAATGAACCAAAATAAATTGATTAACACTTAGATAGCCAGAAGTTCACAGCAACACAATACTGAATACAGAAAAGTCAGTTTTAAAGTATTGAGCTTTGTGCCAGTTTTACCTTCCCTTCTTATATCATTCTCTGTTTTTAACAATGAGCACAATATGTAACCTGTGGATGAATAAAATAAAAGAAATTAGGTCATAGTGTAAAGTAACTTGACTTACTATAAATAAATAAATTATACCACCTAACAAAGGCACAAAGAATACACATTCAAGTCAAGTGATGAGGAAATTTGTCCATAATTATTGGGCCAAAAAAACCCAAGCTTTAATAATTCAATTTCAAAAAGCATTCACTACATATTTTACAGCCATGATGGAATAAACCAAAAATAAATAATTGAAAGAAAATTGAAAGTGCACAAATATATGGAATTTCATCAATGCTAAATTGCTCTAAAGTTCAAAAAAGAGAATATAAGGAAAATTATAAAATAATGATTGCAACTAATGAGAAAAATACTACCTATTAAAATTTGTGAAATGCTGTGAAAATAGCACTCAGAGGAAAATTTATAGCAGCAAATGTATAGTGCAAAATTTTGATAAATGAAGATTACAAACTGGTAACTTTCTGCAAACAATAAATAAATAAATTATAAACACCGAAATAAATCTAAAGCTAGCAAAAGAGAGTAATAAAGATGAAAGAAGAAACTTGTGAAATATAACGTAGTAAAAGAAGATAGAAAATCAATAAAAAATCAAATAGTTTCTTTAAGAACAAAAAGTTGAGAAATCTTTAACTAGAACTGATAAAAGTAAAAAATATACAAATATCTAGAATCAGAGAAAAGAGCAGGGGTGAGTGAATTTATAAGAAATGTAAAAACTGGATTAGAAAAATATATAAAAATTCACAACAACTTATCATATAAATTTTTGGAATATAAAATTTCTAGACACATAGATATTAGCAAAAGTAACCAAAGAAAACATAGAAAATCTGATCATATCTGTGAGAAGTGAGAAAAACTGAAATCATTACACAAATAATGATAATGTAATAGTAATATTCTTCAAAACTCTTTTAGAAAGCAGCAGATGTGCTTTTTTGAGTTTTACCAAATCAACAAAAATTAAAACCTGTCTTTTTCAAAACATTCTATAAAAATAGAAGAGGAGGGAAATTCATCACTCTATGGAGCCATGTTGCTCTTGTACAAAAGTCAGACTGAGGACAGCATAGAAAATACAATGGCATAATAAAAATCTGCGATAAATATTAAGAAATCAAACAGATAATGTCATGAAAGAGTTTGCACTGGGACCAAGTGGAATTCAGGTCAGGTATTCAAGTGTGCTGAATGATAAAGATATCAGTTAGATACTGTGGTATGCTACACTAATCCAAGACAAATGCATGACAATCACAGGAGAGGAACAAATAGCTGTTGACAAAATCCGATTTCTTTTTGTGATAAAGCTCCACCTAGCAAACTAGAAATAAAAGGAATCATATCAGTGTTAACAAGTGCACTTATGGAAAAAACCACAATTGCTATCACACTCAAAAGAGAGACTGAAATTTTTCTCTCCAAGATTAGTAACAATAAAAGGATCAGAGCATGTGGAAGAAATGAAAGAAATCCAAATTGGAAAGGTAGAAACAAAACGGTATTGCTTTACAGATGACATAGTTCTATGCAGAGATGTTTTAAAAGAATTCACGCACCCATAAAGGTGAATTTCAAAACAATCTCCACAAAAGTACAGGATAAAAATTACACGCAAAAGTCACTGTTTCCATACATTTGCACTCAATCTCAAAGTGATTAAGAAGTCAATTATCTGAGGAATCTCCACTGATTTCCATAGTGGCTGCACCAGTCTATACTCACACCAACAATGGAGAAGTGTCATCCCCCCCACCCCCAGCCTCACCAACATTTGTTATCAGTTGATTTCTTGATGGCAGCCATTCTTTCAGGAGTGAGATGACATCTCAATGCTGTTTTAATTTGCACATCTTGAATGACCAGTGATGGTGAACATTTCTTCATGTATCTATTTGTCATTTGTATATCTTAATCTGAGAAATGTGTGTTCATCTCAGATGCCCATTTTTGGAGAGGGTCTTTGAATCTGGAGGTCCTGGTGTTTTTTAATTCTTTACATATTTTGGATATAAATCCTTTGTCTGAGGCATTGCTGGTTAAATTTTTTTCCACTCTGTGTTTTTTTTTTTTTCACTCTGTTGGTGATTTCTTTTGAAGTGCAAAAACTTTTTAATAATATGAAATCTTAGTTGTTGATTCTTTGAAGTGTTTCCCTTGCAGTTTTCATTTTGTTCATGAATTCTCTGCCTACCCCTACGTCTCCAAGACTTTTACCTACCTTTTTTTTCAGTAGATTTAGTGTTTATGTTTTAATATTTAGATCTCTAATCCATTTTGATTTTATTTTAGTACAAGGTGATAGGCATGGTTTCGGTTTCAGTTTTCAGCATGTGGAGAGCCAATTTTTCCAACACCATTTATTAAAGAGGCTATCCTTTTTCCAGTGAACATGGTTAGCCACTTGGCCAAATATTAAGTGGCTGAGTGTATTTCTAGTTGTCTTTGCATCTTCTAATCTGTTCCATTGATCTTCATGTCTATTTCTTTGCCAGTACCATGCTGATTTTATCACAGTGGCTTTGTAGTATAATTTTACATGAGGGACTGAGATGTCTTCTGTCTTGCCTTTGTTGCCCAGAATTGTTTTTGATATTCTTCTGTTTGCAAATGAATTTTAGAAGTGTTTTTGCTAGATCTGTGAGATATGTTAATGGTAATTTGATTGGGATTGCATTAAATCTGTATAACAGTTGTGGAACTATGGCTATTTCCACAATGTTGGTTCTTCCTAGCCAAGAGCAAGGAATATCCTTCCATTTTCTAATATGCTCTTTAATCTCCTTTTTTTTTTTTTAGCATACTATAATTTTCAGCATACAGGTTTTTTACCTTCTTGATTAGTTGATTCCTAAATATCTCACTTTTTTAGATGCCATTATGAAAGATGATATTTCTATAATTTCTCTTTTAGTGATTTTTTTGTTTGTGTACAGGAATACTATTGATTTTTTAGTGTTGCCTTTGTATCCAGCTGCATGGCTGAATTTGTTTATTATCTCTAGTAGTCTTTTAATGCAGTTTTTTTGGGTCTTCTATATAGAGTATTATATCATCTGCAAATAGTAATAATTTAACTACTTCCTTTCCTATCTTTATTCCTTTCATTTCTCTCTCTTGTCTGATTGTTCTGGCTAATTTTTTCAAAAACTATATTGAGTAGGAGCGGTGATAATGGACACCCTTGTATTGTTCCTGAGTTTAGAGTAAAAACTTTCAGTTTTTGTCCATTTAGTATAACGTTGCCTGTTGGCTTGACATAGATGGCCTTTATGAGATTGGGGTAGATACCGTGTATTCCAAGTTTCTGAAGAATTTTATCATGAACAAATGTTGGACTTCATCAAAAGCTTTTCCTGTGTCTATTGAGATGACCATGTGGTTTTTGTTTTAGACTCTGTTGATGTGGTGTAAGTTCCATTCAACCCAGCTATTCCGCTCCTGGGTATCTTCCCAGAAAAACTGAAAAGGTCATGTCACAGTGATATATGTGCACCCATGTTCATAGCAGCACATTTGTATTAGCTAAATGTTGGAAAAAACCAAAATGCCCATCAACCACAAAGTGAAAGAAAAAGATGTTGCACTTTTATACAATAGAATATTAATCAACTAAAAAATGATGATCTTGAGGCCTTTATAGGTAAATGGAAGTTACTGGAGACTATCCTCATAAGTGAAATAAATAAGAATCATTTTTATAAATATCACATTGTCTTTCTGGTGTAAAAAATAATAAAAACTGTAGTAGTAATAATTTCCAGAATGTATAAAAGCTGTTGTAAAAAAGAAAGAGAACAAAGGTGCTCTAAAGGATATAACTGCATGTATGTTTAAGTGTGTAAGATAGATGACCATATTATTAAGTTTTTGTTGGATCATTGAACAGAATGGGTTGCACTATCATTGCTTGATTGTTCACTTTCTATGCTTTAATTTTGTGACTTGAACAGGTAAATCTAAGATGACAATTTGTAATTTATCAACTAGTGATTTCTTAGCATTAATTTTTTTGAAATTCTGTATTATTTCTCCCCTTTTTTTCTGTGTTTTTCTCTTTAATTAAAAAAAGAGGTCAGTTATCTGTAAGGTACCACCTAATGCAACAAATTACCTTGGAATGAATACAGCTGCAGAGATGAAAGTTTTCTCATCAAAAACTATAAAATAATGCTGCAAGACAGTAATGAATAATCAAATGAAGTAAACTATATGTTCATAGACTGGACGTCTCAATATTCTTAAAATAGCAGTATTATCTGAAACAGTGCACAAGTTTAATACAGTTTCTATCAAAATTTAAATGGTATTTTAGAAGAAATAAAAGATAGTCTATGAATTAATATGGAATCATGAGAGGTCCTGTACATCTACAGAAATCTTGCAATCGAGAAACAAAGTCAAAAATTAAGACATTGTGGTTCTGGTATAGGGATAGGCATATGCGCCTTTGGGATAGAATTCAGAGTCCAGATATAAACCCACGCATTTATGATGAACTAACTTTCAACCAGGGTACCAAGATTAGTCATCAGTTACGCATATCTGCTTAGCTTGAAAACTGGATATTCACAAGAAAAAAAAAATTGCACTCTTATACCAAGCACAAAAAGATCATTCAGAGTGGATCAGAAAACACATAATCAAAAACATCTTAGAAGAAAATTTGTGATACATTTTATGAGCTTCTATTGGCAATGAATTGCTAAATTCAACACCAAAAGCATGGACAACAAAACAAGGAACCAATTCATTCTTCGGGTTAGCCAACAGTAGCCATGCAGGGCCAGAAGGAGAAATAAGAAGCCAATTTGCCCTTCCCATGAGTGGGCTGGGAGACAGGGAGATAGATGCTCCCACACCATAAGCAACTGGCTGATTTGGTGAACATAGGCTAAGTTGTTGATAGAAGCTAAGGTACAAAATCAACTTAATGCTTGTATTGCTTGATTGACTTTGCAGGGCTAAAGCCAGTAGTCTGATCATCTATTTAGAGGATTGAAATCTGCAGTATTGCAACTATGAAGAATTTCTTCTGTCTTGCTTTTGAAATTCAAAATTTTTCCACTTTTATTTTGTTTTGTTTTATTTTGTTTTCTTCACTGTTTTGTTTTGACTGGTTTTATTCTGTTCAGTTTGTTTGGATTTATCATATCAGATGGTATAGGCAGCAATTTTGAAGATAACAAGAGGTATTATAGGAATAGTAACATTTGTTGATTGTTTATTATCCTTTTTTGAAGTCCTGTGTCACTTTAATTGTTTTGTTTTAATTGCATTTATTGTTTCATTTTAAAATACTTTTTTAAAAAAAAATTAAAAAAGAAAGTATTGAGATTCACTGAACCTCAAATTTAAAACTTTTATCCCTTGGTAGAAATTATGAAGAAAATTTAAAAAAAAAACATCCAGTAGAATGTTTGAAATAGTAGAAATTATATTTCTGGCACCTGAAGAAGAAAGGAAAAAAAAAAACTGTTAAAAAAGCTAAAGGAAGATCTTGAATAGGATTTGTCCTCAAGGAATGCATATAAAATGCAAAAACCATAAAAAGAATAATAGGTATATTTATCATTAGGGAAAATCCGATCAAAAGTGAGATAACATACTATTTCACACCCGACCATATGATAATTTTTTTTTAAAAAAAGGAATATACCATGTTTTGGTAGGAATGTGGGGAAATTAGGACCATCACAAATTGCTGATGGGAAAACTGTTGTGGAAAACAATTTGGCAGTCCTGTAAAGTTAGACTTGAAATTATGCCACTATTCCATGTTTGCACTCCTAATAACAATTCTTCAAATTAAAAGTAGTTAATCAAAAGTAAATATATATACTTGTTCAGAGCAGCACCATTCACTATGACTTCAAGGTATCCATTAATAAACGAATGCATAAGCAAATAATGTACACAAAATGCAATCATTAATGAACAAAAATGATCTAGTTTATGCTACAAGGTGCATGTACCTTAAAATCATTATACACAAAGAGTCAGATGAATCAAGTCATATACTCTGTAACTCTATTTGGATGAAATATTGAGAATAAACAAATCCAGAGAAACAAGGAGAAGACTCAGGTTTCCAAAATTTTGAAGGGTTGATGTGGGTTACAATGAATTGAACCTGAATAATATTATGGGTTTTACTTTGGACTGGTGAATGTGCTTTAGAATTAGAGATATGTATTAGTTACAAATCAGTGTAAACATTCTTAGTACCATGGAAACATTCACATTAAAACTTACATGACTTACTTGGACACTTAAATTATTTTTAAAATAGTTATGTTACATTATATGAATGTCATTAGACATAATTGCCTTAATATTTTAAAAAAACAATACATTTAAAAATTTGTATATATTAGACTAGATATGATCAGACTTATTCAAATAATTATTTGTGTATTAGGGTAGAAATATAGGACCACTGACATTTGGAGCCAAGCTTAATTTCCTTAGTTGTAAATGTGAGTTGCAGTCTATTGTGCGGCCTTACTCGCCCCAAATGAAAAGAGTTTACTACATAGTGCATGGCCTTAAGCAGGAAACTTCCTTTGTCTCATTGATAAAATGGAATCAGTGTTCCATATTTTCTTTTCTCTAAATATTTTAGGTCAATAGAAGCTCTTACGGTTTATCAAGTATAGCCTCAAAGAAAAGTCCACTTAACAACTTTACATGTTTGTGTAGATATATACTGAAAATTATGTAAATAAATTGTGCAAAAAAGAGAATTATTTGGAGCTTTCAAGAACACATACATGTACCATCACCATCACTGTCATCATCATTATCATTTTCTATGCATACTGAGCTAACTGTGTTAGGTTAAAGATTTAATATGACTGAGGATAGAACAGAATTGCATCTGGAAATAGATTACTAAGGAAAAATCAACCTAAACCAGGAAAGGCAAATATAGCTCTTTTTTTCCACTAATTGTATTTGAATACACAGCCACTTATTGGTGATACAGGGATATTTTCTCAGTCCAAAACATCTATTGCTTCTTGACAGATGATGTTTTTCTGGTCATAATGCTTGGGTACCCCAGTGTACTCACATTTGTGGTAGTCGTAGTCTTTTACATGGAGACGCGGAATGAAAGCATTCTTTGTTAGTATTGTTCAGCTTTGTGTTGTCAGTTTCTAGGTGCTAGAGATATATTGCTATGAGTGAAGCAGCACTGTCATGCTTAAGCAGAAGAATGGATCAAATTCTTTTAATTTCATATCTGATTCTGTGTTTCCAGGGTCCCTGGGATCCTGGAAAGGTAGCAGTGCCCAGTGTCACCCTTTTCAGGCTCTGTTCTCAATAGCAGCTGTACTTTGCCTGACACAGAATTCTTGCATTAAAAATTGCCTTGCTGAATTAAATGGCAGAGGTGAATTCTTATTTCTCTTTCAGAAGACTCTGGTCAATTAAGTAACAAAACCTTACTTTTGAAAGATAAGAAGCAAGAAAGAGGAAATAAGAAGCTTAAATAGAAAGGATAACAGCACGCACAGGGCTAAGAACAGGAAAGAAAAATAAAATGTAAGAAGAAATCCACCAAAAAAGTGCTGAAAGGGGTAAACGAGGAGTGTTGAGGAGCAATCGCAGACAGCCTAGCACAGCAGCGCTTGTACTAACTAACTCACCTTTCTCTCCACACGCAACTGAAATTTCACTACTTGGTTCTTTTTTTTCTCCCCAGATGTTTGTCTTTTCGATTTTTTTCCTTTCTTTTTTCTATTTTTGCTTATTTTCTTTTTGCTTTTATGAACATCCCCATAGTAAAAACATATCAAGCCTTTTGATAGAGAACATTTAAAATTTTTGACCAATTTCTGTTTTGTTACGTAGATTTTGGAGTACAAATTCAGACTACCGTGTGGGCAGTAAAGGTATGTGCCTGAATCCCAGTCAGCAGACACGGAGACAAATGATGCGTGTCTCCTCTGAACTGAAGGGGCTGAGAGGTGGACGTAATTTCTCTACCTCCTCTTTTCATATCCATGTGGATGGCAAATGTTACTAATCCTGAGACATCCAGTTGTACATGAAAGAAATACAAGAACAATCAGTGCCAGTGAAACTACAACACTGATAGTATGTAGGATATATATGCGTTTATCATTATAGAACAAAATTCCTTGTTTCTTGAAATGTGGGGCATTTTACAGTGAGCAATACCTTAAAGCAATATAAAAACCAATCCCTTCCTCCACACAATAGAATTATTTTAATCTGTTTTCTGATTCCTGTTGTCTACAAAAGTTTCCTATCAATTAATAGTTATTAGAATCCATAAAAGTCAGTTTCATTCTATTTTACTATCTAATTGTGTTTGCTAAGTGAAAATCACTGTAATATTTGTGTAATAGAAACTGACTCTTTATTTTTTGTGACATTTCTTTGACATTCTTGACCACTAATGACATTTTAAAACCCATATCATTGCCATTTAATGATGCAGTCTGCTCTTATTTTCTTCTTAACTTCCTAGTCTTCCATCATAATATCAAGTCTAGCAGACCCATCTCTTAATTTCTTACAGTAAATGTGTACTATAGTATAGTAGTAATCAAGTACGTGTCTCAGAATCTTTCCTTGAGGGATACAGGAAAAAAGTCCATGTGTTTACTCACTTGATATGGTGACAGCAAGGTTTGTGTTTATGTGCAAAAGTGGAAAAATAGAATGCATACCCGCATTATGCTCTAACTGGTTTTGCATATGTTTGTCCAAGCATAAGAGAGAGTCCAATAGACCCTCACCACTCCAGGATCTGTTAAAAGAAAAACAAATTTTCTTTTGGTTTTTCTGGTTTCAGTGCAAAGGCACATGAAAAATCAGATTGAAAGTTTTAGAGGAAGTCAAAAGTGACTCATCAAAATAAACATGCATGGATGACACTGATTCATTATGGTAAAATATGGGTTTTCAAACAGAAGAGTGATGTGGGTGGATGATGATGATGATGATGATGATGATGATGATGATTTTAACACTGCTCATATAATCCAAAGTTCCTGTTATAGTGAAATAGAGCAAAAATCAACGGATACAGACACAGGAAATACAGACCTCCTTGATTCGGTTGATGAACAAAACAGCAATGTGAGTACATATTTGACTAGTTGAAATTCTGCAACATGGCCATGCAATAAATGTAATTATCCAGTGTTAAACTAGGTCTGAAAATATAGTGAGGGTCTTGGCAGAGGTGGAGCGTATCAGACAGAATGCCAGCAATGCCACCCAAAGTTGGTATAACAGACGAAATGCTACATGACTCTGTGAAGTACACAGATGGAAGATGGAAATTCAAGGTAACTACTCTGCATGTGCCAGTGGCCACACTCAAAATGTATTTTGTATGACATCTCACTAGTTGAACTGAAAACACTCATAGGTCTGCTGTACTCAGCGTGGATTTATTATGGTGATCAAGGAATGTAAAAATACTTATGGAAAAGTGACAGAAAATAAATATGGCACAAAAATTTATGCCCTTCTAGATGCAGAGACTTAGTATGCTTTAAACTTAGACATTTTTCCTAGAACTCAGGTCCTTATTTATATAGCAATAAACTGATAGATGCTGTGGAAAGACTTGTTGCACTCATCTCCCACACTAATCGGAATGTGATTCTGAGCAATCATTTACCAGTTTCCAATTGCTGCTATATTTGCTAACAGAACTCAAGTAGACCAGTGCAGGAACAAAGCAGAAATTCCAATTGTTGCAATGCAAAAACAGAGAATTTTATATAGCAATCTTTGGATTTCAGAAAGATACAACACTGGCCTTGTATATGACAAAGAAAAACAAATTGCTAGTTCGGATGTCAACATTTTGTATGGTAGAAATATTGATAAGGAAACTTTGACCAAGTGGAAGCCTGAGCTGGATACTTTTCTACAATAAAATCAAAGGTATAGTAGATGATGTGGATGAGTTATGAAGCAATTATAATGTCACTCAAAATGCTTAGCATTGGCCACTGGTTGTGTTTTGCTCCACTCTAAAAGTGTATGGCTTGTGTAGTTTGTTAGTTTACAAAGAAAATAGCAGGTGTGAAATGTCATAGAGAAATTTTCTTAGAGAATTGAAACAGGAACTAATTTACAGGAGAAGTAAAACAAGTGTTTCTTCCCAGGGAATTATGTAAAAGTTTGGAGTACACTGGTGAGCTGAGCGGAGAACAAGCAGGCATAGCATCATAAAAACCTTATATTACAACAGGAAAAAGTTCTCAACTGTGCCCTACAATACAGGGATACAGCACGTACGCGCTATCATTGTAAGTGTTGCTTACATATGGGACGTGTAGTTTTCATGTGTGAAAACTGCCTTGGGTGTGACAGTTGAAGGAAAGATTATTTTTGTGGTAGTTTTCTGATATTTTCTTTGTAGTTCATACAGGAATTGATATTTGATGTTATCTTTTAGGTTTTGTAGGCAAGTACACAGCTGAAGTGGAAATGTTTACATCTCTTCTAAATACATAATACTTGTTTAGAATTCAACACTTTAACTGACATTCTGTATGCCTGTAAAATACACAATGTGTAATACAATAAGAACTTTCTGAAAAAATAGGAAAACCAGTAAAATATTAAATATGTCTTTTGGACAGTCAGGGAAACAAAAGCCATGTGCTGTCAGTGTAAGTGATGTGGGTATAAAACATGCCATTGTCATGCGTGCACATTGTTTTAGGTATGATAACAGATAATTTTTTTAAAACAGAAAAATGAAGAACAAACAATTGAAAACAATAACAACAAAACAGTGGCAACAGACAATTTCAAAACAAGATGACAACAAGTCAACAATGGTTGTTATATTGCATACTGTTATCCTCAAAAACTTTCTCAGGCTGCCAGATACAGGCATGGAATATGATCAAACAATAAAATTTTGCTTTGAGAAGTTTCTTTCCCTTTTACTGTAATTATTGAGTCTTTCAGGTTTTACACTAGCAAGATGATTTGCTATTCACACATACAAGTTTGATTTATTTCACTTACACTATGGTTTCTAGTTGCATCCATTTACCTATAAAATCCTCAAGTTTATCCTACTTTAGGGCTGAGTAATATTCCATTGTACAAAAGTACCACTTCCTTTTTATCCATTACTCAATTGATGGGCATTGGGGTTGTTTCCAACATTTAACTATTACAAATTATGCAGCTATAAATATGGGTGCACGTATATTGCTATGGTGTATTTTCAGTTCTTCTAGGAAGATATCCAAAAGAGGAACAGCTGGGTTGAATAGAATTTTAATCCTAGCTTTTTCAGGACTCTCCCTACTGATTTTCACAGTGGTTGTAATGGTCTATACTCCCACCAACAATGAATAAAGGTTCCTTTTTTCTCCCACAGCCTCTTCAGCCTTTGTTATTGGTTAATGTCTTGATGTGAGTCATTCTTTCGGGAGTGATATGATATCTCAGTGTAGTTTTAATTTGTATTTTTCAAATGAATAATGATACTGAACATTTGTTTCATATATTTGTCATTTAGAGTTCTTCATTTGAGAACTGGGCATTCATCTCAGATAGCCATTTTTGGGTTGGATCTTTAAATTTGAGATGCCAATTTTTTATATGTTCTAGATATAAATCTTTTGTCCAAGGGACAATTGGCTGAATTTTTTTCTCATTCTATGGATTTTCTTTTCACGCTGTTGGTGATTTCTTTTCAAGTGCAAAAACTTTTTAATAAGATGAGATCCCAGTTGTTGATTCATTGAAGTACTTTCTGTTGTTTACTTTCATCCAATTTTGCCTTCTCATATGTCCTTGAGATTTCTACCTACTTTACCTTCCAGTAGGTTTGGTGTTAGTGTTTCTAATATTCCGATGTTTAATCCATTTTGACTTTACTTTGGGGAAAGTTGATAGGCATGGGTCTAGTTTAAGTCTTCATTATGTATGCAGAAAGCCAGTTTTGCCAACAACACTTATTAAAAAGGCTATCTTTCTTCCAGGGAACATATTTGGTCTCTTTGCAAAGACAAGATGGCTGAGTGTGCCTGTAGTTGTGTCTGTACCTTCTGTCTGTTCCATTGCCCCTCAGGTCTTTTTTGTTTGTTTTTGTTTTGTTTTTTTTGCCAGTATCATGCTGATTTTAATATAACAACTTTGTAGTTTAATTTCAAGACTGGGATTGTGATGCCTCCTGCCTTGCCTTTGTTGCCCAGGATTGCCTTTGGTATTCTAGGTCTCTTATGGTTCCATATTGCACTTTAAGAATATCTTCTCCAGATCTGTGAGGTATACTAATGGCATTTTGATTGGGATTGTATTAAATCTGTATAATAGTTTTGGTAGTACGGCCATTTTTATAACGTTGGCTCTTACTATCCTTGAGCAAGGGATAGTTTTGCACTTTCTTACTTCCTCTTCAATTTCTTTTTTCAAAGTACTAATATTTTCCACATATAAATTTTTTTCTTTCCTTGTTAGATTTATTCCTAAGTATTTCTTTTATATGTTATTTTGAATAGTGTGGTTTCGCTAATTTCTGTCTCAGTAAGTTTGTGGTTTGTGTACAGGAACACTATTGACTTTCGAGTACTGAGTTTGTACCCAGCTATGCGGCTGAATTTGCTTATTAATTGTAGAAGTCTGCTGGTAGGCTTTTAGGGATCTTCTATGTACAGAATCATGTCCTCTGCAAACAATGATAACTTAAAATCTTCCTTTATTATCCTTATTCTTTTTGTTTCTCTCTTTTGTCTCTTTGTTCTGGCTAAAGTTTCTAGAAATATGTTGAATAGGAGTCACGGTAGTAGACAACCTTGTTTTGTGCCATATTTTAGAATGAAAGCATTTAGTTTTTAAGCATTTAATATGATGATGGCTATTGGTTTTTTACAGATGGTGTTTATTATATTGTGCTAAAGAACATCTACTCTGATATTCTCTAGAGATCTTATCATTAATGAGTGTTGAACATTATCAAAAGCTTTTTTTTTCGCATCTATTGAGATACAATTTTTGTCTTTGACTCTGTTGACATGGTATTTTACATTTATTGATTTGCATATGTTGAACCATCCTTGTGTTTCTGGGATAAATCACATTTGCTGTGGTGTACATAATCTTGATGATTTGCCTCAGTCTGATTGCTAATGGTGTTAAGGATTTTTGCACATATGTTCGTTAGGGAGATTGATTTGTAGATTTTTGTTGTTGTTGTTGTTGTTGTTGTTTTCTTTCTTTCTCTGGTTTTGGTGTCAGAGTAATACTTGCCTCCAAGAAGGGAGAATGACTTTCCTTTCAATTTCATTGAGGATTTTGAGGAGTATTAGTGTTAAATCTTCCCTAACTTTCTTGTAGAATTCATCTGTGAATCCATCAGGACATGGGCTTTTCTTTTTGGTAAGTTTTAAATTATGTTTTCAGGTTCATTAACTGAAAATGAGTTATTCAGATTTTGTATCTTCTTGATCCAGTTTTACTAATTTATATTTCCAGGAATCTGTCCATTTCCATTCTCTGAGAGTGTAGATTTTCAACATAAGTATGGAATACCTTCCAACCTTAGACAGGATCTGTTGTTATTTCAATCTTTTCATTTTTTATTACATGAGTTTGAGCTTTTCTTACATTATATTGATAAGGTTGGCTGGGGTATTTTGACTTTATTGTTTCAAAGAACTAACTCTCGAATTACGAATTCTTTGTATTGTATTAATTGCATCAAGTTCTGCTCCGATTTTTATAATTTTCTTCTTTCTGTTTGTACCTGATCTTCTTCTAGAAGTTTCAAGTGTAGTTTTAAATTGTTTATTTGTGCCCTTTCTGTTTTCCTGTTATGAGAATTTACTGCTATAAATTTCTCTCTTACAACTGCTTCCATCATGTCCTATAGGTTTCTGTAAATTGTATTTGGATTTTCATTTAATTGTAGATATTGTTTAATTATTGGTTAATGTCATTTGTGACCCATTGGTTGTTCATGAGGCTGTTATTTAATTTCCATGTGTTTATGAAGTTTTTGTAGTTTCTATTGTCATTAATTTTCAATTTTATTGCACTGTAGTCAGAAAATATGCATGGAATAATTTAAATTCCTGTACATTTACTTAAGCATGTTCTATGGGCCTGAATATGGTCTATTTTAGAGAACATCCCACATGCATCTAGGAGAATGTGTATTCTGAAGTTTTGGGTGGAACTCTTTGTAAATAGTTACTAAGCCCATTTGCTCATGTTTGATTCACTGCTGGTATTTCCTTGTGGATTCTTTGTTTTGTTGAAATGTCTTTTTATCAATGAGATATTAATGTTCCCCATTATGACTGTGTTTATCTTTTATGTTTTTTCATGTCTACTAATATTTGCCTTATATCGTGCTTTCATATTTGATGCATATATTTTTATGATTGTTATTTCTTCCTCTTGAATTTTCCCCTAACAAATATGTATCAAGTAAAGACTTTTTTGCAAAATGCTGTTAGTATTCTGATTGTAGTTCATATAACAATTTATTTGTGTTGTTCTTTAGAAATTGTACACGATAGAACAGTCAATGTTGAAAATTTTGAAGCTTTTTTATAATCCTTCAAAATTTAAAAAGTTCAATAGTCTATTTTTCTTGTTAATTACTTATTGCTTAATATAATAAAACTTATTAAATTAAAATTAGTATTCATCAGTAGAAATATTCTAAAGAATAAATATGGGTCTGACAGACCCATGTTTCTGTCCCTTTATGATAGATTAGTGTTATTTCCCCCATTTATATTTTTGGAAATTCTTTCTTTTTCTAAATGTCTTTGTTTCTGTGTTGGACAAATCTTTATATTGTCTTCTGTTCCTCTCTAGATTTCAATCTACTTCAAAAGCTTCAAATAAAACCATGAAAATTGCTTTCTCTGATTAAGCAAAACACACACACACACACACACACACACACACACACACATACACGTATATATCTGTAATCTTGATGATTATCAGACTTACACATCTGTCTACCTGGATGTACCAAGTTGAATGCCATAATAAACACACTGATTTGTTGTACTCCAAGTCTCATTTTTTGTCTCTTATTTCAAAATGCTTATCTCTTTTTCATGTGAAATAAAATAAGCTCTAATTCTATTTAGAAAACCATATGATCACTGTCATGCAGTGTTCAAAACAAGTATGAACAGGCTGAATTTATTTTTAGAGACAATAGAAAAGATTTGTTTTCTGCTCATTTGAGTGGCAACATTCACTTGTTTCACTAGTAAGTTCAGTGTCTTATTTCATTGTCAGCACCTGAGATCCACCCCAGCCCTTAGAGGCTGCCATAATTCCTTGTCCATGGCTTCCTTCCTGTAACTTCACAGGAATAATCACTTGGTTATTACAGAAGCATCACTATGATGTCTTATTTCTTGATATACTAGTATAATCAATGTATGTTGTAATTGTTTTTCCATAGATGCAGTTTTCTTGCTACACCTGTCTTGCCTGTTTTCTTGCATGTGGGAATGATGTAGGTCTCTTAATTTAAGAAATGGTCTATCGTAGGCTGAATAAAGGTCCATACAGGTGTTCACATCTTCAATTCTTCGCCTTACTGACATTTAACTTCACATGGCAAGTGGCTTATACAACTACATGTGAGAATTCTGAGTGGTGGGAAGCAGCTTGTATGATCTGGGTGAGTCAGTAAAGTCACAAATGTCATTATAAAAAGGGAGTTCAGAGTGGCAGTCTGACAAACAGCATAATGCAAAATGGAAATAGAGGTTATAGGTATTTGGACAGGGCTGTGGCAATACTGCTGGTATTGAGAACTGACAGAAGTAAGGATTGATTTCTTCCTTTCAAACTCCAACTGGAGCCACTTCAGTTGTGTTGACAATTTACTTTTGTCTTTCAAGGCTGATTTTTGACTTAGGACCACAGGCTTACCATTTAATATGTTAGTTTATTACACAAACATCAGAGGATGGTAACTTTCCATAATATTGGTAGGAAAGAAACAAGAAAATTTTGTTCTATTGATTGGAAAAACTGATAGTTTATTGGATTTCATCATCAGTTTTCAGATCAATAATGTCTACTTTTTATCCCAAGCCTATCCATATGTGTTTTCATCTTTTCTTATTCTTCTTTTAAACTGTTTCTTGTGTTATATATGTTTCTGTGTGTCTGCATGTGTGTGCATGTGAGGAGAAACAGAAGAGAAAAATAGACAAAGAGAGTGAGAATGAGACAAGAGACAGAGAGAACGAGAGAGTGAGAGTGAGTGAGCAAGAGAGAGAGAGAGAGAGAAAGAGAGAGAGAGAGAGAGAGAGAGAGAGAGAGAGAGAGAGAGAGAATGAGAATATGAGGCATGGTCCAAATTTTGATGAATGAAAGGAAACTCTGACTCTGCATGAAGAAATCATAGAGTTTATGATTCCAATATTGAGCATATATAAAGTGCTGTTAGTAATTTTGGCAGGACAAGAGGAAAAAAAGAGGAATGTCCCAAGAAAACTGTTATTTCAATAATTAAGAACATTTTCCCTCCATAAACAAGAAGGAGAACTTGGAAATGAAATCCAATGCTTAGGAAACCCCTGAACCACCAAGATCCGCAACACTGGAAATATGACCATCAATAGATGAATCAATTTTAAAAAGCGGTAAAAAAGAATAGTATTCTGCCATAAAAAAGATAGACGAATCATTTGTAGAAAAATGAATACAATTGAGACCATAATATTAATCAAATTAGCTCAGATGTAAAATTTTATATATTTCATGGTTTCCTTATATGAAAAACTCAACATATAAAGTATTAAGTAATAGACAGACACTGGAAAAAAGCAGAAAAAAAGGTATTGTAATTCATTGTATACGATGTGTCTAAAATTGTACCTTTGCTTAGCACAATTGTCTTCCATGTTTTCTATGCTCTAGTGTGGTTAGTACTGTACATGATAATCAACTCTGTAAGTTCTTATAAGATAAATAAATGAATCTGACAATGGGAAAACGAATCTGATGGAATAAGGGATGAAGAGAAGGGAACTGAAATGTGTTATATGCATGTATGCTCTCTCACGGTGAGTGTACACATTATTCACTGCAGATATGTACTAATAAACATTAAAAATAAATAAAAATTTCACAATATTAAAAAAGAAGAAATGTAGAGACATCATTTAGATAAATGGAGAATAAAAGCCTTGAGAAGTGCCTCTCTTCTTGATGGGTTTCATTTTTCATTTGTGTTTATTTACACCCTGCGGGCTGAGAGGTATGAACACAAGAGGTTAGGGGCAGGCTAAATCTTGAAGCTTTTCCAGCCATCTAACCTGTGCTTCATGTGTGGACCAGTTAATTTTTATTTGTGTCTTCCATTAAAGAATTCATTCATCAGCCAATGTGTTATTGATCATCTAATCTGACTCCATCTAACTGATTGATCTAATTTGATCACCTAATTCAACTAAATTATCAAATTGATTAACTTGTCCAAACCACTACTTGTCTTGTTATCATAGAAACCCAAGTATTTATCATTTTTTTTTACAAAATTACTTCTGTTTATTTGATTTGGTTTTAGCATCCTGATGAGAAGAAATTTAGTAAGAAGATTCCATGATGTAAATAATGAGCCAGTAAAGATGTAATATTATACTGGCATTCACAATGTATCAGAAAAACTCCGCAAAATTTAGACTATGTTGTTAATGCATCAGCAATTCAGTTAGAAAGATCTACTTTAATGCATTCTCATTCTATAAAAGAAAGAATGCGTTTGAATTTTTTAAAAATGCACATGAAAATAGTTCTATTTTCTGTAAGACTATATCTATCATCTATTTTACAATCTATTGAAACTATTTATAGATATGTTATCAGATTTACTGGAATGAAAACTAATTATTTACCATTATTTCCTCCAAAGATAATTTTAAACAAATTAATGTTTTAGAAACATTTCAATACAGTTGTATTTCAAAAGGACAGGTAAAAGACTACATAAAATTAACTTTTTTTTAATGTATGTACAAGTCACCTACCCAAAGCCAATATTTGAAAACTGAAATTTGAAAATTTAATTTGCACAAATGGATAATATTAGAGTAAAATGATTTCTGAAGCTATGGAGACAGTCATGTGAACGATAATTGTTATTTAATACAGTGGCTACAATTGACAAACTAAGTAAATTTGTCAAAAATTGGCTCCATAGATTAATATAATTTAATCTTTTTTTCACCATATCGGCCTTCAGATTAACATCTGCGTCTGGTTTTTCCTTTTAATGGAAGAGTTTCACTGTCGCAGATTCCAGAGCCATCAGGGAGCCAGGCTATGAGCTCAGGGCTTGTTGGCTTCACTGCTCAGTTGTCTGATCTATAACTCAAGATACTGTATACAGTGGTATTTTCTAATGGAAATGGCATGCCAGCTGCTAATCCATGATTTAATAGTCTATGATACATGCATTAAAAAGGTCACACAAGGGAGATGTTAAGATATAATAATGCATTTTATTTAACCCAAATTATGTAAAATGTTATAATTTAAGAACCAAATTAATGTAAAGTGTATAATGAGCACAAAGTGCAGTTAATCATATGCAGTCAGTGTACATAAAGAGCCTATTTCCTAAGAGATGCATCATAGGGCTGGATCACATGCTGTATCTTCCTATGGTTTTGTTTAGTATTGCACAGCAAACTAATGTGACAGTAAGATGTCTTTGCTGCTTTAAAGTTTATTTCTTCACAATGCATTATTGAATTCTCAAGTTGAAATGTATTTGTGACAGTAATGAAGAGCAAGGAAAGGACTTTGATGTTGGAAATACAAAATGGTAGCATCATGCAAGTTAAAAAGTCACAGAACCCTTAAAAATCAATGAGTTAAGAAAAAATTCTGTTGGTACGAGACATTTTCTATTATAAAAAAGGAGGGATTATTTTATAGATGCTTTTTCAAAAGGAATATGTTTAGTTATTGTTTGAAAGAAGGTCTTGCTTTGCACTTACGGCTGCCCTGGACCCTGAACTCACCGTGTAGTCCAGGCTGGCCTCAAGCCCCTCCTGAACCTCATGTCTCAGCCTCCCAAGTCCTAGGATTACAGGGATGTGCTGACGGAGCCTAAACTCACAACTATTTCTTGCAGGGTTGTTTATAGACCCTTTTTGTTCAGGCCATTTTCTTGAGACCAGTAAAGAGGTAATATTATATTGGCATTCACAATGCATCAGAAAAACAAACCAACAACTAGAAAAGTTATGTGATAACCAGATTTTTTTTTTTTTTTGCATCACCTAAATTCCAAGTTTATACTTGATGGCATTGCTCCCTGTGTCACTGAGATGGTTTAAAGGAGTGAGCACCTTATCAGATAGTGGTTACCATTAGCAGCAACAGTCTTTCCACAGTAATGTTTTCAAAATGCAATTGCCTTTTTTCCTCTTCATTTTTAGAGAGTTATCTGAGGTTCAAGAAAAGATAAGCAAAAGTTATAATAAAAGCTGTTCTTAGAAAATAATTTTATTTCTCTGTCTAACAACCATCAATCAAGAAGATATATAAAATTGTTACGGCCAAATTATTTGATAAAATAAAAAGAAAGTAACAAGATTGTCATTGTCCCTGGGAGGCTAGGTTCTGATGCTTCTGGGAGCAAGTCCTGGTTCCTTCATTATTTGTACCTTTCATGAGAAGAATTCAGTCAAGATCCGCAGGCTGTGTGGAGGAAGCAGAGGTGGAGTTATAGGAAAGCAGATGTGGAGAGAGCCAGGCCTTCAGAGCAGGCCAGCGGTGCCAGGTATGGACCTCTTCTCACACACAGGCTTTGAGACTGTGATGATTATGATTATGATGCTTATCAACAATTTTCTCTGCAGTCACCTTGAAACTGCAAAATGTCTTCCCTGGTTTTTTTTTTTTTTTTCCTAATGTTTTGGGTTCCCTCAGGGGCTTTGATCATACAAGAAATTATCCCAGAATTTTATCAGACTTATATTCTAAATCAGGCCTCACTTCAAGCAAGGAGATGTTTTAAGAATGCTCCCCTTTCTGGTATCACTGGCTCATACATAGTTCACAGCAAGGAGTAATGCTATATGCCTTGTTCCAGAAACAGGCTTTGTGGCCTCAGGTCTGAAGACTGATAAATGATAAGTTTATATTGAGCTGTTTGTATTTTCATTTAATTATAACTGGTAAAACATGCTGCTTTGGACACCACTTTGTCCCTCAGGCCTGCTAATGTTGTTTAACTACCACAGTCTTACTAAAAACTTGTAACACCACTTTTCTATCCATTGAATATACAAGTTGAGAAGTAGCAAAAATCAATTCAAATCTGGCCTTCTGTTCTCTATATTTAAATTTTCTGTCCAAGTACATTAAATTGAACAATTTGTGGGAAATACCTATAGCACATCAAGAAGGAGCCTTCATTTGTAATATTCAATCAATACCAAATTGCTGATCAGGAGCCAAAGTATTTCATTCCAAACATGTAACCTTCATTGTGGGGGAGATTCATATACTTGAGTACTAACACAGATATTCTAAATTCAAACTTTGTGCTTTTATTTTAGTACTCACATTTCAATTATCAAGCAAACTTTCTACAAACTCGTATGATCTAGTAAGATTAGCAATCCATATACAATCAAAACAGATGACTAATATTGCTAAGTACTAAAAGAATGAGTTGGATATTTGAGAAATGTCAGAAAAATAGAAACTTTCTTTCTTTCTTTTTTCTTTCACTCTTTCTTTCTTCTCTTTTCTTTTTTTTTTTTTCCTTATTGGTAATTAACCCTAGGGCAAGTATTGTGTCACCAAAGTACACCATCAGCATTAAGTTTTCATTTTATTTTTTTATTCTGAGGCAAAGTTTCACTAAGTTGCTCAGGATGGCCTCAAATTTGGGATCTTCATACCTTAGCCTCCTGAATATCAGTGTTTACAGGCATGCAGCACAATATATGATCAAGAAAGATGAATTTAAGGCTGGCAGAATAGGAAAACCATTTCAGATTGAGTTGTGAGGAATCCAGCATTTTCATTGAAAAAGGATAGGTTTGGGTAGGGGACTCTGTGCTCTTTAGTGGACCAATCCATGTAGTTTTCCCCTGACGAGTTCACGGCTCAATGTGCTTAAAGGAAGCAGCACCTAGAGGAGATGCCGTGGACCAGGACGCTGCGGTCATGACCTGGAAGTGTTTGTCCTTGTTCTTGCCTCTTCCCCTTGCTCTCTGTTTCATGGCTGCCATGACTGGAACAGCTTTTTATTACCCAGGGCCATCTGCCTTTCCACAGCCTGCCTGGAGACAGCCACACATGCCAGGACCAAATTGTCTAAAACTGGAAGCCAAAATAAACTTGTTTTTAAATCGTGGGTGTGGATACTGTGTCTCAGACACAAGGCAAGTAAGCAAGACAGAGTCAAGAAACAGCAATAAAACAGGGATGAAGGAGAGAAAGTTAGAAATTCCTACTTTAAAACACAGGAGTTCTAATTGTGAGACTTGTGGATGTATTTTAAGACGTTCTATGAAGGAACAGTAAAGGGGTTGATGTAGAAATTCATAGAAATATGGCACATCATGTCCTTGACAGCTCCAAAGGCAGAACAAAAGTTAAAATATTTAGAAAAACACTATACAGAGCTGGGCATGGTGGCTCACATCTGTAATCCCAGCACTCGTGAGGCTGAGGTGGGAGGATCATTGTGAGTTCGAGACCAGTCTGGGTTACAAAGTGAGCTCAAGGCCAGCCTGAACTGCATAGTGAGACTCTGTCTCAAAAAAAGACAAAAAAAAAAAAAAAAGAAAGAAAGAAAAACACTATACAGAATACATGGTCATTATTGAGCAGGGTAAGAAAACATTTGAGAGATTTCTGTTTTTCCTGCATGAGGTGCTCTGCAATCACTTTCTTAGTACAATTAGACAGCTGGAGAAAATGTAAGGAACAGTGATTTTTAGACATTCTACTGATGGTAACACAGAACTGTAATTCACAAGGAAAAAGAAACTGGAGGAGACAAAGTGGGCCTCACCTTTTTAGAGATAACTGTTTTCTTTGTTTATGATTTCTTTCTCAATGGCTTCACACACTGTGCACTCAGCCACTGACATATCCTCAGTCTTCGAAAGTATTTTCTATGCTGCAACATGGGCAGGACAAGTTTGGAAATCTCACTAAGCTGAGGAAACAAGGCTTTCTCTTTACAGAACCAAGAGGGCAAAAATTGTTCAGAGAACGGGAGAATTAGAGGACTAAAGCAGTTTTAATGTAAAGTTGTAGAAATCTCTGTAAGACTCCATGGCCTTTCCAATTACCAGTAAGTGTATACATAATGTGAAGTCTTATTAGAGTAAACCAAAGTGATTTCTAAAATAAGAATAATTATATGGGGCTTAAAATGAATAATTCTCAAATGTTACACAGAGTGTAAATTGTTTCAGTTTCTTACAACTAGAGTATAGATTCTTCACTAAGCATGTTGGGCTTTCTGTCCTTTTTTTCTTCATGTCTTTTTTTAGTAGCACATGTTTGCAGTATGTAAAAATAGCATTAATCATGTGGTGTTGATGCATGTACATAACACATTTTGATTCATTTTTAAATTTCCTTTTCCTCTGGTCCATTCCATCTGCCCCAATATCTTGGTCTCCTTTCCTTTCACAAAAGACATATACCCCCATATTTTAATAGTGGTAACAAATTAGCTTAAGAAAGGTGACTTTAAATGTACCCTAGCTTTAAAAATAAGTCAGATAAGATCAAACTAAACTAAGTGCAGTTGCGTTTGTAGGTCCTAGCAACTCAGAGCCCTAGGCAGGAAGATTATTCTAGAAAATCAAAACCAGAATGGGCAACATAATTCTTTAGAATAATTTAAAATGATTTTATAACATGGAAATTTAACTATCTGACACTCATTTCTAATGTACTAGAAGAATAATATTTAAAAATCACTCATAACTGAAAAGTCGTTCAGTAAAAATTGACATAAATGACAGATGACACAATTGACAGAAAAGGATAGTAAATCCACCATTAAGACAGTGATTCTTATAGTTAATGACATAAAGAAAAATATATTATGAAGAGAAAAAAACAAATACTCTGAAGAGAATTAGGTGTCAAAACATCGTAAGAAACTTGAATAAAAATACTGAAAGTAATAAAAAGCCTATTAAATATTTCAAAGGAAAAGAATAACTTTGAATGTGTAACAATGCAAACTATTTAAATGAATACTGCAAAGAAATAGACTGAAGAAAAAATCAACTCATATTAATGACCTTTGCAAATTATCAAGGAATGTGTCATGATTACGACATATATATTCCCGGTAATGGCATGTGAACTGTGTATCAAAGAAAGAAAACTTGCACATCATAATAACATTTCTCAAAAATATGACAAAGGGTTATCTTGAGTAATAAAGTCACTCAAAAAATCAAATATAAAAACTCAAATAATGTGAGAATAAGTCAATGAGAGCATACCTTTGGCTACAATTTCATGAAATTATAAATATGAAAATAAAGACAAAAATTACCAAAGTATTTGGAAAACAGTAAATTTTGGATTGAAAGAAACTTGTTCTGCAAGTGTTGCAAAGATGAACAAATGTTTCTAATAAATTTCTACTTGATAAGTGAGAAATATCTTACAATAGGAGTACTACATGATTCTGAAAGCAAAGTGATCACAACTCAGCCAATGGCTCCCCTCTCCCTTTCTTTTTCAGGGTTTGTGGATGGTTCTACCCCCCAGAAACAAGAGGTTATGGCAGAAATCTCTTCTGTGGAGGAGGAGGAGGTTAGGGCACAAATCCCTGTGGAGGAAAGGCACAAGAATCCCTCACTCTAGATGAGATTAAGGAGGTGTGTAAAATGTGGAAAACAGTGCAAAATTTTGTAGAAGGCTATAGCAGTGGAAGAGATGAATGTGTTTAACAACAAAGCAATCTCAAGTTTCATTTATTTACTTTTGTGGTGGTAGAAGGGCTCTTTAGTATGTATGTCTGTGTTCATTCCATGTTTCTTGATATTATAAAATCTTTATAATATGTTTTGATAGTAGAGTTGCAAGGGTGAGAGTGCTGTGGTTCACTTTGGGGGAGCTCTGGTCCTTAAATTGAGCTTCACTTCCTAGCACTGGAGGGGAAGACATGCGCTGCTTAATTTCCAGGAGAAACTCATCAGGTTGGCTTTCCGGAATTTACTCAAATGATCTGATCATCGGAGGAATTCAGGACCTCTGTGTCACTAAGGATGGCTGTGGTGCTTTTTAGGACAGCCCAGGTCTTTATTAGGAGCATGAGTTCTCAGCCCCAGTGTGGGACCCTCAACCTAACAGCACAGCTCCTTCACCCCACTGGCATAGACCTTCTGGTTTCTACCTGTGGTCTTTGGGCCTTACCAGCATGGATCCCTAAAACAGACTGGTATGAGTCCTTCGTGCAGGCTCTATACTTCCAGTTGGACTCATGGTGAACTCTATACCTCCAGTTAGACTCATGGTGAGCACTGTCATGGGCTCTAGGTTTTCATCTGGACTCATACAGGACATTACCTTGGGACCTGGGCCCTTGGCTTAATAGTCTGTGTCTTAAATGTTGTGGACAGATTTACTACACTTTCATATGTTTAACTTGGGGGAACATTATAAAATAATATTATAAATTCTTTGTCCTTATTCTAACTGTTCTCACAATCCCTGGCTATAACAACAGATATGACAAGATGTCACGTTAGTTGCTTTAGAACTAACTGAAGAATATAATTTGGCATATTCATGTAGAACAACAACAGATCAACTCTAGCAAAATAGAAAATATGGAAATATGGAAATATTACCAGCAATCACAGTACTCTTTCAGAAAACTTCCCACATGTAAGCCAAATCATATATCATCCATACCATAGAAAGACCCTGGCAACATAAAGATGGACAGACACAAAGTTGTATGTAATATACGCACACATTATAATTGAGCACAAGTATACCAGGGACACTTTTACATTTTCTAGAAACCCTTTGAACTCAGGTGGAATACATGTAACCAGTTATGACCTTTGAACATGACAAAAAGAAGTGAGATCAATCAGTGTGATTCCTATACATCTTTCTTGCTCTACAACATTGTATTTAATAACATACCTATCAGAATGAGGAGTTTATGTAATGAAGAAACACACTTAATCCACATTAGAGTTTAGATAAGCCATAAATAAATCTATATATTAAAAGTTATAAAACTAAGATTACTTTTACTAATATGCACCTGAGTGTCCAACAAAAGAAAAAGATATAAATTAAACATAGTGTACTCATAGGCTACAGATAAAATACAATACATACAATGTATGTATGTGTTTGTGTGTGTATATGTGTATGTAAGTGTATGTATGTATATATATCAAACGAATGTAGGAGAAAATAAACTATTGATGAAGATACAATGAATTTTAATATACAAAAGGTATACAGTTTTTAATTCAAAAAGAAAAGCATGCTAAAAAATAAAATAAATGACAATACCTTAGATACACACTGGTCAAACCGGACTAGCAAATTAGAGTTTTGTTAACTGGTTGGTTTATTTTTTAAACAATAATTTACTAAGTGTCTAGCATAAAATCAGGTAGTATTCAAACACTTGAATTTTATTTTTAAACATTGTGTTATCTATCTAGTGTGGGTCCAGGTTATATAAAACAAACCATAGAAAGGTATCCTCCATGTCATGCTTGTATAATTAGCAAAATGCAGTGGAAAAGCAGTTGGATGTTTCTGAATTGGAATTTGAAGTTGGCTTCAAATCACATGCCCTAGACAAAGGAAGTAGTCTGTACTCTGTTCCCTCAAATCAACTGCCATCAGAGTAGGAACGTATTTTAGCTGGAGTTTGTAATGTCTTTAAAGGCAAGACGATAGACTAAAAGATTCAATAGATTCCAATCAATTGATAAAAATATATATAATTTATTATCCCTAAACGCATGACACTTAAGTGAAAAATTCTCCTTTCCTTGTCTATAAATATTGTTTTTTCTTTAGTATAAAAATTAGAATTTAAAAATCACCTTATACTTTATCTCATCCCAATTCATTGTAGTAATTTATTTCCATGCCTGTACTTCCTGATGGATGGTGAACTTTTTGGAGCAGTGATCATGTAACTTATATCTATCCAGCAATCATACAACAAGTGTGTCTAATCCAGAGTGCTTTATAAATAATGTCAAGACATTTGTTATAGTGTTTGTTCTCAAAATATCTTTTGAAAGTAAAATTACATACCATATATGAGTAGAAATTATTTTAACGTATTTGTACCTGAGGGATGCAGGAAAAGATTATGATGGTGTGAGTAGGATAGTTAAAAGATTAAAAAAGATGATGAATATGGATTTATATACTGTTTTGAATGACTTGTTGGCTCTGTGTTACTGAGCTGGTCAAGTAAGTTTTAAATTTCAATTATGTGATGCATAAAATTAATCCTACCTACCTTTGTATAATAAGAGTTTCACCCTGGGAAATAAATTACATAGCATTGAGTATGTAGAACATGAAATCATTAGACAAGCTCAGTTAACTCTTGTCATATTCTCCCCAACCTCTAGTAAAAAACTAAGTATCTCTCCTCAACAAGCAGAAACAAACAATAATTGAAATATATCATGTATTCTGAAGTTATTTAGGAAGTATATGTAAGCAAAGCAGAGATTTTGTAGAGACTGTGAAACATAAAATGTATAAAATCATACCCTCATTTTAATCTTTTGTGCAGAAGAAAGATATCCACTCCTTGAGTTTCAGCTTCTTCAGGGGCAATGTGAGGTGAGCAAAGTTGCCTTATGCTTTCAAGCATTAAGGAGATAACTTGTATCACACTTGAGGCAGGCACCTTCCAACCATTGAGCTTGATTAAGATTCCCAGATCCACTTTAATTGGGAGGAAAAGAATGTCACTATTTGTTGATTGGTTTGCTTGCTTTCTCACTTGTCTGTCCTTAGGCTTTATTTACATAGTTAGTTATACGCATTGATTTCATAATAAGGAATAGCTGCCCCAAAAGTATCTGGTAAATTGAGGAGAAATTCTTGAAGCAAAGAAAAAACTATTGAGCAAGGCCGTAAGCCCTGGAAGATGATTGGATGCGCATCCTGAATAGCCATCTTTACACAGGCTCTAAACTCGATTTATTTTAGGAGGAAATGGCTGAGGGAAGTACATAGTTGCATCAGTTTTGAAGTAAAAGACAAAGGATTAGAAAAATTTCAAGTAAATCTACTTTGTTCCTTGAGTGACCCACCAAAGCTTTTTGCCTTAGGGAGGTAAAGGCTTTTTCAAGCAAAGGGAAACCATTAAGTTTGGCAGTATCCGTGTTTACGATTATCTTTGAAGTTTGTCTCTTGGTAAATCTTTCAACAAAACTTTGTCTTTCTATAATCTAGTGCTAGAAAAAAATGATGTCTATTTTTGATCATTGCTGTTGTCAATAGGATAAATGATATTGTGATATCTAATGAATTAAATTCTGGCTTTCATTGTTGGTACCCAAGAAGAGAGGCAAACTTTTCTCATCTCCAGGCTGATTAGATAAACAATGCCACTATGACTGACTGCTGAGGCCACATGCACTGTGGAGAAAAACAATTGTTTTGCCAACAGGACTGGATTTTGGCCTCATGTATTCTTAGCAAAATGTCACCTCCTTTGTGAAGACAATGAATTAAACTTCATTAGGAAAGTTCAAAGAGTCTGTTTAACATCTGATAATTTCAGGGCTGGGGATTCAGCTCAGTGGCATAAGCGCCTGCCTGGCAAGTCGTGAGTTTGATGTCTACACCCTGTGCTATGTCTATCCTTGGTATTGACTGACAGCTTTGTTTTGCCATATTTGACTGTATTCTTCTCCCCCCCCCAAAGAAAGTAATAAGCACTAAGGAGTAATAAAATCCAAGATGTGTAAATTTTGTTGTAAAAAAGAGAGGGAAAAAAAAAAAAAAGAAAAAGAGCTCTAACGGATATAACAGCAAGTGTGTTTGGGGGTGTTAAATAGCTGACTTTATCAATGTTTTTGGAACACTGAACACAGCTGTTTGCAGTCTCCCTGTTTGAATGTCCACCTTGTGTTCTTTGATACTGTGATTTGAGGAACTATTTTCAAGAAGATAGTGTGTAATCTACTAGCAGGTAATTTCTTACTGTTACGTTTTTTTGTTTTGTTTTGTTTTGTAGTTCTGTATTGCGTGTACCCTTATGCCGCTTTGGTTTGTTTTGTGTTTTTCTCTTTTTCCTCTTAAATTAAAAAAAAAAAAAAAAAAAAAAAAATTTAAAAAAAATCTGATAATTTCTACACAGCTTTCCTAAGAGGGAAGAAAGTTAATGCAATTTCTGTGGTAGCAAATAGAAAAAAATGACAGAAATCTAGGGTATATGGAGTTGGCTTCATTTCTGTAGAGAAAAATACTCAAACAAACAAAAAAGGATAATGAATATAAAAGAAAATAAGCTTGTTTGGAGAACTATAATGAAAAGTCAGAAAACAGCTATAAAATGATAAAAAAAAAAAAAAAAAACAGAAAAGTTGCTACTGAACTAGTTCAACCACAATTGACTATTTCAGAAATTGGACACATAAAAATTTAAAATGAGCTATCAAAAAAATAAAAAATAAAAAGGTCTGGAGTTTAGCCCCATGGAACAAGTGCTTTCTTGCAAATGTGAGATTATAAGTTCAACCTCTGATACAAAAAAAAAAAAAAAGTAGGGGAAGCATAAATGCTAATTATTCAATTAAACCACTCTGAAAGACTCCATACTGTGCAACATTTGTGGACAAAGCAAAACTGTAGAGACAGTGAGAATATTCATACTTGCCATGATCTTGGGTTAGAAAGAAGAGAGAAAACTAATTAGGTGGAACACAGGTACTTTCAGGAAAATGGAAATATTTTGCATGCACCATAATGCTAGATATGTCAATATCTATAGGTCAAATTCCATAGATTGTACTATATACAGAGTTGACTTTAATGTAAGCTAATAATGCATCAATATTGCCTCATCAATTATATGAATATACTACAATTATGCAAGGAGGTAACAATAGGAAAAATGAGGAAGAGAAAAAGAAGTACATGAGGATTTTCTACTGTATTTTTCTGCAAATATAGAAATATACTAAAATAGTTGTTTTTTTTTAAATATGCTAAAATGCATATTCACAACTCATGTGATAATAATGATTGTAATGATGATTTACAAAGTAATTTGAGAATTCACACTTGATATATTTCTGGAAAAAAATCAATAAATCAATAACAGTTTCCAAAGTTTAAAACTCCAAAAGAGATATAAGAAGCATATATATAAGACATAGAATGAGCACCCAAAGTTGCAAATTAGAACACAGGGAACAAAGATCACAAAGAAAGAATAATTTTTAATTTTATTTAATTTAGGGAAGATGATTTGATGTGCTTAAGACAAGTGGTACACGTTGTATTTTTAGTTCCTCAGTTCTTAGTTGGAGTTAAATCCCATGAGGCAAGAATTTGCACAGTTCACCACATTCCAGGATCATTTTATCATTAGCTAATTAGTCCTAATCCCAGAAATCTCCAGTCTGCATGGACAATCTCATTGTGTTCTGCAATCACTTGATTCATCTGGGCTGCCAGCCAATAGACTTATCAAAATTTTACAATGCATTTCACATCTTATTTTTAAATGACTAATATGAAACTATTCCTCTTTCCCATAAAAACTTAGCAGTAAGGTTCAGTACCCTTGCAGTACAGTTTTATTTTACAATGAACAGATTAGGTTTTTCTGCTTTGATTATTTTACAGATTCAATTACAAAAGTTCTAGTAAATGGTGCATGCATGGATCTAAATTTAAATTTTAGGAGAAATAGAACCAAATGTTAATAATGATTATCTCATAGATATAATAAATGTGATTAGTGATTTGTTTTACATAGTTTTATTAACTTTATACATGTCTTGCAACAAGTATTATTTTTAAACTAGGAAAAAGACCAACTATTTTTAAAGTAAAATTATATACCTGTGTGTGTGTGTGTGTGTGTGTGTGTGTGTGTGTGTGTGTGTGAGACCTTGTATGTTTTGATATAGATACAGGTATAGATTTAGATATAGATACAGATATAGAATATGTGGGTGTATTTGTTTTATCTTTCATCTCGATGTCTGGCCCACAGTGGGAGGTGTCTGTCTTCCCCACAGGTACAAAAAATCTGATCTTTTGCACTGGCTTCTTTGAAGGCCTAGCCCTATCTTGTTGACTATAGTATTTTATCTAACTTAGCTGCCTATAACAGATAGACAGGTAGACAAGGATATAGAAAGCAATAAAGAAATAGTATTTTTTAATAGAAGGCATTACCCTCATTTAAGGGACCTTAGAGGGTGTTTTATATCTCAGAAAACCCACAGCACTGCTGTCTATTGGAGAAAAAATTGAAAATTCATGTGTAGCAATCTCAATGAACAAGGTTACTGTATTAGTTACTTTTTACTCATTGCGTAGTCAATATTCCTGATGCCCAAAGTTTGGAAAGGAAAGGTTTATTTCTCACAGTTTTTGGAGGTTTCAGTCCACACTCAGTTAACTCCAAGGACAAGTGGCATGGCAGGGCTGCAGTTTATGGCAACTGCAAACAGCAAGGCAGAAACCTGCAAGAGAGCAAGACACGCCTTTTTCCTGCCATTACATTGTATGCTGGCTCCACCCCTATGTGGATGTAGCACTGACATCAATCCAAGCCCTAGACAATGAATCAATCACAAACCCATAATGCAAATGCATGAGGCCTGGGGGCCACTGATGTAAGCCATGACAGTTACCCAAGCAGCACTTCACCATTCTAATAAACATCTGGAAGGTTTCAGTACCTTATGTAATTATAGCGGCCAAAGGTAACTGGAATACTCTTATGATGTCTCAATAAATTTAGCATTAAAATTTTTATACAAGTTTTCCTTTTCCCTTAAAATGTTTATCCAAGTGTATATAAGTCTGCACACATTTTGGTGGACTCTGTGTGTGTGTGTGTGTGTGTGTGTGTGTGTGTGTGTGCCTGCACGTGCCCTTCACCAACAGACAAAAGCAATGGAACTGAAGCAGTTGTTTTTCTCTCATGCTAAATGAAAATTTTATGGAGGCACAAAAAATAAATAAAAATCCTACAAACATACATTAAGGCTGTCTTCTGATTCATTATCACAGGATAAAAGAAGACAGGTGGACAAGGAACAGTATTAAACCTTTGAGATCTTCATCCATTCAGGATGGATTTGAGAAGGTCTAACTGTAGAGAAAGGTGTTCTTTAAAATTTGAGATTTTGTAGCTCAGAGTATGCCACAGCTGATATTTGGATCCAGCAGAAAGAAATAGCACTAGTTTATTACAGTCTGTTTGCCTAAGGTGTGACCAGTAAAATCATCCTTGAGTTACTTGCTTTTAGTGTCAGCAAAGTGACCAGATATCTAAGTCCAGTGAATACACCATGTGGTCAGCTCTCTGTGCCAAGCCATCACTCCCTCCATGTAATGGCAACAAATAATTTGCCTTGTCCAAGAATAAGTCAAAAGTCTTTAGTCTGTAACTCATTTATAACATACTGCTTCTACAATACATTCTGGCATGAGGGTGGGAATATTGTTTTAAAAAACTCTTATTCACAAGAGTCTGCATCCAGGGACCATCAAAATAGAAAAATGTCTGGGCTTCAATGTTCAACAGGGGGATAGAGTTGTGGAGAGATTAGAGAAAGAACGATAATAAAAGAAAATGGAAGAAAATCATAGTTTTGTCTTTCTTTTCAAAGGCATAGCCTGACTGCTTTGTCTACTGTGCCTTCAAAGTATAGATGTGAATTGGTGACTACAGATTTATATTCAGAAGTGTTTGAAGGTAGGATTAATTTAAAAGGCATCCTTATATCTGACCAAAGTTCAAATGCAGATGTCACTTGGATGCTGATGAATTCTGGGTTCATTCTGGAGGGAGAGTGTTCATCTGGAAAACAGTATAGTAGTTAGGTTCTAGTAATAGATAACATGTTAAAAATTCTTATAAAATACCTTCCATGCAGAAAAGTCACACAAATTATTCCTTTATTATATTTAAGAAGACAAAATTTATAATTTTCTGGGTAAAATATAACTAAATTACCTCAAACAATGTACATTTTTTATTACTTAATGTTCTATGGGGCTGTTTGCTTCTTTGATATTTCAAGTCCAAAGTATTAATCCTTTAAATCTTCTCTTCATTCATTTAGAGGTTAATTAGATAATCCCTTAATTGTAGTGCTTAAGCAATACTCCACAAAGACATGGGAGGATGAGCATTAAGCAAATAAACAGTAAAAACAAGTTAAGAAGTAAACATCTTTTGCTAAGAATGGTAAATAGAAGAAAGAAATGACTTTAGAGATTTATCTTCCCCAAAACACATCGTATAAAAGAAAAAAAGCATTTTTTCCTTGTTTAATACATATACTACACCAAGGAAAAGGAGGTTTTGTTTTGTTTTTTTAAGCAGAGACATTTTCTCTTAAGCATCAAGCAAGCGTGAAAGGAGTGGCTTTCACATATGTTCTCTCTCCAAATAAAAGTGTTGCCAGGGGCTCATGAAAATTTCCTTCTATGAAATCTTTTAATCACAAAGAAATTCTGTTTCTAGGGAGAAGAGCAACATAAAGTTCCAGCAAATCTTTGTGATATGTTTACCCCAAAGATTTTCAGAGGGATTGTAGGTATGCAAAATTATTGCCTCCTGAAAAAGGAAAAAATAAACTGTTGTAAGAAAAAAAAAAAAATCAGAACGACTAGGAGTAGTGAGGATGGGCTGGTCTGATCCCACTTTCTTCCTGTCATTCCAGGGGAACTGCATGTTTCTCTCACTGCTATTATTACCAAGGATCACTAATTTATTGTCTGGAATGCAACACGTATTTTCCCCATTGTCACTGAGCAAGTCCAAAGTCCAGTACCAGCTTCAGCAGGCTAACAGTCCTCTACAGGAGTGCCTTCTTTCTTGAGATGGGGAGACTCGGGTTCCTGACTTAGCCCAGCTCTCACTGCAGCTTCCCACAGGTCATGTGTACCTATCGGCCTTTTTCTCCATCTCCAAACTCAGCAGACAGAGTCATGTTCCCTTCTGTTTGATATTGCTTCTGTTATCACATCTTTTCCTGACTACAAAAAGAAGTTTCTCCACTGTTAGGATTCATTAGATTGCACTGGACTCACACAGATGACCAAGATCACATTTGCATATCAAACCCCTTGACTTCTACAAAGTCAAGGACTCACTTCTACAAAGTCCCCATTTACCAGGTAAAGTTATATATCCACAAATACCAGACTTATGACATGGACATGATTGGGAACCAATAGTCTTCAGACTGCTGCAATATGACTACCATGTGCTTTATTCTGATCTTTAGAATTCTCCTTTATTATTATTTTTGTTATACATCAGGAGAAAAATAATCTTTTAACCTCTATTCAGACACCTATTCACTTCAGGAGCATTCAATAAAAGATGTGTTCTACATTTCCCTTTATATATCCTCAGTGCACTAAGAAACTTTCATTCATTCCTAAATTTAATGAATGGATATGTCTCCCAAATTGAGGTTTAATATATGAAAACCTTAGTGTTTCTTCCTTTTGGTTGTGTTATCTACAATGGCTAAATATGATTTATATCAAAAGTTTCCCAATATGTATTTGTTTAATATACATTTATTAATACATACATTTGTTAATATACATTTGTTTAAAATATATAAAAGGACAAATGAGTAAACACATATTTCCTGTGCACCAACTATTTGCATTGCTTAGTGCATTAAAAGACCAGGAAAAGGAGAGGAAGTGTTGAGACTCAGATAGTGCTGCTAAAGTAACGTATGTGTTCAACATCAGCAAGCTCTGGTCTTCCCCACCAGGATTGTCTCTCCACTGCAAGCTTGTAAGGACCATCTTCATCATGGGAGAACAAAATTCATTCTAGGAATAAGTAAGTGAGAGCAAAGAAGCTTCAATAATAAGATGCATGGTAATTATGACACTAAACATTGTGCCCCCCGGCCTGTCAGTTAGGGCTCCCCACTGTAGAACTGAGTGCCGTCGGTGGTCATAGAACTAGAAATGGACAGGTCTTAAAAAGCAAGATTGGGTCTGTAACATTGTACACAACAATGCAGCTCACTGATTAGCCCTAACAATGTCCCTCAGCAGATCACACAAGTGAAGTCATTGCGTTTGGAGGTCAGAAAGATAAAAATAACCATGCAGAACCCAAGTGAAGAGGAAACAAAGTAAATGTGAGCTCAGGCATATGACAAAAGACCCCTGAGGAGCTTAATCTTTCTCTTGATTTTTCATCTATTTTTATACATAATTGATGAGTATACCTATATGTGTATAATAAAACATTATTTTGCATGTCATTTCTCATGCTGCACTACTAAATATTTGATAGAGTTAAATAATGAAGTTACTGATGAGAGTAATAGTAGACAGCAGCAGGAAATTAAAAAGCACTGACAAACTATATGTTTTGGGAACCATCTAAGAATGACAACATATTTCTTTCATTGGCTTCCCAGAAGTGGCCCTGAAGGTGGGACCCGGAAGACAGTATGAGTGCAAGAACAGAACAAGCATTTCCTTGTAGTCATCTCTGTCTTTTATAAGCTACATGACCTGGAAGGTAGCACCTGACTCTTCTGAGCCTCAAATTCATCATACCGAAATTATACAATTCCACAGTGGCATTTGTAAGGGTAAAGTTTGCTAAGGCATGTAAAATGGACTTGAAAACTGTATTTTACTGGAAATTTTCTTCATTGGTAAAAGAAAACTAGGAGAGAAAGACATAAGGCTATAAACACATGAGAACAAGGTAGTAGAGTGACAGTGTCAGAGATTAGCAAGGAGATTAAGATCAATTTACAGAACCACAAATTCCAAAGAAGTTTAAAGTTATTTTTCAAAACAAGTGGTTGGAAGGCAGGATGTCAGTATGTGGTCTGATAAACTGGTGGATAATCTGACCTCCCATTTTCCTCTCCATCCTTTGTTTTCTTCTATTGCTCACTAATACCTTGATATCAAAATACTGTCTTGTTATTCTTATTCAATTTCCCACTAACCTAACCTAAGTATTCACTTATTTGCAAATCCTATCATGTAGCTTCTAATAGGTTTGCAATCCTCTTATTACAAGATAAAAAGTACTTCTTAAATTTGTGATTCAACACTTTCCCCTTTGATGGCTCATGTTGGCGTCATCTCCTCTAGGAAGCTTCGCTGGCCTCATCCACCAACGTACAGATACTTCTATTCTCTAATCACATAATCCTCTGTTCTCTTAAGTGTGGTGTCACAGCAGTATTCCAGGGGAATTAGCAGAATGTACACACTTAAGTGCCACCTCAGACATACTCAGATCTTAATCTTGCATGAAGGAGAAAAAGAAGCCAGAAAAGAGGGGCTGAAATTAGCAGCCGTGACAATGCTCCCTCCCAGAACACTCTTTTCAAAGGAGGACTAATTCTCAGAATACATTGATGTCATCTTGATTGTTTCTGTTTAAAGCACAAGAGGCACACACTGTATCAGACCCAGGAGGTCTTATTTTCAGGTCAAATATTTTTAATTCTATTCAGTTGCCAGGTGATATGATGCTTCAGTTCCAGGAGTCATCCTCTGAAAATCATGTACTCACACATAATTGTGTATTAATCAAGTGCAAAGGAGGATAAAAACTTCTCCTATTCTTTTGTTCAGTTAGATTACGCTGGAACAGTGTAAGAGGTAAAGGAAACAGACAACAATATCATCGTCATCCACAACAGTAACACCAAAAAATGAAAGATAGTACTTAACCAAACACTAATTCTATTTAGTTTCTTTACAATAAAATACCTGGCTTATCTCTTGATTGTATGTTTCTGTTCCCTGTAACCTGCAGACGGTTTCAGCAATGTCCACATTCTGGATGCCTCACCTGACCACCTATCTTAGTTTTGTTCCAGCTTCTTGTCCTTCCCATCAGGGTTCTCACCACATTATATTTTGTATTGTGATATAACAAACAACATTTCACCTTAGACGTTTATATACAAAATGTTTTGAAAACCATATGCCGTGGTTCAGCTAAAAAATAGTACATAGTCTCTCTTAACTGTGACAAAGTGTATATCACAGAAGTAGAGTGTAGAATAGTGTCTATCAGAACTTGGGAAAAAGAACAGTACAGTATAGACAAGAGATAATGGTGAGTGAGCACAAAGCCACTGTAGAATAAAAGGAATAATTTCCAGTGCTATGTTGTACAGAAGGATCATTGGAGTAAACATAATTAATTGAAAATTTTGACATAACTAGAAGAAAAATCTCCTTTTAGTATTTTCATTACAAAGAAATAATGTTCAAGGTGATAGGTACATTGACAACACCAATGTGATCTTTATACAATTATACAAGTATTTAAACATCTCTTGGTTCTCTAAAAGTATGATTATTAGATGTTAGTGATAAATAAATTTTTTAAAAATAAAATTGATGACATTTCTAAACTTTTATGGAATATCTCCATCCCTCTGAAAACTTTTGTAATAGCCTTTTCCTGTAAGTTGTGAAGCCTGCAGGGACTGAGAGACCATCCTCAGAGACCCATATTCATCAGCAACTCTCAGTGAGGCCTGCTGCTAGAAGGGCTACCAGCACAGAAAACAACTAGGATTTGGCATCTGACTGAATTGGAGGAACACAGGCAAATGCCAAAATGAAAGAAAGAAATGCAATATCAAACTTCTAGTTCATCCAGAGCCAGTACAGGAGGCATAGACATGGATGAATTTAGAAATCAGACATCTGAAATTTCTGAAATGATAGCAACAGAAATAAAGAAACAACTACAACTACAGCTGGATTATATACTAACCCACAGAAACACATTTAACTCAAATAATCTCGCATGTGAAAACAGAAATAATAAGCATAATGAAAGAATTGATGAGTATATCCAAAGAAGACATAGATAAAATAAAATAGAGGAGCTTAGAAAAAAATGATGTAAACCTTGAATGAACAACACAGGAAACAATCAGAATACATGAAACAGATTCAAGGAGCTATCCAGTAAATCAAAAATTCCACTTAAAACTGGTAAATCTGCATCAGTGAAATTGAAGATAGACTCTCAGATCTTGAAGACAGGGTTGGCAGCTAGTGATCATGAAAGGAAATATCTCTTTAAAAAAACAAGGAATGAGGAAATAATTCAACAGTTGCAATGTAATATAATGCAAAGAGAAACACTATAAGGCTTATAGGTGTCAATGCAAAAGAAAAAGACAACACTAATGATATGAAAGGACTGTTTTACAGAAGTAGTAGCAGGAAATTTCCCAAACTGGGGAAAGAAACAGACATACAGATAATTGATGCATATAAAACCTCAATAGCCATTAACAAAATAAATCTTCACCTTGGCATATAATAAAGATCCCAGAAATTCAGCATAAAAAAGGAATATTAAAAGCTGCTATATAAAAGAAATAGGTCACCTATAAAGGAAAGCCTATCAGTATAATGGCAGACTTCTCAATACAAATCATCAAGTCAAAAGAGCGTAGAATTAAATATTTCAAGTACTGAAAGAAAAAATGACTTCCAGCTGAAATTGATGTAACCTACAAAATTATCTTTCAAAATCAATGGATGATAAAGAATAATTTAATAACTTTATGACCAATAAACCAACACTACATAGAGTATTGCAAGACATTTTAGAAAGAGGAAAATGACCTCAGTTACAAGAAAAAGAACACAAAGAAACCAAAAAACAGGAAAAGCAGTTAATCAGAGGAGAAAAGTAGGGAGCCAACAGCAGAAAAGTTAACACGACAAGCTGATACATATCAGTTTCAACCATTCACATAAGTGGCTTCACTTCACCAACCAAAAGAGGAAGAATGGATCAAGAAATAAAATCTAACATTATAGTGTATACAAGAAACACATGTACCTCAAAAGAAAATTCATATTCTGAAAGTCAAAGAATGGAAATCAATACTCCATGAAACAGGAATCCTGAAAAAAGCAGAAGTAGCTATTCTATTTGGAGAAAATGTGAACTTCAAACCAAGAATGAGCAAAAGAGAAAATAAAGGTCACTACATACTTGTTAAGGGAAAACTTCAAGAGGAAGAAATAACAATCACAAATATATATGCACCAAATATATTAGCATCCAACTATGTAAGGCAAATATTAATAGACATGAAAAATCAAATAAGTGATAATACAATTATAACAGGGGACTTTAACACCCCACTGACACAGAGACAGATTAATTACACAAAAAGTCAGCAAAAAAATAGCAGAACTGAATCAAGCTTGTGAACAAATGGGCTTGGTACATGTGTACAGAGCATCAGGATGTATATTCTTTTTAGCTGCACATAGGACATTCTCTTAACTAGACCACATACTAACCCATAGAAGATATTTAAGGAAATGCAAAGTAATTGAAATTATCCCAAGTATGTTATCTGATCATAGTTCACTGAAATTAGACATTAATTACAAAAAAACTGCAAAACTTCATAAACACATGGAAATCAAATGTCACCCTACTGAACAATAGATGGGTCACAGAAGATATTCAGAAATCAAACATTATATATAATCAAATGAAAATGCAAATACAAATCTGCAAGGAAAGCAATCCTTAGAAGGAAATTTATAACTGTGAATTTTCATATCAGGAAAACAGGATGTACATAAATAAATAACTTAATAGTACATCTCAAGAAGAGAACAGTCAAAAAGAAGAGCAAGTCAAATCAAACTCAAAGAAGAGAGGAAGATCAGAACAAAAATTAATGTAATTGAGACTGAGAAAAGATACACACAATTAAAAGAATCAAAAAATAGGTTCTTCAAAAGAATAAATAAAATTGATAAATTCCTAAACAACCTTGTCAAAAAAAAAAAAAAGAAACAAAAAAACCTCAAACATATGCAATAAGAAACTAAAAGGGTAAAATCACTATAGATCCTTTGGAAATACAGAAGATCATCAATACCATCTTTGATAAACTTAACTTTCAAGGCTAGAAAACAAAAGAAATGGACATATGTCTAGAAACATATGAATTATCAAAACTGATTAAAGAAGATATAAAATTCCTGAGTAGCCCAAAATGAGTTAATGAAATTGAAAACATATTTAAAAACTTACCAAAAAAAAAAAAACCTAGGTCTTGATGGATTCACAGCTGAATTCTATAATAAATTTACAGATGATTGAATATTGTTACTCCTGAAACACTTAAGTGAAATTGAAAAAGAAGCAATTCTCTTTAATTCTTTCTAGGAGGCAAATATTCTCCTAACACTCAAACCAGAGAAAGATCCAACCAATGAAGAAAATTACAGAAGAATCTCTCTAATGAAATAGATATAAAAATCATCAATGAAATACCAGCAAATAGAATGTAGCAAATCATCAAGAAAATTATACACTGTGACCAAGGAATGTAGAGGTGGCTCATCCTAGTAATGCAAGGATGGTTCAAAATACACAAATCAGTAAATGTAACATACCATATTAACCGAGCAAAAGACAAAAGACACATGATCATCTCAATAGATGCAGAAAAATCTTTTGATAAAGTCCAGCATTCAATCATGATAATAACTCTAGAGAAAATCAGAATAGATAGTCTTTACCTAAAATTGATAAAAGCTATCTGTATAAAAGCAGCAGCTAACATGATAATAAATGATCAAAGACTGAAAACTTTCACTCTAAAATCTTGAACAAGACAAGATTGTCTACTATCACCAATCCTATTCAACATAGTTCTGAAAGCATTACCTGAACAATTTAGACAACACAGATAAATACAAGGAATAAAGACACAAGAGGAAGAATTTAAATTATTATTTGCAGATGACATGATACTCTATATAGAGGACCCCCAAACCTCTCCCAACAAACCTCTAGACCTATTAAGTGTATTCAGCAGCATTGCTGGGCAAAAAGTCATTATTCAAAAGTCGATAGCATTCCTGTGCACAAACAATAAACTCATGGAGACAGAAATTATGGGAACCACAACATTCATGATAACATATAAAAAATAAAATACTTAGATATCTTTTAAACAAAGGAAGTAAAAGATTTATGCATGGAAAATTATAGTATTCTGAAAAAAGCAACTAAACAGGAATTCAAAAACTGGAAAGATATTCCTTGCTCACGGTTAGTAAGAACCAACATTGTGAAAATGGCCATACTCCTAAAACTGTTACATAGATTTAATGCAAACCTGATCAAACTACCATTAGCATACCTCACATATTTAGAGAAAACATTCCTAAAATGCATATGGAACCATAAGAAACATAGACTAACAAAGGCAATCCTGGGCAATAAGGCCAAGGCAGGAGCATCACAATACCAGACTTGAAATTATGCTACAAAGCTGCTATAATAAAATCAACATAGGGCTGACAAAGAAACAGAACTGAGCATCAGTAGAACAGAACAGAAGGCACAGACACAACCATAGGCACACTCAGCTGTCTTATCTTTAAGGTAAAGGGGCCAAATATGTTCACTGAAAGAAAGATATCCTCTTTAATATGTGGGATTGAAAAAACTGGCTTCCTACATAAAGAAGACTTAAACAAGACCTATGCCTATCATTCATTCCGGTAAACTACAGTCAAAATGGATAAAAAAATCTGAATATGAAAACACTGAACCTTCCGAAAGACAAAGTAGGTAGAAATCTTAAGGAAGTATGAGTAGACAAAGACTTCATGAACAAAAACCCAACTGCATGGAAAGTACTTCAAAGAATCAACAACTTGGGTCTCATCTTTTAAAAAGGTTTTTACACTTGAAAAGAAATCACAAACAGAGTATAAAAAAATCCATAAAATGGGAAAAAATTTCAACTAGCTGTCCCTCAGATAAAGGATTTATATCTAGAACAAATAAGAAATTGAAAAGAAATCAGGACTTCCAAATTTAAAGACTCTTTTCAAAAATGGGCATCTGAGATGAAGACCCAATTCTCAGATGAAGAAATATAAATAACAAATAAATATAGGAAAAAATGTTCAACATCATTGGTCATTCAAGAAATGCAAATTAAAGCCTCAGTGAGATATCATCTCACTTGTGAAAAAATGACTCTTATCAAGTCATTAACCAATAACAAAAGCTGTAGCAACTGTGGGAAAAAAAAGAAGCATTCTTTATTGTTGGTGGGAGTCTAGACTGATACAATCACTATGAAAATCAGTGGGAGATTTCTCAGAAAACTAGGATTAATGATTCCATTTAACCCAGCTGTTCCTCTTTTGGATATCTTCCTAGAAGAACTGAAAATATATCACAGCGATATATTTGCATCCATGTTTGTAGCTGCATAATTTGTAATAGCTGGATCTTGGAAATAACCCCAATGCCCATCAACTGAGGAGTGGATAAAAAGGAAGTAGTATTTTATACAGTGGAATATCACTCAGCCATAAAGAAGGATAAATGAGGTTTTTATAGGTAAATGTATGCAATCAGAAACCATACTTGTAGGTGAAATAAATAAAACTTGCTTATGCAAACACCAAATATCTCACTAGTGCAAAAAACCAAAATAATACTTAAGATCTAATAGTTACAATATATAATTAAAATCAATAGAAACTGCTCAAAGCAAAATTTTATTGTTCGTTCAAACTTTGACACCTGTATCTGGTAGCCTGAGCAATTGCTTTCAGGATAACAATATGCAATATAACAACCATTGTTAATTTCCTGTCATTTTGTTTGAAATTCTATATTGAAATTTTGTCATTGTTGTTATCATTTTGCTTTTGCTGTTTTTTTTTAATTTTTTGCTTCTTGATTTTTCTGTTTTTCTCTTGAAAACAAAAAATAAAGATTAAAAAAATCTTCGTTAATTTCAACTTCTGATTTTCTTACTGTTTGCACGATGACTGGATATATTTGAATTTAAATTATGACTTTCTTGATTTCATATAACAAGTATATTTTGATGTTATTACTATTTACTACTAGTGATGCTTGAAAAGGGCAAGGTTTCTACAAGTCAGTGGCCTGACTTGTATAAATCTCAGCAAATGATTTTGTAAGAGTAGAAAGCATTGTCTTCATGTGGGCCCAGTAACCTTTGCGTTTTGGATGTCTGAAGAAAATCTTATAATTCTAGGGACAAACCAGTTCTTGGGAACCTCAATTAATGGGTTCAGTGTGTTAGAGTGAAGAATAACATTCATTAATTGTGTGTTCATATGTGTGTGGGGGGTTTAGTGAAATTTTCTACTAGATGTGACTGGATCTTTCAGATTCTGACTACATGACTCACTGTTTTGGCAGAAAAGGAGGCTCTCAGACAAACTGAAAGGGAGAGACCCATTTTTGAAATTCATATTCCAGATATTCTCTTTTTTATGGTCATGCTGAATTCATCAGCTTCATTGATCTTCTGAAGGACTGCCTTTTACTTTCTTTGATGTAATACACTATTTTTTCACTTTCATTGGTTAGTGCTAGTCTTATTATTTTTACTTCCTGCCATTAACTCTGATTTTCATTTTGCCTTTATATTTTGTTTCATTGCATATTGAATGATATAAATCTATGTTCATATAAATGGCAAAAGGCATAAATCTCTTGGGCTGTTTCAAATTTTTCTCATATTTTCATGTATATTCTCATTTTCTTTCAATTCAGAATGTTGTGACTCAAGCATTGTTTAAAGGTGTGTTTAAGTGGGAGTGTGTGTGCCTGTGGACATGCGTTTGTGTGTTTGAATTTTTAAATGTTTGGATCATAGTCTCATTTAATTTGAAATTATATATTTGGCTTAGGGTATGATGCAGTTCAATGAATATTCTATGTCTACATATGAGGAACAAAATTTCTGTCATTTTTGGTATAACTGCCCTAGCTTGCTTAGCAGCCGTAAGAAAGTATCAGAAAGTGGGTAGTTTAAAGAACACTAATGTATTGTTAACGTGTGGGGAATATCAGGAGGTTGGGTCTCCTGGCTTGGAGGTGGCTGTGTCTCCTTGTGTTCCCATGAGACCTCTCCTCTAATCCTCCGCCTGGCTTGTGTCTAGATGTCTCCCCAGTCCTCATGGGGTCATAGGTGGGCTTCTCAGGGGTGACTGGGTCTAAAGTGTTTGATGCTGGGATTAAGAAGATGTGGTTACTAAATTAGTCCATGGAGTCATTTGCCATAGTGCTCCATGTGGATAATGGGTGGGCCTTCATGGGGGGGGGGGGCTGCACCACCCAAGGGCGAGTAGCCTGGAAGGAATGAAAAGGAGAGGCAGGTTACTGTCACTGTAGCTTGGTGCAGCTGCAGCTGCTTACTGTCTTCTACCTTCCTTGGCACAGAATTTTTCTCCTCTGTGATTTCCTGCTACCATGTTCATGAATTTTAGCCAGCTGACTATGGACTGAAGCCTCTAGAAATTGTGAGTTAAATAATCCTTTTCTCCTGCAACTCGTAGGTGTCAGGTATTTTGTCTCAGCAACAAGAAAAATAACTAAGATAATAAGCATCCCTGGTTTCTCTGCCATCCTTCCAAGGACACTAGTCCTACTGAATTGGGTTCACTCATGGCGCTCACTTAATCTCAGTTGCCTTTTAAAACATTCTGTCTCCAAATGCAGTCACTGACTGGTTAGGATTTTAACATACAGCTGAGGGTAGAGAGTACAGTGCAGCCTACACAACCACACTCTTCACATGTCAGTAAAGGGAAAGAGAGTAGCAGTCTTTTTCAGACTCCTCATTTCAAAGTGAGATTTTAAGTGTTATCTAAACTACTGAGAAATGAGCTTTAAAGCCCCAACTTTAACAGCAAATCCAACTGTTTCATTTTACTTTCAGATGTTGTTTATATACTGTTAGGTGCATGCATTTTTTAATCTTTCTTTTAAATTGATTGTGGCATAAAAATTAAATGTTCCTCTTCCTAGTTCTACTCTTTGACCTCAATTTGATTTTGTCTGATATTAATATGCCTCTCCAGGTTTCTTATCACTACTGCTTTCGTAGTATATAATTTTCCATTGTTTCATTTCCAATCTCTTTAGGTTTTCATAAATAAATTTTTGAAGCAGTATATCCTTAGATTTTGCTTTATTTCCAGAATGAAAATAACATTGTAATTAAAGAATATAGTCAGTAAACATTTAATACATATATAGACTTGATTATTTCTCCAATTTAATGTTAATATGGTTTAATTTTCATTCTTACTTTTTTATTTCATCTACTAAGCAGATTGACTACACATCTTATTTTTAGTTTTTTTTTCTCATACCTAGTATATAATACCATAGCGTGTGACACACTACAAGTGGCAATACAGAATTAAATCAAGATTTTAGTTTCTCAGTAATTCAGAAAGTATTTTTATAGAATTTTGTTCATATAAACTTCCGTATTGCAATAGAAAAAACAGAACTCTGATAATAAAACTTTTCTATCATAATGTAAATTTCTATTGAATATTTGATCCAGTGATCTCACTGTGTGAATGTCCACTTTGTATGCTTTAATTTTATAATTTGGACAACTGTTTCTAAGATGACAATGTGTAACCTAGTAACTAGTGATTTCGTACTGTATATTTTTTCTTGAAATTCTGTATTATTTGTACCCTGTTACTGCTTTGTTTTTTATTTCCTTTCTTTTTCTCTTTAAATAAATACAAATAAATAAATAAATAAATAAATAAAATGATAGGTACCACTTTGAAAAGCAAAAAAAAAAAAACTAATTTCAATTTAATTCTCTTTTCTTTGAGAGAAGAGTAAAATAGTTTCTGAACAAGGTAAAAGTTAGAGAAGAATATAAATCCATTTAATGAGTTCAATGATTATATATTCATAATTTTATATTTTACTAATATATGACATTAACTCTAACATGTTTTAATCATTAATACCTTAATAATTAATATTTTACCAAAATTTAATGTTCATATATTTACATATGTATTTTAAAATTATAAGTGATTAACATATTTTAAATAATTTTATATTTATGCAATTATAATACTTTTTTATTCTTATTTTTCCTAAAAGTAAAAATTTTTTATCTTATAATATTTCCCTTGACTTTAAATTATACCTTTTTGCCTTTTTTATAATGCAAAATGAGTAACTATTTCAATCTTTATCTTTCTTGGGAGCTTCTTATTCCTTTTACTTTTGAAATCTGTATTGTTTGATGTAGAATATAGATTAGCTTTTTTATTAAGTACTTTAAAGAAGCCAATGCATTTTTCTTGCTTCAATTAATTTGGTGAAATGCCAGCTAGCCTTTGTATTTCTTTTATTCAAAAGCTCTTTATTTGTAGTTTCTAGAAGGATTCATGTTCTTTATATGGAACCTGCATGAAGTTTACTGACTTGTAGACTGATATATTGCAATAGTTACCAAAATTTGTCCATCACTGTGTTGAAATATTTCCTCTGAGTCATTTTCTTTCTCTCCTGCTTTATAACTTAATTATACATATAAATAGAATATGTAGTATTTTAAAATAAATCTAAAATAATACTTTGTTTTATTTGTTCACACTTTTTTGTGATTTTGTAATGTTTTATTTTGTCTTATTACTTCACTGATTTTTTCAAGACTCTTTTTACTGTTATTCTTTCTATGTAATATGTTTTTGATTTCTACATATATATTTATATCATGTTGATGTGACCTCTAATACCTTCCAAATTTTCTGCAAGTCTTTTAATTTTTATCACATAATAGACATGTTCTACAAAATAAGAGCAATAAATACAATAATGTTATTCATTCCTGCAAAGCAACATTCTTTTATAATGACATGTTTCAGGAGTGTGAATGATCTGCTGTAGTTTGGTTAAAATGGAGAATCCCTGCAAGTTTACATGATTCATTTCACACTGGATCAAAATGTTTACAGGGCGAGATCATCATGTTCTATTCCCCAAAAGGTGACCAAATACTGTCAGTATTTTGAGATCATCCTTCACCTTCAAATCTGCCTTCCAATTTTGTGTTATACTTTTAAAGAAACATGCATCTCAGTTTTACTGCTCATGATTTTTCTTTTGAAACACATGCCAGTGTTTTGATCTCAATTTCTACCTCCATGTGTCTGAGTACTGAGACAGTTCTTTCAGTCTTGATGCTTGAAGAGTCCCATGTTCTGAGAGATTTCTCTAACCCCAAATCTGCCCCCTTCTGAGATTTCAGCAGCTGAAAGCCGTGATTGTTAGGATGATTTTTTCTGAGCAGCATTCTTGTCTTCCTTCCTTCTTTTCCTTCTCTTTTTTCTTCCCCTTCTCTCATTATCATTATCTTACTTTAACTGCTCTGTTACTTACAGTGTGTAAGAGATCCTGTGTAGATATGAATATTCTCAGTGCCTGAGACTCTATGAACTTAAACTATCATTCCATTCTTGCAATGATAGCGTAGAGAAAAAATTACTTTTCTTTCTTTAATAGATCCATGGGATTGTTGCATATTTCTGGATGAATGAAAACAGTAGTAAGTTTCTTTCTCAATAAAGATCTTTCATTCTTTTTCCTGGACTTTGATCTTTAGAGTGCGTGTCTGGATATTTCCTTACCTGTGTAAGACAATTTGAGTATTTTGCTTCCTAGCCACTTGAATTTAGTTGTCAAAAAGAACAGATTGAATTTGACCCTTTCTTCATTCAAAAATCCAATGATTATTCCTTTCCATATCAATTGCTCCCAACACACATGTTCCATGAAATTGTCCAACTCACATCTCATGTCCTTACCTGAGGCAAGGAACAGAGAAGACAGTGAGCAAACACTTGGCAAAACTGAAAAAAATGTGCAGATCAGCTGCACACTTACATGATCTCCTATAATTCTATAATCCTATAAATTCTGTGATCTTAGGAAAATCTTTGTTGATATATATTAACAGTGATCAGCAAAATTTCCATTTCTTGTGACAATATTCAAAATTACAGGAAAAAAAAAACTAAAAGGAATAGATATTGACTACTTTTCTAGATGATGGTCCTAAGTTCAGAAATAGATAGTTCCCTAAAAGTCACTTGCTTGGAAAATGTTCTCCATCCCATTAATGTTTTACTGCAACATTTCTCTTCTTATAATCCTTTCCTGTAATGTCTTCAGTTGAGATGTTCAACACTTCCCAGATATCTCCCTCTATAAAAATTAATTAGGTAAATATGCTGAATGGAAAATATAGATGTATTGAGATTATACATCTTCTCTGAAACTGAATCAGGGAAAACACTGGTGATATACAATGTGAGCAATCAGTTGCACGAAGAGTAGAGTTATACTAGAATACTTTTTATTTTCTATTCTGTACATGATAGTAATAAAATATTGCAATGAGTTAGAATCAAATGGTAATATTGTCAAACATGCATCTCATTTCCTGCATAATACATATGTGATAAACCATTTTTTTTTTTATCTGAAACAAATAGTCAGGACTAGGTATACTAAACAAGGTTTTTTTTTTTTTTTTTTTTTTTTTTTTTTTTTTTTTGGGTGGGGGTATATAACTTGCTTTTGACACTTGGACTTGAACAAATTCCAAAATTTCTTTCTCCAGTGATACTAATGTCCAAGTGTGGCCCCTGAAGAATATCACAATAAGGAAGGAAAACAAGAATCTTTTAGTTTCTGAGTCAGAAATGTGTTCAGTTTTAATTATGATCATCATGAAAAAATTTCCTCTTTGTGAGAAAATAATATTAAACTCCAGGTATCAGATTATCCTTAAACCTATTCTTTTTTATCATTTAAGCAGCAAGAGTCATCACCTCCATAGTTGTGTTGATTATTGAAACTTCAACTAATTATAAGATAGGGTGATATGAGTCCACTGGAATAAACAATCCAGTTGTTCCCCAAGTTAGACATCCAAGGAGAGTCAAGAGCAAGATCTTAGGAGAACCTGATGGCTGTCAAGATATCAAGAGAAAAATAGCAAGCCGCAGATATGATCCATGTACTTGTTCAGAATTCAAGTCCCTAAAACCTGAAGCAAGAACACATTCTACTCTCTACTTTGATAAAATTTATATTCTCTAGTATAACAAGGTAGCCCTTTATAATCCACCTTCTTCCTTAGGTTTCTTTCCTTTGTTAGCCCATTAGCACAGTTTTGAGCCTTCCCACAACTGCACAGGTACAGCCGACTGATCCATTTCCCCCACCCTCCGGTTCTATGTTTTGTAATTCAGAATGGGCTTTCAGAACTAGTTCAAATAGTTTTTCTAAGACATCCAGCCTAGAAAAACTCACCCGGGTCATTCTTCTCCTTGTTACCTCATGATTTTGTTGTTGTGGTTGCAGTCCTTAACATCTCATGACCCGTCATGAGAGGAACTTGAGCTAAAACACCAGTCACCTAATACTTTGAGTTTTCATATTATTCAAAACATGTGGGGGTCTCAGAGTTACATTTTTCGGCTAGTATTGTTGCAGAGACTTCATTGAGTTTCCAATACTGAACTTGTGTCAAAAAAAGTCATTATTTTCTTCATTTCAAAAGACTTTTCTTTTTTGGAAAAAGTAATATGATTGCATATTTATTTTCTGCTCAAATAAATCAGTTTCTGTAAATGAATAAAATAAATGAGGAATCTCCATAAATTTGCCTCAAATGCTACAGAAAGTATCTGTATGTCTGAGAAGTCTATCAATGTTCATTTTCTTTACCTCTCCCTTTCATTGAGGAAATTTAATTGCTTCCATATATTTACTTGCAAAAATATATATTGACTTAGTGATAATACTGCCTTTTTGTTTTAACTGGACTTAGCTATTTGTGTCTAAATATCCCCTGCCTAATTTCCCTGGGCAGCAAGCAGGATTATTTCATTTCTTAATCCATTGCTCTGAGTACAGCCCTGGTATATACTTCAAAATGGTAATTAAAAATATGAAGGACAAAATAAAGGAAAAAGAAAGGCAAGGGAAAAGAATTGAGGGAAAGAGCAAGAGTTGAGGTGTTGATGGATTGCCATGCTGTCAGTCAAAAGCATTTGATTCATTATTAATTTATGTTTTGATTCTCTGCTATAATAAAAATATAATAAGCAGAAAAGATGAAAAATTCTTCTGACAGAGGGCAAATAAAAGAGATTAAAATATCTCACAATGTTATGCTATTCTTTTGTGACATCCATAAATAAAGTTTTAAGAATATAATTACTTAAAACTTGTCACATAATTTCCCGTTAAGAAATAATAGTCAGTGTAGAAAATGCCTAAGAAACTTGGACTCCTAAGACATATTGGCTAAAAATTATTTTTCTGCAGGAGCTTATATGTATGTTCTCACTTAATCCTTGATAAAAGGTATTGTCTTTATTTTGTGCATGGTGCAACTGAGCATTTCAATGTGTGCCAGGTTCAGTGTCAGAAATGGTAGGTATGGGGCACTGAGGCTCCAAACCAGACCATCCAGCTTTATAACAGCGATTCAGGGTGAAGACAAACTCAGGTTGTTAACTGCTATTTCTATGTTTCAGAGTTATTTTGTAATCACTGTCATTGCTTTATTTATAATGCCATTAAAAAGTAGAGATGAATTCAAAATATGACAACTCAAATATGCTGCAGCTGGAATTCAAGTAAACTGCAGACTCTTTTGTTCTGTCTGACTTTCAACATGGAGACGCCCTTTACAGCAGCTACCCAAGAATGCTCAGTTCAGTGCCTACTGGCCACTTTCTAAACCGTGACACTCTACTTAGCACATGAACTTTTGCACAGGTAACTTCTACAGGAAGGTAGTGTATTAAAATAAATAAATACTACTATGAAGACATTTTAGGGCGATGATTCACAGAGTGTAGTATTGAGTACCTTGGTCCAGGCCTGCAATGCGGTGTCACTTCGCTGGTGCTATTACTGTGTCTTTACAAGGCCGTCGTGCACTTCTCTGAGTCCAGCTGCTTGAAGATGACGGGAAACAAGGTAAGATAGTGAGCTCAGTGTGCACGGACCCATTCTGTACTTTATTTCCTCTCAAGTGAGCTCCTTGATTAAATGTAATGGTAGATGTTGTACCATGCTGATGGATAGATATTCAGTAAATTCATAGATAAAGGCTTTGACCAGGCACTTAATTCCATCAGAGTAATTCCATATCCGGCCACCAAGTGGCAGGATGACCGTCCCAGGGAGAAGTGCCATTTTGAAGGCTCAGTGAGTTGTTTTAGGTTTATACCAAAAACTGACATGAAGGCACAGAGATTCCCATACAAACACTCCTGTCACATGTGCCTTAACTTGCCCATTAATAACATCCCCCATTAAACTATAAAATTGTTACAATTAATGGATCTGCATTAACACGATTATTACCGAAGCCCATGTTGAAACTGCACCTCTTGTGAGTTTTAACACGTATATAATGGCATACACGTACATCGTAGAGATGGAGCAATTTCTCTGTTCGTAAACCCTCTTCGCTTTGCCTATTCACCTGCATTTACATAACACTATACAGCTTCATAAATAGTGCAACTATCAATCCCTCCCTCTTGTTCATTGTATCATCCATATAGACATGTGTGTGTGTGTGTGTGTATATATATATATATATATATATATATATCCTGTAAATTCATTAAAAAATAAAAAACAAAGGAATTATAAAAACTTTCGCTTACTCTTCAATGCTCTTCCTTTCTTTATGTACATTTTTGAGACTTGTAAAAAATCCATACCAACTTGTAAAAAATTCATGCAAGGCAGAGCTCTCAGCAACATATTCTCTCTATGTGATGAAGTCTTTATTCTTCCTTAAATATTGACAGATATAATCCAATATGTTCTTGGTCAATAATGATGTGTCAATATAGCTATTTTTGACAGGATCAAAGATTATAAAGGAGCAAAAGTTAGAATTTTTATAACTTTTCTTCAAAACCTATGCAAACAAGAAGATAATGTAGTGGAAATTATGGGTGTTGAACAAAAACCTCACCCGATTAGAACTATGTCTCCTATCACATGGTATCTTATCAGGCACTCAGGAACTGGGTGTATAATCACAAGTTGAACTTTAAATTAAGATTATTGGTACATTTTAAATACACATAGCGATAATATGCATCATATGGAACTTGTCCCTATATAGGATATATTTTGATTCTTCCTTTTTTCCTAATCCCGTTCCTCCCTTGATTTGAGAGACACACTGACCCATCATGAGATGAACTTGAGCTAAAACACCACAGTCACCTAATGTCCTTGAGACTCTTTTCTGATTGGTAGAGAAAGAGCCATTGATAAAGATTTCATTTCTTAACCATAATTTAAGTGACCACAGGTCAGGGTTAGAAGTAGGCACTTTGTTACTCACTGTATTCCTAGTGACGGAAAACCAATCAAACCAAAACTCTTGCTTTCTATACCCACCACCTTATGTTTTATTGGCCTTGAGGTCTTACTTCTAAAGGAGAAAAACCTTCCAAAATAGAGCATGGCAATGACTCCACTGAAGTAAGATTCATGACTACCACTCAGTGATCTTTGACTTTCTTTTCCTTCCTTCCTTCCTTCCTTCCTTCCTGCCTGCCTGCCTGCCTGCCTGCCTGCCTGTCTTTCCTTCCCTTTCCTTCCCTTCCCTTCCCTTCCCTTCCCTCTCCCTTCTCTTCCCTTTCCCTTCTCCTTTCCTCTCCTCTCCTCTCCTCTCCTCTCCTCTCCTCTCTTCTCCTCTCCTTTCCTTTTTCTTTCTCTCTTTTCTTTCTCTCTCTTTCTTTCTTCTTTATCTTTCTCTTCTCCTTCTCTTTCTTTCTTTTTTGTCTTTCTTTCTTTCTCTTTCTTTTTCTCAGGCTGGCTTTGAACTCACTGTGCAGCCCGGGCTGAATGCAAACTCATGGCAATCCTGCCTCAGCCTCCTGAGTGCTAGAATTACTGGAGTGACAATCAAACCAGAGAATAGGTCTACTGGTGGTTGTGAATGAGTCTGAAAACCAGGGTTACATTGCTTTTCTGATCCACAATGATGATAAGAAAGTTCCTCTAGAAAACAAGAGATTGTTTGGAACTCTGTTGACATTGCCATGTTCTGTGAGCAACATTAACTGAAAAATTACAACTCAATCCATACATTACTATTAATGTCTCATATCTTTTAGGACGGAAAGTTTGGGCCATGCCTCTAGGTAAAGAATCCTCTCTGCCTAAGATGCCTGCAGTGCTTATTAAGGTCAAGGATAATATGGACAAAAATGGGTAGTAGAAGCAAGTAGCTATAAATGCCATATCCAACTACACCATCAGATGCAGAAATCAAATCTGTTGTTATGAGTACTTATTTTATCATGCATATATATGTGCCCACATTAAGGTAAATATCTCTTTCTTTCCTCTCTCATATAATATAAGGTGTATTGATTTTATATTATAGTTTTTATTTACTTTCAATTTTACATTATAGTGTTTAAAACATCAAGGACATGAGTAAATGTCACTTAAGTACTCTTCATTGTCTGGTGGGAAAGAGATTGTGCACTTTCAGTTGTATGCTAGGCAGTGTAATATTAGGGAAAAGTGTAACCTTGATACTTTCTTTATATGGAGATGAATCCTGCTTCCGGAAGTTTGTAAGAATGCCATGTGATGAAGATGGACATAAGGGGAATTTCAGGTGTTTATCTGCCTGGGTTATGTTACCAGGATAATGTGATCAAACAATATTCTGGGTGTTTCTGTGAGGGTATTTATAGACAACTATAAATTTGCGGACTTTGATAAAGTAGATTCTGCTCCATAGTGTGGCAATACTCAGTCAATCAGAGGATCACCAGAAAAGAGCTGACCTCTGTGCAAGAGAGATTTCAGCCAGCAGATGACCTACAGATTTCAGCCACAACACCTGGTCCTTCCTGTGCTGATCATAGATGACCTTCAAGCTGCAATGCTGCATCATTTCTTAACTGAATTTCTACTCTGCCAGCCCACATATTTTGAACTGGCTGTTTTCCATCAATGTGTTAGCTAGTTTCTTTAAATAAATCTCCTCATATAGAGAAGAAAGTTAAATTTCTATTGTTTCTGTATATTAATCATCATGGCCATGCAACGTATCTGTGAACTCTTGTTAAAGAAGGCAGCAGAATGGTAATTGTGAAAGCTGACAAATATTAAATCCATTGTTTAATGAATATCTATGATAGTTGTAATCTTCACTATTTCTAGAGGGAAAACACTTTTATTAACATCTTTTAGAATTATTTTAATACTTTAGAACTATATAAATAGCTGGATATTTGTAAACATGGGAAAGAAGAACTTCAGAGATTTCTGAGGCACTGGAAAAGAGATTATAGCTATTTTGGTGCTGCCAAAGTTCTACAGATATATTTTACCTTATCATTCATGCACTTTTGTGACTTAACCTACCACTCAGTCCCCTCCTCTGTTATTGGGGGAAGAGAAGAAGCAACAGTCATTCTCTGGTGCCGTGCAGCCACTGAGCACCCAGACATGTGAGACTTGAATTCTTCAGGAAACAGTGTGAAAGTTCTATCCTGTAGTAACTCAGTACATGAATACTGATCAAAAACAGAGACTTTGGACATGAGATAGCATTCTCCTCAGCTTATGCAGACAGCTTGCCAATTTCACTCCAATTGTTTAATGTACATTTTTATTATTGTTTAAATTTTCTCTTTTAGATGTTAGCATTCCATCCTCTCTCTCCCCTTACATATTTAACTGACCAACAGAATGGAATGGCCACCTGGACTAAATTAATTATTTCCATCAGGGTATAATCTGAATTTTTGTTTGCTGCTGTATTTCTTTCTCTCATTCGTTCTTTAATTCCTGCATGTTGCAATGCCAGGAATGAAATGTCATTATCTAGTCTTTCTGCAATGCCCTCACCTCCAGATTCCCACATTCTTCCTATTCAGTGAGATTCCACTTGGTAAATAGTAGGAAGCACATAGTAATTTTGACAGGATCATCAAGATGTGCAAAGATATAATAAAAACAGAAAATCTACATAGTTCAATATTGAGGAACACTCATGTAGATGGATCATAGTTTAAATATTAGTTATATTATTGACTTGATAGATGAACTTGAGTTTTTATGAATTTAAAACTCTGGCAAATAGCAAAATAAAGTAACAAACTCAGAGGCTTTCTAGTGGATGAAATACATATAGTATGTGAAACAAGATAATTTTTCTAATAAATTGAAGTTAATATTATGAAACACTCTCAGTACCAGATTATCCATTTAAAGTTTGAAATGTATAAGCATAGATTGATAGTTGACAATGATGACCAAACTAGTCTTAATAATGTTTCTGTCTTTATATTCTAGTACATTCTTTTTATGAAGAAAGACTTGTGATTTCAAATAACTTCTTTGGAAACTATTAGAAAAATATTAAAATTATGGGGTATATACTTTACGTGCTATATTGAATATGAGATACATATCTGTGAAACTATGAACCCTATGCCAAAGAACTTACTAAAATATAATCAGAGGGACAGAATATAAAATATTAAACAAGAAGGTATGAGAAACTAGTGACTGGCTCTTGACTAATTTATCAAATAAATGTAATTGAGAGAAAAAATTACTAAATTTACTATGAGAGATGAGGTCCAGACTCACTTCATGCACCTATGTGGGTCGTCTGAATATTAAAACTTTAGGAACTCTCAAGACTAGGCCTTTGAAATAACAATTTCTAAAATGAGCTATCATTATTAAATTGCAAATAAAGACAATATTTAAAACTCATAATTTCCTGATTCTTTTAAATATTAATATGTTCCTTATTTCCTGGTTGCTTATCTTGGTTGTATCTACATGTGTTTCCTGTAATTCTGTTTTCAACTCCACATTCAGTGGGGTCAGCTTGGGAAGTAAAAATTACTCTTGGTGGGAACATTTACATCACAGAAAATCACATGCACTACTAACTGGGATTTGATTCATAGTTCTGTTAATTGTCCACACTTCAATTTGTGGAAAGGATGTGAATAATGGAGACATTTTGAATATAATAAACCTAATAGTGAGAATGAAATTTGTTGCATTTTTGCAAATAGTGTTCAGTAGGAATTAAAAAGAAGAAAATAAAGAACAGTAATATAAATTGAGAAACTATTGTAAAATTTGGTTTGTGTAAAGCTCAAAAACATAATGAAATTTTAGCTATATTGATCAGAAAAATAAAATAAGGCTCATGCTGTGAAAATCAGAAACAAATGAAGACATGTTTTAGATAGTTGAGTAAACAATTTTAATCAAAAGCTATAATTTAAAATTTTAGGTACATTATAAAATTTTTAAAAATTCTAGAAAGATCATGTGGAAACCCACTCAAAAGTAATGAAAAATATCATTAGATTAAAATAAAAAGATAAATTATTAATTAAAAACAAAAGACTAATGCTCATGCTAAATCTCACTTTGACTTTTTCCTCTTTAAAAAATTAATACCGATTCTTAGACAAATCTTCAAAAAAAATAAAATAGGGAGCTGAAAACGTAAGTCAGTAGTAATATATTTGCCTCACGTGTGAAGTATGTTAACCTCCAAAGAGGAGGAAATCTTCCAATACAGATCGCTTTAAAAATGTCAAAGAGCATAAGAGCATTTAAGACAATACACACACACACACACACACACACACACACACACACACACACACACAAAGAGAAGTGGTGACAAGATATTTAAGCCAGAAGATTGAATTTCTCCTTCAAGCATAAAGACAAGGACACCCACCACGATTAATTGACATTATACAGGAAGTTCTAGTTACAATTCATCAAGGAATGACACGCATTCTGTAAAAAAATATGTGCAGCTCTTCTACTTTCACATGTATTATTTTTACTTTGGAAATCTTCAGGAATCAACTAAAAAACTAGCTGATGATTTGATTAATATTGTAGGGTAAATAGCCAGACAGGTTCATTGCAGGGATACTGTAATGGGCAATACTGCTTTCAAAACCTAAGTATAAATATTTCCAGCTACATTCAGATTTTTGGACATGTGACTGGCAGAGGCATCCTGGGTGATGTAACGATCTTTTGTGGAATGTCCTACCTCCAGAATAGTTACACAACTCATGCTCACACTGGTAGTGCAAGAAGGTTTCATATGAGCTCCATTCTTTTTCAGATTCTAATGATGAATCACATTACCAACATCTCTCTGGGCCTTAAGTGCTATCTTACATGGTTTGAGTTAAAAGATTTGATTATTAATAGTTTTGAAAAAATTTCAAGTGCTTATCAAGCATTTGCTCTTGTTTTGTGATAAATTTCTTTTCAGATACTTTGGTGTTTTTCATTGAATTGCTCTTCATATTATTAATGATTTATAAGATCTTTACATTTTAGTATGAGGTGTTTCTTAAGATATGGAATTTGCAACTCATTTCTATTTTTTGTACTTTATGCTGAATTTAGGAACACCATGCAAGTTTTTCATGAAGTAAATTTAACTCTTTTTTTTTTTTTTTTTTTTGTCTTTTTTGTTTTTATCGGTACCAGGGATCGAACTCATGACTGCCTGCTTGCAAGGCAGGTGCTTATGCCACTGAGCTAAATCCCCAGCCCTTAAATTTAACTCTTTATGCTTATCATGCTTGTGCTTTGGGGGTTGCTGCTAAGAAACGCTTTGCCTGTCCCAAATCATACAGGTGTGGCTGTGAAGGGACGGGAAGTTCATTAATTTGTGTGTGGCACAGCTGCCATAGAATCACTGATGGAAAAAATTCATTGTGTTAGTGCCTTACTGCACTGAATTATTTGTTTATGTCTTATCCTATGAACTCTGAAGGAAAATGATGAGGACTATTTATCTTTTGTCTTTAGGAGCTGATGGTTTATCTTTATGTTCATAATATCTGACCTCTTAATAAATGTTGAATGAGTGAACAAGTGATGCCTTTCTATGTCTGATGATCTCACTTTGGACAATTTAAATTTCTGTGAATCAAATCATGTAAAGTGAAATCTCCCCTGGCCATACATCATCTGCCAGATATTAACTGTGCTAGACAGATGGTTATTTCATTTTTTTGTCATTAATGTACTTGAATTGTAATGTTTAGTTAGTAAAGGGTTCAAAGTTTTACCAAGATCTAGAACAGTGATGGTGAATGCTTTAGAGATGGGTGCTCAAATTGAAATCAGAAACCTACTTATATATTGCAGAGTTCCAACTTCCAACACTGCAATTAAACCTGGATATTGAGGTTTTAGTTTAGGAAAGAAAACATTCATACATAAATACCTTTTGTTTAAAAAAATTAATAGACATAGCAAAAGATCTCCTTCACTGATCTAGACAGTTTAGCATGTTATATGTTGTCCTGCACTATCTCAAAATATTCGGCATATAAATTAATATCCTCAACTTTCCCAAAGCCTCTATATTTAAATGATGCTCTGAACTCAAACTTCCTCACCCCGAGGGTGTTCTGAAAGTATTAAAGCATTACTTAATTACACATAACAAATGTGAATATAAAGTGCAAATAAATACAAATTTTACAAAAAAAAACTGATTTTAACTTTTAAAGCAAACATTTAAAATAACTCTACTCCACTATGTGGTAAGGAAAATGTATTTTTAAAACAAGCAGTGGCTTTTTAACCACAGTTCAGCTACCTTAAAATACTCTATAATTTTCTAATCTTCTCTCATCAGAAAATTTAGAGAAAATTAAACCAAACCAGGCTTACATTAAGGATTCTATATGTTTCAGGCAAATTCTGAGTCAACTCACTGTCTCTCCTCTGTCGCTGTGTCTTCTTACATACAATGAGAACTGACATTCAGGTCAAAGATCTGAAGCCCTTTCAGTACTTTCAGTTATCAACGATGACATGATATTTTACTAATTACAAGGGAGAAATTTAATTATATATGCTAATAATATGTCAAATAAATGCAGTGAATGAAATTTCTTGATATAATTAAACCTCAAATACTCAGAATACTTTCCAGACTAGAATTCTGTTTCTGTTGAGTTTGGTTAGATATTGAAGTTTCCTGTAATTACATGTATCAAATGTCATGTACATAACCTCTAAAAAATTGCAAGTAATACTATAGGAAAGGATAACAGTGCAGGGAGATTCAGAGAGGCATAGAAATGACAGTCATTTCCTATACACGAAAGAACAGCTTCCTGAATACTTCTGCAAGCAGAGAGGCATCGCAGCTTCCTGAGGCACCTCAGCCTGTGGTGAGTGCCCAGCACAGTCTGCCCAAATCTCAGACTGTTCCGGACCCCCCAGGCTTCTGGGTGCAGTGAAGTGGAGCAGTGGGTTAGAGGCCACTACAGCTGCCTCCCCATCCCCCCCGGCTACACTTGGAAGTCTGCTGAGCTCCTGACGGATGGGCGGGCCTACACTAACCCCCAAGCCCAGCCGCACCTAGCCATCTCCTGCAGAGGAGGAGCTGGGCGGATCCGGAGTCCCTGCAGAAGCCCGTTCCTTTGTCTGAAGGACTGAATACTTCTGCAAGCAGAGAGGCATCGCAGCTTCCTGAGGCACCTCAGCCTGTGGTGAGTGCCCAGCACAGTCTGCCCAAATCTCAGACTGTTCTGGACCCCCCAGGCTTCTGGGTGCAGAGAAGTGGAACAGTGGGTTAGAGGCCACTACAGCTGCCTCCCCATCCCCCCCCCAACCCCCCCCCCCCCCCCCCCGCTACACTTGGAAGTCTGCTGAGCTCCTGACGGATGGGCGGGCCTACACTAACCCCCGAGCCCAGCCGCGCCTAGCCATCTGCCTGCAGAGGAGGAGCTGGGCGGATCTGGAGTGCCTGCAGAAGTCCCTTCCTTTGCCTAGAGGACTGTGGATATCTCTGCAAGCAGGGAGGGATCACAGGCTCCTGAGGCACTGTGGCCTGTGGAGAGCACCCTAACCCGGCTGCAATTGAAGAGCTGTGGATCTTCCAAGGGGCAGGTGGGCGCACAGTGTCCCTGAGGCCCAGCTTGTCTGGAACTGCGGAGTTCTGAGCAGGCAGAGGAGGGACACTGGTTCTGCAGGCCCAATGGCTTGGGGTAGTGCGGTGTCAGAGGCTCAGTAGCTCCAAGCATAGAAGGGGATTTTCAACAGATCCTGAGGAAGCTTTCAAATAACACTTGAAACACAGAAATATACAAAATGACAAAACGAAAGACCAAATTACAACCTCAAACCTCCAGCCCATCTCAGGAAACCCTAGGAGCAATGTATATAGAAGAAAATATATCCCATCCACCTCATATATCGGACATAATAGCTACTGAAGTTGACAAACAACTCCAGGAAGCTTTAAAGAAATTCAAACTCGAAATAATCTCCCAGATAAAAGAAGAAATGATAAAAGAAATGAAAGAGATTCTAAATATATCTAAAGAAAACACAGATAAAAAATTGGAGGAACTAAACAAAAAGATAGAATCCCTAGACGAGCAATATAAGAAACAAACAGAATACATAATGCAGATGCACAGAGATATACAGGAAATAAAAAACTCCACTGAAAGTTGTAAAAACCGCCTTAATGAAAGTGAAGATAGAATTTCAGACCTTGAAGACATGATTGCAGCTAGTGAACAGGAAAGGAAAGATCTTTTGAAAATAACAAGGAATCAGGAAACAACAATTCAACAACTGCAAGACGATGCAAAGAAGAATAACATAAGAATGATAGGGATTAATGAAAGAGAGGGAGACAACATAAAGGATGTCAAGCGGATATTTAGAGAAGTAATAGCTGAAAATTTCCCAAGCATGAGATCAGAAACTGACATCAAGATCAGTGAAGCATATAGAACTCCAAACACTCATAACCAAAATAAAACTACACCCAGACATATAATAATCACCATCCCAGAAATCCAACACAAGAATAGATTACTAAAAGCTGTCAGAGAGAAAAGACAGATCACTTATAAAGGAAAACCTATCAGAATCACAGCAGACTTCTCAGCACAAACGATAAAGTCAAGAAGAGCATGGAGTGAAATATTCCAGATCCTAAAGCAAAATGATTTCCAACCAAGACTGATATATCCTGCAAAACTATCATTCAAAATAGATGGTGCAATACGATACTTCCATGACAAAGAACAGCTGAAGAACTTCATGAACACCAAACCGACCCTGCAAAAAATATTGAAAGACAGTTTAGATACACAAAGGAAAAAACCACTAAGCAAAGCAAATAATTAAACAGAACAGAAAGATAAAGATGCAACAGCAGAGAGATAACATTCCTACAATTAACCAGCATTTAACAGTAATAACCATTAATGTAAATGGTCTCAATGCACCAATCAAAAGAAACAGACTAGCAGAATGGATCAAGAAACAAAATCCAACCATATGCTGTTTACAGGAAACCCATCTAACCCAGAAGGATACTCACAGACTGAAAGTCAAAGGATGGAAAACAATTCTTCATGCAGCAGGAATCCAGAAAAAGGCAGGAGTAGCCATTCTGTTTGCAGACAACGTGAACTTTAAACCAACAATGACCATAAAGGACAAAGAAGGTCACTACATACTTGTAAGGGGAAAACTCCAAGAGGAAGAGATAACTATCTTAAATATATACGCACCAAACTCCAGAGCACCAAGTTATATAAAACAATTATTAACAGAAATGAAAACTCAAATTATCAGTAACACAATTGTAACAGGAGACCTTAATACGCCATTGACACCAAGGGACAGATCAACCAGACAGAAAATGAGCAAAGAAATAACAGAACTGAATCATACCTGTGAACAAATGGGTTTGATAGACATATACAGGATGTTCCACCCAACAACATCAGAATACACATTCTTCTCAGCAGTACATGGATCATTTTCTAAAATAGACCATATATTAGCTCACAGAACATATTTAAACAAGTGCAAAAGAGCTGAAATCATCCCTTGCATGTTATCGGATCATAGCGCTCTGAAATTAGAAATTAATGATAAAAGATACTGCAAAAATCCCACAAACACATGGAAACTGAATAACACACTCTTGAGTAATCAGTGGGTCACAGAGGAAATTAAAGAAGAAATCAAACAATACCTAAAAGAAAATGAAAATACAGATACAACTTACCGGAACCTGTGGGATGCAATGAAAGCCGTCCTGAGAGGAAAATTTATTGCACTGAGTTCCCACATCAGGAAAACAGAACGAATACAAATAAATAACTTGATGCTACACCTCAAACAGCTAGAAAAAGAAGAGCAAGTCAAGCCCAAAGCCAAAAGAAGAGAGGAAATTATAAAAATCAGAGCAGAAATCAATGCAATAGAGACTAAGAAAACAATCCAAAGAATCAACAAATCAAAGAGTTGGTTCTTTGAAAGAATAAATAAAATCGATAAGCCCCTAGCCAACCTTATTAAAAAAAGGGAAGAAAAAGCTCAAATTCATGCAATAAGAAATGAAAAAGGAGAAATCACTACAGACCCAATAGAAATACAGAAGATCATCAACACCTACTTCGAAAACCTCTACTCTCAAAAGTTTGATAACACAGAAGAAATAGACAGATTCTTAGAAGCATATGAATTGCCAAAGCTAGATCAAGAGGATGTAAAACTGTTGAATAACCCAATCTCTGTTACTGAAATTGAAAATGTAATTAAGTCCTTACCCACCAAGAAGAGCCCAGGCCCAGATGGATTCACTGCAGAATTCTACAAGAAATACAAAGAAGACCTAATGCCGACACTCTTCAAACTGTTCAATGAAATTGAAAGGGAAGCAATCCTTCCTAAGTCGTTCCTGGAAGCAAATATTACTCTAGTACCAAAACCTGAGAAAGACCCAACTAAAAAAGAGAACTATAGACCGATCTCCCTAATGAACACAGATGCAAAAATCCTCAATAAAATATTGGCAAATAGGATCCAGCAAATCATCAAGAAGATTATACACCATGACCAAGTGGGATTCATCCCAGGAATGCAAGGATGGTTCAACATACGCAAATCAATAAATGTAATCCACCATATCAATAAAGCCAAAAATAAGAATCACATGATCATTTCTATAGATGCAGAAAAAGCCTTCGATAAGGTCCAACATTTATTCATGATAAAAACTCTACAGAAAATTGGAATAGATGGTCTTTACCTCAATATAATAAAGGCCATTTATGACAAACCAACAGCCAGCATCATTCTAAATGGCCAAAAATTGAAAGCCTTTACTTTAAAATCAGGCACAAGACAAGGATGTCCTTTATCACCACTCCTATTTAATATAGTACTGGAAGTACTAGCCAGAGCAATTAGGCAAGAAAGAGAAATAAAAGGGGTAAAGATAGGAAAAGAAGAAGTTAAGTTATCATTGTTTGCAGATGACATGATACTCTACATAGAAGACCCCCTAAACTCCATTGAAATACTCTTAGATACAATAAATAAATTCAGTAATGTGGCTGGATACAAAATCAATACTCAGAAATCAATAGCATTCCTATACACGAACAACAAAATTACAGAGAGGGAAATAAGAGAAACTGGACTATTCACATTAGCAAGCAAAAAAATGAAATATTTAGGAATTACTCTTACGAAAGAAGTGAAAGACTTATACAGTGAAAACTATAATACACTGAAAAAGGAAATTGAAGATGATCTCAGAAAATGGAAAGACATCCCTTGCTCATGGATAGGAAGAACAAACATTGTGAAGATGGCCATTCTCCCAAAACTCTTATACAGATTCAATGCAATCCCAATAGAAATACCATCAACATACCTTATAGATCTAGAGAAATCACTCCTAAATTTCATCTGGAACCAGAAGAGACCTAGAATCGCAAAGGCAATTCTAAGCAGCAAAGGCAAAGCAGGAGGCATCACAATCCCTGACTTGAAATTATACTACAAAGCAACAGTAGTAAAATCAACATGGTATTGGAATCAAAATAGAGGCGAAGATCAATGGAATAGATTAGAAGATACAACCACAACTACAAACACACTCAACCACCTTATCTTTGATAAAGGAGCCAAGCAGGTTCACTGGAAGAACGATAGTCTCTTTAATAAATGGTGCTGGAAAAACTGGCTCTCCATTTGCCGAAAACTAAAGCTAGACCCATGTCTATCACCATGTACTAAATTAAAATCTAAATGGGTCAAAGATCTGAATATTAAAACAGAAACACTAAATCTATTGGAAGACAAAGTGGGTAGAAACCTTGGAGACATAGGAGTAGGTAGAGAATTCATGAACAGGACTCAAACCGCACGGGAAACACTTCCCAGAATCAATAACTGGGACCACATCTTATTAAAAAGTTTCTGCATGTCAAAAGAAATCTCCAGCATAGTGAAAAGAAAACCCACAAACTGGGAAAAGATTTTAGTGAACTCTCTCTCAGACAAGGGACTCTTGTCTAAAACATATAAAGAATTAAAAAAACTCAGACCTCCAAAATTCAAAGATCCAATCCAAAAATGGGCATCTGAGATGAATACGCAATTCTCAGATGAAGAAATGCAAATGGCAAATAAATATATGAAAACATGCTCATCATCATTGGTCATCAGAGAAATGCAAATTAAAACCACACTGAGATTCCATCTCACTCCTGAAAGAATGGCCAGGATCAAGAAAACCAACAACAACAAATGCTGGAGAGGATGTGGGGAAAAAGGAACTCTCCTGCACTGTTGGTGGGAGTGTAGACTGGTACAGCCTTTGTGGAGGTCTGTCTGGAGGTTTCTCAAAAAGTTGGGATTGGAAATCCCATTTATTCCAGCTATTCCACTTCTAGGCGTATTCCCAGAAGAACTGAAAGCATCATACCACAGTGATTTATGTGCACCTATGTTTATAGCAGCACAATTTGTAATCGCCAGATCTTGGAAACAACCCAAGTGTCCATCAACTGAGGAATGGATAAAAAAGTTGTGGTATTTCTATACAATGGAATATTATTCAGCTATAAAGAAGGATCACATTGAGATATTTATCAGTAAATGGGCGCAGCTTGAGACCATACTCATAAGTGAAATAAATCAATCTCGCATGTATGAATACCGAATAGTTTCCCTAATGTAAGTAATGATTCAAATATATGAAAATATGTGGCAATCATGATTCCCCATTATGTGGCCTTGAAGCCTTATAAAATTTTCACTTATTAATTAGAAAGGCTTTATTCCGGGCTTCTTGATATGGAAATATTTGAAGCTATAGTATATGAAGTTTTATCCAAATATCTCAAGGAAAAAGACAGACACTATGGTAACTATTATTCTTTAAAAAAATTATTTAGTTATTTCTTATGTTTATTTTAATTAAGGGAAAAATTTAAAAAATTAGGATATATAATAGTAACTCTTTTCGATTTCCTATTAACTTGTTTTGAAGTCCTGTAATGCTCCCACGATCTTGTTTTGACTGATTAGACTCTGTTCCATTCTGTGGGATAGTATCAGGTCCGAGGGTATAGGCAACTACTTTGAAGGCAGTAAGATTCACTAAGATGCCCATTCTGGTTTGACTATTGTCTCCTTTGGAAGTCCTGTAATGTTTACAATGTCTAAGTTTTATTGGTCTTGTTCTCTACTGTTTTGTCCAACTTTATAATATCTAATGAGATAGACAAATCTTTTTAAGGAAACAAGAGACAACGTTGATAACTATTGTTAATAACCGTATACTCTGTTCTACATCATGTGCTAAGTCTATCCTTGGTTTTCACTGACAGCTTTGTTCTGCCATATTTGACTTTATTCTCCCCCCCCAAAAAAGTAATAAGAACTAAGGAGTAATAAAATCTAAAATGTGTAAATTTTGTTGTAAAAAGAGAGGAAGGGGAAAAAAGAGCTCTAACGGATATAACAGCAAGTGTGTATAGGGATGTTGAATAGCTGACTATATTAATGTTTTTGGATCATTGAACACAGCTGTTTGTAGTCTCTCTGTTTGAATGTCTACTTTGTATTCTTTGATACTGTGATTTGAGCAACTATTTCCAAGATGATAATATGTAATCTATTAACAGGTGATTTCTTACTGTTATGCTTTTTTTTTGTAGTTCTGTATTATATGTAACCTTACACTGCTTTGTTTTGTTTTGTGTTTTTCTCTTTTTCCTCTTAAATAAAAAAAAAAAAAAAAAAAAAAAAAAAAAAAAAAAAAAGAACTATGGGTGTAAAGGAACCCAAAATGTGTGATCGTTAGTGTAAAAAAGGGAGGAAAGAAAGTGATCTAAAGGATATAACTGCAAGTGTATTTAAGTGTGTAGGATAGAAAACCAATTACTGAGTTTTTGTTGAATCATTGAACAGAACTGTCTGCAGTCTCACTGAATTAATGTCCACTTTGTATGCTCTAATTTTGTAACCTGGACAACTGTTTCTGAGATGACAATATGTAATCTATTAACTAGTTAATTTTTTCTGTATATTATTTCTCTTGAAATTCTGTATCACTTGTAGCCTTTAACTGTCTTGCTTTGTTTTGTTTTGTTTTTCTTTTTAAATAAAAATTTTTAAAAAGTGCTAAAAAAAAAAAAAAAAAAAAAAGAACAGCTTCCTGTCCAAATCAGTGTTCCCTGAGGTTTCTCATGAGGCTGTCCACTGTGCTTCTGCACAAACAGAGACCTCTCCTGGATGCTCTGGAGTCTTCGCTCTAGAATAAAAACCCCAAGACTAGAGATGGTATTAGTTTCCCTGCTAGTGAAGTGAGCACTGGAGATTGCATTCGGATGGTGTCAGACCATTTTATCAAAAAAGACAGGTGGACCTCTTGCAAAGCCTTGTGTTTAACTGACAAATGAACAGGAATAATAATGAAAATAACAGTATATGGAGTGACCTTCTTTCAATCCTGGAAAATGGGCTGCCAGAGGTGAGTTCCGGCACACCAGCACCAGCCTGGGGAAAGTTAAAGGTCGTCACTCCAAGTGGGTAAGTGCTCACCCAGCTTCTAGGCACACTAGACTTGGCTTGGGAGGTTTTGTGGCCCAAATAGACCATGCACAGTGACCTTCTACAGTCAGGGGACCTGAGGGCAAATGAAGTGAGTTCCAGTGCATCAGTGCTTGCCCAGAGAGAGCTTCGGACCATCACTCACAATGGTTAGGAGGGCAGCTTGCAGGACACTGGAGGTGGCATGGGAATTCCTGTGCTGAGCATGACTGGAACACACTCAGAAACCTCCATTCAATCCCAGGAACTGAGGGTATAGGAGATGATTTCCAACACACCTAGGGGAAGCTTTGGAACATGACTTGAAACACGGGAATATAGGAAAATGACAAAATGAAAGACCAAAATGCAATCTCAAAAATCCAGCCCATCCCAAGACAGCTTAGGAGCTATGTACATTGAAAAAAAAATATATGCCATACACCTGAAATACCTCAAATAATAGCAACTGAAATAAAGAAGCAACTCCGGGAAGCTTCAAAGGAGAAATAATTTCCCAGGTAAACGAAGAAATGATAAAAGTATTGAAAAAGATGCTGAACTCATCTAAAAAAGACACAGTTAAAAAATTAGAGGAACAAAACAACAAGATAGAATCCCTGGATGAATAATATAAGAAACAAACAGAATACATAAAGCAGATTCAAAGAGATATACAGAAAATCAAAAATTCCATTGAATGTTGTCAAAACCTCCTCAACGAAAGTGAAGACAGAATTTCAGACCTTGAAGACAAGATTGCAGCTAGTGAACAGGAAAGGAAAGAACTTTTAAAAATAACAAGGAATCATGAAATAACAATTCAACAGCTGCAAGATGATACAAAGGAAAGCAACCTAAGTTTGATCAGGATAAATGAAACAGAAGGTGACAACATAAAGAATATCAAGAGGCTGTTTACAGAAGTAATAGCTGAAAATTTCCCAAACATGAGAATGGAAACTGACATTCAGTTTAGTGAAGCATATAGAAATTCAAATAGCCATAACCAAAATAAAACTGCACCCAGACATATAATAATCACCATCCCAGACAGATCACCTATAAAAGAAAACCTATCAGAATGATAGCAGACTTCTCAGCACAAACAGTAAAGTCAAGAAGAGCATGGAGTGATGTATTTCATATCCTATAGAAAAATGATTTCCAACCTAGACTGATGTACCCTGAAAAACTGTCCTTCCAAATGGATGGAGATACTTCCATGCCAAAAACAGCTAAAGAACTTCATAATCACCAAGCCAACCCTGCAAAGAATATTGAAATTCAGTCTAGATACACATAGGAAAAAACCACTAAGCAAGGCAGACAATTAAACAGAATAGAAAGATAAAGATGCAACAGCCAAAAGATAACATGTCAACAATAAACACATATATAACAGTTATAACCATTAATGTAAATCGTCTCAACTCACCAATTAAAGGAAACAGACTGGCAGAATGAATCAAGGAACAACATCCAACTGTATGCTGTCTACCAGAAACCCATCTAACTCAAGATAAAACTCACAGACTGAAAGTCAAAGGATAGAAAACAATATCATGCAACAGGAACCCCCCAAAAAAGAGGGCTAGCTATTCTGTTTGAGGACAATGTGAGCATCAAACCAAACATGATCTATAGAGATAAAGAAGGTCACTACATACTAGTTAGGGGAAAACATCAATAGGAAGAGATAACAATTTTAAATATATATGCACCAAATTCCAGAGCACCCCTATATACAAAGCAAGTACTAACAGAAATGAAAAATCAAATAAGCAATAACACAATTATAACAGGAAATCTTAACACACCATTGATACTAAGCAACAGAATAATCAGACCGAAAATCGGCAAAGAAATAACAGAACTGAATCATACCTGTGAACAAACTGACTTGATAAACATATACAGAGGATTCCATCCAACAACATCAGAATATACATTCTTCTCAGCAGTACATGGGACATTCTCTAAAATAGACCATATGCTAGCCCACAGAACATATTTAAATAAATGTCAAAGAGTTGAAATTATCTCATGCATGTTATCAGACCACAGCACCATGAAACTAGAAATTAATGACAAAAGAAACTGCAAAAATCCCACAAACACACGGAAATTGAATAATATACTCTGAAGAAATCAGTGGGTTACAGGAGAAATTCAAGAAGAAATTAAACAATAACTACAAGCAAATGAAAATACAGATGTAACTTATCGGAATCTGTGGGATGCAATGAAAGCTGTCCTCAGTGGAAAATCTATTGCTCTGCGTTCCCACATCAGGAAAACAGAACGAATACAAATAAACAACCTGATGCTACACCTCAAACATCTAGAAAAGAAGAGCAAGTGAAGCCCAAAGCCAAAAGAAAGGAGGAAATTATAAAAATCAGAGCAGAAATTAATTCATTAGAGACTAAGAAAGCAATTCAAAGAATCAATGAGTCAAAGAGTTGGTTCTTTGAAAGAGTAAATAAAGTTGATAAGTCCCTAGCCAACCCTATTTTAAAAATGCAAGAAAAAGCTCAAATATATGCAATAAGGAAAGAAAATGGTGAAATCACTACAGACTCTATGGAAATGCAGAAGATCATCAACACCTATTTTAAAAACATCTACTCTCTTAGGTTCAATAACGCAGAAGAAATGGACAGATTCCTAGAAACATATGAAGTACAAAAGCTGGGTCAAAAAGATGTAAAACTGCTTAATAACCAAATTTCTATTAATTAAATTAAAAATGTAATTAGTTCTTTACCCTGGAAAAAGAGCCCAGGCCCCGACGGATTCACTGCAGAATTCTGCAAGAAATACAAAGACTTAATGCCAACACTCCTCAAACTATTCAATCAAATCAAAAAGTATGCAGTTCTTTCTAAGTCATTCCTGGAAGCAAATATTCTAGTATCAAAACCTGAGAAAGACCCAACTAAAAAAGAGAACTACAGACCAATCTCCCTAATGAACACAGATGCAAAAATATTCATTAAAATATTGGGAAACAGGATGCAGCAAATCATCAAGTAGATCATACACCATGAGCATGTTGGACTCATCTCAGGCATGCAGGGATTGTTCAACATATGTAAATCAATAAATGTAATCCACCATCTCAATAGAGTCAAAAGTAAGAATTGCATGATCATTTCTATAGCTGCAGAAAAAGCTTTTGATAAGATTCAACCCTTATTCATAGTAAGAACCTTAAAGAAAATAGGAATAGATGGTCTTTACCTCAATATGATAAAGGCCATCTATGACAAACCAACAGCCAGCACCATATTAAAGGGCCAAAAACTGAAGGCTTTTACCTTAAAATCAGGCACAAAACAAGGATGTCCTTTGTCATAGCTCTTATTTAACATAGCACTGGAAATGTTAGCCAGAGCATTTAGACAAGAAAGAGGAAATGAAAGGGTAAATATCAAAAGAGAAAGTTAAGTAATCATTATTTGCAAATGACATGATAACCTAGATAGAAGACCACCAAAACTCCATTGAAAGACTCCAAGATATAATGAATAAATTCAGCAATGTAGCTGGAAACATTATCAATTCTCAAAAATCAATAGCATTCCTATACACTAACAACAAAATCACTGAGAAACAAATAAGAGAAGCCACACCCTTCACACTAGAATCCAAAAAATGAAATACTTAGGAATTAATTTCATGAAAGAAGCAAAAGATCTACACAGGGAAAATTATAATACCTTGAAAAAAGAAATTGAAGAGGATCTCAGAAATGGAAACACATATTTTGTTCATATATAGGAAAAATAAATATTGTGAGAATGACCATTCTCCCAAAACTGCTACACAGATTTAATACAATTCAAATGAACATACCATCAACATACCTCATAGATCTAGACAAATCACTCCTAAAATTCATCTGGAACTAGAAGAGATACAGAAAACCAAGACTATTCTAAGCAGCAAAGGCAAGGCAGGAGGCATCACAATCCCTGACTTGAAGTTATACTAAATAGCTACTGTGATAAAATCAACATGGAACTGGAGTAAAAACAGATCTGAATATCAACGAAATAGATTAAAAGATAAATCCATAACTACAAACACACTCAACTACTTTATCTTTGATAAAATTGCCAAATAATTTCACTGGAAGAAAAAGTCTCTTTAATAAATGATGCTGGAACAAATGGCTCTCCATGTGTCAAAAATTAAGACTAGACCCATGCCTGTCACCAAGTACTAAACTAAAATCTAAATGGATTAAATATCTGAATATTAAAACAGAAACACTAAATCTCTTGGAAGACAAATTAGGAAAAATGTTGAAGACACAGGGGTAGGAAGAGAATTCCTGAACATCCTGAACATCAAACAGCATGGAAAAGATTTCCTAGAATCAATAACTGGGATCACATTTTATTAAAAAATTTCTGCATATCAAAAGAAATCTCCAGCATAGTGAAAAGAAAACCCACAAACTGGGAAAAAATCTTAGTGAACTCTCCCTCACACAAAGGACTTCTATCTACCATATAAAGAATTTAAAAAAAAATCAGACCCCAAAACTCAAAGAGCCAATCCAAAAATGGGCATCCGAGATGAATACACAGTTCTCAGATGAATATGAATGACAAATAAATACATGAAAAAATGTTCATCATCATTACTCATTAGAGAAATGCAAATTAAAACCACACTGAGATTCCATCTTACTCCTGAAAGAATTGCCAGGATCAAGAAAATTACCAACTTCAAATGTTGGAGAGGCTGTGGGGAAAAAGAAACTTTCCTGCATTGCTAGTTGCAATGTAGACTGGTGCAGCCATTATGCAGGTCAGTCTGGAGATTTCTCCAAAAGCTGGGATTGGAAGTCCCATTTGACCCAGCTATTCCACTTCTAGGCATATTCCCAGAAGAACTGAATACATCTTACCCCAGTGATATATGTGTACCCATGTTTATAGCAGCACAATTTGTAATAGCCAGATCTTGCAAACAACCTAAGTGCCCATCAACTGAGGAATGGATAAAAAAAGATGTGGTATTTTTATACAATGGAGTACTACTCAGCTATAAAGAATGATCACATTGAGATATTTACAAATAAATGAAAGCACCTTGAGACCATACTCACAAGCGAAATAAATCAAACTCACATGTATAAATATCGAATAGTTTCCCTAGTGTAAGAAATGGTAAGAATACATAAAAGTATGTGGTAATCATGATTCCTCAATATATTGCTTTGAAGACTTATAATGTTTTAATTCATTAGTTGGAATGTTTTTATTCTGGGTTGTTTGATTTTATTGTCTGTGATAGTATGAACAGCTATTCTGAAGAAAACAAGACATTATAATAGCGAGTGTTGATTTAATATCATCTTGTTTTGAAGTCCCACCAACCTTTTGTTCTTCTATCTCCATCGGTTTTATCATGTTGTATCTCATTGGATTTTATTATATGTGATAGTATAAACAAAATTTTTATAAACAAGGGAATAATACAGTAACCATTGTTCATTTTCTGTTAGTTGGTTCTGAATTCCCTGTAATACTTTCATTGTCTTGAATGGTTTTACACTGTCTTGTTATGGTTGATGCTGTAGTATATGAAGGTATAATCAAATATTTAAAGGAAAGAGACAGTATGGTAGCTACTCTTATGTCGGATTGTCTTGTGGCAAAACACTATGTTGCTTAAATTGTTCTGTTCTAAGCTGTGTTGTTACGTCCTTTTTTAAAAGATATATACATATATATATACACACATGTATAAAGTCAATGTTGAAAGTAGTCATGTGCTTATTCCTCTTTCATAATCAAAAATGTTCTCTTTGTGACTTTTAACAATAGATTGCATAAAAAGTGCACCTTTTTTAGTACTTATTCTGACTATTGCTTTTGCATCTCCTGGATCTGTGTTTTCATGTGACAATTTTTGGAAACAGCTTAGACATCATTACATCATATGCTTCCTCTGCTTTTTACTATTTCCTCTATATGTATGTCATATAATCTGAAGATTTCCCACAATTCTTGGGTGCTTTTATTTGGGTTTCCATATTTAAAAGTCTTGCATTTCTGTTGGGGAAGATATTATTGCTCTGTATCCAAATTACTGATTCTAATTCTTCTATTTACTAATTCTTTACTACTAATTCTAATTCTTTCTCTAATTGATTACTAATTCTTTCCCTTGTTATGCTCAGTCTATTAGTGAGCACATCGAGGGAGATTTTATTTCTATTTATTTATTTATTTATTTGAGACAGGGTCTCACTGTGTGGTTCAGGCTGAAATTGAATTCACTCTTTATTCTGAGTTGGCGTCAAACTCACAGTGATCCTCCTGCCTTGGCCTTCCAAGTGCTGGGAAATTTTTATTGCTGTAGTGAATTTTATTTCTAGTATTTAGTGAAATACTTCTAAGAGTTTTATTCTGTTTATCTTCTCTTGTGTGTTATCAACTTTTTCTCTTAGAATTCTTTATTAATTCTATTAATTGATTCTCTATCTGATAATGTCATGTCTATGTGGGTAGCTGAGTCTGCTTCTTACCATTTTTTTTTTTTTTTTTTTTTTTTTTTTTTTTTTTTTTTTTTACTATTTTACAGTGTGTTTTTTCTTCACTTTTGGATACTTTGTAATTCCCTAAACACCAGCATGACAAGGTGAGGTCAGGTCTTTAGTGTGAAATTTTATGTTGGTTTGTTAGGTGTTTATAAGTTTTAAAGTTTTCTGTGAGGTTTTTGTGGCTTAAAATTCGTCCAGTGTACTCTTTTGCTTCCTCTCTGGACTTTGAGGGTTTTTCTGTACTCCTTAAAAAAAGTCAGTGCCTTGAGAGTTGTTAAACAATAGCCCACTGTTATTACAATAAAGCCCTTGTTGGTATGGAGGTAAGTGATAGGAAGGGAAAGTGTTCTTTCATCTCATGATTTTCTGAATCCTCTTGTGGAACTGTGTTTTAGCTTCTGAACTTCTCAAGTATTTCTTCTTGTGCAGGTTCCATCACCGCTTACGTGACACAGAGACATGCAGGGAGAGGAACGCAGGATCTCGTTACTCTGGGACGTGGCTCCATAAAGGTTATCCTCTCCCCAGAATGTTGGTCTTTGTTACGAGGAAAGTGCCAGTCCTGTTTCACATCACTTTTCCCTTTCTACTGCCAGAGGCTCCAAGGATTTGCTAGAAGAGCTGATTAGCGAGAGATGAGCTGGATCTGGGAAACTAACTGGTAGCAGGGCTCTCAGAGAAGTCAGGGCTCAATTTCCTGTGTTTGGAGTCCCTAGGCTTCCTGAGAAGACCTCAAGTCCATTTGTAAATTCCATCACCTAGTCTTGCACGTCTTGATCCCACAGTCACATCCTGGAGCACAAGCCCCATGGTAAACTGCACGGCCTGTAGACTGAATTAGATCTCATTTACATATGTTTGCATCGTGGTGTAGGACTGTCTCTCCTTGGGCACTGGCCATCATGCTTGTTCTAACTAGGCCCATTATGAGTTGAAATAATCTTCTTCCTGGTATAATGGTAGAAATGTCCAGAAAGAAAGTACTTTAATGATTACTAACCCCAACCACACTCCAGATTGAAAGGAAACAGAAAAATCAATACTGGACTCACTACAGTAGCCATGTTTGGGCCCGACTCACTTTTCTGTCTTCAAGATGTACTTTCTTTCCTGGCATTTGCCACAGTTCACTCTGCTTAAAATACAGACACAGTTGCTATCCTTGCTTGAAAAGTTAGCCTTCCCTAGATTATACTGTTTGTCGGTCCATAAACATGCTTGTTGAAAACTCTTGATTCTCTGGCTCTGAGCCTGTCACTGGGCCTCCCCACAAACCTTCTCAGGGTAAATCCAGGAGCTAAGACTGCCAGGCAGTGTAAAGTGGTACCCAGTTCAGGCTGACCCTGAATTTCTAGAAACATTTCCTTACCTGAGTCTTCACCCCTAGAACCTCATAGGCTTCCTGAAGAGAAGATTGCCCGCAAAAGTTTGAGGCCCCTCATAGACGACAGCTGCCAACAGGGTAAGCTCTTTCCAGAACTGCTTCATGCTGGAACTCCTGGTCCAAATTATGGTTTTAATTCTCCCTACCAGTTTACTTGTTAGGGAGCTTTCACTCCAGGTAACCAGATCTCAGATGCAACTTTAGATTTGCCTGTCTCTTCAGATTTAATAGTGACAGTGTGTATTGAAAACTCATTATAGAATTGCAAGTGATATTTTAAAAATTGGCCTGGTTTTCTGGCAACTCATTAAAATAGCTATGCTTTTTATTTCTTGAATCTATGGGCTTTTATTTATGCAAGTTCATATTCTGAAAACAGTGAAAGTATTTCTTCTCTGTATTTAATTCTTACTGATTCTAAGTCTGGTGTTTGGGAATGACAAATTTAAAAGAAAAAAGAAGGTTGCAATGCTAAATTTAATTAGAGCTTTTGATCATCTATGAGAAACAAAAATGGAGACAAATGCCCTGTTTGAATTTTGCCTCAATGATCTAGATCATCTTTCCTAAAATTATTCTTCTCTCAAACTGAAATTAAACTATGAATACTTGCCCTCGTTTTAGCTGCCTACTAAAAGTAAATTGGTTTTACAGCATCTGCATCTACTGTGTTAAATTATTTCAACAACATTTAATTCACAGTGTCTTGCATCTGATTAGCTGCAACCAGGAATCTAAAATGATAAAATGTAGTTCAGAAATTAAAACAAATTTGACAAAGATAGACTATAATAAATCAATTATTAAACTAGTAAAAATATGACTGAAATATCTGTGAAAGGTTTGTTCAAAAAATTGTATGACAGCATAATATTATCAGATAACTAAAATTACGTAAGATTCAAACTAATACTTAAAAGTTACAAATAAGATAAGTAAAACAACAACTCAGTTGATTGAGCACCACATGAGAAAGCATGAAACTGAGGAATAGCTAGCTAGAAGGTGAGTATCCAAACCAAAACAAGATTAAGAAAATAAAAGTAAAAAACTACAAACAAAAGTTCTAGAATATATTCAACCCTTAGTAGATAAAACTAACACACATCTAACTCAGAAGTGTATCCTGCCACAAAACTCTTCCTACTCCAAGTTTACAGAAATAGTTGGCCATAATTTAATTCTTCCAGAACTGTAGTTTGAAGTTAGTTAAATTAAACACTTTCAAAATGAATGCAGGAGATTAAAACAAAGAAAACTGAAATTATGCAGATGTATGGAGAATAAAACCTGTTTACACGGTGAGTAGAGAAAATAAAACAACCACAAAATCATTGTTCTCAAAAATGTATCTATAATACTGACAGTTGACTTGTGAACAGAAGCCATGAAAGACACAGAGAAAATAGTTATTAATTAGTATTTCCCTAAATAATTCATGAGATAGGGGGAAAATCACAATAAAAATCAGAAACGGTTTACAACTGAATGAAAATGAATGTGCAGTGAAGAAAAATATGGACAATAAAGCTTAAGTTCTTTTTAGAAAAAAATGTGCAGTGTAAAAAACAGGTTTCTAAAATGAAACAAAAAAAAGCTGATCAAAATTAAGGAGCGCATTATATAGAAAATCGCTAGTGATTTAATTTCTAAGACAAATTGATTTTAATAACAAAGATAAGGGAAGCATTAAAATAGAAAACTAAACATAAACATATTGACTGTAAAATTTGTTATTTTCAAAAGAACAAACAAAATGAGTGCATCTTTAACATGTACTAAACAATGAAAGAATGAGTAAATTAAAGAATGGAAAGGAGGTTTGGCACAGATATACCATGTAGGGGGAAATAAAACAAGTATAAATTCTGCAGCTATTGAAGATAATATTGAACAATTTGAACATTTAAATGGAATTATGACTCCTGTCAAAGTTTAGGTTGACAAACAATATAAACAGATACAGAACACTTCAGTCATCAGGGCTTTTAATGAACTCAAATCCATAATTAATAATCCTTACAAAATAATTCTAGGACTAGCTGATACCAGTAATAAACTGACACAAAATTTTGAGTAGGAAACAACTTCAAGATGATATAATTACTCTCAGATAATATAAAGAAAAGTAATGTTCATTTTAAATAGCATTTTCCTGGTATATTTTTAAAATCAACATAAAGAAGGCACACAGACCAACTGAAGAAGAAGAGGTGTTATCTGGTTTTCAGAAGGGGCTCAATTGCCAAAAATCATAAAGTGCTTGTCTTTATATATCATCTGAGACACGTAAATGAAATCACAATGAGAAAGCAATTTTATGCAAAACAGTAGCTAAAATTATGCAAACTGAAAACAAATTTTAACAAAGATGTGAAGAAAATGAATTATTTCATTTTATCTTTGCAGTTTTAGAGTCTTGTAGTAAGCTAGACAAATACTTTACCACTGAGCTACATCCTCAGCCTGAGAAACAGAATTTTTATGCAATATTGAGGTTGTAAATTTTTACAATTACCATGGAAAATTATTTGATGGCATTTACTTAAAGATGGCAATTGCTTCAATTTTTTTTTTAATATGTAGAGCTATAAGTATACTTATGAGTAAATGTAACAGAAATTCCTGCACCTGCTTCCTCCCCTCAGTGTACAGATACATGCACAATAGAACTATTCATGAGAGACCAAAATTGAATACTCACTAACAAATAGGCTGTATTATACTTTTTTAAAAATATGAAAGAGCAGCACAAATGAATTATTCAAAAACTTGTTTTAAGCAAAAAATGTGATTGAGTGAAAATGAAAGATTACCCAGTGAAAACAGAAAATTAAAAAGTATTTCATGAAATTGAAAAAAAAAAAAAAACTCTCCATATTTTATGAAGTACAAGGTAGTTGGCTGAGTTGAAAATTCCTGTTTCTGAAATACACAGACTGACTTGGAATTTTTTCATTTAACTTTTTTTGATGTTTTCTTTTTTCTCAGTTTTCTGAATTAGCTTAAATGAAGTGGCAGAGGTAGAAACAAGACAGAGATTTTAGACCTCAGCAAGTGGGAATCTCAAACACCACTAGGCTGAGTGTTTGCATTCATTTGAATGATGGTGAAGTCAATATAAAATAGTTTTCACTTGTACTCCATAAAAGTAGTCAGCATCAGGATTGCTTGGAATTATTATGAGTTTTTATGCTAATAGCCTGAAGTTGTCAACAAAGCACATTGTTTGCTCTCAGCAGTTGAAATGCACCTAGGACATAGAAAGATAGGATAATCTAATACAATCTTTACTATACGGAAATGACTCTAAGCACGTGATATGGAACAGTCTTTGGTCCATGTAAGGAAACTCAGTTGGGGTGTGTGTGTGTGTTTTACTAATGACAAGATGAAAACTCCAATCTCTAGGTGTAGAATCTTTCCACTTATATTTTTAAAATTTTTGAGCCTGAGGTTTTATAGAATTAACCTCTGCTTTTATAGTTATCAATAATACTCTTTAAATATTGAAATTTAATAAAATGATATTTACTTTTATTTTTAATAATGCTAAAAACATGCAGTAAACCTGGTAGAGTTTTCATGTAGCATATTGGTAATCACAGTTGACCTAAGATGTTGCAATCCAAATTTTACTTTCCTTAGAGCTTTATTCTTCTGATAGAATAGAATCCACTGACCTAAGTTCCTTAAAATCTCTATGGGAAAGATTGTTAATTTGCCTAATTTGACACTACACATTTAGTTTGAACATATGTTAATTTTTTTTTTTCTTGTTCATTAAAAGTTTTTCATTTTTTTTCTTCCATCCTTCAGAATTTAAATCTGTTTTCCTAGATAAGACATCATTAATATGACAGCATATAATCAGAATAAAATCCACTAGTGTATTTTGTTGCATAGTCTGTTAAAAAGTCAAAATTATTTGTTTTTTTTTCCTGATTTGCCACTAAAAAACAAGCATCTACTTCTGTGCACAACTCCTAATCTTCTGACATGAATGTCATTTAAGTTTCCTGAAAATTCGTTTGATTTACTTACTACAACTACATAATCTTAATGGTCCATAATCTTAATGATACACTGTTTAATCAATAATTTTTGATAGTCTAGATGAATATGGATTTTTTAAAAAGAGGATGTATTTGCTATTTCCTTCAAAATACTTGAGAATCAATTCATCCAAAGAATTTGCAATTATGAAACAAGTGAAAGAAACAAGACACAATACTACAATTCTATAGTACATCTACATGAATTATTTTGGATATGCAAAGTCATTCAAGTACACAGCATCCTAGCAATTGTGGAAATTTGAAAGGAGACATAAGGTGGTCAATGATAGATCACATTACTTTTCCCCTATTGTTAGTGAAACTGTCCTGGTATTAATGATGCCTATTAAATCTCTGTGAACACCAAAAATATTATTAAAAATTGTTAATTTAAAGAAGCGAATATTTTCATATGAGTTGTATATGCCTCAAAATTTAAGCAAAGCTATGTGATCACATAAATTGACATGTGAAAATTTTTAACAATATTGGCTACTCATTCTTGGTGAAATCTCTAAGACAACTGAAATCAGTAGGGGACTACTTCAACATAGTAAACTTACTGAAGAGAAATTCCAGACACCATTTCCAATACCATGGAACTAAGTACTTTATTTCTAAGATGTCAAAGAAGGCAAAAATATTTGATATCATTACACATATTCAACATATGCACTGCAGTTCTAGCTAATGCCCAGAATAACATAGTTCAAGGCTAGCTTGAGCTTCTTAGCAAGACTCTATTGCAAAAAATAAATACATAAAAATAAAAAATAAACAATATTCATATGATGTGACATTAGGACTTCTATAAAGCAAGTCCATAAACACCTGTGATGTTGTCACAATACATACATATTCATAAATGGAAAAATAATATAAGCTGCTGATGCTTTACAAAAGCACAAAGGAAATGAAATGAAAGAAAAATAGATTTTTTCTGGAAATGTTGCTGAGAAAATATGCAGGAAGGAAGGATTAAAGGAAGAAAGAAATGAAGGAAGATCTAGATACTGCAAAATTTATGCAAAAACTAACTAAAATGAATCCCGAACTTGAATGTACAACTAAAATCTGATTTCTACAGAAAAATATATGAAAATATCTGTAACTGTGTTATTGCTGACAAATTTTTAATTATAATACTTAAAGAAAATCTATGAAAAAAAGCTCGAAAAGATCTTTTCCTTTTTTTTAGATCATCTTTTCTTAAAAGTGAATTTTGAGGCCTGTATAAGGTTCTACTAAGAAGATGAAAAGACAGCCAATTTATCAAAGAAAATATTTACAAGTTATGAACCTAATGATGGACTTTCATTTAGAATAAACACTGAATTATTTAAACTCAACTACAGGAATATGATACAATCAAAAAATTAGCAGGATGCCATCAGCCATGGAGTGAATAAAAAGCGTGTGGCATTTTTGTACCAGGGACTACTACTGAGCTGTGAAGAAGAATTAAGTTGAGGCTTTTATTGTTAATGGACTGAATTTGAGACCATACTTATAAGTAAAATGAAGCAGACTCGTGTGTGTAAATGTCACATTTTCTCCTTAGTATAAAAAACTGAAAGGGTAAATAAGATCCAAAATATACAACAGATATTTTGAAAGTGAAGGGAAAGAAACAGCTCAAAAGGAAAGAAAAACTGGGACAGAGGAAAGGAGAAAATAAAATATGGAAAACACTATCTCCCTATCTATCTATTCATATACTCATATCTGTTAGTTCATCAAAAACAATGGTTTGTGCTTTCACTGATCATTATTTCATGATTATATCTTATAATCCGAGCAACTAATTTGAAGATAACAATACAGAAAATATTAATCACTGTTAATAACATTACATTGTTTTGAAATTTTGTATCATCATTTTTGTGCTTTTTTCATTTTATTTAAAAATGAACAAGAGAATGAAGAAACAAATACCTCACAAAAATGCATAAATGTCAATAGAACATATGAAAGGTGTTCAAAATTCTCTGACATTATTAAAATACAAATAAATCAAAGGTGACCAAAAAACAAAAATAAAACAAGGAAAGTTATAATACACATTATTAACAAGGATGCCTCACAACAATAACTCATTTATATTAGGGTAAAATTTGGTACAGTAACTTTCAAAGATGGAATGGCAGTGAATTTTGTAAACATTGTTTCACACAACAACCTAGCAAACTTCTGTTTGTTCAACCAAATGATGTCCAAACTTATGCTCACACAAAACTCTATACACAAAGCATTTGATAGTCTATTCCTAAAAGTCAAAATCTGTAGAAATCAGGAAGTCTTTCAATAAAATGAATATATAAACAGACTGCTTTGTGTCCATATCTCTGTGTGTGGATGCACCTCCACATCCTTATGCAGTTATGGGGGCAGGCTTCCACAGTCTGTGACTGATTCATGGTCCAATGCTGCCATTACGGGTGTGAATTCTACCCTAGGTTGGGTAGCCTACAGACAGTATAAAGTACAGAAAGAGTCTTCTCTTGTGCTCCTCCCTTTTTACTCTTTCTGCTTTTGCTGCCTTTCACTGCCATGAATGGTTTCCCCTGTGCCACATCACTCAGCCTTGGAGGCAGTTGATTGTGGACTGAAATCTCAACAAAGTGTGAGCTAAACAAAACCTTTTCTCCTTTAACCTTACATGTCAAGTATTTTGTCCCAGTGAGAGAAAAATAACCAACACACCATGGAATACTAGAGATAAAACAAATGACTTATCAATTATGCAAAAACAAGAATGAATCATAAGTACATGCTGCTTAATGAAAAAAAGGTGGAAAGTGCTGTTTGCATCTATTATATGATTTAGAGCAAGTGGACTATTAGAGAAATGAAACACAGATCAATGATTTCCAGGGGTAGGGAGATAATTGAATAGATAAAACACTGGAGAAATTTTAGGGCTATAGAACAATTTTCTATGATGCTAGGCTAGCAGATACATGAATCTATGCAGCTGTCCAATTTTTGAGAATCTTACAGAATTGTTGGCCATTATGTATGAACTTACCTTTAAAACTGAGTAAAAAATTGGAGGATCCTGGAAAGAAATGTAGACTTTGATGAGAGAATCTGTCTCAACTATAAATGTATGATATACCTAACTAAAGATCTTGAGACATAAGCATGCAATCTAAGTAAGTTTGGAAATAGAGAATGTAAGGCCAAAAAGAAAGACTGCCCTGAAGCAATGCAAGGGTCGGTGCTATTGCCCTTGATGGTGCAACTTAAAATCTGGAAATCACTATCCACAGATTTTTCTTTTCTTTTCTTTTCCTTTCTTTCTTTTCTTTTCTTTTCTTTTTTTTTTTTGTGTGTGTGCGTGTGTGTGTGTGTGTGTGTGTGTGTGTGTGTGTGTGTGTGTGCGTGATACCGGGGTTCAAAGTCATGACCTTGCACTTGCCAGGCAGGCACTTATGCCACTGAACTAAATCCCCGAACCCTGATTTTTCATTTTTGAACAAATAAGCACAAGCAGATAGTGAGATCCAGATTTCTACTTTTGGGATGTAAGAGTATACATAAGCAAGCAGAAAAAAACTGAAATTAAATATTTTACATGATACTTGGATACAAATTACAAATAAATATATGTATGCTTTCTCTCTCTCCCTTCTCTCTCTCTCTATACATATATATATATATACACATATACATATATATACACACACGAATGTCTGTCTTGATGTGGCATGATTGGAAAGGTCCTTGGTCTTCCAATAACATGCAGTCTTACTAATCTTGATTAAAAAATCAGAGGAATCCTAATTATATAATGTTCTTCAAAATAATTGATCGTTAATCCTCAGATCTATAAAGGTCATCAATAATGATGAATGTTACATAAATAACAAGGAAGTTAACTGAGAAAGACCCATAAATATAGATGGACCTACGGACTCTTCCTGGAAGATTATATTGTGAGGCCTGGATGCCAGAGGAGATAAAGCATATAAAGTAAAACTAAGAAAACACAAATTATGAGCTCTAGTTGATAATTATTTTAATGATGTACTAACTATATTGAATGACCTGTAATGAAGTTAACAAGGAGGATACTGCGTGTGAGGTACTCAGAGCCTGGTATTCTCACAAATTTTATTTTAATGTAAAACTTTTTAAAATTAGAATAAATATTTATACCCTGCAGCTGTCAATAAATGGCTCTGAAGTCCTAGAAAAGTTACTTCCATTTTTAGTTTAGCTTTCAATCATCAAAATGAAAATAGTTTCACAAAATTTGTAAAACTGTGAGGAAAGTGATGGTATTCTTGAAAATGATTTTTACGCTACGGTTAATGTGTTACGGTACCTGACAGAAAGGGAGGGAGAGGACTCACGTTCTAGTAGCACATATGTCATGCAAAACTGCTGCTCAGCACCTTTCCCTCAAAACACGTCCCCGTGAGAACTCCAGAGAAGGGTGTGCATCTCTGAATCGGTGCATATTTACATGTGGTTAAATTATTTACAAAGGGAAATATTCCACCTACACTTACAGAAATATCTTCCCTTATTGTTAGGGGCAGATTTATTCAGAAATATAATGAATGACATAGTAACTAAATGAAGATGTTATAAAACTAACAAAACTCTTTACTTGCTTGACAAATCAGGAAGATATTTGTCACAGAATATATAAAGCAATTTTCTGTCTGAGCTATTGTAGCAATCGAACATGGTTGAATCTATGCTGCTTCACAGAAACCACAGTAAATGACTTAGCAATCCATAAATTCACACCCGGCAGTACTTAAGCAGGTTTCTTAAATGATTTGCAATTGAAAGAGGATTTTACTATAATTGTTCTCTGTGGCCATAAAAAAGACATTACGCAGTAGGAAAAAAATGACATGGCTGTATTAAGAAACATGTTTTCTTACCAATATTTTTAAAGAAGTGTGGGAGGGGAAAAAGCTTTTAATGACCTGATATAGGTATATTATATCTACAATAGAAAAGGGTGAGGTCTTCTCAATCTGCTGATTATATCCCTAAATTTTCTGAGCAAATCAGTAGTTTATTCTTTGTTAAACCTCAAAATCAATAACTTCAAAGCTGAGATATGAACAAGAATTTCATGGGACTATTTAAAATATTATTTGACTTTTGTCTTCAGAATTTGCAATGTAGCAGTGCTGATCAGGCCCAGAAACCTACATTTTGATTAAGTGTTCCCAGAACATTCCTAATGCTTCTCCTCTGATATGCAATCCTAAAAATGTGTGTGCATGCATGTACTAAAATAGAGAAGAGTAACAGATTCACTGTGGCTAAGACTTACTAAATTTTTCAGAATTTATGTAACTGTTGATTCAAAGCATCCCTGGGTTTATCTCCTTCTTGATAACCAAAAGATAATCAACTTTTAAAAAGTTGACTTATAAAAGCTTTAACAGTGATACAGAATTCATTTTGAGTATTCCTTTCTATGCAGAACAAAGAAATTCAGTTGTTGTTATGGATATTTGTTAGTTTATTACTTAACATTCTTCCTTTCTCCCTACCTTTGAGTGTATTTCAGAATTTGATTGGTCACTCTACTTTCTGTATAATTCTACATGTATTTTGGAAAAGTTGAAAGCCATGCCAAGTTATCAAGGGAATTATAACTGGGACATGTTCCTGGCTACGGTTGACAGACTTGCCAGCCAAATATCATTCTTTGCTTTGAATTTGTTGTGAAATGTTTCTCTTACTCTACAGGAACACGGAACCCTGTCACCCAGGCGGTCAGAGGTTTCATGTTATGGTCAATAGAACAACTGTTTTTAGGTTTAAAATAAATAGAGACATACAAAGAAAATAAGAAACAAGGGAAGAAAAAGAAAGTCAAAGAAAGAGAGAGAGAGAGAGAGAGAGAGAGAGAATGAATAAAGGAAGGAAAAGAAATAAAAGAAAGAAAGAAAAAAGGAACAGAGATTCAGTTGGGGAGCCAAAGCTAGTCAACAAGGCACCTCTGGTGTTGGACATCCAAAGACCTGGGCATGGACACACACACCAACATTTGGTAAGTCAGCTGAACCAGTATTTTGCTTCAGCACACAGAGAGGTGGATTAGGAGTGAACAAGTGAGACCACCATTTTTGTGTGTGTGTGTGTGTGTGTGTGTGTGTGTGTGTGTGTGTGTGTGTGTGTGAAAGGACTGGGGAGAACTCTAGCAACAGAATGTCAACTTCAGTCCAGAAATACAGAGACTAAGATCAGCTCTAAACCCAGCACAAATCCCACTGCAAAGAAGGCTGGCATACAGAGCACTTTTCTGAGATTGAACTTGAACCTACCACAGTCCTGCAAACAACAGAGGAATTTTATTTTATTTTATTTTTCTATGATTGGTGGTTTTTCTTTTTCTATCCAGTTGAGAATATATTTTAGTTTAATTTGGTCTTTTTTTAGGGTTATTTTTTCCATTTTTAGTCACTTCTTTTTCTTTTTTTTTCCTTAATGAGATTATTATTTTCTTTATTGTTTTTATCATTTGTCTTATAAACCTCTTTTGCCAAGTATTTTGCTTAATTTTATGATAATTTATATAATTTCACTTCATTGTGAGTACACATTGTCTTTTCTCTGCCTGGTTCACTTCAATACTCCTGTGCTTCATCTTCTATTCTTTCTCTCTTCTGTCCTCCAGTTGCCCCAAAGTTGAATGATCGTCCTATGCCCTGCAGCCTTATCCCTACTATATAAGGACCTCATGCATCTGTCCCTCTTATCGCCTTCCACCCACAACAGGGAAAAATCACTCTACTGAGGGAACAATCATTGTGTAAAGGACGCTTGTATATGCTGGATTCTGTTATTTAACTGGGGAATTTTGTCTTGTGTTTGAAATGTCAGGCTAAGAGTTATACAATTTGACAATAGCCAAGCTGTGCTTGAGACTGTTGTTCCTGTTAATTGTACTGTGTTATTCAGGATACCATACTGGATACTATAATCAGTATTTTTTTTCCTGTATGACCACACTATTATTGTATAGGATCATTACCATCACCATAATCCAGTACTAAAGTACTGGATTCTTAGCCAAATAGGTAACAACTTCTCATTCACAACATCTTGGAAAGGTAGGGTCATCAGATAGGCACAAAGACCAGGGACCATACACATCTAGAAGATATGCCTGTGGGCTTTTCCTGGGCAAGCCTTGATGCTAGAGAAAAACCTATCTACTGTAAGAAATCTATAAGCATCAAGAGGAAAACAAAATACAAAAAATGGAAAACAGACAATGACAAGACACAGAAGAAAAATACAACTTGAGGCCCCCAGCTTACCCATGACAAGTACAGAGCACAAAGATAGAGGAAATTAGAAGCAAATCATGGAAAAAATTTTGACAGGATAGTAAAAAACAATGGAAGAGACTATAGAAGAAAATGATCCTTAAGATGCAAAAAGAAATGGTGATCAAAATCAAGGATATTAAAACAGACACAGATTAATAAAATAGCGGAATTCAGGAAAATAATGAAAATGATGAAATCCCAATATAGGAAAGAAACAGAATCCGTGAAACAGTTACACTAGAAGTCCAGGAGATTAAAAATTCCTTTGAGAATATGCACAACAGATTGAATCAACGCAAGGATAAAATATCAGATCTAGAAGACAAGATTGGGGTTAGTGATCATTAAAAGAAAGATATCTTAAAAATAGCAAGAGACCTTGAAAAAAATCAATCTAACAGCTCTAAAATGAAGCAAACAAGTACAAAAGGTTAATTGGGGTCAGTGAGAAAGCTAAAAACATTACAAGACACATAAAAGAAACAAAAACCTCTTCACAGAAATCTGGGCAGAAAAATTTTCCAAATCATTATAATTAAACATAGAGAACCACAAACAGCCATGACCAAAATAAATTTACACCAAGACATATAATATTAAGGTTCCAGAAATTCAGCACAAAAACAGAATATTAAAAGCATTTAGGAAAACAGAACAAATCAACTATAAAGGAAAATTCATCAGAATCATAGCAGATTTCTCAACACAAAATCAAGGATATCTTGGAGTGAATTATTTCAAGTCATAAAAGAAAACAATCTTCAAACCAGAAACTGTCTTTCGAAATCAACAAAGAAATAAAATACTTACATGACAAGAGCTGAAGAAATTTATGATCACCAAAGCAGCTGTACAGAATGATCTAAAGGATATATTAGAAAGAGACAATGAAGAACACAATACAAATGGAAAATAATGTGGAAACTAATAACTTAAACTTTTACTTATGTTTTCTGACACCTAGTGTTGAGTTCATTGGTGAAGAGCAGTATTTTGACTGTGACATAAGGAATATCTGGTAGCAGTTTCATCATGTGGTAGTGATGTGATTGAGAACATTTTTGTTAATAACTCAATAAGCTGAAAATACAGCCATGGAAAATTTGAGTTGGATGAAGGCTCTTTCCAGGAAGTAATGTCAGAATATGTTGAACTTTAAACAGTATAAAGTATTAGAATCAACAGATGAATTAATGCAATAACTAAAACTTGCAAATAAAGTTAGATAAAATATAAAAAAGGTCAGAATTTCTTAAAATGAAAAACAAAATTTTATCATTTTCATTTTTTCTTTTGCAAGAATCCCAAAATGAGATATCTCAGAAAACACAAATAAAATCAAGAAAGGCACCATTAGAACCTTAATACCAGAGATGATACCAAGAAAACCTCCAGTGGGATTTTCAGTAGTAAAGGTTTTGAGAATGTGGTGGTACTGTTCTCACAGTTTGGGGATTTCTGCAATAGCAGTGAAGAAACCCAACAGAAAGATCTCCATGGAAAGCCAGTAATGAACTTGTAATGATGCTTGCTCAATAGCATCAAATAGATTCAAATTTGTAAAAACCCTACAAAATTTCCAAATTAGGAAAATTACTCTTTGGCAAGACTGAAACAGAAAATTTTGAACATGAAAAGGCCTCTATCATCTAAATTAGGTTCTGGCAGGAAGGAGCTGAAAATGCTCTATAAGGAAGTATTTTGCAATTTCCTTCTGCAATACAGTCAAAGAAGGCATGACCTCATCAGCCTGCTGAGACTACTATAAGCAAATACCTGGAGTAGGTGATCTAAAAGAAAAAACAGAGGGTTTCTCGGAATTTGAGGACTAGTAAATCCAAAATTAAAGGTAGACTCAGTTTCTAGTTAGGCCTCTTCTCCTGCCCTGCAAATGGTTTTCTTCTCTGTGTTCTCATATGACAGTGAGGGGGCACACTGTTTTTCTTCCAGGACACTAATCCTTACCATTATGACCTCATCTAAATGTAAGTTTCCAAAGCTTCACTTTACATATCATCACAATGGGGATTAAAACTTCCACATGCAAGTTTGAGGAAAGTGAGAAAATCTTTCCATCCATTACATGAACAAAGAAGATGTACCAAAGCAGAGCCAATCAACAGGACCAAGAAGAGAACTGGTCAGGAAAACAATCCCGGATGTGACTTGACTACATTTTTTGGTGGGATTGTGGAATTATAGATCAGAATTTCTCTTTGACTCTGTCTTCCCATTTTAAGGAATGAGAGTGTTTTGTGCAGTTACCTCATCTGTGCTTGACACTGTCATTGTTTTAGAGTTCAGTAGTATGTGTGTGTGTGCATGCAAGTGTGTGTGCATGTGTGTGTGGGTGCGTGTGTGTGTGTGTGTGTGTGTGTGTGTGTGTAGTGTAGGCTATTGCAGATTATGTTGCTTGTCCATGATACCCAAATCAGAACAGTCCCAACTGAACCTATTTGTGGAACAAGATGTCTTGAACTTTGAGTTATTTCATGTTACGATGTGAGGCTTTTAAGATCACAGAATAAAAAGGGCCATATCATGCGTAGGAGACAGAGATGCCAGTCATTACAATCAGAAGGCAAGACATAACATATTGATCCTGTTCATGGCTCGGATTCTTCAACATTCCTGTATCCATGTTGGTAGTTTCACCTTATAATTTCTCCCTTTGTGTGGTAATCAACATCTTTGATATTTATTTCTTCATTGAGCCATGCAACTTGCATTGGAAAGTAGCATTTGGGCAGTTATCCCTAAGGAAAGAATTACAAAAGTTTTGACTGTTTTTGCTCTTTACTTCTGCTGTTGCCATAAGAGCATGTCTGGGCTTATGCTACTATAAGATAACACATAGGGGCACGGTCAGATTTTCTTGGGAAAATATAGCAATATAGGCAATTTTTCTGAAAAGCATGGTTCATATATGAAGACAAGTTTATGTATATTGAAAATATAGGCAAAAATACATAAATACATAAGTGCTATTAATATATATTTTATCAATAATTGATTAGAAAAAATACATTAAAAGTGGTTAAAATGAAAATACAGTCTAATTTCTTATATGCCAGGCTACATGTTTGCAGTGATTAAAGAATGACTGTAGTGTAAGAAAGAAGAAATATTTTACCTGGAAAATGTAGAATTTCATTTTTATTTTTAGGAGCATCATTTTTGCTTAACAGATAAAATCAACTAACATGTATCAGAAATAAAAATAGCAAGATAATTTCAAAAGATTTTGGTGGCAAGACTATCACTGCTCATGAGGAGGAATAGACAGCCAAACCTGGAGGATGAATAGAAGGATTGAAAAGGTTTTCCACACGACACCAAAATCTGTGTAAGTAGAAATATTATTGTTTGCCATAATTTAACTGTTATTCTTTTAGTACTTCCTCCCACTGATGTTGCATGACAGATTTTAAATCTTAAATCCTTACCCTGTTATAGAAATTGTCACAAGCGCCAAAGAAGTAGGGACCTTAATGATTGTGGGGTGGGGCGGTCAATAAAATAAAAATAAGAAACATATATTAATGACCAAAAACAGTAGCCACTAGGGTAAAAACAGCAGAAATTTCATAAATTTCATGTGGGCTAGCTTCCTAAGAAATACTTATCTTCAAATGCTCTCTTCAACTATAATACAATTTTATATAAAATAATTGCAAATGTACTGCATATCTTGTACTATTTCTTCAGTAAACCTTACAGAAAACCCCAGAAATTTCAATGAAAAATGTTCTCCACCAGTGGATTTAAGTCAATTAGTCTCACAGGCACACATTCTCAATTGTAAAAAGCTATACCAAGCTGCTATTTTTCTGGAGCATTACAGAAAACCAGAGATACTGCACAATTCAATTTATGCCTTTAGAGATTTTCAAAGTCCTAGTAAATATTTTACTGACCATTTTATGTTTTTTAGTAAATGAAGTACATAAAGCACCAGAAAAACCAGAAAAATTGTTATTCTATTTCAATTTTATAACCCTTCTCACATTAGTAGTATATGAGTTTATCTATAATGTGTAATGATACAGTACATCGATTCTAATGGGGTATATTACAATATTCAGAATTCTCAAAGCACAGAGTAATAAAAATGCCTTCCACTACACCTATAATTTGAAGCTTCAAAATATAAACAGGATCATATCTGTAATGGAAATAAATCCTTTAAAATACTCATAACTGGTATATTGACAAGGAAGAAAACTTATATTGTCTGTGGTTTAGGAATGCATAATTAAGTTTTAATATTAAGATTGAAACACTTTGTTGATGTAATAACTGAATCCCCATGACTACAAAGTAATTCAGGTAAAATACAAGCCTAAAGCATGAATGCAATTGCTTAGCATAAAGCTGAGAGTAGTATACAACTCAAACTACAGTAGATGATCAGTTGTGAAATAGTTGTCTATGTTTTATTTCTTGAACAAATCACTGTATAGTCATCAATATTAATGTTTCAACAATCAGGTTTGTATCTATAAATATTGTAATTTTCCATAAATATTTCTGATATATTTTATGTAGTATTAACAATGTTTCTAAAGGAAAATATTATAATAAAATTATCACAGATGCACAGGAGGAAAATAAAAGAAAATGTAACGTTATGAAGATGTAAAAAGTAGTTTCAGAGTAAAAGGAGAATGTCATTCTTAACACTGTGGTTGATAGTCACAGGCAAGTCTTACTGTTAATCAGTTAAGTATAAGAACAAAGTACAACAATCACAAAGTTCAAGGGTAGTGAGTTTGGTGATCTTGATTCAAAGTGAACATTTATCTGACTTTCTACTTTCTTTTGGACTGCTGTCTAATCCACATCTGAGCATCTGGGTTTAGTTACATGGAAAGACATGCTGTAAACAGCAATTCCTACCTAAAATATTGAGCCAGAGTTAGATATTTTACTCTCAGAAATAAACATTGTATCCCTTTATGTGGTTTTGTCAGTGGACTCCTCTATTGGCTGCCTAACTTTGACAAGGATTCACTTTAAGATAAGCATCTCTCCAGACTGACTTTGTTCGAATTAATACCAGGAAAGGTGTCAACTCATATTAACTGCCAAAACCTAACTGTAAACTTTGCCTTTCCTCTTTACCCTGAGCCTCTATTTAAGCCTCACTGTTGTCTTTTTAACATGAGGTGGAGATCGCTGCTTCAGGAAACTTTCTTGACAATGAGTTCAACAGTGCTAATAAAGTACACCCCCAAAACCTTTTTACTTGAAAAGCAGAGTACTGGAGTCTTCTTCTCTTAGTGGAAGTATTATGTAATTACAAGGTAACAGACTGGCTTGTCTTTCCACAATAATGTAATATATATGAGATGGTTGTTAAAAAGAGCTAAGTACCCTTGGAACACAGTGAAAGTCAAGTGCATGACCAATTCACTGTGTCTTATCGTGACTGGGTTATAGTATAAGGCTGAAAAATTATTTCAAAAGCACACCAGGGAGACAAGGAAAGCCCATGACTTCTGCAGCACATAATTAGATTCTCATACAAACTCTAGCATGAATACTGCAGTGCATTCTTTCAAGGATACCATGGGATTTTCTTTTCAAACAATCTTCACTCCATGGCTCATTGTATATTGTCAAAGTGCCCCAGAGTGGCTATCAACAGCACTGAAAATGACATATACATGAATTTCTGAGAGCTTATAGTTCTCTGACCCTCAGAATTAGACAATGGAAAAATTGCTTTTGTCTTCTCTTTAAACTAAAGCAGCTGTTGTGTCTATATTAGGCTCTTCCTGGGATAGGAAGGATTGACATTGGATTTTTAATGTGATTCATTGTCCAGACTCTATCTTGATTATTTTTCTAAACTAAGATATCTCTGACATGATCTTATGAATACACCCTTGATCATGGTAGAGGTCAGTATCATTTTCACATTCCGTGGAGAACGCATGTGCAGATGAAGGATAAAGACAATTAGGAAAATTGGTAAGATAGACTAAGGAGAATAGGACGAGAGGTAAGAGAAGAATGGCTGGGGTCTGATTCCAAAACTAACAGTGCAGGTATCATTTAGTAAATTGCTACACTGTCCTTTGTTTTAATTTTCATAACTGTAAGGAAAGTGCTGGTCTCTGGCAAGCCATCTATTGCTTTTATGCTGTATTGAGGAATCCGGTCACATTATGCTTCAGTTATAGACAGGTCTTCTTATAATACATGACCGAACATTCTTCTTTATGCAGTCCATGTGAAAAAAGAAGTATTTTCTAATGTGGACTACGCAATGCTTAAATATGCTGTTGATATATATGTATATGTATATATATATATATATATATATATATATATATATATGTATGTATATTGCATTTTGTTTTTTAAAAAAATTTATTAAAGGGGAAAAAGAAAAAACAAAAAAACGGTACAAGTTATACAGAATTTCAGAAAAAATAAACAGCAGGAAATCAGTTAAAATATAACATACTGTCATCTTAGAAACAGTTCTTAAAGTTACAAAATTAAAGCATATAAAGTGGACATTCAAACAGTGAGACTGCAAATAGTTCTGTTCAATGATCCAACAGAACTCAGTAATATGGTTATCTATCTTATACACTTAAATATACGCGCAGTTATGTCCTTTAGAGCATTTTCTTTTCCTCTCTTTTGTACAATAACACTTACACATTTTGGGTTTTATTACTTCCACAGCAACAAAATTATTACTTTTTTTTGAAGAGAGTAAAACCAAATGTGACATAACAGAACAGAGTCAGTCAAATCAAAAGATGGACATAATACATACTGTAAAAACAAAATACAAGGTTATCAACAATGGTTACCATAATGCCTCTTGCTATCTTAAAAAGAATTGCCTATATCGTCAGTTATAATAAAATTGAACAAAATAGTAAGAACAAAACCAATAAAACCAAAACATTGGAGACATAACACGAATTCAAAAGAAGATAATAGTCAACCAAAATGGGCATCATAATGGATCTTATTGTCTTCACAGTTGTTGCCTATACTCTTGAACTTGGTACTATCAAGCAAAACAGAATAGAGGAAAATCAGTCAAAACAAGATGGTGAGAGCAATACATGGTTTCAAATCAAGTTAATAGGAAATCACAGAGGGTTTCTATAATATATCCTGCTATTTTTTATTTTTCCCTTAATTAAAAAGATAAAAATAAAAAAAGTAAATAGTAAAGGGAGATTGAGATAAAATATGGCATAACAACAAAACAGCGCAGGTCAAAACATAACCATGTAAGCAAAATAGTGTTTCACCACAAGATATCCCAACATAAAAGTAGTTACCATAGTATCTCTTTGCTTGAAATCTTTGAGTATAATTTTGTATACTGTAGCATCAAACATATCAAGAAAATGTAAAACCATTCAAGAGAATGACAGCACTACAGGGTATTTAGAACCAACTAACAGAAAATGAACAATGGTTTCTGTATAATCTCCTTGTCTATAAAAGATTTGTTTATATTATCACATATAATAAAATCTAATAAGAAACAACATGTTAAGACTGATGGAGACAGAAGAACAAAAGCTTGATGGGACTTCAAAACAAGATGATTTTAGATCAGCACTAGCTTTATGATGCCCTGTTTTCTCCAAAATAGCTGTTCCTACCATCCAACCTTCTCTGCCTCATTTTTGTTGAGCTCTTTTTCTGTCATTAGTTGTCAGTCTTTTTCATTTCGCTTTCTGCTCCATTCATTGTGGCCTCTCTACCACTGTTTCTGGAATCTTAGTATTTTTCTTTTTTAGAATATCCTGCAGTATTCTCTGTAGAATTGAATGGGTGGTTGCAAATTCCCCTAGTTCCTCTTTATTATAGAAGCACCTTGTTTTTCCATCAATTTCTAGGGACAGTTGTGCAGGATATATCAATCTTGGCTGGAGGTTATTATCTTTCAAAGCTTGAATTATTTTTCCCCATGCTCTTTGTGATTTGATGGTTTGTGCCGAGAAGTCTGCTGTAATTCTGATAGGTGTTCCCTTGTAAGTGATCTGTTTCTAGTCTCTGATGGCTTTTAATATTCTGTTCTTATACTGAATTTCTGGAATTTTGATTATTATATGCCTGGGTGTAGCTCTTTTTGGGTTGTAGGTGGCTGGGGTCCTGAATGCCTCATACATCTGAGTATCTTTACCTTTTGCTAAATTAGGGAAATTCTCCTGGATTATTTCTGTGAATAGCCTTTGTAGTTCGTTTGTGTCCCTACTTCTTCGTTAAGTTCTTAATTCTTAAGTTATAGATCCCCTTATCATCTTTTAGCCTTTGTATTATTGCTGTTTGTTTCCTTGTTATTTTTAAGAAGTTTTTTATTTCATGCTCCCACATTACAAATCTGTCCTCCAATTCAGATAATCTATCCTTAGTTTCTTTCAAGCTGTTATGCCAGCTTTCAATAGAGTTTTTAGTTCCCTGGTAATCTCTTTGAACCTGCTTCATGTATTCTATGTTTTCTCTATTTTCTCCATCAAACAATTCTCCCTTTTTTTTTTCTGTTCTTCCATTCCACCATCTGTTTTTTTCTTGGGTGGTGCTTAGCATTTCTCTAACTATTCTACCTCTATCTTGCTTTACTTTGTTAAATACTTCACTTTTGAACTCATCTATGAGACTCCAGAGATAGCGCTTTATATCTATTGGTGCCGTGTCTGATATTGCATGTTTTCTGTCCTCATTCTCCTTTGCATTTACCTTTCCTGGATCAGTGTTCTCACGATTGGGGACTGAGGACCCTTCCTTGTTGCTCCTTCTTTCCATACTTTTTTTCCTTCATATAAGCCTATATAGGAGGCCCATTTTCTTTCTTTATCAGTTACAGTTAGTTTGAATCCGCTGGCTAGGTGTTCCTGCCCACTGAAGTGTACTAGGGAGACACAGACTTGGGCAGCCTCTGCTGGTCCTCCCTCTCCAGCTCCACCTACTGAATGAAGGCTTCACTGCTAGGGTGCACCACCATGCGCTGGGACCTGGTTTGGCCTAGCCTACTGGGTCTTAGTCTATGGCATCACCCAGGCCAAGTGCTCCTCACCAATCCTGCTTGAGAGAGGAATATGTGACTAATGTCACTGCAGTGTCCTGCTCCGGCCAGTCTACCCAGTCCCAGAATGTCCTCTGTTGGAGCCTCCTAGTCTATGGAAGGTCCCCATTCCTCTCACTCACTGCAGGTCGATGCAGGGCTCCCCACCGGTCCCACTCTCAATTCCGTTCACCAATTCCTGCTCTCAGAGCTTTCACACCTCTCTCTCCCTGCTCTGCTGGTTCAGATGCAGCAGCACTGGCAGGAAATTCAAGCCATGGTTCCCGGAGACGCAGATTCCAGCTTCTGCGCTGAGATTTTATCTGTTCTGGTTATAGCACTGGAATTGCATTTCCAGTTGGTTTCTCTCAGCTTAGTTCATTTCTGGGTCGGCAGGGTATATCTCCCCTTGCTTAGGACTCCTCACACTGCACCATTCCTGGATTCTAAGCTGGATATCTCAGAGAGCCTCCATAGCTGCTGTTATCTCTCCGTCACATTCTCCAGGAAGTCGTGTATCATAATCTTTAGGGGCCATTCTCCATTCTGTACTTCAGTCACGAAAGGCGAAATAAAAGTATATTGAATTTTGAAGATACTATTTTGTCAAATGAGCTAGTAGAAAAACATTTGTTTGACCTCAGCAACTTAATATTGTTAATTCAAGTAAGCAAACAAACTGGGTAAAGTAATTCGAATACATATCCATCTATACTCAAATTCTGCACTGTTGATTACTACCAAGTCCCTAAGTTTTCAGTCAAAGGATCATGTGCTGAAGGCTTTCTCCCAGAGATCCAAATATCCAAACTATAAGGCCCTCGGACAACTGATTAGAACCATGTACTTCCTTTCTTCTCCCTGCATGTGCAGGGAAGAATATGCCCCAGGCTCCCCTGGAAAGGTGAAGTTTGCTTTGGGACTTGGGTAACAGACAGGACACAAGCCCTGTGATGTGTACAGTGACATTTGTCCTCATAGAGCTACCAACATATGCAGAGGGCCTATGCAAATTGAACGGACTGAAGAAAAACAGCTGAGCTGAGGCATAAAACAGTGTAATATTAAAACATGCAACATTAAAAGGTCTATGAAAGTAGAAATAACTAGCTTTGTGTGCTCTCATAAAGATTGTGGATTTTAAAAAGAGAGACAGTATTTTGACATAAGACTTATATTTTAAAACAAAATTTGCACGACACACCAGATATATCTCTGCGTTTCTTAAAAACACATTAAACACCCGCACATGATAAGGTATTTTGCATCTACAGATGTTGCTAGAGTTATGACAGTCCAGTATTCCACCATAAATTGAAAATGTCTTCATTTAAAGTGCACTGAATACTGCCTGCCTGCTGAACATCCTAGCTCAACAGCAGTGCATGCTGCTCAGTATCAGGAGATTCCATTTGTCACCCCCACCCTCACCCGCCGCCAACTGGGTGCTGAAGTTTGCTACTTAGGATTTCTGCCCAGTGTCACAAATGAGATTACTATCTCAAGCCTGGCAAATCAAAGTTCAACATGCAAAGAATAGTTTTGACTGAATTTTGACTGAAAGGTTTGTACTGCACTCACCTTTTCACAAAGTATAAAAATCATAAATCAAATGCACAAGTTGGAGTCTTGTATGTATTTATATTTTTTTTCTGGAGAGCTATGACACATGATGAAGAATGTCCTGTATCGTATGGAAAATATTGTTTTCCAATGTTTATGTCTGCACTGAGAATTCGGGAGGGGGGCTGTCATTCCTCTTCAGGTGGTGGAAAGATCAGAACATCACGTTTTGAGGATGCACACAGGAATCACATGAGAGATTCAAGACTGAGCCATATTTTTAACTCCAAAGTGGAATTTAAGTAACAACCACACCCCTTTTCTATCACTGATGCACATACCTGAATCTGAATTCCTCAGAACATGATGTTAAGTCATGAATTTAACATGTCAAATGAAGATTTTTGTCTTAGCCAAAAAGTACTGCTTTATGACATTATGTTTCAAAAAAATAAATAAAAAGGTACAGCTATAGTGGTTATCTACAGGTTACATGAATGGGTTGATTTGGTCTTTCCTAACTGAATCTGATAGCAGTTAATACATTTGTGAACAGTTCTGAGACTCATCATGAATAATTTAAATCTTCATACCATAGTATTCCGTTTTTAATTATACACTTTGAAATCTTGAAACCAATTTATTCACTTATCAAGTATTGTTCAAAATAAGTGAGATTTTAATTCATTTTCTGATGAAGAACTTTATTTTAAAGCCTATGTGCTGGCTGAATTCTTACTTATTTGGTAGCAGTGTGTTAGAAGGATGGTCAAATGAAGAAAGTGATAATAAATTCCTATAATTTAAGTCTCAAGGTATTTTTTTGATATTTACAAAAGATGAAAATTCTTGCTTTTTTTCTTACCAGCAACTCATTCAAATTCATCAACCCAATCAGTGGGGTCAGCAGACTCCCACTTACCGGCCACTGTTAACCACAAATGAAGCACACTGCTCCATTTGATGAATGTAAGCAAAACTGCAGAACTTGAGTTAAATACAGTGATGCCATCCTAGGAGTTCTCTTCTACATCCCTATGCCCAAGTAGGGTAAAACTGAGAACCCCATTCAGGAAGTCTCTGTCACCCCCTCCAAATCAAACTAAATTTGGCCTATGAAGGCTTCTACGGAGGAGACTTTATGTAAGCAGCAGCAATTTAACAATAGGAAAGTCTTATTTAAATATGTAAATGTAAGAAAAACACTGATATTTAACTAATCCATTTTGTCTCCCCGTCTTACTGTCACAATAATTTTTCATGTTGATACTACTATCCCCCTTTCACAAAGGGGGCCAGGTTGATAGTTTCTGAAAGTCACATGGCTAAGAGCAGAGACAAAACACAAACACACCTATGTTTTGAACACTAAATAATAAATTAAAACTATTTTTCTGATGTGATCAGTAATTGTTTTACTAATACTTTTGAGTGAAATATTAGTGTTTTGTATTAGTTATTCATTGTCAGTGAACTGGGAAATTTCCTGTGTACAGGTAAGTAGCTCACTCACCAAGTCCCAAAGTTTGGCAGAAGCTTAGTCCACCAGGAGAAGTGTCACATTTGAAAAATGTTCAAAAATGTTTCATATAGGTTACAGGATTTATAGAATCTCTGGAGAGTAGCTTGAATCCTTTGGCTAGGCCCAAACTAATCTACATTTGCCAAAACTTAAGAACACTTGGAAAACTGTTAGGAGAGCAGTAATAATAATCAAAAGGCTAATGGGCAGGGTATACAATCTCTATGTCATTAATAATCATGATGATAACTTTTACATATTTATGAAGTGAGATTTTAATAATATGCAAAATGATAAATTTAATATGAAATATACAGAAGTGCAAATATAACAAAATTAACATATGCATATAAGTCCAACTTAATAAGATTACAAATAAATTGATGAAAATACATATCATTTCCTTTCGGATGTGTATTTATATGTGTGTCTTACAAAGAAGTAAACATGATAAGAATAAGTCAGCTCTTCATAATAAGAGTAGGACTTTCATAGTTGAATTACTAGCACCAAAAGTAACATAAAGTACATAAATTGAAAAGGTTGACTAGCAGATGATTGCCATTGATGATAAGACACTGGTAAGATCTAAATTAAGTTCTAAAATTATGTTGCCATGGTTTCTTAAATAAGAATTGTCTATGTAAATATAAATCCTCATCTACTTGTAACTGGAACCCAACTCTCTATCCTATGAAGGCTTCTGTGAATTCTCTTTTACATAAGATTACTGTATCATAATGTAGAAAATAGCAAACCATTAAGTTAAAATTCAATTATCAACAAAGTTCAATTTTCAAAAATTGAACTGTGCATAGACTATATATGACCAAATTTAGTTGAGAAAAATAAGGAAAAAGTAATTATTATTGATTTAGCTCTTAACCACAGTGGACTTTGTTGTAGTTATTTTCCTTTGGCTGAGACAAAATACTCAACACTCAAACTTAAAGAAGGGAAAGTTTGTTTTAGTTCAGTTTGTAGAGATTTTAATCCATATTCAGCTGGATCCAAGCAGAGATATCACAAAGGCAGCCAGAAGTGACCCTGCCTTCCTCTTTTTTTTCCATTCAGCTAGAGGAGTGTTGGATGGTGCTATTTACACCCAGGGTGGACCCTCCATTATTCACACCCACAAACATGCTAAAGCAACCAGGGCATAATTTAGATATCACACACTTTTAGTGCATATTCACAAGCCACCTCCAAAAACCACACTATGCATCTAGATACAAGCTACAACAAACTGCATACCAGACCTGTGACAAGACAGAAATTAATCGTGCACTAATCTGAGGCTTCTTTTTTTTTGTTTTGTTTTGTTTTTACTCTTTGGATATGAAAAAGGTAGTGAAATTCTAAAAAGATGTAGCAATAAATATCTTGTATGATTATTGTAAAATTAGAAATAAAATGTGAAACTATGAAAAAAATTTAAATCTTGAAAGTTAGCAAATTTTATACTTGTTTGAAATATATTAATATATTAATATATTAATTAACTTATATAATAAGTTTTTGAAAAACTTATTCCAACATTCTTGTTTCTTTGGTCTGTTAAAATAAAAGCTGAAATTTAATTACCTTCAGAAATTTGATTATCTAAAATCATCTTTTTGAGTTCAAGGAAATTTATTATGTTTAATTAGTTTTTATTGATGTGTCATGCAGTGGTGGAGTTTCATTATTTAATATATAAATGAGTGTTGCATTGTTAAAAGTTTAATAAATAATTGCTTGTTAACTCTTAAATAGAAGGAAACTAAACTTAAGTAAGTGCAACATGATTGTTTCTTCACACAAAAACTGCTTAGACACTAAACAACCTCTACCACAATTGCAAAATAAATTTCTTAATTGAACAAAATAAAATCTTGAAAAGACCTGTCTCTCAAGGATATAGTAACTTGGTAATAAATGCAGTTCAAGTAGTACAGAAGGGGAAAACTTGAACTGCATCCATTTGTTTTCCTTTATTAAAAAATAATTTTACATTGAAATTTTAGCTAAGCACCCTGACTTTGCTAAAGGTGAAATTAGAGTTAGAAGTTCTGAAAAGATGATTTTAGGTAACAGTCAGAAGGCACTTGAACTGGGAGATACTGGACACAGAGGTCACTTTGCGGGTGAGATAGTAATTGTGAAATAGATAAACAGCATCTCAGGAGAGGGCCTGGCAGATCTGTATTAGAAGGCAAGGAATGGGTGGACAAAAACTGCCCTTATATTGGAGCCTGGGAAATAGCCAGCCAGAGGCCCATTCATTTCCAGAGCAGAAAGTCTCCTATTATTCCTCAGAAAGATTTATCTTTGTGACTTGGCACTCACAATGGTACATATTTAAAGACACACAAACATATCCCTGTCACTTCCATTGTGAGCCACCCTGGGAATTTCAGGTACCCATAGTTGTCAATAGTGCAGTAAAATAAATGTCTCTCTTTAATCTTCAACTCCACAAGGAGATATTTATTATGCCAGAGAAAAGCATTTTTACTTTGGGTCTTGGAGTTCACATTGTGGACAATCATTTCCTATGGTTCTTGAGAGTGATGAACTATAACTCTGAAAACTGTGACATTTTAACAAGAAACAGCCCGAAAGGATTTGCTGAGAACAAATTTCTTAGTGAGGTGCTAAAAACACGGTAGCTTTGGGAAAGTTCAGGGTATTTGTGACATGAATTCAATTAAGAGGTAAAGTAAGTAAAAAAAGCAACTGATTTGATCTCTTCTTTGAGATCTAACCAAAGGATGGGAAATCTTATTTTTCTCTTTCACTCTGGTTCTTTGTCTTCTAGTCAATTTTATTCTTCTTTACAGTAGAAGTTCCACTCTTCAAGGTGGAGTAGGATAACAAAAAATATACATGTTTTGAGTTCAGTATTTAGAAATACTCATCATTTAAAAACAGTTACTAATATTTCAAGATCAGAGAATATTACATATAAATTTCTGGCTGCTCTTTAAAAAATTCAGGAAGTTCTAGCAACATTTGAATTTCTTCCAAACAACAAAGGATGAGATAGAATAGTTGGTGTTCCTGGGAGTTATGAATTAGCGGAGGAGCCCAGTTCCAGGTCAAACTCCTCTCCAGCATTCTTCAGCTGTGAACATAAGCAATTAGACACTTTACCCAGCAGAACTCAAAGGGGAATCCACTCTCTACACAGCAGATAAAGGTGCAGACAGCGCAAAGCAGTTTCCCATTGGAAGTCCTATAAAGGGCTCCAACTCTGCAGCCCCCAGGTGAGCCTGCCTGATAAGCACATTTGCCTTCCTAGCCCAGGCATACACATGGGGAGGCCTCTACGCCATAAGTGACTGAACTGAGGTGGTAAGATGATTTCCCCTGTCTAGACTGGTATATAATCCTTGCCCAGTGTTGTCTATGGGAACAAGACAGGGACCTATGCCTTTCTTTGAACCTCATGATCGACCTAAGGAGTAGGTGAATGAAGTATTTTTCTTGTTTTTCTTTTTCTTTTTTTTTTTTTTTTTTTCTTTTTTTTGGTACCTGATTGAACTCATGACCTTGTGCTTAGCAGGCAAAGTTCTTAAGCCACTGAGTTAAATCTTCGGCAATAAAGTCTTATTTGTGACTCTTAATGTAACAACTTTTTCTAATTGACTATCCACTCAATAACTTAATAATGGACACCAGATTGGGTTTAGTCTAAGGTCACTTCCTGCTGTCTTTCTTATGCTTTGGTGCATTCATTCACATCACACAAAAAGGATTTAAATTCATGTTCTCTGACATAGCCATTTCTCACTTCATTCATAAATCCATGACCACAGAGTCCTTACTTATTTTTCCTAAAGTTACTTAGATGATTGTCACTCAGAGGTGGTCCATGCGTCATGTACCAACACATGGAAGCTTGATCAGTGTGGTAGACAATCTGAGACCTAACAAATCACAGTCTGCATTGTGGAAACATTCTCAGGTATAATGTGCATTAAAATTTAATAAAGAGTGCTATAGAACACTATTCTGAATCATAAATTTGACATATTATCAATTTGCCTATTTCATAAGGATATAGAATATCTTACCACACAGACATTAAATATTTTAATGGTAGAAACTATGCTTTGCAACACTTCTATGGTATATTCATCTCTGTGAACTAGCCAAGGTTGATGTGAAAAGAAAATAAGTATACAAATCCTTCATTGTAAGATCTTCATCCAAACATAAACTCATTTCCATGCTTCTGTCTTACCAGAACATGCACCACATTTGTGATCATGGACAAACTGTCCCTTATGGACAATTGAGACCTGAACATCAACAATAGCTAAATATTAATTTCATTTCATCCTGAAATGCTCCCTTTTGGTGTCTCTTTGGCTTTATTTCCATGTCAAGACATTTGAATGACTTATGCGTTTAACACTGAAAACTGGAGTTAGTGACAGTTTGATCTCTCCAAATCCTTCCTAACTCAGGAAAGATCCCTTATTCCTATCCTTCTCGGATTGAAACTATGGCATGGAGTCTCTTTGGGTGACATTTCATCTTGTACAGATAGCATTTTTAACCTGCCTTTAGACATAGAAAGCATGTATTATATTATTCCAATAGCACAAGGAGCATAAATTTAACATTATGTTGGATGAATATGTTACAATTAAATTAGTCTAAAAACCAGCAGATGCTGGCTGGTAGGATGGCATACTATAGATACATAAATTTATAAGAACAAGACCACATTCATTTACTTACTTTTTGTCTAAGGCTTTCACATTATGTCTGGAGGAATGAATGTGTGTGACAAAACAATATGATGCTAAAAGTCTATACCATCACCACCTAAGCCTTAAGAAGAGTTAGTAATTGATGAACTAGTCAATTTGTAAAGCAAGTCAGCAACCAAACAATTCTTCTGGATCTTTGGGAAGTGACTGGTTGACTTAATTTTCTAGTTTATAAACTGGACAAAGTACTTACCATGTAGGAGTGATACTGAAAGAAAGAAACACGAGAAATGTATTTTTTAATGAGGGAAAAGGTCACTTCACTTATTAACCATGCTGGCCAACCTATCACTTATGTAACTACTGAATTTATTTTGAGCTCTGAGTTCTCAATTATCCTCCATGTATCAAACTTAAAAAACTTTTCATATGTCAGTTTATTTCTTTAAATTTTATCTTTGTGAAACAGTAAAATTTTATTTCCTCACTCCCTAATGTAATCAACTAGCATACGCAATGATAACATGTTGTAAAACTACATAAATTTAAGCTACAAATGTGATACAGTTTTCCATCTTAAAAATGTTTTAATCCATATTGGATTATAAGAGTAACTGTGTTGCAAATGCTATGCTCCATCAGTCAGGAAACTTTAATCAGCTAACCTGGCAGGTGAGTGTCCATTTTGTGTGTCCTTCCTCAACTAAAACTTAGAACTCTGGTAGGATATGATCCAGAGAATGGAGGCTGCAGTGAACCCTTTACAAAAAGTTAAACCCCATTGATACAGCATCAGCATGGTAGGAGTGGAATAACACAAGATGTGCATAAATGAGAGACTACAAGTGGCTGTATTCTGTAGGGAAGAATGTCAATATGATCCCTGTTGTCCAGAGATGCCCCACTCTGCCCTTGACATGCACATTCCCCGAGACCCAGGCCTCATTGCTTCTCTTCCCATTGAGCAGTCACTTCTGCTCATTAAATCAAGCACTGGGAATGACTTAAACATGACTTACAAGGGCTGGGGATTTAGCTCAGCAGCATAAGTAACTGCCTTGCAACTGTGCGATCCTGAGTTAGATCCCTGGTACCAAAAAAGTTTAAAAAAAATCATGACTTACAATTTCAAGCAAATGTATTCTATGGAATTGATCCTAAGTATCAACATATGATATGTGAAAGCAGGGAAATCTTTCAGTCATTTTTTATTAGTCATCATTGGCAGGTTGATGTAACAGAAAGGAGCCAGTGAACAGAATTTCAGCCCTGGGGGTTTCCACTGCTTTCCAAACAGCATCCTTAATGGAGAACTAGAGCTAACCATGAGGGAGACAATCAATTGTGTGTCTACAGTAGTGCCACCTTTCTAGGAAAATTTTGATATCTACATTAAAGGTCTTCTCATATTATCATGTTCTCCACTTCTCCTTTATTGATTTATTATTCATTTAATTATTTGGTGCTGGGGATGGAACTCATGACCTTGCACTTGCCAGGCAGGTGCTTACTCCACTGAGCTAAATACCCAGCCCCACTTTTTAAAATTAAAAAAAAAATTAGTACATGATTGAAGTGCATGCAGTTTACAATCACCTTGGGGACTTGGTACAGGAGAGTGACTTGACTTGTTTCTTTTTTTAATCCTCATTCCCTCCCCTCCCCTCTCCCTCTGTCTTTCCTCCTCTAATTCCCCTTTCCATTTTCTTTCATGTTGATATTGTTAAACTTAGTTCATATTGATGGCATATATTACATTCACTGAAGTCATTAGGTTCTGTGCATAGTATGCCTTTACTTCTTTGCCTTCCCTTCCTCGTTACCCCTGGACCTTAGTCCCTTGAACACCTTCTCACCTCCAAAATACACATCCTTTCCCTTTCCACCCATCCTTTATTATTCTCTTTGTTTGTACTTTTCCTTTATCAAATGAGAAATATCATACATTATTTAACTTTATATTTCTGATTTATTTCACTCAACATTATATTTTCGAGGTACATTCATTTTCCTGCAAATGTCTCAAATTTGTCCTACTTTATAACTGAGCAGCATTCCATTCTGTTGCAACAAATAATTATTATATTCACTGTAGGGAGTTGGAACATGTGCATTAACACACCTGAATTCCTTTTAGTTCTGGTTTCTTTTTTCCCATTTCTACATGCCTCCATCTCTTGGTCCCCTTCACATTTACAAAACGTCTATCTTTATATCCCACTTTTCTATCATAGATCTTTTATTTTGCTTTCAAAATTTATTTGTAGTTTAGTTCTCATATGTAAAAGAAATCATATATTACCTTCCATGCCTGCTTTATTTCATAAGCATTAAGAGCTCAAGGTGCATCCATTTTCTTAAAAATGACTCAAATTGGCTTCTGAGAGAACATGGCAGATAGATAGCAGCAGCTTGGGTGGCTCTCTGAGAAACCGCACTTGAAATCCAGGAATGATGCCAGGCAGGAAGCCCTAGGCAAGGGGGATAGTCTTTGCCGACCCAGGAACGAACTAAATTAAGAGAAACCAACTGGAAACACAATCCCGGTGATACAGCAGGAACAGATAAGGTCTCAGCGCAGAAGCTGGACCCTGCACCACTGGAAGCTGCAATTTGAATTTCCTGCAGCCGCTGCTGCATCCCAGTCGGCACGGCAGGGAGAGAAGCGTGAAGGCTCTGAGAGTGAGAAGCATTGAGTGGAGTTGGGAGCGGGACTGGCAGGGTGCCCTGCATCAACCTCCTGTGAGTGAGCGGATTGGGGACCCTTCCATAGAGAAGGAGGCTTCAGCAGAGGACATACTCGGACTGGGCAGACTACCCTGAACAAGATGCTGCAGTGACTTCAGTCACATATCCCCCTCTCAGGCGGGATTGGTGGGGAGTGCCTGGCCTGTGTGATGACACTGGCTGAGACCCAGTAGGCTAGCCCAACCCAGGTCCCAGCGCCTGGAGGTGCACCTTAGCAGTGAAACCTTTGGTAGGTTGACCTTGAGGGGCAGGCATAGGCTGTCCAGTCTGTATCTCCCTAGGGCAGGAACACCTAGCTGGCACAATTCAAACAGACTGTGGCTGACAGGGAAGGAAGCTGGGCCTCCTATATATGCTTATATATAAGGAACAAAGAATATGGGAAGAGGGAGCAACAAGAAAGAGTCCTCGGCCCCAAATGCCGAGAAACATGCAATAGCAGACACAGCACCAATAGACATAAAGTGCTATCTCCAGAGCCTCATAGATGAATTAGGAATGAAGTTATTAATGACATAAGCAGAATAGTTAGAGAAATGCTAAGCACCACCCAAGGGAAAAAAAAAAAAAAACAGATGGTAGAATGGAAGAAAAGAAAAAAAGGGGAGAATTGTTTGATGGAAAAAATAGAGAAAACATAGAATATGTGAAGCAGGTTCAAAGAGATTACCAGGAAACTAAAAACTCTATCGAAAACTGGCATAACAGCTTCAAAGAAACTAAGGATAGATTATCTGAACTGGAGGGCAGATTTGTAATATGGGAGCATGAAATGAAAAACTTCTTAAGAATAACAAAAAAACAAACAGCAACAATACAAAGGATAGAAGATGATAAGCACATCTATAACTTAAGGATTAAGAACATAAAAGAAGAAGTGGGGACACAAACAAACGGACTACAAAAGCTATTCACAGAAATAATCCAGGAGAATTTCCCTAGTTTAGCAAATGGTAAAGATACTCAGATATATGAGGTATACATGACTCCAGCCACCTACAACCCAAATAGAGCTACACCCAGGCATATAATAATAAAAATTCCAGAAATCCAATATAAGAACAGAATATTAAAAGCTGTCAGAGACAAGAAACAGATCACTTACAAAGGAATACCCATCAGAATTACAGCAGATTTCTCAGGACAAACCATCAAATCACGAAGAGCATGGGGGGAAATAATTCAAGCTTTGAAAGATAATAACCTCCAGCCAAGATTGATATATCCTGCACAACTGTCCCTAGAAATTGATGGAAAAACAAGGTGCTTCCAGGATAAAGAGGAACAAGGGGAATTTGCAACCACCAATTCAATTCTACAGAGAATACTGCAGGATATTCTAAAAAAGAAAAATACTAAGATTTCAGAAATAGTGGCAGAGAGGCCACAATGAATGGAGCAGAAAATGAAATGAAGACAAACTGACAACAAACGACAGAAAAAGAGCTCAACAGAAATGAGGCAGAGAAGATCAGATGGTAGGAACAGCTATTTTGGAGAAAACAAGACCTCATAATAGCTAGTGCTGATTTAGTATCATCTTGTTTTGAAGTCCCATCAAACTTGTATTCTTCTGTCTCCATCGGTCTTAAAAGGTTGTATCTTATTGGGTTTTATTATATGTGATGATAAAAGCAAAAACTTTTATAGACAAGGAGATTATACAGAAACCATTGTTCATTTTTCTGTTAGCTGGTTCTGAATACCCTGTAATAATGTCATTCTCTTGAATGGTTTTATAGTGTCTTGATATGTTTGGTGCTACAGTAAACGAAGTTATACTCAAAGATTTCAAGGAAAGAGACACTATGGTAAAATAAAAATAATGAAAAGTAAAATAAGAAGGAGGCATTAAAGGGTCCCATTAAAGAGTGAAAAAAAAATTAATGAAATTACACAGCTTCCCTCTGGAGTTAATGCCAGTAGCTTCAGACACAGTACCCTCTGGAAACTATAGGCGAGCAGGCTAACTTCTCATCACAGAGACCAGGACCACTGCATCCTTCCAGCCTTTGCTCAATGCAGCTTGAGTATCTTGGGGCTTCTGTGTCTAGCCCAGGTCTTCTTTGTGATTTTCACGTGTAACCATCTCCCACGCAGGCAATGTGTCAGGATGAACCCAGAGACCCTAGCATATGATTGTTCTGTGGGTTGTGATTTTGGGAGAATTCAGTCTTAAGTAACTCATTCCAAAAGGATTCCTGATTAAATCTATTTCAATTCTAGAAAATGCTGCATGGAATTTCCTCTTCAAATCCAGCCAAGATACAGAAGGAATTATTTTTGGAGTAAAATCTCACACTGCTATTGTGCTTTCCAATAACCATGGCTTTTGAGAGGCTTGGTATCACCACCCCAGTACACTGCTTCTCCTTCGGGTTGCTGACTCTTTCTGGGCTTAGTTTGTGTTTGTGGATACAAGTTTCCCTCCCTAGGAGGAGGGTTAATGTTTGTGCTGTGTGTGTGTGTAGTCTTTCATTCCTGTGATTTTTGTGTGATTTCAAATTTTGCTCCTCTTCCTGAACCCTGGAGCTTTTCTTCTTTTTTTCATTGCTATGTTATTGTTTCTCAAGTATAGCAAGTTTAGATTCTGGAGAGACTCTAAAGTACAGTTAGTTTTTGCTATTTTCCAGTGGTACCACTGATGCATGTTGTTATTTTCTGCAGTTTTGGTTGCCTGTGGTTAAATGTGATCTAAAACTTTCAATGAAAATTTCATAAATGAATAATTGAAAAATTGTAAACATTTTACTATACTATCTTATTGTTTTTAATTATGTTTGTTAATAACTTAAAGTGTCTAATTTACAAATGAAGTTTATCATAGATTTTTTATACAGGAAAAAACATAAAATATAGAAGGTTTGGTATTATTCATGGCTTTGAAGCCCATTAAGGATCTTGAACATATCCCTGTAGAGACGGAGAGACTACTACACTTGTTTATCACAAGAGAGCTAGTGAAAAATCTGAAATAGAATTTTCTGAGATGGAAACCTTGAAATGCTTTTGGGGCCACTCTATATCAAAATGGTGAAATGAAAAAATTACTGAAATGAAAAAATTATGCTGAAGAAGCATTTAAAAGCACTATGACCAAGGTTAAGTTAAACAAACATATTCTTCAGATATTGAGTCCATCAAGAAAAGAGCTAAGCGTGCAGCACATCTTTCCATTATAATTGCTTCACAATGGTAAAAACAGCCCATGTCAGATATAGGAGAGTTTCTATTAGAAAGATGATGAATCCAACTAATGGTCAATCTCTTTCCAATTCTCTCTTTCCTGACTCCAATTGTTTTTCCACACAGCTCACAGGAGGCAGGAAGATACTTTCAAATGGAAATATTTCAGACTTCCTTTGCACAAAAGTCAAAAAATTGCAAATACAATGGCAGGCAGACTCAGCATAATCAGTCTTCCCCTTTTCGATGGTATCTTCCTTCTGACTCTTGCACAGACACAGACACAGACACATACACGTACACACGAGTTTTTGCCGGTCTTTTGAAAATTTCTTATCATCCTCTTTTCTTTTAAACATAGTGCACTTACATAAGATAAATTCTTTCACAGAAATACCCACTTTCCTTTAATTCAGTAAACTGATACTATGTTAGCTCAAATTTTAGGTCTTAATATATTAGCTCAATATTTGCTTAATTAATAAGATTTTACTCACGTCTCCTAGACTAGATCATATCTTTCTATTATATACTTTCAAAATATCACCTGTTTTCTTCACAGGATGAATTTCTACTCTTATTTTCCATCTAAACATAAAGTTATTCAAATTATCTCTTGAGAACTAGACTGTCACCTCCATGAAGCAGGCAGGAGCTTTTATATTTCATAAGGCACTTTGAATTAGTCAGCCTTCCCTTTCCTGGAAACAATTCCTGACACCCATGACTTAAATGAGGAAAGATTTACTATGGCTCCCTGATTTTGCAGACTTCATTCCATGGTTTCCTGGGTTTAAAGTACAAATGGCATGGTGAAGGGCATGGGGGAGAAATGCTGCTAGCCTCATGATTTCCAGGAAGCAGAGAGACAGAAGGGAGGCACTGGGGCGCAGGACACACTCTCTCAGCTCACTCCTCCAATGAATATTGCCCACGTAGGCCCCACTTCTAACTCATTTACGTATGAATTTAACAACAAATTAATTCCCTGATTGCATGATCCAATCAACATCTATACTTTTCAACACATGAGACATTTGGGAAGCAACTGAAATATAAATGGTAACTCATTCAGAATTGTTGGGGTTAGGGGTGTTGCCAGAGTGGTACAGTGCTTGCCTAGGAAACATGAGACCTTGGGTTCAATATCACTTGTCATGGAATCAGCTCCTACATTTAGCCATCAGAGTGTGAAATGGCAATGGTGAATTTAATTCTGTACAGAATCTAGACTTTGCAGAAAGTTCTAGAAATTCAGTGTTCAAAGTGTCCACAGATTAAAATCAAGCTTGATTATAGAAACCATTTGTTACTGTTTTTAAAGTGACTATGCATATTTATTATGACTAGAAATTCACTGCTTTTGTTTATCTCAGACATATGCAAAAATCTTGCCTTCGTATGCCAAATTTATTTGGATACATTAATAGGAACATTGCTGTTATTCTTAAAAAAGTAAAGATCATTAATGGTGCCATCAGTATTAGAATTAATACATAACATAAAGGTGTATATATAAGCCCAATATAGCAGTGAAAAAATTGACTAACTTACTAATATCACTATAGATAAATAACTTAAATCCAAAGTTGAATGAAATTAAAAATCAAAATTAAAAATAACAAACGTAGATGATTCCATTTAAAGCTGCTAGATAAATCAGAATAGTGTGAGAGTAATTAACATGAAAGCCCAAGATATGTTAAGCAACATGTAGGGGAAACTGGAAGCCAGAGATGCACACAAAACATTGGAAGTTTAAATAAATCTTTCTGCAAGGTAGTAAGCACATCGGTGCTCTTTTTTTAATCCTTTTATCTTTTTAATGTAAATATATGTTGTGTCCATATATTCTATAGTACATATGCTTGCTATATCTTTAAACTATTTTAATGGAGAGAAGGTTATGGCCAGCTTGTGAAAGGAACACATGACTATCAACACACTTAAACAAATGATTGAGTTCTTATATTCCAGGGCTCAATATGTAGGGGAAGTAATGGAGTCAGATGTGTGTACCTGTGCATACTTGCATGTGTAGCTGGCCAGATCCCAAGGAACTGCAGTCACAGGGCTCTAAATGGAAAACCACTCCTGAGCCCAAATTAATTGACACCTCTGGATGAGGTAAATATGCTGTGTACCTCAAAAGAGAAGGCAAGCCAGGCATGTTGGTGCATGCCTGTAATTCCAGCACTAAGGAAGCTGAGGCAGGAGGGTTGTTTCAACTTTGAGACCAGCTTGGACTACAAAGTGAGTTCAAGGCCAGCCTGAATTTCATATTGAGACCTTGTCTCAAAAGAGAGACAGAGAGAGAGAGAAAGAGAGAGAGAGAGAGAGAGAGAGAGAGAGAGAGAGGAAGAAGAAGGAGAAGAAGAAGAAGAAGAAGAAGAAGAAGAAGAAGAAGAAGAAGAAGAAGAAGAAATTCCAATTTTATAATAAAATTTCTGATTTACTAAGAATTTGCCCTCTTTTACAAAGCACATTTGATTTTCCATCTGGACAGATTTACTCATCATGTAAGAACCTCCTGCCTGTCATTTAGTTTCCCCAGATAATCCTCCTAGGGCTATCTTGGATTCTAAGTAATAGCCATACACAGGTGATATTTAGAGAAGGAATTTAAAGGATATTTAGAGAAGGCATGTAAAACAGGACAGGAGCTGAGAACCAAAACATTTTTTTCTGATACAAAGGTGTAGGATGGATAGGTAAGAAGAAGTAGGTGATTTGATTGTGCTTTTAGCACAGGACCCTCTAAAAAGGTGATGAAACCTGCTAGGGTCATAGATCAAGTTAATGAATATAAGCACTAAGAAACTGGCTGGGTGCACTTCAGAACACTGGGACACTGGGTTCTCAAAAGGAGGGCCTTTCAGGTCTCTGTCATTGGTGGTGATCTGCATGTGCTCTGGAAACAGGAAAAGAGGCATAGAGGTAAATGATAAGAAATCCTGTGTTCCAGTCTCTAAATGACTTGTCCATAGGTCATGCATTCAATGCAGATGTTAGAAATATTATTTCAGACCAGATTCACCGCGAATGTTGGAATTATAAAATTGGAGAATGACAGAGAGAAGAGGAGGGAGGGACAGAGGGAGAGAGAGAGTGACAGAGAGGAAGAGAGAGAGGGGAGTCCAAAAGTGATGGAATAGACATATGAAATTAGGGGAGACTGAGAAGAACGAGAAAACAATTTTATAAGTTATGAATGGAAAATATTTAGCATAGTTTTAAAAGAAAGCTTTATAATCACAATACAATACGGTCTAGCAAAAAAGGCACAAGTTTTGAAGCTAGCTAATTTGAATTACCTTTGTCCCTTTGGCTAAGCAGCTTTGCTCCTAAGATTCCATCATCTTGCGGATTTACACACATTGAAGCAAAATGAAGAACTAATTTTCATATACTGAGACGCAAGCAATATTAATTTCCCTCCACTATTCCTTACAATTTATTTTCTCTGATTGTTGTATGTTGAGTTCTCTATAAACATGTGCTGCAAAGAATTCAAGGGGTGAAAATGCTTATTAGGAATCAACTTCAGAGAAAGAAATGAACTGGAAGCAGGATTAGAAATAATATGTCATATGATGATGGTAATCAAGTGGAGAATGATGTTTCATCTTATTTTGATTTAGTCTTAAGTAGCAGGATCCTGATAACCTGTCCTGATAAATTACTAGATGATGGCAGACACATGAAGGATGTGAACTTGTCAAGAAAACACTCTGCAGCTGAGGCAGATAATCTAGAATCTACTTCCAGACTACAGTTGTTACAACTAGCGTAAGTATTCCTTGAATGGAGCATATAGGTCTATAAGGTATGTGAAACAGTTTCCTGCTTGACTGTACTCACTGGAGAATAACACTGGGTCTTAATGAAATGGACAATACTTAGAGTAATTCAAATCAAGAAATTGACAATAATTATGAGGTTGGACTTTGTTAATGCCCAACTCACATGCACACAATGGACTGAAACTTTTATTTACATTGATTTTGTGAGAGTGACACACCTAGAAATTGTCAGAGTTGTGCTAGAAATTCAGATAAATGGGTTTAAGGGGAAATCTATTTGACACAGCTCTGTGGCATCTCCAGTGAGTGTTTGGCTCAGTCTCTGGCACACATTTGACCCTCAAAGGTTTCTGCTTAACTTGATGATGATACCTACTGTAAAAAAAAAAGTCTGAGTGTAACTATGTACGTAGGGAATGATGTTCATAGTTAAAGTTTTGCTTTCTCCCATATAAAGACCTGTATGATCAATTCATAAGAAAATCACTCAAGAAAACCTGGGTTGATTAGTCTCTCAAAATGAAATAGTCCAAAATTTGATCACTTAATTCTCTTGATAATAGAAAGATACAATTCTACTCAGTTATACTTAGGAAGCAGTGAGATATTCACATCAAAGTTGAGAAGAAACATTTCTATATATAGGACCTTGGACAAACTGAAATTCTCTAGACCTCAACTGCCTAAAGTTTATTAGAGACACTAATATCATTACCTATTTCACAGTGTTATTCTTCCAATTAAACAGTTAATTCACAGAAAATCATTTAAAGCAGTCCTTGGGACATGCAGTTAATAAAGGTGGAATATTTTTCATGTGCTATTATTTGATCAGCAGAGTGACTTCTTCAAGATTCCCAAATGTCAAGATTGGTTCGAGAGGAGTGGAAAAATACTTCTAGCTTCTTAATAGAAAATGAAGGCTCTGGAAGAAGATGATGCACTACAAGTAGTGCATTCACAATTTTTCATTGTATTACTATGGGGATAATTACAGATTCTCATGTAACTAACTCTATGGCATAACATAGACAGGTACCATGCTATCTTCATCTGGTTTCCTTCCTGGTGTTTTCAAACAATAGAAAAATTTAAAAATGGAGATAATAGACTTTGACACAATCTAGGCATCTACTGACATATTTCAATTTTATGATATAGTAATGGTTTTGACAATTATACTCTACCACACAGTTAGAAGATAGACCTAGGTCAAATCTATGTCAGACTGGAACAAAAAGTGTGCTGTCTTTACCACTGTGGCAGAAAGCATCTAACATTGTATTTTTGTAAAATCTATAAAAAGAAAACATACTGGTCAGCATCTTTCTGTCTTCAAATTGAAGTTTATTTTTGTAGCTCCAAAAATAAGCCCAAAAATACATACTCATCTCTCATTCCCTCAACCACTGTCATCAGTAGGTATGTTAACATTGTAGTAAACATTATAATAACTATCATATTCTTTATTTAAATGACAAAGGAACAAAAATGATGATATAGAATTTCAAAATAATATAGGATAATACTAATCATTAATATATTGCATATTATTACTTCTAAGTAGTTGCTCAGATTACAGGATATAGCATTACAAGCTCAAAAAAATGATCAAACAATGAAAAATTGTTCTTTTTCATGAACTGACAGAGATTAGTAGTATAATTATGTATCTTGTGTATATATGTACATATGTGTGTATGTGTGTGTGTGTGTGTATATATATATACATATATATATATAGTATTTGCTTCTTTTCACATTTTTTTCATCTAGGTATTCTTTCCTTTTGAGCAATTTGTTCCTCTTTCACAATATCTGTTGTACATTTTGGATCCTATTTAGTCTTTCAGTTTTTTATACCAGGGGAACAATACAATGTTTATACATGTAAGTCTGATTTATTTCATTTTTCAGTATAGTCTCATTGCATCCATTTATCTATAAAATCCTCAAATTTATACTACTTTATAGTTGAGTAGTACTTAGTACCTAAATCCATAATAAATATTCAATGTTCACAATCTCCAGTCTTCACAGAAAGAAGATCCTGATTGTTGTAGTTAGGGGTTGCAAGGAGAACAATTACATAAATTACAATCACAATTACATTACATACATAGAATTTATAATATTATTTTATCATGGTCACCCAGAATTAAACAAAAGAAAATGCAACAAATCTGTCCACAACACTAAAGGCCTAGAAAATCCAGCCAAGGGACAGGATCCCACAGCAATGTCCTGCAGGAGTGCAGCTGAAAACCTAGAGTCCATGACAATGCTTACCAGAAGTCCAATTGGAGTTCTAGAGTACATGACGATGACTCATGCCAGTCTGTTTTATGGATCTGTGATGAGAAAGCCCAAAGTTCAGCAGTGGGAGCTAGAAAGTCTATGTCAGTAGGGTTAAGAGTCTTTGTTTGTAGTTGAGGGCTCCTCACTGGAGCCAAAAAGTGACACTTTAAATAAGGACCAGGGCTCTGCTGAGGAGTACCATACCCATCCTCAGGAACAATGAGATCCTGAGCTCCTCCAATGATGAGAACAGTTGAGTTCATGCCAGAAAGCCAGCGTGACAACTTCTCCTGTAGATTGAACAGCACTCATCTTCCCTCCAGAGCCAGGGAGCAATGCTGAAAGTAAGGGCCAGAGCTCCTCCAAAGTGAACCGCAGCCACTCTCAGTGACAAGGTCCCAAGCCCCTCTGATGATAATGGCCAAATTCATATCAGGAAATCCAGCATGACAAGCTCTTCCAGGAGAACAAACTGCTCCAAATGCAACACTTAGGAGAACCCACAACACCCCACTCTTCTTCCCTAATATCTCTTTTTATGCTGGCAACGTTTCTCAGGTAAGCCATCTACACTCAGCACCATGCGGGTTTAATTCATCTGGTGTTATATTGGCCACCAGTTTTTAATCCACAACACTAATGTTAGCTGGTATCATTCATTTCCACCTTACAGGTAAATAATTCACTAAAGGATAAACATAGTAGGCATAAGATTTTAATAATAGGTGATATACTGGATGAGAATTAAGATTAATCTAAAATGCTAACAATCTTAAAATGTATCTCTTTCTCACTCTGAAAATAAATTATTCAAACAGAAGAATGAATAAAAAATGACTTAAAAATGGCCAGTTCCCTATTTTTCTGCTTAATATCTATCTGTCCAATTTGAGTTATCAGAAATCATGGTTAGAAGTTGGCTTTCCTATGTCTTGTTATGTATTAGTGATCTTTTTGTGTCAGATAACTTTCATAGCACTGGCTTTCAAGCCCCAAAAGATTCAATTTTTCCATGAATGAAATATAAAATTGTCACTGTATCTCCAGATGCACATGCTAAACAAAGATACAATTAATTTTCCCAGATAATTGAAAAATATTAACATAAAACTTCAAAAATAATGTAATCAAATATTTTCTGATTTTCTTCACAGGCTTGTAATTGTTTAAATGGTGGTTATGATTAACAGTATTTTGATGTCAGTACAAAATATCATTTCCCATGAGAGATATATTCCAAGACCCTGAGTAGATGCCTGAAACCACAAGTAACAACATCTGCTTTTTACACTACTTTTCTTAGATGTAACACATACGCTATAAATTAATTTACAGTAGGTACAGTAAGAAATTAAAATAACTAATAAAACAGAAACATTATAACAATATACTATAGTAAATGTTGTCTGTATGACCTCTATCTTTTTTAAGATATTTTGTTGGGCTCTGTTGTATTTTCACATGATGGGTTATAGAAACTGGAAAATTGAAGAAAATTTTATTGTAGTAACTAACCACTCCTGTTAAAGAGAAAAGGAAAAAAAAAATCAACCAGTCATTAAACATTTACTAACAATCTGAAGAATTGTGATATTCAGTGGTAGGCATGTTGTATATATGGTTTTGGTCAACTTACATAAATAAAAACATACACAGATATAAAACTATAAACTAGTATAAAAATGCAGATTATTATTCCTGACATTTCACCTCTTAAATGTGGACATGGTCTCGGGCATCACTGTTTATTCTCCTTTGTTTATACTTACTCTCTCCTGTGGATGAAATCACATCAGATACTGCCAGCACATCTATTGCTGGCCCTAGTGGAGGAGCACCAGTGCCAGACTTGCATATGCTTAGCCAAAGTAGCAATGGGGTGGTTTATCCAGCTTTGTCAGTAGAAGCACAAACCAGCGAACCACACTATTCATTAACTCAACCCATCACATGTCTTATTCACGCATCCATGCCTTGTGAATTGAGTTCTGTCCTCACATGTTGCTAGGCAACCTCTGTATCCATGTTGGTATAGCTTGCTAGTAAGGGTTCTACTGAAACAGTTAGAACCTTCTATATTTATGAACATAATAGCTTTCAGTAAATTAAAGATTACAGAATCTTTGTTTCTGTGAAAATTCTGATTGAGTTTAAATTTGTATGTTGACAAGTAGAATTTTTGAATATACTGATAACAGCAGCAACATAACAGTATTATCAATTTAATTATCATTGGTATGCCTACAACTCAGATAGCTGTATCTCCGAGTGAGAATCTTCATATCCTGTCTTTGTGAATATGCAATTGGCTTTAGTGCATTAACTTTTCAACTTAATTCAAAATATGGTGATTAAGCATCAACATTCCTCTGCTTTCTTCCATTATTGACATACAGTAATTCTAATTCCAAGTAACCAGATATTTGTAACTTTGATACCAAATGTTTATACGCTATAATGTATTTCCTCAATTCAATAATCGCTATTCTGTACCTTAGCTAATGATAAAATAGTTAAGTCCTGAAATATTATAAAATAACCATCTTGACAATGTCTAATAATTCTTAGTTAAATAATAACAACAGGTGTAAACTATCCTCAAAGGCACTAGCTGAGATTCTCCCACTCGCCTAGGAACTCCATGACTTTTTGAGATTTGATGGTAGTATTTTCTAACACACTGAGAATCAAAATTGCTAACACCACATGTTGAGTTATTAGACCATTGTTGAGAAAATACGCCTTATATTAGAAATGAAAATATATGTGCTGCCACTGATCTCTCTTAGGACTTTTATAAATGGATTTTAAAATGACTTTGTCACATTTAATAGGCCCTGTTCATTTCTGAGTAAGAAAGTTCACCAGCCCACAGCCCTTGCCATCTTTCTGCCTCTCAATGGCCTATGATCAATTCTTTTCAGTCTAAGTCATTCTTTTTCTATCATCAAGGTAGCAGAGAAAGGAGGATATTTTTTAAATCATCATTTTAATGCCCAGTAAAAGCATATTTTAAACACTTTATTTTCTTATTTATTATTTATGTGAATATTCTGCAAACTACTATAATTTTTAAAGAGATCTCAGGGGAGAAACAAATCTAATACAAGCAGCATTAAATATAAAAATGAACTAGAAGTAATATATATTTAAACATCATATGGGCACTGTTATAGTTTAGGTCTAAACTGTCCCCCCAAATGCTTATGAAAGTGGAGATGATTGGATTATTGGGGTGCTATAGCTGACTTACTCTTAGGAAGTGGAACTTGGCTAGAGTTGGTTCCTCGGGTTCTGATCTGGAAGGGTATTTTTGTGTCCCCAGTCTCTCTGTTTCCTGGCCAGCAGGAAGAGAATAGTTTTCCTCCCCTATGCCTTTCCACCATGCCATTTTTGCCATGTAGCAGGCTGATCACAGATTAAAAATGTGAGTTGAAATATACCTAGCTTAATTTAAATTTTGGGTATCGGGCATTGTGTCTCAGTGAGGATCAAAGTGACTAAAATTGGCACACTGTCCATCATTCTATTATGACAAAAGTATCTTAAGAACACATACACACACACACACACACAAAATAGAACAATGAAGGAGATGACTTAAGTTTCATCATCTCATAGTCATTAAAGTAAATAATATTAACTGTAAACTGAGAATCTACAAGAATATTCTAAATATTTAATTCTGTTACTTTTGTTGAGTGTATGAAAAGATAACTGAATTTAATGTGCCATATCAATTACTCAGTACAGAACCTTTTGCTTTTGAGGAGTACTGTTAGATTACAAAGCTCCCTTCTCAGTTCTGAGATCCAGACACCTTCCTGTGGTCCTGCTTCAAGAATTTGTTGCCTTCAGGCCTCACTTAAAAAAGCAAGGCCAGCATCTCAGGGACATGGACTCCAAACAGACACAGCCACCAGTTCAGTGGGAAGGACCCTGTGCTGGGAATCATCTAGTGCCCTTGTTCAGCTTCTCCTTTCCGGGGACTGCCCACAATGGTACTGTTTGCTTACACTGGGGTTGGGAGTCAGGAGTTTTCCATCAGGCTCCCATGCTGCTGATTGAAAGATCATAGGTAGTGTAGCCTTGGCTTACACTGGCCTCTGAGGCCAGTCCAACATTATCTCAATCTCAGTAACAGTATAAACTAGCCTTGGGCCTCAGGTGTCTGTTTGGGTTGACAACGGGTGATCAATTTGTAATCCCCAGCTGAACTGGATCAGTATGGTGCTGGGGATGAAGGGCCCACCTGAGGATGGTGGACAGCAGCATAAAAAGGAAAACTGAAGTGGAAGTGTTGTTAGTGCTCCTGTTGCTGTTGGTTCTCCTGGAGGAGCTAGTGGGGCTTTTTTCCTGATAATAACTTGGCTGTTATCACTGGAGGAGCTTGGGACCTCATTGTCATTGAGGATGACTGTGGAACTTTTCAGGGGAGCTCTGATCCTTAATTTGAGCATTGCTTTCCAGTTCTAGTGGAGATTCCCCAGTCTACTGGCACAGATCCTTCATCCAGTTGGCACAGACTTTCTAACTTCTACCACTGACTTTTCGACCTCCCTAGTACAGACCTTTGAAACAGACTTGCCTGACATTGTAGTGGGCTCTGCATCTTGAGCTGGATTCATACAGGACATTGCTATGGGAATCAGGCTCTCAGCAGGATTCTTTGGATGTTTAGTGTGTACACAGATTTTCTGCACTCTTTCTTTTGCGTTTGACTCTTAATTGACTATTATAAAATAATACTATAAATTATGTGTCCTGTATTGTTTTCCTCTTAAACTCTGACTACAGAAGTATCTCATATGTAAAATGAGGTTAATGATAGTACTTATTGCTTTGATCAGTGGATCAAGATACGGAAAGCACTGATAAAAGTACCTGCTATGTTGACTATCAATGGTATTACATCATCAATGACATCATTACTTCTATCATAGGATATTCACAGTACATATCAAAAACTGCTGGATTTAGAGGCATACAAGAAACTGACAGAAAGATTCAAAGATTGCTTCAATTATGAGTTCTGCAAAACACAAACCACATGGGAAGTACTTCAAAGAATCAACAACCAGGATCTCATCTTATTAAAAAGTTTTTGTACTTCAAAAGGAATCACCAACAGAGTGAAAAGAAAATGCACAGAATGGGAATGAATTTTAGCTGTCCCTCAGACAAAAGTCTTCTATCTAGAACATATAAAGAATTGAAAAGAATCCACCCACCCAAAATTCAAAGACCAAAAATCGACATCTGAGATGAACAGGCACTTCTCAGATGAAGAAATACAAATGGCAAGTAAATACATGAATAAATGTCCACTGGTCATTTGAGAAATGCAAATTAAAACACCATTGAACATCTATCTCATTCCAGAAAGAATGGCTGCCATCAAGAAATAAACTGACAACAATGTTGATGAGGCTGTGGGGAAAAAGGGACAGGCTTTACTGTTGGTAAGAGTGTAGACTGGTACAGCTACTGTGGAAATAAGTATGGAGATTCCTCAAAAAACTGGGATTGGAAGTCTCATTCAGTTCAGCTATTATTCCCCTTGTATTTTCCCAGAAAAATTGAAAATAATAACACCACAACAATATATGTGCACCCATGTTTATAACAGCACAATTTACAATAGCTAAATCTTGGAAATGGCCAAAATGCCTACCACCTGCATGATGGATAAAAAAGATGTGTTGTTTTTATATAATGGAATATTACTCAGTTATAAAAAGGATAATATTGAGGTTTTTTTATAGGTAAATGAAAGCAATTTGAGACTATACTCATAAGTGAAATACATCAAACTCACATTTATAAATATTGGATTGCCTCCCTAGTGTAAAATAATAATAATAATAAAAAAATTGAAAGAGTAATAAGATCCAAAATATATAATAGAAATTGTAATAATGAAAGCAAAAGAAAGTGCTCAAAAGGAAAAAAATAACACAACTGGGGTGGAAGAAAGGAGAAAAATAGGAAATAGGTGATTATGTGTATGTAAGTATACATATATAACTGTATGTATGTATATGTATGCAAGATAGATAACTATATTACTAACCTCTGTTAGTTCATTGTGTTATCATTGTTTGATTGTTTGATCATTTTTTATGCCTAGATCTTGTAACCTGAATGACTATTTTGAAGATAACAATATGCAATATATTAACTAGTGTTAATTTCTTATTCCACTTTCAAAATTCTATGTTATTTCTTTCCTTTTTTCACTTTTGCTTTTTAAAATAAAAAAGGAAGAAGGGAAAAGATTAAATGTATGTAAGTATACATATATATGTGTGTGTATATATATATATATATATATATATATAAAACATAGATAACTCTACTACTAATCTCAGTTAATCAAAAAGAACAGTTTGTGCTATCATTGTTTGATTGATTGATCATTTTTGTGCTTAACTTTTCTACTCTGAACAACTACTTCTAAGACAGCAATATAGTAACTAGTGTTAATTTACTACTAATTTTGGAAATTTTGCATCATTTCTATTCTTTTTTCTGTTTTGTTTTTTAAAATATAAAAAGTTAAAAATTACATGTTCTGTAAAGTGGGAAGAAGCTAACAGACTAAAGAGCAACTCTGAGAAGTACAACTTGGCAGCAAACAAATGAGTTTATTAGGGATAACTTATGGAGAAGGGGATGATTTGTGGGCTGTGGTTGGAGCTGCCAATATCCTTGTTTTTTAGGATCCCACTTCTTAAAGCAAAAACAGGGTGCAAAGCAAGGCAGTTCCATGGAAAAAAGATATGCATTCTCCCCTTCCCTATTTATTATAAAAGACACAGAGAGATACTGACAATATTAATAATAAAATAGAATAATCATAACAGTAAACTATAATAAAACATTTAAATGAATAAATTGCTCATTTATGTACTCTACCATTTCATAGTGTCAGAACACAGTTGATGGGAGATAACTAAGACTACAAAAAAGCAAAACTACAGATGTGGGGGTCATGGAGCTAGTGTGCTAGCATTTTTGTTCAGAGGAAGCCTGGCATGAAGCCTTCCTTCCCTGTCATTAGAACTGCCTCTCCTCCTCTGCATGGTGTATTATTGGATCGGTTGCTGATACAACTAAACAGGAAGAATTTTCATCTGTCAACAATGCAGAGTAAGTCTAGTAGGGCGTCATTCCCAGTTATAATCGCATTGGCACCTCAGTGCCTCACTGCTCTCAGTCTGTATTTTCCAGACTTCCACACTTCCATTGTCACTCTGTACAGCCGGTCACTTGCGTCCATTAGTCCAAGGTCCACTGTCTTCTCTTTTCCTCTAGTATACTCAGAACTTGTTTATTCTCAGTCTGAATCCCTCAGGTCCTTGTTAAAAGCCTGCCTAATGTAAAGAACTTAATTCATACTTAGGCAATAATGGCTGGTGGTGATAAGCAATTATTTCTCTTATTTAACCATCCAATCCTAACAATAATGCTAATGCTTAACTTCAAAGAAAACCCAGGGGTGACATTCAAACCATTAAGCCATGGGTATGGTAAAATAATTAACCTATAAATCTAGATATAGTCTTAAAATATATTTTCACATTTTCCCACAGTTTCCTATAAATACACCAAACTATAAATTATAAGCATTTATCATATTGCATAAGCAGCAGTACCATTGGTTCATTAAATCATCACACTGCTTTTTAAGTCATATATTGATTTTTACAAGCTTATATTTGATGTGGCTTTCCACAGCTCATAAAGCCTCAGCTTGCACTGTGATCTGACGATAAAGTGCGGGGCCAGTTCTCCTGACATCTTCCTTGGATAATGATAGCAGGTAAAGAATCTCACAGGTTAGTTATCTGGAGTGTGTGGGAGCCAAGGTTTGCCGGCACCTCCCAGGCTCTGTTCTCCCACATTCTCTAAACCATTATGCCTCTCACCACTTGTTCTCCTTTTTAAACTGTCTTTCAGGATGGTACTTTCTGGGCACACTGGTCATACACAAGGTGCTATTATTGAAGGTGCATGAGAATAGAGGAAAAATTAAAGCAGATTAAAAAGGAGGGCAAAGGCAGCCACATTGCTATGGCTAAATTTCCAGAGGGGGCAACCGGATGTGACAGAGAAGAGACAGACACAGACAGAAGATGAACTTCCGTGTTATTTCTGTTGGCTCAGGTTTCTGCATAAGAAAGACATCATAGGTTTGCCAAGGAGGAAAGAGGTAAAAGGAAATAGCACTGGATTCAAGAACTTAGGCTGGACTCTGGATGCCACAGTAATACTGGTCTCAGACATGCTGTGTCTGAATTTAGAACCAGGCCGCCTGTTCCCCCCTCTTCCTCCAGGCAAGCTGCCCTTCGGAATGAGACAAAGGGCACTGCCCTGAACCCTACTTCCTAAGGCAAACTGCCTTTCAGTAAAACAATTCCATTTACCCTGCCAGCAAGAGGCTGAGGCCACACACAATCCCTTTCTGAGGAGGACAATTTAAGATCTGCCAAACAGTAGGAATTCATGGCAAGTAATACAATTTCCAAACAATTTTTTAAATCTATAAACACAGCCAGTGCTTTATAAACTTCAGAGCACATTTCGTATATAGGTATGCATGTATTTTGAGGGTTTCCTTGATTTAATTTTTAAATTAATGCATGTTTACAACACATGACATTATCTTCGTCTAAGGAAACAGGTGTATGTACGGAAGGCATACCGCCTCCTTTTCATTCTCCTCTGCAGCCACCTCCCTTTCCCCATCTCTGCTTTCTTTCTGCATATCTTCATTATTGTTGTTATTATTACTATTATTATTAACCCTAGCGGTAGCAGTAGCTCAGCTTTATGAGATACAGTCTTTATTCTCTGTGGGTGTTTGGCACATGCCCGAGACACATCCTAAATCTTTCTACTCCTTCCCTCCCTCTGCCTGCCCCTCTTCAAGTGGGAGCTTTTCAGCACCACATTCTTAAAAGTGAGCTCACATCAACTGAAAAAAATATACAAGTTATAAGAAAATCAAGGGAAGAAAGTAACTAACAGTAATGAAATTAGAAATCAGTAAGATTTAGTCCCCCTCTAGAGCAAACTTTCAAGACTGCTTCAATCAGTTTTTTGCCTATATTGCCATCCTAAATATGCAAAACTAATGTAACTTCTTTGTTCTCACATTCTAATGCTGAATATACTGATTTTTGATTTTATTACTATTAGTTCCTTCTTTTTTTGCTTTAGTTATAACTTCATTATTTTTACTTTTTTAAGATACAATATCAGATTATTGATTTGAGACCTCACTTCTAAAAATGTGGTGCAATAGTGTTTTTTCTTAACATGCTTTTACCTATGCTTCATATTTTAGTATTTTACATTTCTATTTTTACTCGTAAACTTTTTCACTTTTTCTTGTAGACTATTTCATACAAAACGGTTATTATTTCGGTTATTCGGAAAGCACTGTTCAATTTCCACTTGATTAATGATTTTCTCACTGTTATTATTTTATTGAATATTGTTTTTACTTCATTGAAGTTACAAACCATATTCAGAAGGATTTCTCTTTTTGTAAATGAGTTAAGAGTTGTATATGTCCCAGGATATGGATCACTGTGGTGTATATTCCGGGTCCACTTGAAATTTTGTGCTAGTCTTCCATTTTTGGACAAAGAATTTAAATTGTGTTCACTGATTGTGTTCAGTTCTCCAGTCTCTTTCATAACCAAGTGATAGGAGTGGTGTTAAAGACCTCAGTTACATTTGATGGTTTACACGTTTCTTGCATCAGCTCTATTAATTTTTGTGTCATTCGTTTTAAAGTCTTCTCATTTATTACAGATTGTGATGGATTATTGAAACCAAACTACAGTGATTTCCTTTTAGAGCATATAAGTTAACCAGCATGATCAGAACATTAAAAAAATCTGGCTTTATTGCGGGGCTGATCTTTTATTTCTCTATTTGGTACTTTCATGCTTAGTAATTTTCTCTACTGTACAATCTATTTTATCAAATTTTACTATTGCTGCTCCTATTTTGTAAAGAGTTTTTATTGAAGTTTGTATGTTATATCATTTCCCAACTCCTAAACTTATAATCTATGTCATTGAATTTTAAAATCTTCTTACAAATGGCCTACAAATGAATCATGCATTTAGTCCACTGAGCCAACCTCTATCATGTATGGATAGGTACACTTAAGATGTTCACATTTAAGATATTGATTGATGTGTTAAGTCTGCATTTTAATGGTATATAGGGGTTTTGATGTTTGTTATTTATGTTTCTATTTTTATTTTCTGATACTCTTCTACTTAATTTTTTGGTTGAGTTATTTTTTAGATTTTATTGATTTAATAATGTTTTTTGTGTATCTTTTTAGTGTGTTGTTGTTGCCTTCAGTGTTACAATGTACATAGTGACATCCTAGTCTTTATATGACTGTTTCTCACATCCTGGGAGTTGTGTAGGGTGGAAACCTCATTTGCACTTAGAACTCTTACCTTTCCTCCTGTTTGTATGTTTTAAGACTCACTTAGCATAATATTCTTTCTTCCAGCCATCAGATATTATAAAATTAGTAAAATATATATTTATCAGTATTTATGTTCTTTTTACTGTTTTCTGTTCCTTCTTTATTTTCGAGTGCTTCATTTTTGTCATTTATTTTTCACTCAAGTCATTCATTTTTGACAGTCTGTAGTGTTATATCTACTAGAGGCTCCTAAGTGCAAAATTCATATTTATTTATATGCAAACTAATTATAAAATCTTAATTTTCTTTTCCAATATAACAGCATCATTTTCTATATTACCTCTAAATAAATCACAAAGCATTCCAGATTTTGCTTATAAATCAAAATGAGGAAGTATATTTAGTCAGAAAAAGAGGAAATTACCTGTATGGTTGACTTCTGGTTTTTCTCTTGGCCATGAAGTAGAGTTCAACACTAACTGGTTAAGAGCTTCTAAAGACAGGCTCCACAAAAGGATGTAAGAGCAATAGCTAGATATAGAATGGCACTGACAAGCACTGCCACGCAAACTTTATACCTTGTTCCTTTAAGTTCATTTGCTGAAGATAAAATGTGTAGTGAGATTGATTTTTAAAACACACCAACTTCTGTCTGTGGAAATTTCATGGAAATTATGATTTTTAGAAACACACTTAAAACTACCATTAGTGTGGATTCACTGTAATATTTTATAGGGCATATTGTTTTCTTTTTGAACATTGATAATTCAATGCCTGACAACTAGATTCATAGTGACAATAAATGTTTTACCTAAAATGACTTAACAGAAGGCTGAGGCAAGAGGCAAAAGAAGGCTTTGCAAGTTTGAGACTAGCCTGGGCCAGAATGTGAGCTCAAGTCCAGCCAGAACTGTAGAGGGAAACCCTGTCTCAAAAAGATAATAAACAAACAAATAAATAGATAAATAAATAAATAAACTTAGCTAACACATTTCCAGAGTGTCACAGGCCCAGGTAACCCAGAAGTGAAGAATGACACTTCCAGTCCTGTCACCTGGAAAAACAGACAGATCTTTAAAACATGAGAGCACAAAAAGGTACCACATAAAAAGGAGGTTTTCAAAAACTAATGTGTTTTATGGTATGACTATAAGCAAAGATACTCAGTAATTAAGAGGTCTGTACACCTTTTGTAATTTTCTACCAAATATCGTACATGAGAAAAGGCCCATTTTAAAAATCAGAGGCTTCTTTTATTAGAAAAAGTATTCATTTCCTAGAATTCTTCAATTACTCTTTGATTCATGAAACATTTCCGCTGGTTATAAAATCCATGGTTAACAAAAGGTTTTCTTTTAGCACTTAAAGAATTCTGTGTCCATTACTTTCAGCACTCTAGATTAAGGTGAGAAATCCTCTGTCATTAGAGGTTGTGTTCCTCTATAACCAAATGCTGTTTCTGTAGCTGCATTCAAAATTTCTTCGTTGTCTTTAGTTTTGAGGATTTAATGATGACATGCACTGGCTCAGCGTCCAGAGTTTATTCTCTCTCAGGCTTTCTTAGTATCTTGAATCTGTAAATTTCTAATTTGCAAACTAAAAATATTTCGGCTATTATTTCTTGAAATACTCTTTCAGCCATGTGGTCTTTCTCTTTTTGTTCTGTCACTTGAATGTTACAAATGCTAGGGGTTTTTTTCCCAGTGTTTATCTTATGGATTTTCAGACAATGTGAATTCTATTGTTTCTCTTCTCAAGTTCACTCTCTCCATCCTTCTCTGTGTCCCATCTGTGCATGGAGTACCCTAAGAAGGATCGCTTTATAGTTATTTTGATTCTCAGTCTATAGTTTCTACTTATTTATGAATGTTGTTCACATTCTCATTTATTTCCATACTATTTTTAAATGATAGCTTACATTCTTTTATAATGTCCACCTCTAAGTCCTTTTCAGTTAATTACAGTATTTAATTCATATCAATCTTGTTATCAGTTGATGTTTCGCCTTATATTTTGATTTTTTTTTTATTCTTAGTTTTACAGGAGATTTTCAATTATATCTTGGACATTTTGGATATTTATAAGCTGATATTTTTGGGAAAATTATTTGCTGTGTTTTGATAGGAGATTTTATCTTCCACCCATTTCCCTCAGAATGATGTAATTAGTATTTAATAGTGCCCGGTGAAATATAAAGTTTTTCATCTCATTCAAAAATTCTTGAAATCTTTTTTTATACTTTACTTGAAATCCTTGTTACTATAATTTTAAAGTTCCACCTAATAATGCCTTGATATTTTTCTCTGCAAGGCAAGTGTTTTGGAAGTGCTGTTGTAGTATTTGTTACACTTGTCATGATTTAAGAGTTAACATCATGATTTAGTATCAATCATGTCACTGTATGATGCATCTATAAACACTTACCTCTGCAAATTAAAGAAAATATTTTAAAGCTTTATTATTCTGAACTTCATCTAAGAAGACAATACTTCTAGTGATTAGTTTTAGGTTTTCATTGAAGGCTGAATATATAGTTTAAAGTATTATACAATACTCTATCAAATTGGGTACCGTAATGCAGGCTAGGTTTCTTCTAAATTTTTCATATATTTTGCAGTAAGATAAAATGAGGTTTGGCCTAATCTTTATGACAGTCTATACTAAATCTGATGAACTTTGATTTGCATGAAATAGCTTGCACTTTAAGAAGGCTATGGGTTCTTCCCTCACAGATAATATGTTCTTGCTGGGTAGTGTGAAGATAAGGACCAAATTCACCAACTTACACATTTTACACTTTTCTTGGAAAGCATCTGTAGTGGTTGATTGATTGTGTCAACTTGAGACAGTTAGAAGTTAACTAAATGGGTCTAGAAATTCTACACCCAAGGATGTAGAAGAAGACCCACCCTACGGTGGGTTATCACCTGAGGTATAAAAGGGGAGGAGGAAGGACAAATCCATTCCATTCTTGGGAGAAGCTCCAGTCTTCTCCTTTGGTTTGGACCTCGCCTCCTGGCTTCCAGTATAGACTCTTCAGCTTTCCAGTATAGACTCTTCAGCCTTTCATCACAGAGCCTTCAGCCTTCTGTCGCGGACCCATCAGCCTGCTGATGTGGACTTGCACAAGACACTAGGGTGAACTCCAGACCTTGGATGGAATCCTTCGGCCTCCAGTGCATAAATATCCTCTTCACGCTTCCTCATTGGACTCTATGACTATCGTAAGCCAATCTTGTTGTTTCTGTATATTCTGGGTTTCATCTGTTCTCTCCAGTAAAACACTGACTAATACAGCATCTAAGAAGTACAAAGCAGTAACAACAATAAAAATTTATTGTAATTTTGGTTTTATACAATGAATTATCTTTTCCATGAGAAATCGTTTGTATCTATGTATAATTTACTATATCCAGTGTTTTCATCTATGAAATTCAATACCACTTAGCTCTTGCCAAGGATCCCTCAAGTTGCTTATATTTTGTTTTATTATTTTTATATAGCTAGATTTTCCTCAGTTCTTTATAATTTTGATTTTTATGTATCAAAATATGTGCATGATAAATGTACATATTACCTGTACATACATAATTATGTGCATCATCATGTATATTCATGCTAAATATGGCACATATCAATGATACTAAAAAGGCCATATCTATTCATCAACTAAAACCAAAGATGAGGTATATGCCAGTACTGACATTTAGATGGCAGCCGGGCGTGGTGGTGCGAGCCTATAATTTCAGTACTTAGGAGGCCTGCAGCAGGTTTGCTGCAAGTTGGAGGTTATTTTGAGTTACAGAGTAAGTTCAAGTCCATCCTGAACTGACTGGTGAGTACATATCTCAAAACATTTAAAAAAGGGAAATTTAGGTGGAATTCACAAAACAGCTCTCTTAAAAATTAATGTCTTCAGAACGGGAAAAGGTATGAACAAAGATACAGTTTATTTTTAAAAATTAAGTTTATTCATACAGTTTAGATAAGCATAATGATCCCATGCATTATAAAGAATTTGTACTATGTACACATAGTATATGTTAGTTCCTTTTTTCTTTCCATTCCCCTGCTCTCTCTTCTATCCCTTTTCCCCTCCTTATTTATAAGCTTTGTTTCTGTTTTATTCTTTTTTCCTCACTTTTTTCTTTTCCCTAACAACCCCTCATCTGATTCCCTTTTCCCTTTGAACTATCACCTTCTATTTCAAAATACATGGGTTTCCAACTGTTGTTGCGACACTGAGAAAACTGCATTATTTCTTGAGTTTTTATCTTTTTTTTTTTTTCGTTTTTATCGGTACCAGGGATCGAACTGCCTGCTTGCAAGGCAGGCGCTTATGCCGCTGAGCTAAATCCCCAGCCCCAGAGTTTTTCTTATCTTTTAAACATACAAATCTAAATGTCCACAATTCATATGCCTATATTTCAGATGTATGCCTTCTTTCTGATGTGAAAAATTAATTCCTGATAAAAAACCATCTTACAATTGAGAATATTACACAACTGAAATGATTTACAGAATGCTAGGTATCTTCAGGAGGACACCATTCCTTTTATGGTGATCTTATAAACTACTCGGTGGTAGATTTCATTTCTTTCTTCATCTTCTCTATCGTACTAGAAGAGTTCCTGCTGGAACAGAAACACTTCAGCTATGGTAGAGGCCTGGAAGTCCAACTTGAAAATGTTTCTTAATGACCCTGGAACCTAATGTCTACAAGTATAGCTCAAGTTTATTCGTTATCTTCTCTGTGTTTCCAATTATTTAAAGAAATAAAGTTAGCAGTCATTGTCATTTCTACTGCCTTTTGCTAAAGACACTAGGAGAGTGCCAAGTAATGTTTTCTTTAGTGCTATAGACGTGTAACAGAAATACTGATCCTTGAGCCTGGAGTTCAGACATATACCAAACTTAGTTCAGCAAACAATCACCCATCCACACAGTACTCACAGGAGTTATTCCTGCCCAATGGGTACATGGTCTGTCACAATATATTCTGAAATTAGCTGCTTGCATAAAGTATGTATTTCTAAACTTTCCTTCACTTTCTCTGCATTTGATATATGCATACATATGAATATTCATTATTTGGTTCTCTTTTTATTATGACTGGACAATCAGATTTTGTAGAACGGTCCCAAAGTTGGCCCTGTGAGCTCAGATCTCCCTAGCTACTATACAAACAATGAAAAGATCGTATTCTTTTATCATTAGTCATATTAAGAGATGATAAAAGAACAAGGTAACTATGAATAAAACATTAACAACTATTAATCATGATACGTCTTACATTAAATGTCGGTCATTAGATATCCACGTTCCAGGCTTGTTTTTACTCTTCCTGCCCCTATCTACCAACCTGAAACTTTGAGTCTTATAATGTAAAGCAGCTATTATAATTATTTCATATATAAATAGTAACATTAAAGAAATGAATTGCATCTCATCTTCTTATGAAAATAAAATGTCTTATACATAGGCATTTTGACATGTTTGTGGACCACTAAATGTGATGAGACATTCATGATCTTTGTATTCTAAATCCTTCTAAAAAGCAATATAAAGAGGACCCTAGATGCTTAAGAGGCCATTATTTTCCTACTGAAAATAATTTACCACTGCTATCATGAGTGCAGTTATATCACTAAATTCATTAGATTTTGCCTGATTTATTTTTTAATGATTGAAAATAATAATGTTTGTGATACATGAAAATTATATATATATATATATATATATATATATATATATATATATGTTTGTTTTTGTACTTGGAATCAAACTCATGACCTTGCATTTCTAGGCAGGTGATTGTGCCACTGAACTTAACCCCTGGTTCAAAAGTTTATAATTTTTTTGCAATGTTTCTATCACTGTGACAAAATACATGAAGAGGTGAAAGGATAAAGTTTTAGCTTGGCTCGTGGTTTTACAAATACAGTCCATGATCGACTGTGTCATTAGCTTTAGACATGCAATGTGGTGGTAATATCATGGTGAGTAGCAGAGGCAAGTTACCTTATGACAGTCAAGAGGCAGGCAGGAAGATAATGTTTTAGGGGCATACTATTCACCAGGGACAACATATGTCATTCCAGGTTATACACTTCCTCCAGCGGGGAATCACATCCTAACAACCCATTCAGAAATCAGCATAGAAATGAATTTTTTTATTCATTGATGAGATTATCATCCCATGATCTAGTCATATTTTGAAGGCCTCACTGTCAAGCACATGAGACACTGAAGAGACATACTTAGTTCAAACTATAAAGAATTTAAATTTCATTTCCCATAAAAATTCATTACAACACAGATACAGTTCTTATTTTCTTTGGTCTTTGCTTGATTTTTTGACACCAGGGAAGAATTTTGTACTTATGACAAAATTGATTAGGTCAGAAAAGTCAAAAGTATTTATTATCTCTACCTTTCCAAAACACAACAACAACCATAACACAAAACAAAGCAAAACAAAACAAAACAGAAAAAAAAATGTATGCTCAACCCTAGAAGTATGAAAGACTAACTACCAAAACATCATCAACCGCCCAGAGGGGGACATATATCGTTGTGGCACCAGAAGAACTGGAAACATCATACCACAGTGATATATGTGCACCCATGTTGATAGCAACACAGTTTGCAATAGCCAGATCTTGGAAACAGCCTAAATGCCCATCAACTGAGGAATGGATAAAAAAGATGTAGTCTTTTTATATAATGGAATACTACTAAGCCATACAGAACAATAAACTAGAGGCTATTTTAGGTAAATGAATGCAACCAGAAACCATACTTGTAAGTGAAATAAATCAGACTTGCATGTGTAAACACCAAATTGTTTCCCTAGTCTAAAAAAAAAAAAAAATGAAACAATAAAGAAGACCCAAAAGCTACAATAGATATACTACAAGGAAAAGAAAATGCTCAAAGAAAGTTTTTATTATTTGACCAGTCTTGCATGCCTATATCTTGTAGCCTGAGAAATTACTTTGAGGGCAATCACATGCAATATAGCAATCATTGTTAAATTCCTGTCATCTTGTTTTGAAATCCTGTATTGCAACTGTTTCTGTTTTTGTTGTTATTGTTGTCACTTTCCTTTTGTTGTTAGTTTTTTTTTTGCTTCTTGATTTTTTTCTCTGTTTAAAAAATAAGAGACCACAAAGAACTTGGTGAGGCTTATCATTCTAAAGCAAGATCATATATGGGTTAGTAACTACAGAAAAAACTATTTTTGCTTCTCCTGTAGAGTTTTTTTTTTTTTTTTTAATAAAGTGGTCAGTATTATTCAGTAGAGGATGCCTTAGAAGTAGCTAATAATAGACACAATGTTTCTGCTCAGCAAGAATTAATTAGTCCATGTGTTTAGAAATCACTAAGCACATCACAATTAACTAACATAATTATGAATATTTATAAGATACAGACAGAAAGCAACAAAGTAAATACAGAATGAATAAATTACACTGAACAATATTTAAAATCTTATCAAGATACATATTTAATTTTACAATTTGCATGCAGGGTTGTTAATTTCATTTAATTGCATCATTCAGTATTGAGAAAGGAAGAGCTTGTTTTCATTTACTGATTTAAACCTTTATATAGAATTAGGAAATTATTAAGCTATTTGCATTTAGTAGTTTATTGGGGTACATTAAGTTTAATACATACAACAAATGAAAACAAATTCAATTTTAAGTCCTGAAAGGGAAGTAGAGTTTGATTTATACTTACTATTCTTTACACAATTCTCTATGTGATAAATATCTAACAGTTAAATACTTAAAATATACTTTCAAATTGAAAACACATTATTTAAGAAACACAGCAAAACATGTATTAGTAAATACTTTTTTTTTAAATTGTAGCGTTTAGTTGCTCACAACTCCAACTCCAGAAGCTTTGTGTTTCTGACTTTAAATATCTAGTTTATATTATCTTAAATAAATTGCCAGGTTGAATTTTAGAATTCCAAATACCAAACAAAATGAATAAAAGGAAGAAATGGGTATTGGAAATAATATCTTCATCAAAGGTACTGTGCAGCCACAAAGACAGGCGGTAACGTTTCTTGTTTCATCTTTAATCCTGTTCTATAAGCATTTCGAACAGTTTCCCAAGTGTGATTAAAGCCACTATGAAAATTTGTTGAATGTCATGGCGTTCATTTGGGCAGAGGTGAGGAAGCCAGGCAGCAATAGTGCCCTTGTAGAGGCAGCCAGTAGAGGGCACACTGCTGATGCAGAGGATGCTTTGGATGTGGTACTGCAGAGAGACAATGAAGTGGACAGTTTGCAATACATGTAACACAACACCTGTCATCTTAGACAACTGTAAGTGACAGTCAGTGACTTACAGATTCAGTGACATTAAGTGCATTAGTATTTTTACAGAATAGTTTCCACCTGTCTGCAGAATTCTTTTCATCTTGGAAAATGGAGGCTCTGTATCACATTTGCTCCTTATCTACTCATCTGTTTATGGCCGAATATCACAAACTGGGTAATTTATAAAGAAAGAGATTTATTGAGCTTATGATTTCAAATGCTTGGAAATTTTCAATCTGGTGGTTGCACAGTTTGGTCCCACTTGCTTCAGGAACTCTGTAGAGTACCTAAGTGAGACAGTCAAACACATGGTAGGAGAGACTGTGCTCAAGGCTGTGCTCAGAAAGTCATAGTCTGCTTGGATCAGTATCTTAAGTGTTACCTTTAATCATGCTATGTCAATTTGAATAGATTAAGGAACACAATGCAGATCAGTAAGGTACAATTAATTGTGTCTCTGAATGATTAACATATAGATCTGCAAACTAGATGTTGGTGGCAGCCACTAAAAAACTTGCAACCTGGATGGAAAAAAATGAAGGAAACAAAGAAGGAACTCTGCCTGTTTTGTGAGGAATCTAGTCTCCCTGAACATGTCTGTCCATTGTTGCTGTTTCTAGAAGGTCTATATCCAGGTTTCCAGTTTCTCCAGACTTCCCACATGAACGTATGACAAGACCCTGTAAGTCAGGGGCCTGGACTTTGAACTTGAACTGGTGGTATGTCCTTGCTGCTCTTATTCTGCAGGTTCCATCCTCTGTGCTGAGCAGCTACTGCATGCTTTGGCCCACTATAGACACTCCCATCTCTGAGTCTGTAAGGTTACACAATAAATCCCTTTCCATAAACATACATATATTTTCTATCTAATCTCTTGCTCAAAATCTACAAGATTGGCACTACAGAAACAGAATTGTAAGAATGAATTTTTCTGATTGATTTGGTGATTCTGGAATTGCCTTTTATCTGACTGGATATACATTTGCTGTGGTCTAGGATTCTGATACTGTTCAGAATACTGACGTATGTGAATGAACTGGTTAAAGTAATATGCAGCACACCACTTATTAGGTGCAAGGAATTCAGGAACTCTATATACTTTGGACATTTTTTGAAGAATAAGAAATTCAGTGATGTTGCCAGGTTACTCTTAGTATCTTTGAACAGACTGATAAAGGAAAATAATGAGCTCCAACTTTCAAGTTTCCAGATCCAGGCAAGTACAAATGATCTCCTTTATTTTTATCAGTGCATATTTGCAGTGTTTGGTTATTGCTTCAATTGTACACAGCATAGAATCATTTATTTCCTCCACTGTACCCTCTCCTCTGTCCATGCAACATCTCTATATTCTTGCCCCATTTGAAAATTATCTATCTCTACTAACTGTATTAAACATGTCTTATTTTGTTCTTCAATTATCTCCCTTTTAGATTTCTCACATGAGAAAAAAACATGCTATATTTGTGCCTGCATGTCTCTTTTATTCCACTTATTAGTTCTCAAAATTATTCTATTTTCCTGTAAATCACCCAAACTTATTCTTCTTTATAGAAGAATAGTATTGCACTGTGTACAACTATCATAGATTCTTTATCAATTCATTTGTTGATAGACACATTGGCCTCTTCCAGGATTTAGCTACTATGAGTTGTGCTGTTGTAAACATGGGTATGAATGCACTATGATGATAAGCTGTCTTTAATTTCTCAGAAAGATACATAGTAGATGAATAACTGGGTCTAATGAAATTTCTCCTTTTAGTTTTCTTGAGGAATCTTCATGCTGATTTCCATAGTGGTGGTACTAGTTTATATTGCTACTATTGATGCAGAAATGCTCCATTTTTCTTGACAGTCTAGTTAGTCTAACCACGGAATAAAAGACTTCATAACAAAAGCCACAGGTTTCTGAAAAAGAAACAAAAACATGACATGAAAACATTGGAAAAAATGCTCTATTTCTGGATAAGAAAATCAATGTTTTCAAAATGGTCATATTACCAAAACTGATACATTGATTTAGTCCAGTTCTGATCAAAATCCTAAAACCATGCCTCATAAAACTAAAAACCAAAATCAAAAACATTGTAGGAAATTTTAAGGGATCCAGAACTCAAAAGAAAATCTATGCAACAAGAGCAAAGCAGGATCCATCACAATCACGGATTTCAAAGCTACAGTGATGGAAATCTGCATGGTATTAGCATGGAAGACATGTAAATCAGTTCTCAGAAAAACAAAAACAAAAAAAAGATGCAGAAACAACTCAAGTCACAGTCAGTTGCCTGATCATTGACAAAGGAGAAAAAGCACATATAGATGAAAGCTAGCCTCTAGCAATTTTGCTAATGATACCAGTTACACATTAACCAAATTGTTCAAAATGTGTCTTAAAAGAGAATCTTCTCTTCTTTTCCTGTAAGGCTAAAGTTGCTAAAAACCAAAGAAAATCCCCTACATTTGACTATATAGACAGTAAGTTTAGTAATGTTCAGCCTTGAATGGTGTAATACTTGATTCATTGCGTCAATCTGAGAAGTTTAAAAGCTTAACTAAGTGACTTAGCAACTCTACATCTTGGAGTATAGAGGACCTGCCATATGGCAGGTGGCCTGCATACAATACAAGAGAAGAAAAGAGACTTGTTTTCCCCAGTTTGATCTTTTTGCTTTTGTTGTCTTTCACTGGCAGGAACTATTGCCCCTCTGCCATGCCATCCTGCTTTGGAACAAGCTGATTATGGACTGAAATCTCTATAAACTGCGAGATAAATAAATCTTTCCCTCCTTAACTTTGTGTGTTTGGTATTTTTGTCTCAGCAATGAGAGAAAAGTAACTAGGATAAATGGTAACTGCAGTTAAAGTGGTAATTTTGATTAAAAAAAGGGACTCCATAAATTAGGATGAAGAAATTCAGTAGGAAAGCAGTGAAGCTATGGACATTGAACACCCCAATTCTGATCACTTTTCAAGTGATCAGAGGCATGATCAGTGGCAGAGGCATCCTCACTCCTATCTCCTGAGATGCTAGCCTTTCCACCTATAATTGAGGAAATAAATCCTCTGTTGCCCATGAAGACATGAATGTCCTCCCCTGATGCAGTTACAAGACAATTGCAGTACTCTCTGGGACCCACCCTCATTATCCACATTGCATCAAGGCCAATAGCCAAATTCTAATTTTAGTTGCTAAAGGAATGTTACATGCTTGATCCAAAAGGGATTGTGCTACACTCACACTACCAGAGTTCTAAGTTACTGGTACGCCAATGAATTTTAAGGTTTAGGATAATGGTTGAGGAACATAAATCTGAATTAGGCTGAATTTCTTTTTTTTTTTTTTTCTATTTTTTCTTTAAATTTTGAAAGTGGTAAAATACAACAGAACAAGACAGAATAAAGCCAACTGAGACCATGTAGTGAAACTGGTACAGAACTTCACAGCAGTTTATCAGGATAACAATAATAGGTATCACAGTATATTTCATTATCTTTACAATAGTTATTCTTTCAATCATGTATATCAAAATAAAATGAAATACAGAACATTATAGAACTCATCAAAACAGAATATTGAATAGAGCAGTACCATTAATCAGAATAAGGCAAAACAGTAATAAAAATATTTGTCTTCAAAGGGATGGTAGAAGGAAATCCCCCTAATTTGCTATGGTCAACTTCCCAAGACATGTTCAGATTTTTGGTTCCCATTTGCTAATGGGGGGACAGGGAAGGTGGGGTAGGGGAATTGGGATGTTTGCCTCTAGGCTATGCAACAGTAGGTTCACTATTACTTAGAAGGGAGGTGAGCTGGTTGCTTGGTTTCCCAGCACCCTAAGTTCTAACTGGATCTCAGGAGACACTGGTGGTTCTCCCCTTGGAGGGGCCATAGTCTGCCACACCACAGCCACTTACCAGGGAGACAAGCTGCTTGCTTGGTTTCCCAGGGTACTAAATTCCAACATGGGGCGGATCTCAGGAGGCACTGGTGGTTCTCCCCCTAGAAGGGCTGCAGTGTGAGGCTTAATTTCTTGATTATGATCCCATTGATCAGAGATTCTGGATTTAGTATTACAGGTTGTAAAATGAAAAATATTATCATCATTTACTTGATTGGTTGCATGAAATACCAATCAAGAGATGTTTCACTTTGAGTGAACCAAAGATACACAATATTTCTTACTTTAGTTGTGATGATGGTAATCAAAAGCTTGGGAAAAGGGAATGTTTTAGTGAATTAACTAATAAAATACAATCCTTCACACAAGGAAGGTTCATAACAACATCCTTCATTAAAACCTTATGAAACAGACTTTTGAGAGAGGCAATAGCATCCTTGAAGGATTCCATCAGTTCTCTTCTCTTTATGCCCCAAAGTACAGTGGAAATCACAATCACTCTCTTGGAACACATAACTGAGACAGATATAATCATGTCCTGGAGTGGCATGGAACAAATCGCAGTACTCAACCAGCTAAGGTGAGGTGGGCATGTGTACCATAATGGAGAACAGAAGAAAAGCAGTGATTGAAATATAATGATTTGTGTTGACTTGTACCCTTGGCTAATTTACCATGGTGTTCCAGAAGCCTAGTAAATATATACTGAATTTATACATGCAGGAACCTTTAGAGGAAAGGAAAAAGTATCTGCCTCAAAACAGAGAATCAACCCACCACACATTTCCCAGTTTTGAGCCAATTTACAGACTCAGAACTCCTTGAGTAAAGGAGTATACTACAAAAGCATTACATTGTCAATGTAACTCTGAAAGGAAGAGTTCGATTGTTCAAAAGGGACTTAGGAACTAGTGACAGGTTGTTTGATTAACTAATGGTCAATTTGAAGCTAATAAGCATGATTCTGGGTGTGGAAGATTGTTTTGGTTACTTTTCTCTCATTACTGGGACAAAACATACCACATCCAAAATGAAGGAAGAAAAGGTTTATTTAGCTTAGTTTTTGGAAGTTTCAGTCCATAATCAGCTGGCTCCAAGGCAGTCTGACATGGCTAAAGGGTAGCTATTCATGGTGGCTGAAACCCACAAGAGCAAAAGGGCAATTGGAAAAAAGCACACCTCCTTCCCTCCCTTATACAGTTACCCACCCCTGGATGGGTACAGCACTCATGTCCCCTATCCCAGCACTAGACAACAAGCCAATCACAAATGCTAGATTTAACCACCTTTATGAATGCATGAGGCTTTGGAGGGACATTTAAGCAAATCACAACACTCGTGTGTTATTGTCAATAATATAAAAGGAGAACTGATGGGAAGATGGTGTACTATTGATTCTCCTGGAGAGGCTTGTCACATTGGTTTTCCTGATAAGCACTCAGCCATTACCATAGTCCCATAATCTTGAGTCTTCGCTATCACCAAGAATGGCTGTCATTCTTTTCAGATGATATCTGGTCCTTACCTTATGCACTGTTTCTTGGCCCCAGTGCAGATCCCTCAGACTGGTGGCACAGATCCTCATATCTCTTACACAGACTTTCAAGTTTCTACCACTGACCTTCAGTCTTTCCCAGTGCAGACCCTTGGTGCAGACTTGCATGAGACATTACTGTGGACTCTAGGCTTTAAACTGGACTCATGGAGGACATTGTCATGAAATCCAGGTCATCAGCTGGATTCTATGAGTCTTTCCAGTGTGGACGGATCTCTGTCACTCTTCAGCATTTGGCTTTCTGGGTGAATATTATAAAATAATCATAAAAATGATGTGTCCTGCATTTAGTCTATTCCCTTCTAAACCCTAACCACAAAAGCAGGATAACTGCATTGGGAAATAGGCAATGAACAGATATTTTAGGGATTGCTGGCTGCTGCTTCTGAACTAACCCTTGTTCTAGGAGATTCAAAATACTGTGAAACTTTGGTAGGAATAGGAGCCAATGAAAGTCAGATGACCAAATGAGTTTAGCCATTGTTTGTCTCACATTGGGTCTGGAAGGCATCACAATCCAACCCACAATCATTTCCATAGTTCCAGATACATAATTGGGGTATACTTCATATTTGGCAAAAATATCATATTGTTTACCCTGTTTTATGAGGACTTCTGTGATGGGAAAGATCAAATGGAAAACATTAGAGTTGCCTTTATATGGGAAACTAGTAAATTGAAAATAATATCATATCCCTGGAGGGATTGTAGGTATCAGTGCTACCATCAAGCACTTGAATGATGAGATGGTTCCTGTCACACTCCCATTTAACAGTCTTATTTGGCCTGTGCAGATGATAGATGAATCTTGAGGAAAGATGCTGAACTACAGTAAGCTTAATCAAATGGTGGCTCAATTTGAAGGTTTCATGTCAGATGCAAATTCTTTGCTTGAGGAGTTTAACACATCTCCTGGTACTTGTTCTGCAGGTTTTAATTTGGCAAATATCTTTTTCTCCATTTCTATGTGTAAGGCCCAACAGGAAAAATTTCTTTTCAGTTGTCAAGGCTAGCAGTTTACTTTACTGTCCCACCTTAAATGTGTGTTAATATTCCATCACTGTATCACAGTTTTGGTTGGCATGATCTTGCCTGTCTTTCTTTTCCAAATGCTTCACACTGGTGTATTATACTGATGACATTTTGCTGATTTGACCAAGTAAATATGAGTTAGTATGACAAAGCAATTCATGTCAGGGGATGGGAAAGAAATCCTACTAAAATATGGGGTCCCTCTACCTCAGTGAAATATCTAGGTGTCAAGTTTTGGGGAACAATTTACTATCTATGATGAAGGGTGAGTTGTTTTACATGAACTTTCCTAAAACAAAAAGGAGAAACAAGGTCTAGAGGGCCTATTTAGAGTTTAATTGTAGCATATTTTTCATTGTCATCTGTTACTTCAGCCCTTTTACCAGATGACTTGAAATACTGTTAGCTTTGAGTGCCACTCAGAGCAACTGGAAAATCTACACCAGATTCAGGCCAATATGCAGGGTAATATACACTTGGACCACATGATCCAGAAAATGGCAGTTAAGGTGGCAGTGGCAGACAAAAGTGCTATCAGTGGCCTGTGGCAGGCTCTCATAAATGAATCACAGTGGAGACTCTTAGAACTTGCAATGAGGCTCTGCCATCTTCTGCAAACAACTACTCTTCCTTTGAGAAACACATCCTGGCCAACCGTGGTCCTGAGAGGAAATGGAAATCTTAACTATGAGACACCGTTCTGCCATGCAACCTGAGTGTACCATCATAAACTCAAAGTAGTCTGATTCACCAATTTATGAATTTGAATATGTGTAGAAATAATCCATCACCAAATGGAAATTAAAAATAAATGCCTGGATTGGAGCAGTTACAGAACACATAAGTGAGTTACATGAAGAATTGACCCATATGCTTATGGTTCCTATCCCTAGTAGTTTGGCTTCTGTCCTCTGCCATGTATCCTGCCTATAGTGTCATGGGGTATTATCTATGATCATTTGACAAAGGGAGAAAAGACTAGGGTCTGTTTTACAGCTAGTTTTGCATGTGGAGGCATAACAGAAAATAATGCACAGCAATAACACCACATTTTTGAGAAACAGTGCTGAATAAAAATAGTTACAGTTGATGGAATGTCAGGAATTTCACCTGATTGCATATTTGAAGAAATGTCCAAATGTGTCAGTACACATTTATTTCTATATTGTAGCCAGTGATCTGACTGGATAGTCAAGGACTTGGAAGAAACATGGTTGTAAGACTGGTTCCAAAGACATTTGGGAAATAGATATATAGTTATACATCTCTACATAGGCAAAATAATATGTAGATATTTTTGTTCCATATAAATGTGTAGAAAAATTAGAACACTTTGTTAATGAACTGTAAGGACAACACATTCTGTAGCTACCAGTCAATGTCTTTCATCAGCCACATTTGTCTTTGCCCAATGAGCCCAAAAACAAAATGGACATGTAGCAGGTTGTGGCTATGTATGGACTGAGCACCATGCACTTCCATTTATCAAGTCTGGCCTGGTTAAGTAACTGATAAATACCCAATCTACTAGTACAAGGTGATCAACCTACAACTTGATGACAGGCTGATTATATCGGACCATTTCTGTCATAGATAGGTCAACATTTTGTCTTCTTGAGAACATTTTTCCCCACATAGCAACTCAGCCAGTAACGCTTCTGCCCAACCTGTCATCTATAGTCTTATGAATTACCACATCCACCATGATGTTACTCCATACAGCACAACTTTTGACCAGGAAATGCACTTTATGCTACAGACTTGAGACAATGTGCTCATGATCATAGAATTTACTGGTCTTACTATATTCCTCATATCCAGAAGGAGTTGGATAGACATAACAATGGAATTGCCTTTTGAAGGTGCAGTTGTAGTTCCAGCTATGTGGCAATACTTTCTAGAATTTGTTCTCCAAAAGGCTGTTTATACTGTGGATATGGTACCGTATAAGGTACTTTTCTCTCAAACCCATGAATCATACAGGTGAAGAAATCAAGGAATGGAAATTGAAGTAGTACCACTCACCATTACTCCAAGAGATCCAGTAGCAAAATTTTTGCTTCTTCTTCCCACTACCTTAGTCTTTGTTGGCTTAGAAGCCTCAGGGGTACAGAGGAGAAGATTTCTACATTGATAAGAACAATGGCCTCATTGAAATGGAGGCTAGGATTCTCTCCTGGTAATTCTGATTTCTTTATACCTCTGTGTTAACAATTTAAAAGAGAACTATGCTTTGTGGAAGTGTTTGATTCAGACTAGAAGAGGAATTTGGATTACTACTCCAAAAGGAAAGGAAGAATATATTTAGAGTATAGAAAATTTATTAGGATATGTGCTAATAGTATCACACACTATTATTCATGTCAGTTGAAAAGCACAAAACCCAATTCCTTCAGAATGGCAAGTGGCCCAGAACTTTCAAGAATGAAGTATTTAGTCAACCTACTATGAAAGGTCAAGATCTGCTGAGGTGCTTTATGAAAGCCAAGAATATAGTATAGCTAGTCAGCAAAAGTAGCTATAAATAGCAGCTATATTGGCATGATCAGTTACATACAAAAGGATTACAAAAGCCATTACTAGTTTTTCTTTTGTTAATATTCTTCAGGATATATATACATGTGTTAAGTACATGTGTTTTCTTTCTTTGCAATAAACATCTGCTTATATCCATAAAGTTTTATTAAGTCTACATTATAATACTCATCATGTAATCTTAGAAGAATGAGCATCACTCTAAGAAAAAGACTTTGCTTAGTAATCTGGGGAAAAAAGTTTGTTTTTGTTTGTTCAAAGGACAATTGTATCCTGTTGGGTATAGTATTTGCTAATGTATTTGGAGATTAACTATAATTTAATGGGAAGTGGCTGGTCAGCAAAGTGACAAGGAATAGATTCTGACTGTTCATTATGATACGTCAACTTAAATGGATTAAGAAGCACCTACTAGATTAGAAAAGCACAGTTTTATCTGTATTTGTGGATGACTGACCAAAAGGCCAGCAAATACGGAAGGTAAGCCTGACCCTGGATGTGGGCGGCACCAACTAAAAGGCTTAAATCCCAGATGGAACAAAAAAGGAAAAATGGAAGCCTGTCCAGTTTAAAGACCTTTGGTCTTCATGTTTGACTTTTGCTGCTTTCACCTGGTCTCTGGTCTCTTCAGTTTTTCAACACAAACTTGCACTGGCCATGTCTAGGAGCTTTCAGGCTTTCAACCCTGCACAGGCAGAGTGTCTTTGATCCCTCTTGTTTGACAGATCCCATCTCCTTAACTGAGCATCCTCCAGATCTCCAATTCACAGAGGGCCTCTCTGCTAGATTCTGATCTTATAAGCCTTTTTAATACATTCCTTTGCCTAACTGTTGTGATAGTTAACTTTTATGTCCACTTGAAGCATATAACTGATTGGCTGGGCATAGTTCTTGGTGTGACTGAATGGATTAACTGAAGACAAAGACTCAACCTGGGTGTGAGTACAGCAACCAATAGATTTATTGTCTGAAAGGAGTTAAAAAGAGGAAAGAAGAAGAAAGTCTCATTTCAGATTCCTCAGGGTTGCTTCTGTCGCCTTTGCCATCACCTTGAGTGGTTTACCGCCACAGTTACAGCTCACCCCTTTAGTCTTCCAAAATAGATCTGCCGGCTTCCAAAGGGATTTTACAATAATCTCCCGGTCTTTCACTTTTGGCTGGGTCATTCAGCTATTCAGCACGTAGGTAGCCCTTGTTGTATTCTTCTATACCTAACTCTGCAAGCAAGCATGGTAAGCCTACTTCAAAGTACACATTTTGCTGATCTAGTGAGTCTTGGCTGATCCAACTTTATACATAATGATGCAAATATTTTTGAGCTGATTTTGTCCATCAAAGAAAACCAACTAAAACACTGCTTTCATGGCAACTTTTAACCTTCATTTTATCCCAAATTTCCCACTTTCATTTACCATGATTAAGTTTCCATTTGTTTAATACTTTGCAATAAAAATTAAATTTAAGCATAAACTTTGGTGCGGGTACCCAAACCATGTCACCCATCTTCTCCAGTCCTTGGCGATCAACATCCTCCTTTCTCTTTTCTCTCCTTTACAATGGTTTATTTCATTGAACATACTCTCCTTAGGTTATTCATGTGCAAAAGTATTACTATTTCATTTCTTTTTAAAACTGAATTATATTCCAGTTTATGCATATATCACATTTTGTTTATCTACTTATCTATACAGGGACACTTCATTTTCTTCTAACTTTTTTGAAAAGTTTTTCAGTAACTGTGAATGTATATCTCTTTATATTTTACTTTCAGATGTTCTACATACACACCCAGAAGTGACATTATTGGATGAAAAAGTGGTTCTATTTTTAACTTTTAGTGAACTTCTATGCTGTGATATCTTTTTGGTCATGGAAATAAAATGAGCCTTCACTTAGACAATATTTTGAATAAAATACTGAAAAAAGACCTGGTCCTAATGATGCTCAGACCCAGGGCTTTAGGAAATCAGATTTTCTACAATCCTAGAAAAGATAAGAATAAATTAATTGCCAGATGTTCTTTGAGATATTCTGGTTATATAGTTTTTATCAATATTAAAAGAGGTTAAAGTGAAAGGAAACAACTTTGTGGTAGAAGAGATGATCTGATGTAGGGGTCCATTATCTCCCCACAGGGAAGTGGTGAGTGATAACTGTCACCTTAAAGGTTATTATTGCCTTGATATTTAGTATAAACAATGCCAGGTAATCATAGAGCTCATCCTTTCTACCATTTTTAAGGCTTGTGGTCCACTCTCTAAGGCCGTTCTCTGTTCCTCCAGAAAAATGTTAACATACTAGTGTTTTGCCCCAAATACAAAGTCTCAGAAGTCTCAGGATTCATGTTCTGATTTGATAATTTCAGGACCTGAGAATGCTCACCCCACTGAAAAACTGTCTTTATACCTACAACAAAGCCAGCGTATATAAAGGCACATTGATTTTTATGAAGTCAACATACAAGCAATGATTTGGAGCTATTGAAGGAAGATCTTTAATCAAAGGAAGAATTTGTAACATCCAAACAATTTTCCTTTGAGAGTAGAATGGTGTAGTATAATGCTTAATAATGAAAGAAGTGAGGAGACATTAAGCAAAGACAAGAAGGTGTTTCTGTAAAGAGAAACATGTTCTGGGAATCTTACAAAGAGCATGGCCACTCTATCCAACAATACTACTACTGTCTATCTATCTAGGTCAATTGATTGCAAGAATGCCTGTAGAAACCAAAATCCACACATGTTCAAGTTCCTCACAAATGGCACAGAATTTATGTATCATTTACATATATACATGCATATACATTAAGTGGTCTCCGCTTACTTATAAAAGCAACATACAGTAGTAATGCTATGCAAAGAGTTGCTACATTGCATTTTTAGGGAATGTTTACAGCAAATTTTTTATATTGTCAGCACTGACACAAACATACAAATACTATAGACCTAAGCACATCATACATAAAAATTTAACCTGTTTTCAAATATTTAATATCCATTGCTTGTAGAATTCTTGAATGTAAATTCACAGATCAGGAAGTTTACTTGAATGATAGTCTACTTGAAATTTCTTAGGAAATAGATTTTAAATGTCTACCACACACTCCTAACAAATCAAAAAGGGTTTATATATATAATCTTTTTCCCCCTTGTATGTATATGATTTTATGAATTATAACTTAATAGAGTAAAAAAAAAAAAACACTTAGTCTCTCAAGTAGTAAATTTTGTCTCACTGAAAGTATTTAAGCAGAGCCCAGGACCATACTTGTTTTGTTTTTGTTTTTTTGAGACAGGGTTTCACTATGTGGTGAAAGCCGGCTCTAGTGGTTGATTGATTGTGTCAACTCAGACAATTAGAAGCTAACTAAATGGGGTTAGCAATTCTACACCCAAAGATGTAGAAGAAGACCCACCCTAGGAGTGGGTCATCACCTGGAGGTATAGAAGGGGAAGAGGAAGGACAAATCCATTCCATTCTTGGGAGAAGCTCCAGTCTTCGCTTTTGGTTTTGGACCTTACCTCCTGACTTCCAGTACAGACTCTTCAGCTTTCCAGCATAGACTCTTCAGCCTTTCATCACAGAGCCTTCAGCCTTCTGTCACAGACCCATCAGCCTGCTGATGTGGACTTGCACAAGACACTAGGGTGAACTCCAGACCTTGGATGGAATCCTTCGGCCTCCAGTGCATAGACACCCTCTGCATGCTTCCTTATTAGACTCTGTGACTGACTATCGTAAGCCAATCTTGTTGTTTCCGTATATCTGGATTATATCTATTCTCTCTAGTAAAACCCTGACCAATACACCAGCCTTGAACTCACTTCATAGCCCAGGCACTGACCTTGATCTCACAATGATTTTCCTGCCTTAGCCTTCCAAATACTGAGATTGCAGGTGTGTACAAGCATCCTGTTCCCAAGACCATTTCTTAAGGCAATGTTTTCAATCTAAAATATTGATAATAATCTAAAAATTTAACAAAGTAATATCAAATGACTGCACAAGCATTAAACATTATTTATAGAATGAAAAAATACGGGTTTCTGTACAGAGGCAGTGAATATAATTTGTAAATTAATAAAATTTACTTAAATGAACAATAATATTTGATTCAAATTATTAAAAAAGATATGCCTGGTTTCTAACATTGTCACCTTTATTAACAAAAGTCTTGTTCTACCTGGTAACTTTATATTCACAGGATTTTGCTATGATTCTAAGATCTTCCCATATATTTTGCCAAAGAATACGGTTGATTTAGTGTAAAATATTTTCCTTGTACTAGGATTATTTCCAAAAGATGAAAAATATTTCCAAAAGATGACCAATATAAAATAAAAAGCGGCCTTTATTCTGAGAACAGGGAGAGAGATGACCCGCATGCCCCACCGCTGGCGACCAATGATCTCTCAGGCAGACACATGGTGTGGGGGTAATGTAAATAGCCTCGGTTTGGTATGGAACCTAAGGAGGGCATTAGAGATGCACAGGTAGCCCATTGGTCCTAGGTTTGGCGCCATATGTACATTTCTAGGGGAGGGAAGATGGTGTCACAGGTAAATTCCTGGGAGGGGGAAATAGGGGCTTCCTGCTTCCGGTTGAGGCTTTTCTGGCTGCAGTGTCCTGTCTGGACCAAAACCTTTCACTTTGTACTTATCACAAAACTCTATTTTCTCTAAGAAATTCTTACCAAGACAAGTTTTCCCCATAAGCAGCTTGAGAGCAGTGTGACCACACGAAAGCACTCCAATGACTACCTTAGAAAACCCTCCTCCATGAATATCACACAATATTTTAGTGTTTATCATTTATGAAATTGGATAAAGCCTAGGCATATCTGGACATACATTCCTCAAATAGCCAAGTCATTAAATTGTCTTTGAAAGAATCCCTCCAGAATCTACCCAAGGAAATTACAATACTGGCTTTTCAAGAATAAACAGACACAGAAAGCCAATAAGTGATCTTCAGACATCCAAGCTGAAGCTTCCAGTTAAGAAAAAAATCTCTCCCTGAGAGTAAATGTGCAACCGTTGAAGATCCCTGAAAGCCATCCGTGGCTTTGCAAAAAAGCCCTCAATTGTCTCTGTGCAATTCAGTTAACAAGAATTTTACTGGCTAGGGTGGCAGAGCTGAGCTTTAGTTAGTGACCTCTTTTTGTGTCTTAGCACTGGCTTCTGTCTAGTTGAACGGGGAAACCTTGATCTGTATCACTCACACTATTTCAGCCAACCGAGCATCACCAAGTACTTTTAGAAAACAATTTCATCTCTTTCACATTGAAAAATCTCACATTAACATCACACTGGCCAATTGGCAACTAAGACTCTTTTTTCCTTTATGTGTTCTTTCTTTCCCAAAACCATCAATTTCCACTGTAAAGCAGATTTATGAATTATATGCTCCAAGTTTATGCATAAGCAGCCTTTTAAAATTTTTGTCTGGGGCTTAATTTTATCTTTCACATAAACTTCTTGAGGATATTGAATTTCACTATTAAGCCAGAGTACAAAGTGAACAAATTAACAGCAACTAACCTCCCCTTTCTTTGAAAATACCTCCCCTGGGACCTTAGCTAATCACTGACATGTCAGATATAAAACATTTTTCTCTCTACAACTAAGAGATAAAACATACGGAAAGCCCAGGGAGAAATTTGAGTTGAAATTAAATATTTAAAAACTATTTTTATAGATAAAGTGCTGATTTTCAGGGTTTTCATGAGATACCACTCACGCCTGTTTCTGGCTCCCCAAGCACCCTCACACCAGATGGAATCCACAGGTGCACAGTACAGTTGAGCAGCTCTAGCACCCTGAGTGAGCGCCCTTCTTCTTGGGTGCATTTCATGAGACTCTTTCTAGCTCCATTTCACATTACACCTCTTAGCCTTAATCATATTGTATTTAAAACATAAGGAAAATGCCCAACCATTGTGGTACTGGCTTATGGTAACAGCTAAAATGCTTCATTTGGTAGTCTCTGCTCTTCGTACCACACTGCAATTGCCAAGCTTCCTATGGAGAAGACGTCTAGTAATGTAAATGTATATCAAGCTGTAAAGTAGAGAAATAGCATATGTTTTTCAAAGCACTCATTTTTGCTAGCTTTAAATGAAACAGGCTTTGCTGAGAAAAGCTGGCCCACACGTAGTGTGGTTGGGGTGTGATAGACACACCAGCATGCTCCCAGGTTTGTCAATGGTAAGAGCTGCCATAATTAACAGATCCCTGGGATGGTTTCCAAGGCTTGTCAAGAATTACACAACAACAAGGCTCTGCTGTATGGCCAGGTGTTCTTGTGAGCGCTGACCTTTAGCACAGATGGTCTGTTTAACCTCAATTCTAATCCCAGAGGTGAAAGTTTGCCACAGCTAACCTATCTGCTTGTGTCCCATTTTGCTTGGTTGTTCTTATGGATTGAAGAGATGTCAAAGGCTTTCTTCCTAGGGTTTCTTAATTAAAAACATCTGCTGCTGTCTTTGTCTCTTCTAAAGAAGCTATAACCTGCACTGTATTTCACTTTGGATTCCCAAACTTGGGTGCTTCAGATCAGAGTAGCTTTCTGCGGAAAGGCAGGGTGCTCTGCCTACATGTGCATTGTGTGAAAGATCCCTTGTTAGAAAATATTCCAAGAGTAGCTGATGTTCTGAAGGAACAGAATGATGCATGAAAATACCTTATGCTCGCTCTTTCTTTTCCTTCCTTCCTTCTTTCCTTTCTCTTTCTTTCTTTCTTTCTTTCTTTCTTTCTTTCTTTCTTTCTTTCTTTCTTTCTTTCTCTTTCTTTCTTTCTTTTTGGAGACAAGACCTCACTGTTTCGTGCAGCCTGGGCTGGAACTTCTGCACCCCTGTCTGTCATCTACGAGACTGGACATTGTGTTGGACATTGTGCCCAGGGTCAGGCTTTGTTTTTGTAGAACTAGAATTGACAAATTTACTTGGGAAAGAAAGTAGTATGAAAAGACATAAGAAAGTCACCTGGATTGAGTGAACATTACATATCAGTTCTTTTACATAAATGAACTCAAAAATCCCTATGCGAAAATATTATAAGTCCCAATTTATTGAAAGCTTAACTGAGGCTTGATGGTTTCAAGTCATGTGTTTAAAAAGACACCTCTAAAGCAGAAGGCCATGCTCTTTCTGGATGTTAAAAGAAGAGCTGACAAATCATGAACTGATTTAACTTCTGCCTGTTTTTGAAAAACCCTAAAGCTAAAATTTTGCCTACATTTTCCCACAGTTAAAGCATATCAAAAGAAAATTAGCACTTGGTAACACTTTATTATTTGAAATTCCAATCTCATTGTGTCTTACATCATCTCCATAGAAAATTTTATTTACAAATAGGCACTATTTTTCCTCTATGTGCTGGACACAATTGATTTTCCATTATTACAGCAGACTAAAATCTTTGCCACAGAGACAATGTGGCTCTCAAAGACGACACGATTGACTTTATTTGGCCCTTTATAGAAAAGTTTGTAAACCTCTGGGGCCGTTGGGGTGGAGCAGCAGCTCAATACATTGGAGATTGGTCTGGGTGGTGGGTAGTGCACACTTCTAGTTACCTCTGGGTGGGGCAGGAGCACTTAGCCTTGTGGTCGCTGTCTCGTCTCTGGCCCCTTCTTCTCTGACACTGTTTCCCTGGTCTGCTTTTCAACCCACAAAAACTAATCATCTTTATGCTTCTACCTCCTTGGCCATGGTGTTTCTGCCTCGGCCTGCCTTAAAAACCTGGGCTAAATTTAACTTTTTTTTTCCTTTAAGTTATAGGTATTTGGTATTGTGTCCATAAATAGGTGATGAATGCAACCTCTGTGCCCTGTTTTCTCTGTCCACTGGTTGGAGCATGCATCTGAAACATACACAGGGCTTTTAAACAGAGGTAATGTCTGAGCCTGAGATAGAGTCTAAGCATAACATTCATGAAGCATTTTATGTACCAGATTTGCTTCTACTCCTGGGATCATCTTTTGGGAACCAGTAGGCTATACAACTGGTTGCAGAGAGACAATGTCTGATCTGCTTTGATGTTTGTCGTAATATAATTCTGCAACTGGAGAATTATGAATGTTAATCTTACTGTTAACTTGACCAGCTTGAGGGCAACCTGGAGGACTGTTAAAGATACTTCTAGGGGTACCATGGAAGAGACACACTCAAAAATGTATCTGGTCACCAACCCCTTCCTCTTTTGTGCTTTTTATCTGTTCTCTGCTTCCTGATAACTATGAAGGGAGAGGTTTGACCCACCATGTCCTTGTGTCCTCACATTCCTGATCGGAAGCCAGCCCACCGTGCATAGAAACTCCAGAAACCATGAGCAGAATATAGCTTTTCTCCTGTAAGTTGTGAATGCCAGAGGTTTGGTCCTAGGAATGGATAAAACAGACCAACACATTGAATGGGTCTTACTAGCTAAGTAATCTTCACTGGTCTATATCATTTTACCTATATATTTTATATCATACTCTCCAAATAAATGACTGTGGCACAGTTGTTTAAATTTGCATGTGTCTGGTCTTTTTCCTGCAGCACTTTCAGTTCAGTCAGCACAGGATCACATAGTGTGTGACTCTGGCCACTGAGGTGGGCAGTGTAGGGCTACATAAATTTTTCCCTCTGGGAAATGCATAGTAGCAAAAAGAGAAGACCACATTTGCACACATTAAAATAAAACTTTTTGTCTATTTTCTACTCAGATTTGCACATTATTCCTCAATAGCCTAATTTTCTTCCTCTGTGAAATTAACATGATAATATGTGCCTTACAGAGTTACTCTAGTTTTATATCAGATCATATGTGTAAAACATATTCACAGACTGACAAGACACAAGTGCAAGACACAAGCAACCACAAAGCTCTTCAAAGGTTCCTTGTGTAAGAGCTGAATAAAAGCTCAGGCTCCAGACACTAACACAGATCATGTGATTAGGGGACTGTTACCTGCGCCCTGCCCATTGATTACATCTTCACATTTACTGATAGGAACAGTGAGCCCACGACAACTTAGCAGCATATCAATACCCACATTATTCCCACTCTGCATCTTCCTGGACTAATTACAGAGGAAGTCCTGGATGACACTGTGATTGACAGCCTTACCGAGTTTGCATCCAAAGCAGAGTCACAGCTGCCTGGAGGAGACTGGTCTACTGTAACTAAAAATGAGATGAGAATGTGAGAAAGCAAAACATAATGAAGTCCCCTTCTTTTCACTATCTATGTCACTAAGAAAAGTAATTAATTTCTCTCCATACCAGGTTCACTTTCTGCATAATAGGGCTACCACAGAATTTATTTTATATGGCTCCTATGCGGTCCAAATAAGCTAAATTTTTGCAAAGCCTAGTGTTTGGCCTTACAAAAGTGTTAATCACAGGATACACTTCTATAGTACTTTAAGTTCTAGAAATTGTAAGTACTTGTAGTAGTTTAAATATAAGATATAGAATGCATGTATGAGCACAATTATGTGTTATTTACATATATATAGTGTGTATATGTGTGTTATGGTTTATATCTAAAACATTTCCCAAAAGGAAGTTTTCATTAAGGCATTAGATCATGAGGTTTCTAACCCTGTCATGTGCATTAATCCATTGATAAGGTCACTATTTTATCATATTATAGGGAGGTGATAGAAACAGGAATTTGGACCTATTGGGGGAAATGGATTACAGGGGTAAGGCTTTGAACACTATATCTACTTCTCAGCTTCTTCTCCTCCAGCTCACTCTCTCTTCTCTCTGCTCCTCTGCCACATGTTTCCACTTTGATGCTTGTGCCTTGGAGTCCCCAGACTATGAACTGATTTCTCGGAAACTATGAGCCAAAATAAGTCCTTCCTTCCTTAAATTGTTTATGTAGGTATTTTAATCAGAGACTAAGATCTAGCTAATAACTTTCTTCATATGTACCTATATATGGAAACTTAGTCAGATTTGAATAAATTGGCTTACTGGGATTTGTATGTATAGATATTTATGTATAGATATTTATGTATAGATATATATTTTTCTTGATTTTGGTGCTGTATGGTGAAACTAAAATGTTTTATAATCAGAAATAAGTGTACATATTTTCATTAGCTCTCAGTTTTCATATGCCTGGCACTATTTTATCCCTTTATTTTGCATCTTTCTCTGGACCAATCTATTGACAAATCATTTTTATGTTTTTATTGCAACATACACCTCACGGGTATGAAAGTTATCTGAGTGTGCTAGTTACTTTTTACTTCTCATTGACACAAAATACCTGATGCACCAAGTTGGCAAAGGAAAGGTTTATTTCTCACAGTTTTTGGAGGTTCTGGTCCTTATTCAGTTGGCTCCAAGGTAGGGTGACATGGTGGGCCGCAGTTCTTGGCGACTGCAAACAGCAAGCTGGAAACTGGGAAGAGACAGAGATGTGCCTTTTTCCAGCCATTCCGTTGTATGCTGGCTACACCCCTAGGTGGGTGTATCACTGACATCATCAATCCAAGCTCTAGACAATGAACCAATCACGAATACACAATGCAAATGCATGAGGCCTGGGGAGCCACTGACATAAAGCATGACACTGGGCAACATAGTATTTGGAATAAAAATTTTTCTGATTTTACTCTTTTCTATTTGAAAACCTACCACTATACTGGCATAATAATTTGGAAGAAAAAAATGGAGAAAGAGGAGGGAAGAGGGGAGAGATGACAAAGAGAGAGAGGAGGAGGAAGAGGGGAAGGAGGAGGAGAAAAAGCCACATTTAAAGGTCTTTATCAGGGAAACTGTTGTTATAAGTGGTCAACAAACTTCCAAAGTAGAACAAAGCTTATTAATGCTTTCAAAAAAAAGAATTTTTAAGAGCTACTGGAGAGATGGGATTTTGAAAATTCTTTCACGGTGCTTCAAAAAGTGTCACATTCCTGCAGTGCCTTTTCTAGACATGCTGGGAACCATGCTTGGCACATTTGACTAGCGTTCAGGAGTATGTGCCAAGTAGTTGGATTTCTATTCCTGCCACAACCAATATGATTGTTTAAAAAACACTCTCAGAGTTTTAAGGTAGAAGCACTACATACAAAGAAGAAATCCCTCTCGGCCTACAGCATATAGACCTGTTCTTAATGGTTCATCTCATGTGCTGTGCACCTTGCCAGCTTGTGCTTGGCTGGAGAGAGAATGCGTCCCTGTGCTGGGCTCTCTGCCATCCCCGTGCAGGCTATGGCAGCATCTCTGTGCTGGGTGCACGACCCTCCCTGAGTCTCAGGGAGGCTTCCGTGCATGCTTTTGTTTGCATTTTCACACTGGGATCCATATCACATGTTGCTTCTGATTTGTTCAGCATCACTTGAATGGATGCTGTAAGATAATTTTCAGACACAGCCTGGAAAATACTGTGTGAATGGGGCTCCACTTGTCTTCAAGCGTGGGCCAGCACAGAGAGTGGTCAAGGAACTTGCTGAAGTTCCCTGATATGCTGAGACTTTTCTTGATTTCCTCTCTACCTTGTGCTTAAACTCTACTCACCTTTAAAGATGATTTTCCCCAGAAAGCTTTCTTTAATTTCCTTCTGAAGTAATTTCCCGTCTTCTGCTTCGTATCAACTATAGGGCTCCCTTCTTTAATTGCTCTCCTATTGAGGCAAAAATATCTATTTATGCGATATGAACTACAGGGAAGTTTGCACTGTTTTTGTTTGATTTTATTCTTGTTCCCCTTCATCTCTACATCTCAGAACATAATATCCTAGTCTAAGTATGTGGATATTGATAACAAAAGAATGAGTAAAGAAATTATACATGTTGAAATGATAAAGAAAGAGGATAATTATGCTTGCTCTTTTGGCTTGGTAAGCCAGGGAACTAAACAAGATTAGTTTGAGATTTTTTTTTTTTAATCTTTAGGCTTAGCTAATAGTAATTATGGGGGAAAAGGGTTTTTTAGAGAAGATAAGCAATTATCAAAGACTAACAATGAATTACATTTGTGATCCACATTAAAAATAGATTAAACACTTACCTAAAACTCTATCCTACAATGTTCAGGCTTTATCTTCATTTTGTGCAGGAAAATGAATCATTAAGAGCTTACTGTGTACCCTTGATTAACAGAAAGCAATATATTCCTCCTCATATTAGAAATACTCCACCATCAAGAAGCTTCTGGTAAAACCCAGAGAATATCAGATGCTTATGCAAAAAACCATTATCTTACCACTCATTCCATACTAAAATGATTATGTAATGACTCCTAATTTATCTACAATACATTTCCATTAATGCTTTCAATATTTGAGTGATGCTAGATCAATATGATTCTAGGTATACAGATTTGGAACGTGAATATTTTTCTAAATATATCAACTTTCAACATGAAATAAAATAGTATACAAACTAGTTAAAACTTTTGACAGCTTATATGTGAATTTTATATTACTTCTCCTTGATTGTAGGTACCACAGTCTGTTCCACTATGAACATCCATAGGTCACAATAATCACTATTATTTATCCAAGAAATACATATTTTAAAATTTTGATTTTACAAATGCTACTGGAGTGGAAACATAGCACTTGTATATTCATTTAATATTAATGTTTTACTTATTAAATAAATTATACTTAGAAATTATTATTGTTAATGCAATACATCATGGGAATAGTAATAACTGAATAATGTAAATTAGTGTTGTCATATCTTTTGATTGATTTGGTTATAAGTATAGACTTGTTTTTTCAACTCTGAGAAGATAGTTTTGTTAAATGCTAAAGATTTTTTTTATTATCTTGGGCAAGACATTTATTCAATTTAAGTTTTAGTATCTCGGTTGCTAAATGAGAACTACTGATTATCTGAGGTGGAATCTGGAAGCTTTCTGCATTTTCTATAGTTTTAGTGTACTGTGCATGCATTTCATTGTGACAGACAGTCCTCCAACACACACACACACACACACACACACACACACACACACACACACATACACACACACACACACAGGCTTCTTGGCTGTTTATGTTACAGAACATCATCATATGCAGCAAGATATGTACAATGGAGGTCATAGAAGGAGAAGGGATAGAGAGAAAGGTACAAAAATAGAGGCCAGAAAATTACAATATTTGGAAAAAATATTGTGTATATCTAAAGAGTTGAACAAATCTCAAGTATGACAGATCTAGAAACAACACCAAATAAATCACAAATCATTGAAAGACAGAGTATTTAAGGCAGCAAGAGAAACACTGCTCAGAGGCATGTACATTCTTTTCATTTTATGATTTTGATTTGAGATTAAAATAGAAGTAAAATGGAGAAAGTTCTTCCTGTTATAACTTAATAAATAGTCCAGCAATTATAATATTGTTGTTAGTAATATTTAATAATTATGAAAGGATCTCTTATTTTGAAGTCTGTTAAGTAAGTCAAATAATCTAGTTTTAGTGGAGTTTATTATATACAAAATGTTGTGCAATCTTCACCATGACCTAATTCCATAGTATTTCCATCACATGAAGAAAGAGTTCCCATGTTTACTGGAAATGACTCCACTATTCCCCACCTGTTGTCTCTAGTAATTAGTAATAATCTACTTTCTATCTTTAAATTTGCATACATTGGATGTTTTATACAAATGAAATCATATGCTAGATTGTCTTTTGTGCCTTCAGTTTCTAACTTTTAATGATTCACTCATGCTCTGTCATCCTTTAGCACTTCACTTTTTATATGGCTGAATAACCTTCCATTGCATATTGGAATTGTTTATTCAGTTTTTTTATTTAATGTGTATATTCTATAAACTTTCAGGTACAAGTGTGTGTATAAACGTACTTTAATCCTGTTACTTAGGCAGGAATAGAATTATTTGGGCATATGATAGCAATGTTGACCTGTTTAGAAACTACCAATGGATTTCTTGAACTGACTTCACCATTTTACCTTTCCAGTAGCAATGTATGAGAGTCAAGATTCTCTATATATTTAAGACGACTTTATTTTTCTTTATTTAAATAGCTATCTGAATTTATTTTTTTATCTTGAAGAGAATAAAACATAAAGAAATAAAATAAAATATAGGCAATCAAAGCAAACAAAGACTGTGATACAAGACTTCAAAACAAAACAAAAGGAGACCAACAGTGGCCACCATGATGCCTCTTGCTATCTTCAAAATTTCTTCTGATACCATCATTATGATAAGATCAAACAAAACAGAAAGGAATAAAAAAATCAAAACAAAACAATGAAACCAATACAGGGCTTTAAAACAAGACAATAGGAGTACAACAGTGGCTACCATAATGCATCATTTTATCTTCAAAGTAGCTGCTTATACTATCAGAAATAATAAGCAAAACAAAGCAGAGTAAAATCTATCAAAAGAAAAATAAAGCAATGCAGCAATTGTTATAAAAATAAGATAATAGGAAATCAGCAATGGCTACTATAATACATTTTGTTATTTTTGAGATGTCCATGTCATCAAACATGAAAACATCAATAAAACAAAACAGAGTAAAACCAAGCTAAACAGAACAATGAAATCAATGCAGGATATCAAAACAGAATGTAGATTAGCAATGGCCATTGCATTCTCCTTCTATGCTTTCCTCCCCTTTCACCTTCACAACTTCTATTGGATCCCACTAATTCCCATAGTTTTTTGTACTAGGGAGACAAATGATGTTTGCCCATGTGACTCAAATCCATTTCTCCCATGAGCATGATCTCAGGTTGTTTTCATTTACCTACAAGAGCCTTAAGGTTGTGTTTCTTTACAGCTAAGTAGCTTTCCATTGTATAGATATGACATATCTTTCCTATCCATTCTTCAGCTGATGGACAAGATATCTCTACTTTTTTTTTTTTTTTTGATTCACTGTCACATAGAGCATTGTTTTCTGTCCTTTGACCTTCACTCTAGGAATTTCATTTTGAATTAAATGTATTTCTTGAATAAAACATATTGATGGATCTTGTCTACTGATCCACTCTGCCCATGTTTGTTTTTACTGGTGAATTGAGGCCATCTATGTTAATCGTTATGATCAACATGCACTGGCTCATCTCTGCCATGCTCTTTTCCTGCCATTGGTTGCCTTTATTCCCCCTTGATCCAATTGTCTGCCTTGCTCAGTGATCCTTCTCTGTTGCTGTTTCTGGAATTGTGGTCTTTTTTTTTTTTTTTTTTTTTTTTTTTATCTCTCTCTAGAATGTCCTTCAGTATTGTTTGTAAGGTTAGTTTGGTGACCATAATTTTTTTCGGTTGTTGTTTGTCATGGAAGTATCTTGTTTCTTCATTAATTTTGAAAGAGAGTTTTACAGGGTACATCAATCAGGGATGGAAGTGGTTTTCTTTCAGGACTTGAAACACTTCACTCCAAATTCTTCTTAACTTGATGGTTTGTGTTGAAAAGGCTGTCATGATTCTGATTGGTTCTCCTTTATACTTGATTTGTTTATTTTCTCTAACAGCTTTTAATATTCTGTTCTTATGTTGAATTTCTGGAATCTTGATTGTTATTTGTCTGGGTGTAGAGTTATTTTGGTTATGGCTAGCTGGAGTTCTATTTGCCTCATATCTGTATATCATACCCTTTTCCCATGTTTGGGAAGTTTTCTACTATTATTTTATAAATAGAATTTTAATGTCATTTTTGTTGACCCCTGCTTTTTCACTGACACCTATTATTCTTGTCACTTATTTTGTATTACCTTGCAGTCACTGAGTTGTTATTTCCTGGTTCCGAGATCTTTCTTTTCATAATTACCAGCTGCACATCTGTCTTTAAAGTCTGAAAGTCTGTCTTCAGTTTCTTTCAAGCAGTTTTGCCAGCTTTCAATCATTTTTAATTTCCTGGATATCTCTTTGAATGTTTCGTGCATTCTAAATCTCTCTTATATTTATTTGAGGTTTCCCTTATTTTCTTATGCTCTTCTCTTTTCTGTCTATGTCTTCTTTAGAAATGCTTAGCAATTCTTTTATCATGTTTTTCATTTCTTCTTTTACCTGAGGTGGCGTTGCTGTCTAACTTCTTTTAAAGTCTCATGAAGTTGTCCCTTCAGCTGCTGAACTATTCCAGGTTTCATGAACTTACTCTGCTTGGGTTGGAGTCAGGGTCTTCCTTTTGCTTCTTCATCTTGGTATTTTCTTGGATTCTTACAAACAAGTGGGTACTGAGATCCCAGGTACTTCCTGCATTGGCTACAGTTTCTCCAGAGCATGGTTTGGTTCTCCTGGCCAGTGCTGGCTCCAGATATCCAATGATGGCCACTGGGTGCACTTGTGTAGGATGGACTGCTGTTTTTCAAGGCCTGTGCTAACTACCTGTGGGAGAAGATGCTGAACACACAAATATGCCTTTGTGCATACAAGTCAATTTAAGGAATACAGCTTTTTGCTAACTTGGAAGAACTTTAGAAGCTGTATGATCTTAAATATGTCCTCTTTCTCTTATTAGCCAGAATTTTGTATCTTTCTTCACAATTTTATCATACATATGCATATTTATTTACTCAATATCTTATTTAAATTAATATAAAATTGAGCACAGCTGATTTTCAATAGTTTATTATTTTTGCTTATATTTTTTCAATGTAATGCTATTGATCACACCATTCATTTATTTCTTGAGTTTTAGGTTTGCATTCATCCTTTTTACCTGTTATATGAAAATTGTTCTACGCTCTGAATTGTTTTCATTTCCTTGGTTATCTAGCGATGTGTAACCCTTCTGCAGAGACTATTGGATAGGCATTGCAAGTGTTTACTTCCTGCATAAGTACCCACACTAACCGGTTGCTCTGCTGGAGCTCTATGGATTTGCTGCCAGTCTGTAGTGTGCTTCTCCAAGCCAGCTCTAGCAGCTAAGGACTAGTTTTTGAAGTAACAACTGGTTCTCCATACTCAGCTCATATACTTCCTAAAATTAAACAAAAGCAAATTGTCTGTGCTTTGCTTTGATATTTCTCTCTTGGTGGTTTTGTTGTGCATTTTCTCTTCTATAAGGCTAATTTTAATTCACAATCATGACAGTAGATCTTTTAGAGGTTCTGTGGTGGCACCATAGTGCCTTGCCCACATTCAGAGGCTATAGCTACATTCTCTGTCCAACAAGGTCTGCCTGTTGAGTATCAGTCCTGAGGATAAACACTGTTTTTTATTACAATTCTTGGTATTGTTAGACAATGTGATATTACTCCACTTTTTTTGTTAATAGTTCTTTGTGGCCTTGCTTTTGCTTGGGCCCAGACAAATATCATTTCTTTATTAGGATATCTACAATTCATTCATTTCCTGTATCCCATGAAATCATTTAAGTGTACATATATTACATGTTTGCATGGCTATTGATGAGTTTTTATAACGGTTAATATATTAATTGGTAGTTAACAAGTCCATTTGCCACACATTTTGTGTAGTCTTATTTAATCTTATCTCTTAGCCTTAGCAGAGGTAAACTGTGTTCTGTAATTTTAACTAAAAAACCAAAATTCAACAGAATAAAAGAACTTATAGAGTTATATAATTTGTCCAAGGACAGAAAAATAAATCTAAAATGTATAATAATTTTGAATCTCAAATATTATTTTTATTTCTGCCTCTTTTGCTATTTAATTGTGGACATACATGATTAAAATAATAATAATAAGTTTTGACACAAGTTGTTGGAGCCAGAACAACAAAATCAATGACAGAAATCATTTTTTCTTATAAGTATTCTGGAATGTTAATAGGGAAATACACATCACTTAAAAACTGGGTTTCCAATGAGTTTCTAAACCAAACTCATTTTAAAAGTTATTAGTAACCTGCAAATGTGGAGGCTTTCATGCAATACTGGGTGCTTACATTTCTAGTCACTGATAAAGATAATGGAGAGTAACATCTTAAAATCAATCTGACAATGAAAGAAAATATTTGAAATTCAAATTAAGATAGAGCTTTATTAAAAAGGTAAAGGAGTTCACAAGGTGAACATGATTATTCCTCATTTTAGAAGAGAAGATGTTTAAAAACTGTATGACAGAAAGCTCAGTAATGGAAGCAAATTAAAAAATGTGTTAAATATAATATAATTACACCTCAAATCCATGATGCAGATCCTAAGCCAAAGTTATTCAGAAAAATAAGAACAAAACACTTTCTCATTCTGTAGCCTAACACTATGGTTTATACCTAACTGATCTGCGAATGAATAAGAGTCGGGCTGAAGACCAATGTGAACATTTGTGAACCTTCTCTGTTCTTTCACCTGCTGTGTCTTCTCTGTTGTGCTCACTGCCTTTAGGGTTTCTGTTGTGCTCAGTATTTATCTGTCAAATTGATAATGGGTAATACTTGGAATGATTTTCCAATGGCTAATCTTGATAATCAACTTTACTCATAAAAATTCTTAGGATATTAGTAAAGCCCCTTTCTGGTTGTGTCTGGATGGATTTTGGAATATGGCCTTGGGACACTGTATGCTCTTTCCCTTCTTGTCTTCCCCTTTTAATTCCTTTTTCCATTTTTACTTTTTATTTTAAAGAGATAAAACCAAGGAAAACAAAACAAAATAAAATCAATTCAAACAAACCATGCAAGCAACACAGGACCTCGAAATATTATGAAATCAACAGTAGCTACCATAATGCCTTTTGTTGTCTCCAAACTAGCTGCCAATACCTTTGCACATAGTAAATCTCAAACAGAACAGAATAGAATAAAAACAATAAAAAGTAAACAATGAATGCAACAAAAAACTTCAAGACAGCAGCAAATCCAAAGTAGCTATCATAATATATCTTGCCTTCTTTGAAACATGCTATCAGATTTAACACAAACAAAACAAAAGAAAATGAAACCCAACCCAACAAAACAATGAAAACAATATAAGACTTCAAAACAAGAATAGAAGGGATCAACAGTGGCTATCAACCTCTGAAGGAGGTCCTCCCCTAGATGTCACACTGCGTACTGCTATCCTCGGAACAGATGATCAGATCACTGGCCCCTGACCTTCAAGGTCAGTGAAACACCAAACATCACAGGGATCCGTTGCATTTCAGCTGGATAGCTATCATCACAGCCTGTGTTTCTCGAGATTAGCCAGTCAGTTAGGGGAGAAGGTGGGAGAGTGGGTATGGCACTTCTTATTTGCCAGTCTGTGTACCAGAAGGAGTTGAGGTCTGTTTGCCCCCACTCCTGCAGCAGCCAGTGCATGGCTTTAGTTCCCAGGCAGGGCTTGCTTCCTGGTATGGCTTGTTCTCTGTCCCCACAGTCCATGAATGGTGCTGATTCATGGGGTGAGGCAAGGTTCTGACTGTCCCCACGCCTGTAGAAGCTGGTACATGGTACTGGTTCCCAGGCAGGGCTTTCTTCCTGGTAGGGCCTTGTTTTCTCCCACCATGGTTCACAAATGGCACTGACTCATGAGGAGGGGCTAGGGTCTAGTTGTCCCCATTTCTGCAGCAGCCAGTGCATGGCACTAGTTCCTTCCTTGTTCCTTCTTATTCTGCTTCCTGGATACCAAGAAGTAAGCTTTTTTTCTCTCCCAGGCCTTTCTGAAAAGACATTTTTGCCCTTGAGATGCCCATGCTAACCATGGACTGAGCCATTCGAAACCATGAGCCAAAATAAATATTGTTCCTTCAATTTTTGTGTGCCTGATACTATGTCTTAGCAATGCAATGGTGACTAATACAAGTAGTTGTCTGATCAACTGAATAATGTTCAAGGCATAAAGAATGGGGTGTTAAAATAAAAACAATTTCAGATCCTAGCCAAGGATAACACAAGTATTTGAACAGGTATTATTATTATTATTTTTGATGTTTCAAATTATCCAACATAGTTTGCTACTTATAATTTTTAACAATAATTTATGAAGCCAATTATGATGTTAGTTGATCTTAAATTATAGAACATAGCTCTTCAAAACTGTTTCAGATGAAGTAATAAAACATCAATAAAAAAATTCAGTTTGACCCCTATGTTGTAATGTAAATTTCAGCTTAATCCTCAGCGTATAAACCTATCTTTTATTCTCCAAATAATTACCTGTCATACATATATTCATCAAGTGTTCTAAATTGTTTAATTTTTATTAAATTGAAATACTTTTATAGAAATAGAATCATACATACATCTTATTACATTTCATTATAAGTATGTAATTTATTTGCACTTTATTTAACAAGCTGGTGTTTCAATTTATATTTTTCCTGAAATTTTTCTACATATGCCTGGTACAATTTATATTTTTTGTCTTTAATATGCTCATAGCATTTATTGAATATGTTGTTATGAGATACTTTCTGCCCACAGTGTTGAAGGATTCCCCACCATTTTAAAGATAACTGGTTGTTTGCAAAGCTAAGAACAGAGAGTTGGAGGCCACTAATAAATATAGAAAATATTTATATGGTCCACACATGGATAATTTGGGGCTATTGTTTTAAAATAGCTGGTGATTCTGGTTTGCTCCCTGATTTCTTCCATGGCATTTGCTACTCTTTATCTCATAGTCATGACTGTCCAAATGGTTTAATGTCAAGATTAGAAATTACAAGCCTTGTGACTTCCCATTAATTGTCTAAGTAGGTTTTCCAGTTTCAGCACTGTCAAATCTACCACTATTCTGCATTACCATAGAATCTGACTACCGTGGAAGATGATCAATAACAGAAAGGCAGACAGGCTTCACTTAGAGATTATGTACTTGTGATACAGACCACCACAGGAACACAGAAGAAACAAATATCAGGGGCCTTTCATCTGCTACTCATTAAAAGCATAACTTGTGCTTTTTTCTGAGGAAGTCAGAGATTTGAAAATTAGTTTTTTTTTTTCATAAAAACTAAACAAGAAAACAAGCAATGAATCTTCACATATGTCCACAAATATTAACAAGTAATTAAAACAACAAAGTTGACCTTAATTTTGTCTCTTTTATTTCCTTTAAACTTTGGGTTGGATTCTTTCTCAGCAATACATATAGCTATGTTAATCATTTAAAGAGTAACTGTTTAAAAGCCGGCAGCAGAAGGCTGATTAGTCCTAAATTTGCTCAAGCATTTTCATCCTCCTGCGAGACTGAGCACACCAAAATTAGAGATTTACAGTAGTATTAAGCTTCCAATGAATGCTTAGAAGCCTTCCCTCATTACTGTACACTTACAGTGACCTTAGATTCAGGCAAATTCTCCACAAGACTGAGATGGCATGAAGCAGAAATCATCTTATGGAGAACAAATGATCCCTTAAGCAATAAAGATTCCTTAGGAGTCATTTTACAAAGTTAACCTCAGCCTCTCAAAGAAAGCCTGGCCTTATTCCATTAACAGAACAGGATTTATTTTTTTTAGCAAACCTGGGCCCCCTTCTGCTATCTCTAATTCTTTAACTCTGCTTAATAAATCAGCCATGACTTCCACTGAGGTGTCCTGAGATGCTTTTCTGCTAGGACATTAAGAACCTGTGTGCGCTCAGTGATCTGAGTTTCCCTAGTCGGAGGTACCTTTTCACAAGCTAACAGAAGGATCTTCTCATCCTACCTAAGTTCAGAATTAACTACACACAATTCTACCCTGGTGATGCCAAACCTGCTAGGTAACCTTTCCCACTAACTTTTGAACCTCTTGGTCCTCACATTACAAAGAAAAGCAGAATATCTGTGGCCTCCTGCATTCTGCCTACCACACCTCAGTATACATTCTAAAACATTAATATATTTCCTCCGTAGATACAACTTAACGTGTGACAAAGAGGAAGCTATGCTGAAGAATGGAAAACCTTCACATAGGGAATATGATTTAGTAACTTCTGCTTAGGGACATTTTTTTAAAGAAACAAATATACTTGTTTAGTAATATGAGGGTTTTTCATACACTTATAATCTTATTTTATCCAATCTACAATCAGATTAAGAAACAACTCAATAAAATGCCTGTGGGTTTTAGAAGGGAACTTCATGCCTTAGAAGTGCATTGTATCATATATTTAATGTTAGGTATAATGGTTCTTGTAGAATGCAAATAAAAGTAAAAGATATTTTTAAAGATGATTAATTTCTTTCTAAGAAGATCAAAGTAGGATGGCAATTTACTAAGTAATATAGAGCTAGAAGTATGAAACATGGAATTAGTAACAGAGATATTAGAAAGTAAATCTTTTACAGAAAACAAAGATTGCCATGTAACAAGTAGCTAAGAAAGTCTTCATGCACCTTTGAAGAGATAATGGCTCAAGAATTTTAGTATTTTCTCTGAATATTACATTGTGGCAAACAGTCACTTTGCCTGTCAGATGACTCATTACCATTTTGTCAAACCAAGACTTAAAGAAGGAAACTAAGAATAACCTTTTAAAGAAGTAAGGCAAGGTGCAAATATTATTCATAACTTTAGCATGCATAATAAGTAGCATTTCAATTTGAAATTATATCAGCTAGGGAATAATTTACTTGCATGAATTTGACCCTAATAAATTCTTCACTATGAAAATTAGTAATATGACATCAGCTACAGGTATGTAATTAAACTCATTGAATTTATTATGGAAATATTGAGGAAGATTGAATATTCAGTCATCCTGTTAGAGTAATTTAAGCCACTGAGTCCATCCAAGAGTTTAGTATGTTTAGTACAAAATGTATGACATTAGAATATACTAGTGGAAAAGGAAAAGTTGTTTTGCCAATCTGAGGGTCATGTTTTTTGTTTTATTCATTGATTCACTTAATTTTTCAGTTATCTATTTATTTTTTTCAAGTGGCTCCTGTGTTTCGTTTTTAATTTTTTTTTTATTTTAAAGAGGGTAAGATTAAACAGAACAAAACAGAACAAAACATATCATAAAGAAACAATTTTAAGAAACATGGACTTCAAAGCAAGTCCACTGAAGATCTTCACTTTCTATCATATTGTCTCTAGTTTTCTTCCAAATAGTTGTCTCCATCTTCACACACATTGAATACATACTGAACATTATAGAACTAATCTAATCATAACAGGATGATGAAGGCTTTTTAGGCTTTCAAAACCTGACATTGGGAAAGTCAACAATAAACTGCCATAATGTCTCTCATTCTCTTCAAAGTAGTTGTCCTTATCTTTACGTATGCTGAAATTGAACATGAGATAGACTAATATCACTCTGAACACTGAATAATCGAATTGCTAGATTTTATATCATAATGCAACAGAATTAGCACTGGGTATCTTAGTGTCTCTTCAGAGTATCTGTTCATTACATTGCACATTATATAATCTGCTCTTATAAACTGTTTAGAGATTATCCCCATATGTGAATCTCTACATATATATCTATCCTTTCTGTATTATAGGGACAGATAGATCAAAACAAGACAACAAAACAAATTCCTAAAAAATACATGAAATGAAAAAGACATAAAACCACAATTTTAGGTGATCTACAGTACTTACTATGCTTTCTCTTGTTATTTTCAATAGAATTATCCACATCATCAGACATAATATAATTGAACATAGCATTACAAAGCAATTTCAATAAAAACACAACTTTGGAGACATTGTAGGACTTCAAAAGCAGTTAATAACCAAACTGTAATGGGTATCTTATTACATCTGGGTTTTGGCCCAGACAGGAAACTGTCATCTTCAGATCAGTTGCCTCTACTCTTAGACTTGATGCTATCAAACATACCAAATTCAAATAAAATCAGTCAAGCAAAACAGTGGTCTAACAAACCAGCCTCAGATAATATCAGTCATAGTAAGACAGTATAAGTAATACAGGGCTTCAGTTTAAGTTAATAGGAAATTAAGGATAGTTACCATAGTGTAGCCTGCTATTCTTGGGATAGCTGTCTGTGCCCTCAAATCGAGTATGAGTGGAAAGACTGGAGCAAAAAAAAAAAGACTAAAAAGAGTGATAAGACTAATGTGGCTTTTAAATCCTGATACACTATTAACAATGTCCTCTGCCTTTCTTTTTTAGGCAATTCCTCACCTTCCTTTTCTCAGGGCTTTGAATATTTTGGGTCCCACTAGCTCCTTTAGTTTTTAGATTGGGGTGGCAACCCATTATCTATCTGAGTGGTGTTGATCCTTTTTACCCCTGAGATTGATCTTGAGCTGTTTTGCTTATTAAAACCACAAGGTTTTCCTTCCTTCTAGCTGTGTAGTTCTCCACTCCACAAAAGTGTCATGACTTTGCAATCTATCTGCAGCTGCTTGATGAGTTATCCCTATTTCTCTCTGATTGCCTATCACATACAGCATAGTTTTCTCATCTTTGACTTTCAGTTTATTAACTCTCTTTCAGTTTGAGTATATTTCATATTCAGAAAATCTCGATGGATCCTGCTTCGTAATCTACTCTGCCTGTTTTTTTTTTAATTTTAGTATTGCTAGATTTTATATCATAATTTTACAAAATTAGCATTGGGTTTGTTAGTGTCTCTTCTTCTTCAGAATATCTGTTCATTACATCTTGCATTATATAATCTATTCCCATAAACAGTTTAAAAAATTCTTTGCATGTGAGAATTTCCACATGTATATCTATCCTCTCTGTATTATAGGGAAAAACAGATCATAACAAGAAAACAAAACAAATTCCTAGAAAAACATGCAATGAAAAAGACACATAAGACCACAATATTAGGTGATCTACCATAGTAGATTATGTTTTCTCTTCTTATTTTCAATAGACTTTTCCACATCATCAGGCTTAATGTAGATAAGCATAGTATTACATAGCTATTTTTATAAAAACATAACTTTGAAAACATCGTAGGACCTGAGAGCGGTTAATAATCAAAACTGATATAGATATCTTTTACATCTTGTCATCTTCAAAATAGTTGCCTCTACTTTTAGACTTGATACTATCAAGCATACCAAATTCAAATAAAACCAGCCAAGGCAAAACCATGGTCTAACAAACCAGATTCAAGTAACATCAGTCATAGTAAGACAATGTAAGTAATACAGGGTTTCAGTTTAAGTTAATAGGAAACTAAGGATAGTTACCATGGTATAACCTGCTATTTTTGGGTTAGATGTCTGTGCCCTCAAATCTGATATGAGTGGACAGACTGGAGCAAAATAAAATCAAACAGAAAGGGTTTTGGCCCAGACAGGACACTGTAGCAAGGAAAGACTCAACCAGAAGCAGGAAGCCTCTATCTCCCCCACCCCTAGGAATTTACCTGTGACGCCATCTTCCCGCCCCTGGAAATTTACCTATGGTGCCAAACCTAGGACCAATGGGCTACCTGTGCATCCCTAATGCCCTCCTTAGGTTCCACCCCAGACCATGCCATGTGTCCGCCGGAGAGATCGCCGGATACCAGCGATGGGGGGTGCTGGTCATCTCTCTCCATGTTCTCAGAATAAAGGCCACTTTTTGTTTTATACTTCTCATCTTTTGGAAATATTTTTCATCTTTTGGAAATAATCCTATCATTAGGTGCCGTGACTAGATTGGCAGGCAATTGACTCCTGGGACACACCTAGTTGAGTCCCCAACTGATTCACAAACCGGGTAACATCCTGGATTAATTCTGCACTCACCATGGGCCAGATTGATTTCAGGTGAGCACTCTCCGGGGAACTCTTGTCACTGGGCAGCCCCAGTCGACTGTTCTCTCCGTTCATGTGGGTCTGTGACATTTTCACATCCTTAGGACAGCCCAGGGCAGGGTTCTTTCTGGGCAAACCTGTGTCCACACTCTAAAATCTCTCAGGTTCTTTGGGTTCGGATAGCCCAAAGCAGAGATTTTTGGACCACCCGCACTGAAAGGCCCTCACTTCCCTTAAAGCCTTGCAGTTTCACGGGCAAAACTGTTATTGACCCCATGTGAACTCCACTCGTAAATCTCTCAGTGATGACTGGAATATACGAGTTTTTGGAACCTTAGCCACCGTGTGGTGTCACAAACAAGTGATGGCTAGTTCTCTGGACCACGGCTTATTTCTTGCCTGAATCAGTCATGGCAAACATAATGACCTCCTTAGGTCCCACCCCAAACTGAGTCTACCTACATACCCCCTATGCCACGTGTCTGCCAGAGATCGCCAGATGCCAGCAGTGGGGGGTATTGGTCATCTCTCTCCATGTTCTCAGAATAAAGGCTGCTTTTTGTTTTATACTTCTCATCTTTTGGAAATATTTTTCATCTTTTGGAAATAATCCTATCACAAACTAAACAGAGGGATAAGACTACTGTGACTTTTAAGTCCTGGTACACTATTAACAATGACCTCTGCCTTCCTTTTTTAGACTATTTTTCACCTTTCTCCTTCTCAGGATGCTTTGTATGTTTTGAGTCTCACTAGCCTCTTTAGTTTTTAGATTAGGGGGCCAGCCTATTTTCTATCTGAGTGTTGCTGAACCTTTCTACCCCTGAGCTTGATCTTGAGCTAAACTCCTTTACTCACTAAAGTCGTACAATTTTCCTTCCTTTCAGCTGTGTAGTTCTACACTGCCCAAAAGTGTCACAGCTTTCCAACCTATCTGCGGCTGCTGGATGAGTTGTCCCTATTTCTCTCTGGTTTCCTGTTACATACAGCTTTGCTTTCTCGTCTTTGACTTTTAGTTTACTAACCCTCCTTTGGGTTGAGTATATTTCCCATTCAGAGCCTCTCAATGCAGCCTGCCTCCTAATCTACTCTGCCTGTTTTTTTTTTTTTATTTTAGTGTATCAAGGCTATCTATATTAAAAATTATAGCTTACTGTCTCTGCCTCAGGTCTGCTACTCCACTTTACTGCTATAATTTGTCCACCTTACTCCCTCATTCCACTGTCTGCCCCATTCATTGAGGCCTCCCTACCACTGTTGCTGGAATCCTGGTACCCCTTCCTCCCTCTCTCTGGAACGTCCTTCAGCATTCTTTGTAGGGTTGGATTGGTGGCCATAAACTCCCACAGTTTCTCCTTGTCTTGGAAACATCTTGTTTCTTCATTAATTTTGAGAGAGAGTTTTTCAGGGTACATCAATCTCGGTTGGAGGTTATTTTCTTTCAGAACATGGACTACTTCCCCCAGGCTCTTCTCAATTTGATAGTTTGTTTTGAGAAGTCTGTCAATATTTTGATGAGTTTTCCTTTATAAGTGATCTGCTTCTTTTCTCTGATTGCTTTTAATATTCTGTTCTTATGGTGGATTTCTGGGATTTTGATTATTATATGTCTGAGTGTAGATCTGTTTTGGTTGTAGATGGTTGGAGTTCTATATGCCTCATTTATCTGGATATCATTTCTTTTTCCTATGCTTGGGAAGTTTTTCATAATTATTTCTGTGAATAGCCTTTGTAATTCATTTGTGGTTACTCCTGCTTCTTCATTCACCTTTTTTATTCTTAAGTTATAGATCCTCTTGTCATCTTCTAGCCTTTGAATTTTTGCTTCCTGGTTCCTTGTTATTTTTAATAGGTCTTTTCTTTCATGATCACACATTGTAAATCTATCTTTAAGTTTTGAAAAGCTAACTTTAGCATTTGTCAAGGCATTTTGCCAGCTTTCAATGGATTTTTTAATTTCCTGGTAATGTCTTTGGATCTGTTGCATGTATTCTAGATTTTGTTTATATTCTTCACCAAAGGTTTCTCTTCCTTTTCTGAGTTCCTTCATTCTTCCATCTGTGTCTTCTTGAGAGAAGCTTAGTATTTCTTTTATTAATCTTTTCATATCTTGCCTCACTTGTATTAGAATTTCAGTTTTAAGTTCATCTATGAGGTCATGAAGGTATTTCTTTATATCCGCTGATGTGGCCAGTATTGCATGATTGCTTCACTAGTTCTCTTTTGTATTTATGTCACCTGGGCTTATTTTCCCAGGGTCAGTGGCTGGAGATTTTTTCTTATTTTTCTCTTTTGTCATGTTTCTGATTTCTTTCAGACAGGTGTGTGGTGGAGGTCTCAGGCCCTCTCTGTATTTCTTATGATTTTTCTGAAGCATGCTGGCTGAGGTTTTGTTGCCCTCTCTAGTTTTCTGTTATCTGAGGTGCATGCAGGGACTGTGGGCTGGCCCCTCTTCTCTGAGCCAGTCAACTGGCAAGTGCCTTCTACAACTTAGCTTGTACTTTACGGACATCACAGAGTTGGGACAGTTTTGTCCTTGGCTAGTGGGTCTGGGCCAGGGGCAAGACTCAGCCAAAGCTGATCCCACCAGGCCTCTCTGGGCCAAGGGTGGCTGACTGACACCACCATGGTGCCGGACTCTGCCCAACTCCAATGTCTTCTGGCTAGCCACACCCGCTATGGGACCCAATTTCCAGCACTCACAGAAAATTAATGCAGCTCTCCACGTTGGCTCCACTCCACACTGTGCCGCGTCCTCCTGCCAAGGGCCCAGGACTCACCAACTCCTGTTATCAGTGGCCATGGCTTCAGCATGACCTTGAATCATTCTACTCCACTGCACACCCAGTACAGCACAGGACCAGTGGTCTCAGTGAGCACGTCCGGCTCCAGCCCTCCACCCTCATTTTTCCTTTCTCTTCCTACTTTTCTTTTCCTTCAATTTCCTCCTGTGGTCATGAAGATACCTCTCCACTAGTCTGGCCCTCTCTATGTTGCTGAATTCCAGTGTCTGAGCTGCTTTTCCCCGAGAGGCTCTCCATCCAACAAGTAGCAAACTGTCATCTTCTTGTTCAGCGTCAGTCATCTATTTATTTATTTAATAGACACCACATTCATTCATTAAATAAATCCATTAACAGCACCATGTCAAGGGTCTCTTCCATGAGATGATGTGGGGGAGAAGGACAGAGCTCCTACCCTTCCCACTTACTGCTCACCCTCTCACCATCCCTAGGTTCAGTGTTCTACAGATTTGTTGCTCTCCCACTAATATCTGGAGAGTCCCACCTTATCTAGTAGAGAGTAGAGTGCTCATTATAATAAGATTTCAAGGAGGTATTTTATGCTTCACTTTATGTTTATAAAAGGGGTGTGATGGACAATTGAGTGTCACCTTGGCTCAGATGCATGAGCAACCATCCTGGGTGAGAGCACTGTGCCAGACTACTTCTGCTTGGGATGGACATTTGAGTTATACACCCCATAAGGCAGATTGTTCTATTACGAGAGGACTCATCTAACCAGATGAAGCCTTACATAAAATGAAAAGAGAATTTCCTGTGTGCCTGCATTTAATGAGACTATCAGTCTTTTCCAGCCTTTAGATTTGTCCAATCATTGGTTTTTCTTGGGTCTTGAGTTTGCTGACTTTTAGAATGGAAGTTGCAACACAAGTTCTCTTGGTTTTCAATCTTTTGGATTTGGAATTCAATTTTACATTTTCTCTCCTGAGTCTGAATGTTCCAAGGAGGAGGGAAGAAGGAAGAGGAAGAGAAAAGAGGACACAACAGGAGAGGAGGGGAGGACTGAGAAAAAGAGGGGAGGGAAATGGAAGGAAGGGAAGAGAGAGGAAGAAAGAGGAGAGAAGAAGAGAGGTGGAAGAAGGGAGACATACCCTCACTCTCACTCATGCCCAGACTAACACTATATATATATATATATTATATATATATATATATATATATATATTATACACTAGGTATCATTATATTAATTTGGATTTACATTCATAAATCATAAATAAATAATAAAAATCCTTAGCTAAGGGAAATTTATGATGTTGTCTCTCAAAAGGTTTAGGTTCAATTTCTACCTTTCTTTGTTTACCCAACATTGTTTTTTCTCCTAAGGAGGAACAAAGTGGGACTTTAGCCTCAGACTCTACTCAGTGATGGATGGGGAGAGATGACTGAAAGGTTTTGGATTGAGGTGAATTTTATCCCCTGTATATATATATTCTTAATACCATCCTTGGTTTCTATGTTCTTGACACCATGACTCTGTTCTATTCTATGTTCTGAATTCCCTGTAACTCTGGATGCAGAGACAACATTGTTCTACTCTAGGTGTAAGGTGTTTCACCGCCATTGGAGTTGGTGGTAAAAACATCAATTTCATGACACTTCCATTAAGACACTTTTACTCTAGAAATAGTTCTTTGAAAATGATATTATTAATCATGTCAGACCTGTAAATAATGTATTTATGGAAGGCCATAGCTGATGAAGGCACAAATTCTTACATACACAGAAAAGCAAATAGAAAACCTCAAAACTCTGGAGGCTGAAGTAGTAGGATCGTCATGACTTTGTGGCCAACCTGAGCTGCCTAGTGAGAACCTGTCAAAAAATCAAAGAGAAGCACCTAAGCTTTAATTAGAACTTTGATATTGTTAAGTTAGCAAGATCTATTTATTAGAAATAGTTGAACATCAAAAACCACTCTATTCCATTGCTTGATGCCAGGAAAAACCTTTTGTCATTTTTCAGGTAATATATGATTGATCAAAGAAGCTGTAAAGAAAGTATACCGATAAATTAAAATAGATCAGAGTTTTTAGACTAATATATGTATTATATATATATATATATATATATATATATATATATATATCTTTTTGAGAGAAAAATAATCCCATTATAATATATATAGTGAATGGATACTGTGATATAGTGTGTGTGCACATATTTTGAGATGGTGTTTATAAAGAAATGTATGGAAAGATACTTTTTAAAATATATTTTGTGGGATAGTAAAGGCACATGAGAAGAAAAATAAAACAATATTCACAATAGCCACTAAATCGTGGTCAAATATATTATCGTTGCTATGCTTCAAAAATTTAAGTCATTTTCTTAGACTGCAGAAACTATTCTATATTACTTTTCATTGCCTATATCCAAAATACAGATATTTCACTCAGAATTTTCAAAATCTATGATCCACAAATCCAGTTTCACAAATATCTTTTTCAGATTATGTTCTAAGCAACGTCACATTAGAAAATAATAGCTGGAAGTATGATTAATCCATTTTTTGTTTGTTTCTGGTAATCATGCAATAAACCAGTAAGTAAAGATATTTTTAATTGTGAACAAGATATACTTTTTAGTAACTTCAAAACAGTTCCAGAGAATTTGAAGCAAATTTCCGTAATCTTGTGATCATGTTTGTACTGACCACGTGGAAGACAAAAATGGGCTATTGAAACGTTTTCATAATCTTGGCTAAAGAATTTACCAGCAATTATTTTTAGTTTCAGCAGCTCACATTTATTATGTTTATATCATCTGCCACAGGAAAAAAAGAATAGCATTGTAAACATGTGAACAAATTATTTGTATATGTTAAAGTATATTCACAAAGTTAGAGAATTTATCTTGATTCATTCTTTGTATCTGGGATAGAGTCATGGATAAATATCACTCTCCTATGGGAATAGATAAGACAAAACACAGGCATGCATTTGATTTCTCCACTTTATTCTTGGCACTGGAAGTTGAATCGAGTACCTCATGCTTGCCAGGCAGGTGCCATGCCACTGAGCTAAAGCCTCGGGCACACTCATCTGTTTGAAAGGTAGAAAGAAATCATAATTATTTTCAAACATGAGGAATTTCTCTGCTTTTCATGTGTCATCCTTGCTCTCATGACTAAGAATGAGACTTTAGATTTAAAGGGATGAGATTTTAATCTGTGTAGCCAGGTTTTCTTCTGTGATGTTGGAGAAGCTGATCTCTATCTCTGAGCCTTCACTGAATGATCTGCACCTGTTACAGATCTAAATCACTTACACAATGAACAGCAGAGAGTTCAAGTTCAGGATAAATGTAAAGAAGACTGTAATGGTACATATGTGAAGACTGGCTGGCTGGCAGAATAGAATAGGGTGACAAAATATTGAGGATGCTAAAGGATTGTAATATGAAAACAATGAGAAGCCAAAGGAAAGCAACTTGAACTATGTGATGCAATAAATTTCACATATCTCTTGATGATTAACATTTGAGAGGAGATAAAATATGCACTTAGTTCATGCCAGGTTTTTCACACAAAGATGTGTGCATAATTATTTTTATCAAAAATGGGATACAGGAAAATTTGAGACTGATTGTAGGTATTGAATGGAAAAGATAAGTGCTAAACTGTTTGCTTCTTTCAACTTAAAAGAATGGTGAGCAGCATCTATTCTACAAACCAAAGACCTAATTCTTTTATGCAGTTTCTTTTGTTATATCCTGACAGTGTGCAGAGTAGTAGAGAATGTTCTATTGGAAGATTACGTTGGTAACCTAACAGCATTAGAATGTATGTAGTCTTGTGCATTGATTTGCTGGATAAGTAGTTGTCCAGTGTGAGAAGCAGATATTTCAAGTATTATCCTTCTGAACAAAGGGCTCATGTATGTAATCCAAATAAATATAACTGTAAGGGAATTTTATGAGCTGTTAAACTCTTCTCATAAAAAAAAAAGGCTTCACAATAATAGTACTGATGATTTTTCCAGAGTTCAGGGCTTAATATGCTTAGTGTAATCCCTGAAGTGAAAAAAAAAAGAGTTGTAAGCTTTGATTTCTGAAACTTGAAATAGTAATTGAGAAAGCGTAATTCTGTACAAAAGGAAATGGTGCAAAGTGAAAAAAGAAAGGAAACAACTAAAGCTTAATTTAAAGAAATGTCTCCTTAATTGCTTGAGGCTCTGGCATTGTTTTTCTACATTAAATTCTTTTTTGTTTTCTTCATTCTGTGTGTTTTATATTTGGAAAGAATCCAAATTATTATTTTAAAAATAACTTTAAAAATACTCAGAATTTCAGGAGCATTTAAAATATCAGTATACATGTGCTTATTTTTGTAACTTGGAATTGAACTGATTATGTAATAAAAACAGTGTTCAATAAAAAAATTCTGAACAAAAATGTAAACTATTCTATGTTTTCACATTCAGTGAACTTTGGAAGCACTTAGTCAAAGTTCACTGAATTCACAAAATGTCTTATATGACTGTTGTCAAATCATCCACATGGCTGCGGCGTATTTAGTACTACTATTAAACTCTCCTTTTCATACTAGGAGTCTGAAGCATTGGTAAGTGATATCTTGGTCATAGATGGTGATAAGGAAATGCAGCTATTTGGTGCTTAGTTTAAAGTGGCCAACTGGTCGAACATTAAATAAAAGGAACGTCACTGAGAAAAAAAAAATTTTTTTCCTAAAAATAGACTTTAAAAGGAGAGTTCCTTCTTTACCTCTAAGATTTCTCCGTGTCTGTGATTTACATGTGGAAAACCCTTCCATGGCCTTACTTTTAAAACTGGCCTAAAGACACAGTGTCAGAGTCAAATCTTCATATGGCTTCTTCTTACAGCATATCACTTTACAATTGCACAAATCAGTGATGACCCACTGTATTCATACACAGAAGTACTTGGCAATGCCTAGTAAGTCTCATTTGGCTTTCACTGCCATGGGATCTACCTATGAAATCACAAAATTCCACAGAAAATGGGAAAGATCAGTAAGTCAGCTGGCTTTTTGGATGTGCGAGCTTCAGTTTACATCTGAAAGTATGTTGTCAACTAGACCCAGCTTAACTGACACAAGATGGGTTCAGATGCCTGACAGGTGGGTTCTATTTATTCTGAGTGATGCCACACGCTCAAGGAATTAAATTGAAAATGAATCTTAACGCGTGTTCTGCTACTCCAACTTGCTTATTTTTTGTACATTTGCAAAACAATGTCTACATGTGAATTAGAAGAGAAAATTTATTGCAGAAAGACAAAAGCTATTGAAAATTTTGTAAAAGTTTATAAAAACTGGTTTGACTACTGTTCAGATGTTACATTCATTATAGACATTCATCCTTGTTTAGGAGTTTGACACAATTTTCTGTTTTGGCAGATGTTTTATTTATTTATTTATTTTTCAATCTTGTCAGAGCTTGATTTGACTAAAATCTGTTGCAGTGTGTGCCTGGCAGTCAAATCGTAATTCCCCAGCAGTGGGGCTGTGTGCACGAGCTGCTATGAATCCCACTGCCAGAGCTCTCTCGTGTGTGTGCATGAGCATGAGTATGCATGTGTGCGTGCACGAATGCATGCATGTGTAATTATTTCCATCAGATATTGCTTCCTGAGCTGAAATTTTGGCTGCCAAAGCCCAAGGCAAAAGCAAAGGCAAAGCCTAGAAATATTCAGGAGGAAAGTTAAACCTGAAATATTCTGCAGACAGTAATTCATGAGAGTGAGAATTAAACAAGGGTTCTAAAGCCAAAATAAAATAATAAATCCAGCAGGGAAAACCTGTCTGGATAGGAAGAAAAGCATGGATTTTAGCTTTAGATAAGGTGGATGAAAATCTAGTGCTCTGATTCTCTAGACTTTGATTAGCTTATTTCATTGCACTACACTGATCTCTCATTTTTTTATAACTGAAAAAATAATATTTATCACAATGAAAAAAATATATAGTGAAAAGATTTCCTGAACAGCCTGTATTTACTGTTAAAGATAAGTCATTATATTGTTATGGCTATTTGGAAAATCTTCAGTGCAGTCAGAAGGGAAAGCTTACACCGAGATATCTCAGAAAAGATAAAGCTTTGAAATCACCTCAGTTTTGACTGCTAATCCTAACAAAGTTCCTTGTCTTTGCCAACTCACTGATGTCCCTGATCATTTAGAAATTGCAAAGCATATAAGGAAGAAGGAAGTGCATTTTGAAAGTAAAAAGGTAGGCATATCTTTTTCAACTTGGCAATAGTGAATGCTGTGTTTAAGAATGTAACTATGATCAAATTAACCTTCATATTCTTGCTCATTGTCTCATAATTCATATGCACCCAATGTATTACTTTTTATTTCTCTACAGTGACACAATTTAAGGAGAAATGAGTAAACAAAGTTACCCCAGAGTATCAAGGGACAGTAAAAACAGCAACCACAAGGTGAGCATTATACAGAGCATAGGAATTGAGACACTAATAAGCAAAACAATGATCAACATAGAATAAAGTTAGGTATTACAACTAAGAATTGGTAATCTTGAGTTACATATTAAAAGGGAGGAGAATAAGAGACACTAGCACATTTTTTGAGTAACTACTCTTAATTTAGGTTCCATGCCAGGCACTTGAAAAATGACCACATGAGATATGTTTAGTCCCTCAATAACCCTGTGAGACACCGCTGTCATTTCAATTACAGGATGTTAGTAATACTACAGTCACTGGGTGGTGATTCACAGAGTTAGGATTCACCATGCAGGTGGTCAGAGTTTATGCATTTGCCTATCACTGCACCACATGGAGGAAACAGTCGATTCTTTAAAATAGTTTAGGAGATTTTCTGAGATAGTGGGTAAATTTAACAAATTTTATGAGAAATTGAATTAGCAAACCACCTAGGAGTAGGTCGAAGTGGCACTGTCTGGAATGTAGTCTGTGTTTACAAATGAGAAGTTAATTTGAAGTAACAAGGAGATGACTATAATGTGTAAAAGTCCACACTGGCCAGATAATTATACATCTAAACTACATTTCTGGAAATGTGATTTTGTAACAACATGTTCTAACTTTACTGGAAAAGTATCCAAATTAAAATAAATGAAAGCATAACATTCAGATAAATGGAATAAGACTATTTTTCAGTAAGCTCATTCTTATCAAGAACAAAATTCAATAAAGCATCATTCTGTTGTCTACAATTATCATATATTTCAAAAACAATCATATCGTCATTGACTCATTTTAGATTTTCCATTCATTACCATAAAGTGTAGTCTCTATTCCCTTAGTAGTTTGGCATGTTATTGATATGTAAAAACTGGTGAGTTGAAAGTTACTTGCTATATTTTCTAGAATAAAATGTAATCATATTCAGGTAAGGGGGATTTGGGGGAAAAACTAAGTAAAGTAATTTACATAGATTCTGCCTTATATTTTATCTGTGATATACTGTGAGCTGCCCTGACCCAAAAAAAAAAAAAAAAAAAAAAAAATCCTGTCTCTGTAGAACTCTGTAGAAAGTACTTAAATAAAGGTCTATTCTGTCCAACACTCTCAATTTGAAAAGCAAATGTAAATTTTTGAAAATCATGATATTACATATTTATTTTTCATCTTTATAGCTACTGGATTTTAAGAAGTATAAAAGAGATGAGTGCAGCTCTCATCATGCAAATCACATTAGCTTAGAGAATACAGCTTGTGTGATTTCCTCTAAATGTTAAAGTACACTTTAAAGTGTTTTTAGGGTTAAGGCTTTAGTGTATCCTACATGCTAAATTCTACTAGCAATTATGCTCTCTTCCATTGGATGACTTTAATTGGGTATGATTATATAAACTTAAGCTTTTTACAGGGTAGATATCCAATTCCTTTGGAACAGTAGTTTGAATCAATTTAATTTAATTTAAAGAAATTAAAAAGACAATGTGATTATTTAAATTAATATGAACTCAATAGATATAAACTTATTGTTAGAAAAAAAAAAAAAAAAAACCAAGAAGCTAAAACCTATAAAAAAGACTTGGTGAAGTTTAAGGTTAACAAGTTATCTAAGTTTGTAGCATGATTTAAAAAAACTTTTTAGACTAGTTAATTAAAGTCCACAATCTACAAGTTTGTGTGTTTTTAGACAGGTAGAAAATAGCTTTATATTTTTAGACAGAGCAACAGAGAAAACTACTAAGCTTTAATCTGCACTTTTTTCAGACCACGTTCTTCTTGAGTTTCTCCAGGAAGCCTTCTGAGAAAACAAAACTATCACAGAGACTTTAGATGTTTATTTGTCGTAGGTAAATCAATAGTTCCCCAAAGACCCTGATACCCTAGACATACAACCATGATTATGCTATTCTACATGGAAAACAGATTGAAAGTGAAAGCAAGATTGCTAATATTTACAAAATTGACTTTAAAACAAGCATTTTTTTTCCAGCATCATTTATATGGGTCCAAAGAAATCATAATAGCTATTAGATTTAAGAGAAGATTGAGAGGGCCACGGATATAACTCAGCAGTATAAGGGCCTGCCTGGCAAGCACAGAGTCCTGAGTTGGATCCCTGGTACAAAATAAAGAAAGAGAGACAAGGGAGACAGAGGGAGATGGAGAGAGAGAGAGAGAGAGAGAGAGAGAGAGAGAGAGAGAGAGAGAGAGAGAGAAGAGAGAAAATAGACAATGAGAGATGATAGTATTGGGGCTGAAGTTGCTAATGAAACTGTGGAAGGGGGTTTTTGAGCCAAGGAATATTTGTGTACTCTAGAAGGAGAAAAGATAGGAAAAGATGCTGGGAATACGTCTCTCCTTGAAGCTCCCCTGAAGGAATGCAGATATGCAGAGCCTTAATTTTATCCTAGTGAAAAAAAGTCAGACTTATGACTTACTGAGTCATAAAATAACACATTTGTTTTGATTTTAGGCCCTAAATTCATAGCAATTTGTAATAGAAGCAATAAGAATGTAATACATGTTTTTCTAATAGAGCAAAAAGCCTTTTATAACTGTATGTATGTTTAGGTGTGCAAGATAGATAACCATACCACTAAGTTTTTGTTCATCACACTAATTTTTTGATTGTCCATTTTTATGCATTGATTTTGTTACTTTAACAACTACTTCTAAGATAACAATATGTAATTTATCAACTAGTTATTTCTTACTGGTTTTTTGTCTAATAATTTCTTACTGTTATTTTTTTGAAATTCTGTATTATCTGTGTTTTGCCTTTTTCTCTAAATAAAAAAAGAAAGCCTTAGTAAGTATCACCTTAAAGTGTGGAAGTGACTTTGAAATCTGGCATGAGTGTATTACAAAGATTTGAGTAGTATGATAGTTCTTAAATGGACAAGAACACATGCCAGAAGATATAGGGATATTGAGGGCTTTTCCTATGCGGATTTAAAAAAAAAAATAGAGAAGAACAGAGGCTCAGAAAAAAAAAAAAAAAAAAAAAAAAAAAAACAACAAAAAACAAAAAACAAAAAACAGAATTGTATAAAGCAGAACTGATGAGGGTTAAACTGAACATTCGTATATTTTCATATAAAGTATTTTACTCTGGTTGCTTCTTTCAACTTATACTAAAATGAAAGAGGAAAGATTGAACTTTTCCTTTTCCTTATTTGTTGTATGTCTCTCTTCTATTTTGTTATCTGCATTTCTCATTTGATAGTTTGGGTTATGTTTTGTACAGTAAGTGCTTTGAAGACAGTAATGCACAGTACAGTAATTATTGTTATTCTCTTATTTGATTATAAAATTTTTTCATAAAATAAAAAATTAAAATTGATAATACATATTATGTATAATACTAGATGGCAACTTCTAAGCACACTGGAGCTAGAAATAGATGACATAATAAACTATCACATATCCTTGTTAAAATGAGAAAATTACTACTAGATGTGATGGCTCAAGTCCATAAACATAGCACTCTAGGAGGCTGAGGCAGAAGCATAGTAAATTCAAGTCCAGCCTAAGCAAATTAGTGACTTAGTAAAACTTTGTCTCAATGTGAAAAATAACTGGGAATATGATTCGTTGTAAAGTTCCTGGGTTCAATTAACATATTTGTGTATGCATACAAACATGGAATTTGCGTCTAGAAAGCATCTTCTGTAGAAACAGAAATCGTTACACAACTATTTTCTTATATGCCAAAGATCAGAAATTCAGAGTATTCGGTCACACTGAAGTGGTTTGGAGATCTCAGTGCCATAGATGGAAAAGGCAGATGCCAATGCAAGAAGAGCATAACATAAGGGCATGGGCTTTAATGACAGAAAGAGGGTCCAGGAGCTGAGGCACAAAAGTGCATTTGAGGAATCTGGAAGGGTATGAGGTGGACTTACTCCCAGGGCTTCTGGTAGGAATGATGTCCCTCTGCTGAGAGGTATTATTCTCTCACCACTTTTACATACTATCTTTCACAAAATTGAAAATGAGGGCACCGTTCCCTACTTACTGCATGATACCGGACTATTGGGGACCAAGCTTGATATACATTATTAGAAGAAAAGAAAAGTAAAACAAATATGTCTTATGTAGTTAGAAGAAGAGATTTTTCAAAAGCATGTTAGCAGTCCTTATCTAAGTATCTATAAAAATAATTATATAAAATAAACAGTGAATTTATTACACCTCTGCAAGAATGGTTCTGTATTGAAAAATCAATAAATATAACTCATCATATCAACAAGCCAGGGAGAAAATATTATATCATCATGAAAAAGGTGAAGAATCTATATCAATTTTACTAAAATCCAATAAATAGGTAAAAATTTATGGCAACAGGGGAAAGAACTCCAAACATAATGAACTTATGCAAAAACAAACAAAACCATATCCATACCATACTGAATGCAAATCAAAATTCCTTCCATATAGTATGGGAAAGAAATGAGACCTTCTTACTCAAAGATGTTGTTAAATACAGTTTTAAAAGTTCTGGCAATCTCAGTGACCTCAGAAAGAAAAATGAATTATCAACTGGATGAGGGGAAATAGAATGGGTCTTATTATAGAAATCATGATTACTGATGACGAGACTGAGAGGAGCTGACCAACAAGCCAACTAGTCAGCATTTCTCAAAAGCCATGTGGAGTCCAGGAAGAGAAAAGTCAGGCAGCACCTCCCTTGAGCCTGAGCATCGCCCTCCCTCCCCTTGCTAAGCAACTGGCTGGTTCAGTGTCAGGCTGAGTTGACAGCAAATGAGGTACAAAAGGCAACTGAGTGCTTGTAGGGTTTGCTTGACTTTGCTGGCCTAGGGCCAGCAGTCTGAGCATCTATTGGGGAATGATAGTATACAGCAAAACAGGGGATTTCCATCTATCTTGATTTTGACATACTGTATTATTTTCACTGTTTTGTTGTGTTCCACTTAATTGTTTTACTTTACTCAGTGTTCTTTTTTGATTGATGTTATTCTGTTTTGTTTTGGTTTGCCTTTGTTATATGTGACGGAATGGATAACTGTTGAGGATATGGCAAGATATTCTATGGTAGCCATTCCCATTATCCTCCTTCAAAGTTCTGCACTAATTTTACTACTTGCTTTTCATTAGATTCATTCTGCTTTGTTTTGTTAGGTTTTATTATCTCTAAAGTAAAACAAACAAAGAAAGAATTCAAGACTGTTTACATAGAAAATTATTAAAGAAACTTCCAAAATGAAACTCTTGTAAGCCAAATAAATGAGATCTGTCAGTTTTAAGGCTACACAATCAATATGTAAAACTCAATTGCATTTTTATATACCAATAGGGAAGCTATAGAAATCCTAAATCTTGACATTAAAACACAATACTAATTACTATAACCTAAAAGTAAATTCAATACTTAGATATAAAATCCTTTATAGAATCCTTATTTTAAAAATTACAAATACGGCTGAAAAAAATCAGCAAAGTTCCTGATTGCTAAGAGAAAGTTGTAACTGCCTTATAGATTGGAAGTTAAAGTAGTAAAGATGTCAACATCCTCCAAATTGATCTTCAGGTCTAAGAAAGTTTATATAAAAACTTCCAGTAGAATTGTGCACATGTAGACAAATAGACTGTATTATTAATATAGTTTAGATGCAGGAACTAGAAACACAAATAATATTAGTTAAAAAAAAAAACAAGATGAAAAGAACAATTCTGTTCAATATTAAGAGATATTCTATGACCAAAACCATCAAAACAGTGTGCTGTTAGTGGAAAAATGGATTTTTCTATCGACCAGTAAGCCAGAATATAAGAACCATAAGTAGGTCCATAAAATATGTCTAATTAATCGTTGAGAAAGTAACAAAAAATCCAGTGAAGGAATTATATACTTTTCAACAAATGGTGTTTTAGAAATTGGAAGTCCATAAAAAAATGATCAAACAATAAAACAATGAAAGCACAAAATGTTCTTTTTGGTGAACTAACAGAGATTAGTAGTATACTCATCTGCCTTACATATATACATATGCATATTCCTAAATTTTGTAACCTGAACAACTACTTCTAAGATAACAATATACAATATATAAATTAGCATTAATTTCCTACTATTCTTTTGAAATATGTATGGTTTCCATCCATTTTTTTTGTTTTGTTTTTTAAAATAAAAAAAAGAAATTGGAAGTTCATTGACACAATTATTAATCACAGTATAAATGTTACATTACATAAAAATGAAGTTAAATGGTATTATAGATTTTAAGCTGTATCAAAATAAAAAATACTCTATTTTAATAAAAATAGAAAATCTACACCAAAATACCATTCATCAGTGAAATAATAGAAAATAAACCATCATTAGTCATCTGTCAAAACTCTACAGTAAAAACAAGCAAAATAAAAAAATCCAACAACCCAATTACAAAATGTAAAAACAGCATGAGGAGACATTTCACTGAAGAGTAATTGCTTGCTCCATTTACTCATGGGTTAACATAAGGATGATGGGTGCATTAGTCAGCATTTCCGCCACTGGGATAAAATGTACATCACCCACATCTTTTGTTTTATTGGTGTATGTTTGAAGTACATGCAGTGTACAATCACTTTGTGAGTATAGGAAAATATATATAATACAGTTTGTGGTGTTTATTATCCCTTCCCTTTCCTCCCTCTGCCTCATCTAATTACCTTTTCCCCATTTCGATTCGTGTTGATTTTATCAATCTCAGCTCATGCTTATGGCACACGGTGTTTTCATTCATTGAGATTATTAGGCTCCTGAACATGGCACATCTTTATTCCACTCATTTCCCCTTCTCCTTCCCTCACCTTTTGCCCACAGTCTCTTAGAACACTTACAATTGGCAATAAATCCATCTCCTTGTCTCCTTGTATCCATCATTTGTTAATCTCTCTTTTTTGTACTTTACCTCACTTAAATGAGAGATACTACACCATATTTAAATGTGAGTGCCACTGATTTATTTCATTCAATACTATTTTCCTGGCTCATTCATTTTCTTACAAATGTCTCAAACTTTTTCTTCTTTTGAAAAAAAAATTCTTTTTTATGGCCAAGTAGTAATACAGTATGTATACATAGTAATTTTCTTTATCCATATTCTGGCTTTATACACGTACCAGCTTCTTCCAGGATTTAGTTGTCATAAATTCTTTTGCTAGAATCATTGGTATGCACATGTCAGTGTACTGTGATGGCTTAAGTTCTTTAGGGAAGATACCTAGAGTAAGGATAGCTGGGTCATATGGAATTTCTAATTTTAGTTCTTTTAAAAAATAATCCCAATTTAAAAGAGAATGAGTTCAATTATGGCTTGTGGTCTTGAAGTTTTTGGTCAATGGTAAGTATGTACCAAGGCATAGTAGAAAGGAATGGAAGAGGAAAATTGCTCAAATTTTCACATCTAGAAAACAGAAAAAGAAGGGAGAAATCAGGAAAAATAACAGTTTTAGAATTTTGAGTGCATAGGGCTTTAAATATATTTTATTTTACTTTTGAGTTAACTGTATTTTTTATTAAATGGTAAGTAGAATCACTTTAATGATTTTCTTTGTAATTTTTTAAGAATTTACAGCATACAGAATGTATTATAGGAATAAAATTGACTTTTACAAAGTTTTGTATATTCTGCTATGAATTTGCTCTTTAATTTTTTAAAAATATGTATTTTTTGTAATGCTAGAAATTGAATCAATGCCATGTGCATGAAGCACAACAATTCCACAACTTAGCTATATACTCAGCCTCTTTGAGTTAACTTAGTTCTCTAATATATTTTGATGAACTGTAAGATTTTCTTTATACCAAATTGTGTCATAGGCAAATAGACAGTTTCATTTTTAACTCTGTAATTTGGATCATATCTCTCTCTCTCTCTCTCTCTCTCTCTCTCTGTGTGTGTGTGTGTGTGTGTGTGTGTGTGTGTGTGTGTGTATGCATTTCTCATTGTGAGAAGAATCCAGAAGCATTCTGTGGACATAGTGTGAATTTCATTACAATTCTTTCTAGAAAGACTAAATTCTTAAAATTCAGTCTATAAGCTTATGCAGGCTTTTGGTATGAAGTCCTTTGTTACTGGCCATTTTTCATTGCCTGTGTTAAAACACCAGACAGTCTATGTAGCTTTTCAGGAACCTTCATAATCTGAAGTAGGTATGGAGGGAAAAGTCTGACATTAGACAACTATTACCTGCAGGTTCATTGCCTATATAATGCCAAATAAGACCTTGAATAACTTTGGCTTATTATACCAAACTGTGCAATGGATAACATAGGACATCCATTTGTTAAATAAGTAATACGGTTAAATAAATAATGTTAATTGTTAAGTATGAAGTTCTTTTCTTGAACAAAAAACTCACAATGATTTTGTTTTATAAATTCATTTTCAAATTAGTTTACCCTCAAATTTGAAATTTAATGTTAAAAAGAAAAATTCAAGATTTCATCTAAACAAAAGTACTTTATAGTATCTTGGGAATGTTGCCAAATTAGTCACTGAATATTCAAATTAGTTAAGCTTTATTAATATTTTATGTGTTTGTATACCTTGTATTTCTTTAAAATGTTACACATTTAAAAAAATTAGGTGCTCAAAGCAGTTTAGTCACAACAGAATTCTGAAGTAGTAAAGATGCAGTAAGAATTTAAAGACATATATTCCCTTTCTACCTACTGATGAATGTATTTACTTAAATCAGATTTATAGCATTTTGAAGCACTTTGCAAGTTCCACATCCTATATTATTAGTCAAACTAATGTCTCCAAGTAAAATAATAATGGAGATTGTTTTCTACACATCTTTAGTATGATATTTCCTCCTCTTATCTGTCACTGATCTCAGAAGTTTCTGCAAGCATTTTGCCGTTTCACTGTCTCATTTCATATGTAAGCCATGTAAGCTCTTCACCAATAATAGCATTTCAATAAGACTTAAATTCTTTCTGTTATAGTTCTTATACCCTTTTATCCTTAGAATTTTCTCAGGGAATGAGTATCACTCCGTCTTTTACATAGTGATTCATTCAGTCACATAGTATTCATGGGTGTTGTGTTCTCTAATTCAAACTATCATGCAACTAGTAAAATGGATTAAACACAATGATTCTTTATATATATATATATATATATATATATATATATATATATATTTCATTACAGACAATAAAATGTCTTTAATATTTGCTAAGGTGATATAAATGTTCCTGCATGGAAAAAAGTCTACATAGAGATTCTGATGCAGAGGAAGGAAACTAGTGAGGATCTGGCGAGGTTCAGCAATCACTCCTACCACTTCTCAGTGAGCTTAGCTAAGAATTTCTGGGAGCCCAGACAAGTTTCTGGCTATTTAGTGCCAAATTCAATTGATCAAAGACATTCTGTGAAGGAGCTTAGAGAGATGCACACTAGAGATTGAGAACTAAAATTTTATTGACTTTTCCTTTAGGAGACAAAGCCATCCCACAAGTTTATTTATCACAGACAGACTTACTGTCATCTTTTAGAGCTTTTTTAAAATCAAATCTTAATCTGTTCATTGTTATGAGGTAATGTGAGGAGATTGGTGAAATGCAGTTTTCAGCCTCTTTTCTCAGGTGTGATATAAGAGCAATCTCTTCAAGTGTCAGAGGTGGATAACTTTATGTTGACTCCAACTTATAATTCTACAGAAAGGAATTCTGACCCACCCCCTTCAACTCAAAGTCTTTCATAAGAACCAAATCTAATTCAGGACTCAGATGCAATGTAGGGAGTAGAAGAAACTTGGGAATGTGTTATGAAATTCTGGCTAACTAAATGTTAAATTAAAAGCAGCTGAAAAGAACATGCAGGTCAGAATCTAGACTAAGGTGTAAATGAGGAAAGATTCAGTTTCACTGAATCATTTCACATCTTCTGGGGCCTCATTTGGGTATATGTGGCAGAAATTTTAAGTTTTATTCTCAGTTTATGCTTTTAAATTCTTAGTTGCATGAATGTGGAAATACTGGCATCTTTTAAGGGGAATTTTATTTTTCACTCTCACTTATCATTACAGACTTCTTTCATGAGATATTTTTAGTACTTTATAAATTGATTAGTGGTAGTTCACAGTGGAATCAGTATATGACTTTCTGTTAGTATTTTCCGAATTGGTCTATCAGTCAAACAATGTAGTCTGGAGAGAGTTCTAAAGTGTTTGTTCTTTTTCTCACCTAATTCCAGTTGGATGGCAAAAGTACATCATTCTCAATGATTTTCACATATCAGATAGGAGTTGAGCTATTAGACACGCTTAAGGCATATTTACTTTGTTGACCATCTGATCTAATTATTATTAATCTGAGAAGCTTGACATTCTCCAGTTTCTAAACAATAACAGGAAAAAAACTGAAGAGTGATTCTCTTATTTCTGGACAACCCGGAACATTTTCTACATCTTCCTTTTCTATCTTATCCTCTTACTTTCTTTGATCTTTTAGATATATTTTGGTTAGTTTTGTTTTAAAAATAAAATATACTTTAGAATAGGTGGAGCAAGCTGTTAGATATAAATGCTAATGAGATATAAACTCTAAAACCTTTCATGCTCACAGAAATTTTAAAAGTAAAGAAGGTAAGAAAGAGGGAAAGCAAGAAAGAAAGAAAAAAAAGAAAACACACAATCAGAAATTATCAGAACTAAGTTGGTAAATCTTCAAAAAAAAATCTAAATATAATGAAAGCTATGCAAAAGCCTAATAAATATTACTATAGATGAATTTGCTTTGTTTTAGAACTTCATGAAGTTAAACAATGTGAACATGGCTTTTTGAGGGGCAGGGGTAAGGTCTGTCGTTTTTCAAAAACGATAGAAGTTTTCAAAGTCTTCCATGATGTTTTAGGTAACTTAATCTTTTTGTCCAATAGAATCTCAATATTAAATTTTCTCCCAATATATTTATTGTTTTGTTCATTAACAATCATTTTGAAAAGATGCTGTAGGCTATCATGTCATTTCACATGATTAAAATCATTAGGAGAACGCAGGTATCAGAGGGCAATTATGTGTTTTACTTCTAAAAAAAAAAATTTAGCAGAAGTGTTTCTAAAGTGGTAGTGTTGTTTTGTGTTTTTTACCAGTAATGTATGGAATTTTCAACTGTTTTAAATTTTCATCAACATTTTTTGCTGCTTTGAGTTTTAGTCAACTGTGCAATTAATAGGTGTGCTGTAGTACTTTATCATGGCTTTAACTTGAACTTTTTGATGTCTGATGATCAATAGTAATTGACTTTAAAGATGTTTCAAAACAATATATATTTTTAGATTAGTATTCTAACCCTTCAATATCCTTTACTGCTCATTTAAGTCTTCATTAATCTATGATAGTAATATTGTATATCATTCAGTGTTGTGGTCTTGTACATATTTTATTCAAGTTGTCCAAAACTATTCTGTTACAAGTGGCATACTTTTTATATTATTTTTGAAATTGTTTCATAACTACTAAAGATCAGTATGTTTGATTTTTGTATATCAAATTTGTATGTTGTGATTTGGTGATACTTCAGGATGTACTACTTACACAATTTGAAATAAGTTTTTCTTAACGTTTACAATATTTATTATTTTTTTCTTATTATATAGTCTAGATTATCTATTAAAAGGGTAAGGCAAGATAAAACTGGATGTTCTTTTTGTTTTTGATCATAGAAACATTAACATTTCTTTGTTAGCTATAACTTGAGCTTTAAAGTTTCAAAATATGTTATAAACTTTGTATTTTTAATTTTCTAAGTTTTCACTCACAAAGATATGCTGAGCTGTGTCAAATATAATTCTTTGAATATACTAAAATCAATATTACATTTTTTGCAATATTTCTCTAATTTAATGAAATGCACTAAAGCTTTAAAATTATGTTAGACTTTCATTCTTTAAAAAAAAAAAAACATTTGATTACTTTGTAAATGGGAGGATGGCAATGAGGGGGAAAAAAGGAATCAAGACATGTCATGTACAGTTACAAATTCCCTATACTGCATGTGATCATTAAGTATACTTACATTGTAGCAATAAACTTAAATAGACTAAAAATTCAGCATCCATCAAGCATATAATTTGACAAAATGCTAGAATATTTTGCTCTTCAAGAAATCCAAAATATTTCCTTTGCACACTTAAAACATAAGTTACGTGTTCACTTTGCTAACCTATTTTAAAATGCTTTTTATGCATTTGAGAAATATACAACTGTGACTCTCTTTGATATTCTTATTTTTATTTATAACAGCTTCACTGAAATAAAATCTATACACAAGAAACTGAAAATATAGTATATGATTTTATTAGTTTGAAATAAGCATATGTACATGAAATCCATGAAGAAGATACATTTTCTGTTTATTTTAAATTTTTTTCTAAGATGAAATTCACATAACACCTTTCAGAGCATAAGTGCATCATTCCAAGATGCTCATGATGAATTTAATTCACAATAGTTAAAAATCATCAGCAGTCTCTGTATTTAGTCTTCCCACAAAATTATCTCCTACCCATGAAATAATCCATCCCTATTTACCCTTTATGCTATTCTCATGTCACCTTTATTTCTGAATTTTGCCTATGCTGTCTTTGTGTTCTGAAACAATGGCATAGTAGACATATGCGTACATGCACTTTTTGTATCATACCCAACCTTTTGTGTCTGTCATACTTAGCATGATATTTTGAAGTTCAATAAGGTTGTAATATGAATCATTACTTCATCCATTTCAGTGCTTGAATACTACATGGTAAATATGTCCCACAAATTGTCTAATTATTCATCCTTTATTAAGATTTATGTTATTTCCATCTTTTGGCCATAATCGACAATTGTGCTGTAAAAAATTATGTGTAAGTTTTGATGTTAAGGTGTATGCTTTTCTCTTTCATGTGTAACCAAGAGCAGAAGTAATGGGTAGTACAATAGTCAGTATTCCTGTCTTTAACTCTGAGTAATGATTTTTGAGGAATGACTCACATTAGGTGGATAATTTGATATCTTCACCAGGATTGGACAAGTGTTCCTGATTTTCTATGCGTTCATCAAAATGTATTTTTCCATTTTCTTGAGTAATGCATTTCAATATGTGTTAATAGTTATATGGTTATAATTTTAATTTGTATTTAGTTAAGAACAACAAGATGAACATCTTCCCGTGGCTTTTTGACCATTTTCATATATTCCTTAGAGAACTATTGACCTTCCCTTTCTTTCCACTTCATACTTGGTTAAATGGTATTTCTTGTTGAATTTTAAGAGATTTAAAATATATTCTGGGAAGAAAATCCTTATTGTATATATATGGTAATGGATATATATATATATATATATATATATATATATATATACATATATATATATATATATATACTTATATATATATTATATATATATATAATTTCTTTCATTCTTAAGCTTTTGCTTTATATAAATTTTAATGCAAAATGATTTTTATATTTTATAAAATTTATTTTTATTTTGTCTTTATTTCCATGTCAAATCTAAGTATCTATTACCAAATCTGAAGTCACCAAGATTTTTTTCTAAAATTCTTTAATATTAGCCCATGTATGAAGATTATTGATCCAGTTTCAATTAATATTCATAATATGGAGCTAATCATTTGTTTATATTCATTCTTCTTTACATAGAAATTCAATTGTTTCTGTACTATTGTAAAAAGAAACTACCTTTTCCCAATCAATTGGGTAACTATTTTCCCCAATACTGTAGTACATCAATTGTTCAAAGATGTATACTTTTTTTCTTCTGGACTTTTGACTGTCTCTGTTGTCCTATGTGTCTGTGCTTGTTCTGTAGGAAATCTTAAAGTAACAGTTTTTTTATGTTATTTTCTCATATTGCTTCTGAAATTCACAGCTAATCCAAATTTCATGTGAATTTGTGCCAACAAGTTTTCAAATTCGATTTTTTTTTCATTTTCACTCATCCAAATTACATACTAATGTGTGATTTCTTTTTACCTATTGATGATTTAAGAAAATATTGTAGAATTTTCATGTATTTGTATATTTAATTTTAATATTTGAGCTTTACCTTAATTTTGGGGTTACTGAATCAAACTTAGCACCTTCTCATTACTACAAAGTTGTTCTTTTACTGACTCTATGATTCCATATCATGAGTTGTTTTAAAGCCTATGCACAGTTTTAGTTCTGTGCAGTGGTTCATGCTCACTATAGAAAAATGCCTAATCTCTTCTTTAATTGAAGATTCTGTATTTATCTGTTGGATTTAGTACTGTAGAAGTCAACTTTTTAATGGAATAACTATATTGAACTAAAACTTGAAAACTTACAATTTGAAATCTTAAAATATAGGTTTCAGTAGATTTTAGCATGTTGACAGAGTTATGCAACCATGACCACCATAAAATGTAAATCACTTTTTTACCTTTCAAAAAATATACTACCCAGTATCATCCCCCAGTACGTCCCCTATAAATCTAGGTAATCACTGAGTTGTTCTCTGTCTTCATAGATTTTCCTATTTATTTATTTATTGTTACTCAAAATACACTATGCTCATGGCAGCAATAAAGACCTCAACTTAGTAAGAAATGGAAATCCTACCAACTGAACTCATACACTATGTTGGAGTGAAACTAGAAACTGACAGCAGAAACAAATTTAGAGTATAATAACTTTTTAATCTGTTTTCCTAATATTTTCCTTTTATTTTATACTTTATTTGTATATTAACATTTTCATATAAGAGGAAACATATGTTATTCAAGTTGTATGCTTGATTAACTGAAATACATTATGGTCTCAAGGAGCACCTATTTTCCTACAAATGTCTCAAATTTATCCTTCTTTAGAGGACAGTAGTATGTCATTGTGTATACATATCACATTTTTATCTATTCTGCTGATAGGTTCTTTGCAAGATTTAGCAATTATAAACTGTGCTGCTATAAATGTGGTTATATATACATCAGCATGATAAGATGTTTTAAAATCTTTGCGGAAGACAATTGTAAAAGGGAAAAAAAAAAAAAAAACCTAGGTCAAGTGGATTGCTAATTTTAGTTTTATAAGGAATCTCCATACTGATTTCCATAGGGGTTGTTAAAAGTTTACACTTCACAAAATGATGAAGTATTCGTTTCTCCCCACAGTCTTGCCAGTATTTGTTATTGGTTGATTTCTTAATGGTAGCCATTTTTTCTGCAGTGAGATGGAATTATAGTATTATCTTAACTTGCATTTGTCAAATGGTCAGTTGAATTTCTTTATCATAGAAGTATCCATCCTCTTCAGATACCCTTCTTTCTATTTATAGATGTTCATCTTTTGTTTGAGGAGTAGCTAGTTATGCTTTTTCTCATTTTGTAGATTTTTCTCTTCACTTTGATCATGGTTTCCTTTGCTGAGCCAAAAATTTTAATCCGATGTGATTCTAGGTTATCCTTGGTATCATTTATTGTGGAACCAGGGTTTTATTCAGAAAGTCTTTGCTATACTTATGTCTTGGAGAATTTTACTCATTTTGTCTTCCAGAAAATTTAATGTTTTTGTTCCAATGTTAAGATTTTTAATTCATTTTGATTTCATACTATTGCAGGGTATGAGATACTGTGTGATGTGTAAATTTAACCTGTTGCATGTGGCTAGCCAACATTACTAGAACAACAAGCCTGTCTTTCCTCCAGGGAAAGTACTCACCCCACTGCACCCAAGCCAAGGTAACATAACTGAGTGTGCCTGGAGTTATTTCTGCATTTCTATTCTGTTCTATAGATACCTTGAGTCTTTCTTTCGTAACATCATGCTGTTTATACGATTTGTTTTTAGGAAATCTTGAGTTAGGGATTGTGATGACCTTTGCCTTGCCCTTTTTAGTTAGAATTGCTTTTGGTATTCTAGGCCTCTTCTACTTACATATGAATTGTAAGGTGGCTTTCTCTAGCTCTGTAAGAAATACTATTGTTATTTTGATTGAGATCCCATTAAATCTGTGTAACAGTTATTGGAGTATGGCCATTTTAACTATATTTATTTTGCCCATCCAGAAACAGGGGATATCTTTCCATTTTCTGATACTGTTACAGGCAGTTGAATTAGATAGAAATATAGACAGGGCTAGGCCCTTGAAGGAGCCACTCTACAAGACCAAGTACTTTGCAAAGTGGAGGAGATAAAAACCTCTACTGTAGGCCAGACCTCAAGATGAAAGTTCAAACAAAGGCAACCACATATTTTCTGACTTCAAGGGTCATATATTAAATAGGTCTCTATCACCCTGGGGAAGCCAGGAGTAACTAACCCAACCTGCTACAGGAAGACTTATAGCTCTTTATGCAAGCTGGCTTGCTATGTGACTCACTTTCCCTTCTGTTACTGATTTAATTAATTTTATGAGAAATTAATCTTACTTGTTGGCCATAGCTCTGTCCCATCTTATGCCCATTTTGCGAGTTTCCACATTCGACTTGCCTCACTTTGTGGTTTTGCTCTATAAAATGTCCTTGAAAAAAAAAAAAAAACAGTCTTTGGCAATTCACTCAGGATCCCTTAGTTTCTCCCTCAAACAGAAGCTTTCTTTCTCTCAGTAAGTATTGTTAGAGTTTTCTGGCAAAATAGAGAAGCAGAATATAAGAAAAGTAAAAGTGGCCTTTTTATTTATTTAAGGGATGAGGAGAGGAGACCACAACAAGCAAAGGTTTGGCTTTCTCCTCTCACAGGAGATGGAGGTGTGGGGTATTTGTGACCTTTGACCGGATGTGGTATTTGGGGCCATCACAGATGATGCATGAGGAATTAATTGGAATATTCTTAGCATTCACTGGAAAAGGAAGGAGGAAACTGTAATCGGGAAGGAGGAGGAAATGGCACTCAGGGTAAGCATCCCCGACTTTGACTTTCACCATGTTGAACAACCACAAGAATGTCCTGTAATTTATTCTAGAGCAAAACTCTTTCAAATATATTCTGCTCTTTACCTTAGTTACTCATAAAATTCATTCTTTGATTTTAGAGAACACAAACTCCTACCAGACATTTAGTAGACTGGGAGTTTCTTTCTGCTATATCCATTTCCTCTTTGATCTCCTTTTGCAGAGTGCTATAATTTTCATTTAGAGGTCTTTCATTTCCTTGGTTAGGTTAATTCCTAAGCATTTAATTTTTCTAAATATTCTAAAAGGTATTGTTTTCCTAATTTCCACTCAAGGAGTTTGTTATTGCTGTCTAGGAATGCTATTGATTTTTCAGTGTTGACTTTATATTCTGCTACATTGCTGAATTTGATTATTACTTCTAAGAGTCCTTTGCTATAATTTTTAGGGTCTTCTTTATAGAGGATCAGATCATCTGCAGATAATGCTAGTTTAACTTTTTCTCCCATTCATATATATCCTTTCTATTTCTTTCTCTCTCCTAATTTCTCTAGCCATTATTTTAATAACTATGGTGAACAAAACTGATGATAGCAGACATTCTTGTTTTGTTCCTGAATTTAATGGGCGTGCTTTTAGCTTTTAGCTTCTCTCTGTTAAGTATAATCTTGGTCAATTTTTATAATAGAGAACATGCATCACATTAGTAAAAGGCTTTGTTTTTTTTTTTTTTTTTTTTTTTTAATCGGTACCAGGATTGAACTCATGACTGCGTGCTTGCAAGGCAGGTGCTTATGCCACTGATCTAAATCCCCAGCCCCAATTTCTCTCTCTCTTTTTGTTTAATGTTTAACCATAAGTGAATATGAAATGGTTTTACCATGTCTTTTGAAATGTTTGTATGCTTTTTGTGCTTGATTCTGATGTGGTGAAATGTAAATTTGTGGATTTAACATCCTCCTTGTATCCTGCTTCGTCATGATATATGCTTTGTGTTTGTCATTGTTTGGGGACCATTAATTATAAGTCAACAGAAAATCTGTCCCAGACCCTCCTTAACTCTGTTCTGTGGGCCAATTTTGGAATGTGGAAATCTCAGTTTCTCTCAGTCACAACTAAGATCTAGATGGTCAATAAGGCTGTCACAGAGCAGTATGAGGCCTACTGAGGATAATACAGAGATAAATAGTACCCAGGTGCTGTGATGAATCTTAACTAGTTTCCTTTATGATGTTAAACTTGTCCATTCAAACACTATTTCTATGCTGTTACAGGAAAAGCACCATACACCTCCCCCTGCTTTGGTTAATACAATAGTGACTAGCTGGATATTCTTGTTAATTGTTCCCAGAGAACATTGAATATTCTACAACACTGTCTTCCTGCAATTCTTGTCTTTTGCTCTTTCTCATCCTGCACTGTAACACCAGACAAGAGTTTTGGGGGTTTGCTGCAGGAGTCCCTTATAATTGGCACTTCAGAAAGTTCTCCTAATAGTCATTATCTTATTTAGGACTTTGGCGTCTGTGTTAATTAAAGAGATTAGTCTGTTCTCTTTCCTGTTTTTTTGGTTGAGTCTTTTTCTTCTGTCGGGAGTCTAGTTAAGCTTGATTCCAGGGATGCTTTTGAGTCTATTGCTTCCTTCTGGATTTCATTGAAGAGTTTGACCTCTAAAGTTCTTTTAGAATTTGCAAGTGAATCTGTCAGGACCTGGGTTTTTCTTAGGATGTAGCTTTTTAAATTACTTCTTCAATTTCACTGACTGACACTGGCTTACATAAAATTTTAATGCCGTGGCTTTGGTATGGTAGTTCAAGTGCATATATGAATTTATTCATTTCTTCTGAGTTTTCCATTTTATTGTTGCTCAGTTACTCAAAGTGGTTACCAAAACTCTTCTGAATTTTGAAAGAATTGCTAGTGATTTTTTCTTTTATTTCTCATTGTGATATATAGGTGAATGAAATTCCCAACCTACTATGTCTGGTAGGAGTTCATGTTCTCTTAAATCAAAGAATGGATTTTAGGAACAATGGATGTTAAGAGTAGAATATATTTATTGAGATAAAGAAAGCTTCTGTCTAAGTGAGAGAGAAGGCATCCCGAGCAGATTATCAAGGACTTTGTCTTTTCTAGGGACTTTTATAGAGTAAAATCATGGGGTGAGATGGATTCAAAGTGGGGAAAACTGGGAACTCACAAGGTAGGTGGGCATAAAGTGTGACAGAACTATGGTTAGCCAATAAGATTAACAGTTCAGGTAAAATTGATAAAACTGGGGACAAATGGGCCAGTCAGGTAGAAAGTGGACATTCTTAGAGGGCTGTGACTCTTCCCTACGGGGTTGGAATGGTGACTCCTGACTTCCTCAGGGTGATAGAGAATCATCTAAAATATCAGTATTTAGGATATGATGTATTTGTTGGATTTTTTGTCTTGAGGCCTGGCTAACAACAGGTGGTGCCTGTCTGTGCCATAGTTGCAAGGTATCTGGGCTTCTGCTCTGGCTCCTTCCAGGACCTAGCCCTGTTTCACTGCCGATACTATTTCTGACTAACTAAGCTGCCTATAACAATTGCATAATTTGAAGATTTTTATTTCCTTTGAAAATTATGATTGCCTAATGGGTTATCTATTTTGCTCACTTTTTCAATTCAATGATTCTTTGTATTTGGTGTTGTTGTTGTCTAGTTCCAATTGCATTAATTCTATCCTTTGTAATTTCCTTCCTCACACTAGCTTTGGATTTGGATGGTTCTTTTTTTAAGACAATGAGATTCATCATCATGTTATTCATTTGAGAATGTTTTGTTTATGTAACGTGGCAATTCACTGTTATAAACTTCCCTTTTTGGACTGCTTTCATTGTATCTCATAGACTCAAGTATGTTGTACTGGCATTATCATTTGATTGTAGATGTATAATTTCTACTTTAATTTCATCTGTAACCCATTGTTCAATAGGATATTATTTAATTTCAATGTGACTACATGTCTTCTGTGGTGACTTTTGACATTTTGTTTCTAATATTACTGGACTGTGGTTCTATAATATACATGGAATAATTTCAATTATTTTGTATTTATCTAAGCATGTTCTATGGGTTAGTATGTGATCTATTTTAGAGAATGTCCTATGTGCAGCTGAGAAGAATGTGATTTCTGAAATTATTTGGTGGAATACTCTGTAAACATCTATGAAGTCCATTTGTTCACAGGTTTGATTCAGTTCTGTTATTTCCTGTCAAATTCTTTGTTTTGCTGACCTCTTTGTGACAGTGAGGTATTGAGATCACCCATTACAACTTTATTGGCGTTAATCAATTTTTCATGTCCACTAAGGTTTGTTCTATGAAATTGGGATTTATCAGTATTTGGTGCATATATATTTACAATTTGTTAACTTTTCCTGTTGAGCCATTTCCTTAACTAATACCTATGGACATTTTTTTTTATCACTTGATCAGTCTTAGCTTGTTTTCTACTTTGCCTAAAATTAGGATAGTAATTCTCGCTTTTTTTCTGAGTTTTCATTTCATGAGATACTGTTTTCCATTCTTTGATTTTTAGCCTGTATCATTTTGAATTAAATGTGCTTCTCATATACTGCATACTGTTGAGTTTTGCTTCTTGATTCAGTCTGCCTATTTATGTCTTTTGACTGGGAATTGAGATGGGTCACATTGAGTTACTTCTGTGACTGCATTATTTTCCTGTTGCTGACTTCCTCATTTTTCTCATTTTGCTTAGCTACTTATCACACAAAATGCATTCATTATTTTTATTCATTTATTTTCATTGGCATTGTTGGCTTCTTTGTCACTTTCCAGGAAGCCAATAATCCTGAAAAGTACAGAAAAAAAAGTCCACCAAACACTACAAAACAGAACTCCACAGCACATTTAAAATGTCATACACCATGCTCAAGTGAATTTTATTCTGAGGGTACAAGGATATTTCAACACATAATACTCATCTTTATGTACCATAGTTTATATCTATTAAAGTATATTGATTATCAAATATTGCATACTTTACTGTTAGGTTAGTGTCAGTACTTCTGTTTCCATATCTTTAATTTCCCTTATATTGTAGATATGACAGGATTTAGGAGATGAGACACTAAGTTGGAAAAAAATTAGGGTTAATATTCTATTTTCACATTGTGTCTGTTTAGTTCACAGAGGTCACTTTCAAGGTCAGTGTTATATTTTTCCTTAGCACCCTTCACTGATTATTTTGATTATATATATATATATGAAGCATGCTTTGGAAAATGGCTGTTGTCTTATTGTCACAAAATATTTCACAAGTCCTATAAGAAGTAAAGATGAAACAAGTCAAAATTGACACATACATGGTATGCCTAAGGGAGATCCTCTTTCTTAATGGTTTGCTATTTACCACATATGTATTACTAAACTATGAACTACTTGCAGAATAGTAGAATACTTCAATGTTTAAACAAAGGGGCTAGGTTTCTTTTTAGTGATGTACCTCAGCTTTTTATTAGGTACCAAAAGTTAAGGATTCCAATTATCTACTTCATGTAGATAAAAGAAACAATTCGGCTCATAGACACCTTGGAAGCATTTGCTGTGATACCAATCTTTGATCCTTTCTTTAATAACAAGGTTTCATCTGACATAACAACAAAAATAAAAAAAAACTGGTCCATCTAATAATGAAGACAGAATGATATATATTCATAAAATGCCAAGAGACTGAGATAGATTTTGTTCTGAGAATAATTTTAATACTAGAAAAATTTACTACTGTCATATAGTGCTACTGTTAACAGTAGCAAAATAAACACAAATTTCAAGCATATATTATATATTAATAGTTTATTCCTAGTGAAATGTGTTATGAAGGAATAAAGAAGAAAATGAGACATTATCCTGACAAGTTAACTGAAGTTTTTGTTACAAGTGAAACAAATTCAGTGTCCCTCCTTGGTAGCCTTACAGCATATGATGCTTTAAAATTTTCAGTGATGTACTGAACAGTCAAAATGAACGGGCGTACTTTGCCTTTATTATGACTGTTAGTTTACTCAAATTCAAGTTTTCTTATTTACATGTTTTCAGTCTTCATCTTACCTTCTTTCTGCATGTCAGATTTACTGTCTTATACTGTCAACATGCTTTTGTATAATTTTTGTACTGTAAGAAATTCAGATCTTTTTTCTCCGAGATTTCCATCTTTAAAAAATATTTGACTATGCCTGTTATAGAAAGAAAAGACCTTGAAATAACACTTTGATTGGCATGTATTGCGCTAGGTCCCATGTTCTAAATCAATAGTTTGAAGATATCAAATAATTAATGACTTTTCTGTGGGAATACAGTCTTAACAGTTGAGCACAGAATGTGTACTGGAGTAATGAGAATATAATTCCCAGAGGAAGGAGAAATTGTAGTCATGCATGAAGAATTTTAAAATACAATTCTAATTACTCTAATTAGTTCTAGATTTTGTTGATAATGTGCGTGGGAGAAAGGTTTAGAATAAATTTTCAAAACTTAAAACATGTAATGAAAAACAATAACGTAGTGGATATCCATGCATATTTGTGTTGTTTACAACTTTAACACAAGTGCTTCTCCTAAAGTCTAGCAGAACGTAACACTTTTTGCACATGTATTATCTAACACTCCAATTAATCAAATGACCAAGTTATTATAGTTTATTGATTAATCATTTCTCTGTATATGGTAACATGCATCGAACATAACAGATACATAATAATTTTGCTATCTTTGACATAAAAATAAGGAAAAAATAGGCTAGCATATTTTTAACTTAATGGGCAAGGTGTTTTTATTATAGGTATCTTTTTATTATTTATTCAGCAGCAAAGAATCAAGAACATTAACCAAAACCAAGGTGTCAAAATCTAACAAATGGGTTTTGTTCTATGAAGGGGTTATAGATGTTGGACAGTGTGTATCCCAGGTTATCTCGCTCATATGAACATTACAAGGATGTCATCTGGGATCACCCTTGGTTCCTTCTAATGCCCAGTGCTCTTGTATCTTATCACGGTCATAACCATTCAGAATTACTTGTGTGCTGGATGCCTAAGATAAACTCTGAAACACAGCACTGCTTATTTGATATTCTGTTTCAAGTTCAATGCTCTATAAGAGTTTGCTGTTTTCAGTTCCTGTTTTAACCTACAACCCATGTCTGTTTGAGTCATGGCGCCAATTGAGTGGAGTTATGTGGTGGAAAGGTTTCAAATGAAAGCTTTGCTCACATTTAAAAAGTCCTATTATTGTGGCTTCCTCTGCTTAGCCTTGAGAAAAGAAAAAAAAATCATATATCAATATCTAAGTGCTGCAAAAGCACACCATGCACTTTTTCCCTTTAACTGGTTCATAAAGCTGAATTTCTGGCTACAGAAATAGAAGTTAAATGTTAACTTACACTGTAGGGAGTGTCAGGGACAATAATTTTTTTTTAGTGTTCCCATGTATGGCTAAACTTCACATAAAATGTCCCATGTAACTAGGGCAAGGGAAATTTCTAAAGGTAATAAGAAAGATAAGGAGAACTTTTTAAAATAAAAATGTACTTGGTCAGATCAAGGAGATAAGTTGCTTACCCTCTCCTTAATGGTGTTAATCTCTAATATGTGCTAAGAATTTTGACTGTACCAAACAAAACAAAATAAAACAAAACAAAACACAAATCCAGGTCTTGGAGTACTCATCACATAATTAAGCAGATAACACCAATAAAAAGTACATAAGTGGGAATAATATGCTATAAATACATCAGATTTTGAAAATGTCTTCAAGACAATGTATCCTTTAATCTGCATGATATCTCTTGTAAAGTGTACATATCCAAACAAACATATAACCCCCTCATTCATTCAACTATGATTTCTAGTCACTACTTGCTTCCTTGAAGAAACTTTATCACTATCTATCTATCTATCTATCTATCTATCTATCTATCTATCTATTATATGTGTGTGTGTGTGCGCGTGCACGTCTGAGTTAAAAAACAATAAATATTGCCTCTGTAGCATTTTCCAACATGCGAAAAAAAAATTTGTATACATTTTGTCTCTAATACTATGGCTTTCCCCCTTGCCTATTCACTCAGTATATAATAATGCTATGCTTAAAATAAAAATATAGTTCATAATGCAATAATAATGAGACTTGAAAAGCTTATGACAGATCTGGGTGATAGTAAGAACACTGTAATGGGTGTTATCAGATACAACTAATTCTCTTACAATAGGACTTAAATACGTATAGAAAAACTATAGAATCCAATTTGCATTATCAAAGAGTTTGTTCCTAAACCCTGCCAGGACCATTCAGCCTATAAGAAGTGGTTGAAAGTTGGGAGAACTACATTCTTTAGGCAGTCACAAGAACTCTCATGTTGATTCATTTAATGTACTCTATGAAAAGAACAAAGGGGGGGGGACCATTTAAATGCCAATATCTATTCCCCTGCAAAATTCTTTTAAGAGTTCTCTTTCAGAGTTTGTGACTCATGTAATTCTCTGTTTCTATTTTTGTTCTGGCCTCCCAAATATCAGAGTTAAATTTTTATTCATTTGAAAAACTGAGATTCTCTACAGCCTGGATATTATTATGTTAGAGATCTGGTGCCATTTTCAAAACAAATCTGATGTTCCATTTCATAACTAATTCTCTTATCTTTTAACTAATGCTTTCCCATTTCATGTTAGATTATTTATATCTCTTCTGATAGAGAATGAATACTTCATAGATAAGTATGAAGAAGTTCAATCATTTGAAGTTAAAACGTTTTTGATATGGCAAAGCAAACATATTGGAGCATTAAATCCATTTTCAAACCATTGCAGCTTCTTAGAGAATCCCAATATGGGACACTGAGTATGGAAATTTGAATTGAAGAAATGCAGGAAGATTTCAAAAACAAAATTTGAAACATTTTAATCTCCAAATTGGGTATATCCTGAACATATCTTGCAGATAGTTTATCAGCCAGAAGCTACACATAAGTAAAACTGAGCAAGTGTCCACTATAGCGGAGAATATGTGTCTTCACAGGAGCTAATGGTCTTTAGAGAGTAGCACTGTTTTGTCCTCTGAGGACGTGGGCTGGTAGAGTTGCTACCACATGATTTCTTTAGGCAAGGAAACATCAGGAGGTTCTCCCTGCATTGCTTAGCAACATCATTTTATACACCAGGCAAGAGAAACAGATACTTATTTCTCACAGGGAGCCAGTCTCATCTCTTAAGTTTTAAGTACTTTAAATGAAATATCATGAGTTTGTGTTCAGAAGCACTCCAAATGGAGCTCTGCATTCCATATGTTTCTTCAGTTTTATTCAGGATCAGTTCTATTTATGTATGTGGGTAGAAGGATTTTACAAATATATATGAACTTATATATGTCTTATAAATATATAGAGAGAGAAAAAATTAACTTTAAAAAGTTTAAGTAGCAAAATATATTTTAAAAAAATTTACAGAGCACAGTGTTTAAATGTATTTATACAACACCGTTTAACTAATTGTTGATGTTATATTTTTGTTGTTTTTGGTACCAGGGATTGAACTCACCTGATGTTCACCAGGCAGGTGCTTACACTGCTGAGCTAAATCCCCATCAATGTGGTTTAATTAAATCAAGATAATAGAGTCACCTTTCCAATGTTTACTCTTATGAGGTAAAGTCATGTAGTTTTCTCTCTTAGTAGAATTAAAATATATTTCACAATTATAAATCACCATGAAGCTACATAGTAGATCTTAAAAACATATTTCTGCTGTGTTGTGTACTTTGTCCAACAAATTTCCAAATGGCCCTTCCTCTACATTGTCATTCTGGCAATCAGCATATGCACTTTGACCTTTTAGCTTTCGAAAGATTCTTCATAAGCAATATGCAATATGTCTCTCTCCTTACTGTCATATCATTTAGCATATTATTCTTCTGACTGATCCATGTTATTTCAAATGACATACTTTATACTTCAAAATATAATCATATGTCATTGTATAGATATGAGCTACATTTTCTACATGTAAATATCCATAGATGGTCCTGTATCTTGAGTATTATGAACAGTGCTGCATGGAACATAAAAATGTAGACATCTCCTTCATATCCTAATTAATTGGACACATGCTTATAATTATAATTGATAAATCACATGGCAGTTATATTTTTTGAGAAAAAGATATATTGCCTTCATGTATTTTCACAAAAGTTTATTAATTTTCATATTTTTGTGGAATCATTCTTACAAAAGTCTGGCTTGTATTTTTAAGCCATTTTTCTCTGATTATAGTGATGATGAATATGTTTTCATGTGCTTTTTGCCCATTTAAAAACCCTCTTTTGAGACATACATGGAGAGTTGAGATCCTTTTCCCAATTTGAAAATCAGGTTATTTGTTTCCTAGCTATTGAGATTTTGTGTTTCCAATATCTTCTTGACCCAACCCCTTAGAAGATATGTGTTTTGCAGGTATTCTCTGTAGTTCTGTTTGTTGCATCTAACTACACAAGCTTTTAGTTTGATGAATTCTGTTTGTCTGTATTTTGTTTCAGATGGCTGTGTTTTGGTATTAAATTTAAAAATTTGATCAAATTTAAATATCATGGCTCAGACAAAAGTTGTAGAGCTTTGCTTATATTTTACTCAATAGTTTTACAGATTCAGGAATTATATTGAAATTTTTCATTTATTTGGATTTTTATCTTTGTGTATTGTGTGTGAAGGATTCTAGTATTACTCTGCATGTGAGTGTCTAGGTTTAGCGACACCACTGTTTGAAGAGACAACCTCTCACTGCTGGGCATGTGTAGCACCTTTGAAAAATATAAGTCAAGTGCATATCTATGGATTACTTTTGGAGTTTCTACATACCTATGTTGGTATATGTATATGGATGCAATGACATACATTTGAGGACTACAGCTTTTTAGTGTACTTTGAGAAGAGTATTTTGCTTTTAGGTTTATTCTTTGTGCATATATTGTGTTTGCTGCTCAGTCTTTAGTCATATCATACAAATTTTAAGTATTAATTCTGTGAAAAATGCCATTGTAATTTTGATTGATATTGTATTAAACCTGTAGATTGCTTTGAATATTATGGAAATTATAACGATATTAAATTTTATAATACACTAACATGCAATAGATTCCCATTTAATGTTTCACACATTTGGTTAAGTATATGTCTAAATTTTACTCATGGATTATAGATGTAATTGTCCTTTTGATTTCTTTCCTTCACTGAATGTATGAAGAAATGCTACTTATTATTACTTTTTTTTTTGCAGTACCAGGAATCAAAAATCAGGATCCTGTACTTGCCAAGTAGGTACTGTGCTGCTGAGTTATATTCCAAGCCCCTACTGATTTGTATGTTAGTTTGTTTCCCGAAAACCAACTGAATTTGTTATGTAATTTGTTATGAGTTTGTTATGTAGTTATGGATGACCATGCCCTATCATGCCTGGTTTCTGGGGTAAAATTTTAATCACCTGTATTAGATTATGAAGTTCACATCCTCACCTTTGCCCTACCTGTACTCTGACTGCAGCTGTACCACGCCTTTGCTCTGATCTTTCTACTGGAAGCATCCCCAGCAGCATTACACTGAGGGAATGGCTGAGAGAGAAGAATGCCCTTGACTTTCTTGATCTGGAGCTCTCCAGATGGAAGGGAAGACACCCTGTCCTCTGATCTTTGGCTTCCCAGGAGCACATTCAAGATCTCTAGATTCCTGTGTCTCATCTGCCCTTTCTGAGGTTTCTACTCCAGGGTAGCATTCAGCCTGCTAGGGTCAGAAAAAGGTCTTTGAGACTGTCCTCCCCTCACTCAATTACAGCACCATCTCTCTGAGCTCAGTCCCTGCCTCGCAGGCTCCTGTCCCCTGGGAAATTCTGTCCCCACCTGAAGTGTGTTCTCCTTTGCAGATTTGATCCCAGTGCCAACACTTCTTGTTATGTCACTTTGGGCATGTTCCCAGCATCCTGAACCTACTTCCTTACCTCAAAACACCCCTGCCTCACAGTGTCTTTAGAGGACTCAGCTCTACATAATTATCACCATTCTTGTTATTCAGCTCTCTGAGGAAAGTTCAAGAGCAAACACCCAACCTTCTTTCCTCTCTGAGTCTCATTGCCATCCTGTGTTACCTGCACCAATCATTTGTGTTTCCTTTCTCCAGATGAGATATAAAAAGCCAAAGATGGTGACTGATTTCTTTAAGGACTAACAAGAGAAACCAACTCCTCTACTGGAAGCAAAATCTCAGCTGCTTTCAGCCCAACTCCAGCACCACAGCTGGCCAGTACATCTTGCTCAGAGCTCTGATGCTTGTCCGAGCATCATGCTGTGAATGTCCATGGTGGAAGAGACTCAGGGTGTCTCAATGGCATGTTTGCCAATCATGGCTGGGCAACTGTGCGTGGCCTGTTCATCAGAAGCATTACCAAACGCATGGGAAGAAAGGCTTTAGACATCTGCATGGGACAGGGTAGGTGTGACTGCAAAGATATAAAAAGTGGCTACTTTGAATTCGCTATAACTGTCCTCTTAATCTTATAGTGGCCTGTCCTGAGGGCAGAACTTTTTTTTCTGTTTCTCCTTTTTCTGTCATTTTCCTTAATCAATGAAAACTATTGTCTCCACCTAGTTCCTTCAATGGGACAAGAGCCTGGAATCACTGGCACCTGGAATCACCACACCAGTGATCAACACAACCACTGGGATGTGAGTGCAGTCTTATTTTGACCATCTGCCCCAACCGGAGCCTCCACCATTTCTCCAAAGTGCTCATTTCTGTTAGACGAAGAATATTCCCTTCTGTCAGAGATTTAGTGAAGACTGAAGAGGAACTGATCTTAATGTGCTAAAAAATAATTGGGGGTTAAATTGGTAAATCATAGAGGCCTCATCACATCTACCCAACAGCATCAGGAAGCAACACACTACTGAAGGAACTAGCACGAAAGCCAGAGAGCTGCTGACTCAGCTCATTCCCTTTCCTGAGCAGACACCAGAGGCCTCCTCCCCAAAACTCAGCTTAACCAAGGAAAAACAGACTGAACTTATAGATCCAGAAAGGAAAAAACTGAAATGTCTCAAACTTTCAATGAGAAGGAAAAGAAACACATCTGGCCAAAAACCTCTTCCTATACCATCCCTTTTCTTTCACCCTAGATCCTGGCCTCCAGTCTACCTTAATGAGCAGATTCCTTCCCAGTGCAGTAGTCTTGGTATACATTTTTTGAGATTTGTGGAGAATTTTTGTGCTTTAGAAGTAAAAAAGCAAAGAGGAATTTAAGCATAAAGGCACAGCTGTGCATTCAAATTCTTTGCATTTGAGAAGCTGAGGACACACAGACTACCTGGGTGAGAGTTTCAAACTGGTTTCTTCTGAACCTGAAGGGAGCCAGGGGACTAAGGTGAAAGCTTTCATCAGTCATCTGGGTCTCCTCCACATTTCAACTGAGCAACTGTTTTGCCAGTTTTGCCAGTTAAAGTTGCAGCTCCTGGAAGAGTTCTATTTGTATCTAGTGATCCCTTGAAGGCCTCTTTGCTAAGTCTCCTGGCAGTTAAGGTAGTTTAGTGCTGAGTCAGAAACCCTGGCCAAAGCTCACAGGGAGACCTAGGGATCCCTTCTACAAGGGGTCACTTACCCTCAGTGTGCCTACAGTGCCAGGATCTTCCAAGCTCAGGTAGGAGGCAGAGGTCCTCTCTATTCTAAGCATTGATTTTTTTAAGGAGAAAGGCGTACGAAGCTGGATACTGATCTTGACATGGTTTTGAACCAATGGTTGGTTTCCTCTGCATAGGAGAAAGAGACCTATAGTGAAAAGTTTCTGAACGTTAGACACTCATTTGGACACAAAGGAACAAAACCCTTGTATGTAGGGGTGGTGAGCTCAGGGCCCAGCCTGTTTCAGTTCAGCTACCTTAGTTGCCCTTGCCTTTCCTAGGTGAGACTAGGGGTGAGGAGCCATAGAAGAACCCAACTCCCCAATGCCAACACAAGCAGTGAAAAAAGATTTAATTAAACCCAAAGAAGAGCCCAGATCAAATAAAGGCACACACCGCAGCACAGGACTTGTGAGTCTAGGTCAGGGTGCCCATGACATGGAGGGATAAGGAATTGTGTAGCACCGTAGACACATGTCCATGATCTTAAGACTGGGCAAAGAAGGAGAGCTAGGCTGTAGTCTCCTGGGCAGATTAGCAGTGCCCTCCACATCTTCCCTTGGTCACCACAATCCAGTGCTTCACTCCTTGGCTTTGACTCCATCCTTCATCTGGAATCCCAGGGCTGGTAGTGCGCACACAGGTTTAATGGTGGCACAGGTGGTGGGTGGCAGATGCTTTTTTTCCTTTCTCATTTTGCTATGTCCAGATAGAGCCCAGGCAGTCACAGGGCACAGGTTTCTTGAGAAGCTGCTATGGAGGAAGAGAGAATCACACAGGCAGAATCCACCCACAGCCAGGCCAGTAACTCTGGTCTGAGTTGGAGATCAGGAAGCTTTGCATAGGGATAGAAATTTCTGCAAATAGCTGGGTTTTGTTTTCCACATACTGATAAGCTCTAACCTTTGATCACCTAGGACCTAGCACTGTTTTGATAATCAGTGGCACTTTCTCCTCATGGGAGTCCAGCACCAGAAGACAGAACAGTCCTGCTAATTCTGAGGTGGCATCTTCAATGTAGTGCATCAGCCCTCTAGTCCTTTGTTCAGTTCAATCTGTGCAATTCAATTGCAAATTTCCTGCAATAGCTACAACTAGGGGCTCTGTTTGGGTATCTGCTTTAGAATCTGATGCACATAAAATGCCAAAGAAATGATAAAGCTGCTTAGCATTCTTGAGACAACAGGGAAGTGACATATGGACCTGCTGGGACCTCAGGGAATGCACTTCAATATTGGTGGGTCAGTCTATGTCTTGTTTTTCACTTGTCTAATCTGCTGACCATTTTTGTCATTTTCTTAAAACTAGTATTATTAATCCACATTTCTACTGTCCATACCAATGTGAAGACAGGAGCCAATACTAGAAATTCCTGTTGTTCTGGATATGGATCAGGAGAGAGAAAGGAAGGCTCAGTCACTTCCCAGGAAAATTTCAGGCACACCAAAGATGTCACCACATTTTTGGAAACCCCTTGCCCAACCAAACCCCCAGTAATTCTTCCCAATTGTAATGCAACTCACCATCTGCTTCTGCCATGTGGGCCTCTAGATGTTTCAGTTGAGCAAGGACAAGGAGTGAGAGAGGTTCCAGGTCTTCTCCAGGCAAACTGATCCTATTTAGACTTCTTTAATTTAGATTTCTGAAATATACAATGTATGGTACAATTCCTGCCAGGTGCTCAAAATAGAAGCAATGATGCTGGGGAGAGATGAGCAGCAGGGTCAGAGGCCTGGTCTTTCCTTTCACAGTTGTCTTTCCAAGCCAGCCTTGTGTGTATCTTAGCTCTTGATCTTGCCTCTCTCTGGCTAGGGACAGCCCTAACCTACCGTAACCCCTCTGTGACTGGCTAACCATGCCTGACCTTCTAAGCACAGCTACTTCAAACACACACATCTCCACTTCTTCTTGAGATTCCTTTTCAAAAGAAATTCAGAGCACTGAATACATCTTGTCACTCAGGCCTGGAATCCAAGCAGACTAGAGAACAGGTTGCTTCTTGAAACTGCAATCTGAGTCCCTGAATGGAGGAGGACAGACACAGCTGGGAACAGCTTCTGGCTCTGAAACCCCACCCACCCCCTCAACTCCTTTTCTAGGGCTACAATTCCATCCACAGTAGTATTTTACTTCTACCTCTTGCAAGAGAAGCCTCAAAGCTTGTAGGGAGTGGCACGACCACCCCATTGCTGCCTCCCTGCCTCTCTCCTATGGGCATATGATGTGTCAGCCTACATTAACCATAATCCTCTCCTGCTTATGTCATATACCCGGACGTGACGATGACCTTGTTGTATTTATCCCCGTAGCCACTTCCTGTCCCACCAGCCTGCCCTTGTCCTATTAAAGATGTGATCACTTCCTGAATAAACGAGACTTAATTGGACTCCTCATCTTGTCTCAATCTCTCTTTGTCCCCTTCCCACCCCCCGTCTCTATTTCATCCCTGTTCCCCCTCCAGGTACACCCCATGGATTGATCCGCAGGCCAGATCAAAAGCTGTATCTCTCTTGCAGGAATCATTAAATGTATGAACTCCAGGATTCTAACAGTTTCTCTTCAGCCAAAGTCCTCATATTCATTATTCAATTTGCTCTTATTCTGTTTCTGAAATCCCCACGCCATATGACTGTTCCTGGACTGTGTCATCCTATTTGGAATATGAGAGGATGGATCTATATTTAGAGGAGGCCAGGAAAGCATCACATCCAGGTTCTGTAGATTTGACCTGCTTATGAGTTCTACTGTGAATGTCTGCCTCCCCAGACAGAACAGGGACCAAACACTGGTCTGCTTTGTTCACTGAATTGTACCATATACCTATAAAATCTCCTGGATAGAGGGAGTGCTTCAGAGAGACAGTCTGAGTGAGTGAAACCCAACATTACCATCCCTGGATCTGTGTGGGCTTGCCAGTCCCTCTTTAAGGTATAGGAATCCATTGGTTCATCTTCATGGAGGCACAATACTGGTTAGAAAAAAATCCCAAATTTTCTTGGGAATTGAGAATACTTTTGTTTCCTTAAACCTACTTTATTTATTTTTTATTACCCTTTTGCAGCATGTAATCTTTACATTCCTTGTGTGGTGTTGCTTACACATGCATGACACGTTTTAGTTATCTTGATAACCTGCTTTTCTTCCCCTATTCCCCCCTTCCCTTCCTCTCTTGATTCACTCCATTTGAGAAATTGTGTAACCTTTATGTGTTGTTTGAAACATAGATAGACATGAGCTACAAAGAATCAGGGAGTTAACATTTTCAATAGGAAAACAAAAAAAAATTATAAATGTGAATGATCACAACTCACCTGGTGCTTTTTCTACAGACCAGAGGTTTTAAGCATGCTTGTCAGGCTTTATGCCATTTTATACCTTTAAATAAAAACCCTATGGACATTATTTCTCTACATCACACTTTTAAGAGGAATACATGGAAACTCAGACAGCTGCAATGGAATTTCTAAAGCATGGTATGTGGCAGAATCCCTATGGTGCCTTTGTGGGTACAGAACTCACCCACTAAGAGCCAAACAGGTAAAATGGGATCATTTCTAAGTCCAGCATGAACACAGGAAGGTGCTGAAGTATGAAATGCGTCTATCTCAGGTGGATCCCACCAAAAAACTCAGGTTCTCTTGTGGATCAAACTGGGGTTTCTGCATCAGACAGATGTCAATTCAGGTCAAGTAGACTCATTTTCATACTAGAGAGAACAAAAAGAGGCATATTGTCATGGGCAGCCGCATGTATCACCAGAGGACTGGAATTCAAGGTATAGGCAAGAGGACTCTACACTTGGTATTGATGTGTGGACACATGAGTTTTCATGGTAAAAAGAGTGCAATGACTTTGAAGAAAATTCACTGTCCAGGGTGGGAAATCATAAACAATCAGTATGTTGCACTGTCTTTAAGGTATATATTGTTTCTTTCAGTTCCTCACACTAATGAGACAATAAGATGCTTACATGTATGTGTTACTTATGCCACTAATGAGTATGGTCTACAGTTGCATCCATTTACCTATAAAAGTCTCCAGTTTATCCCTTTTTATGGCTGACTAGTGTGACATTGTAAAGAAATACCACATATTTTTTATACATTCCCCATTTGATGGGCAGTTGGTTTGTTTCCAATATCCAGTTATCGCAAATTGTGCTGCTATAAACAGGGGTGCACATATATCACTATGGTATGATGCTTTTAATTCCTTTGAAAAGATACCCAGAAGAGGAATAGCTGTGTTGAATAAGACCTCTAGTCCTAGTTTTTGAGAAATTTCCACAGTGGTTTTCACAGTGGTTGTACTAGTCTACACTCCAATCAAAGATGGAGATGAGTTCCTTTTCCACACAGCCCCTCCATCATTTGTAATTGATTGATTTATTGATAATAGACATCCTTTCCATAATGATGTGGAATTTCACTATAGTTTTAATTTTCATCTCTCAAATGACCAGTGATGTTGAACATTTTTTTCATGTATTTATTATCTGTGTGTATTTCTTCATTTGAGCAGTGTACATTCATCTGAGATGCCCATTTTGGATTGAGTCTTTAAATCTGGGAAGAATGATTTTTGAAATTTCTTTTATATCCTCAATAGTAATCTTTTGCCCGAGGTACAGCTGCAAAACATTTTCTCCCACATTGTGTGTTGTCTCTTCACTCTGTTGGTGCTTTCTCTTGCTGTGCAAAAGTGTTTCAATTGCTTTTTAGCTGTTGATTCTTTGTAATAGTTCCTGTGTAATTCATTTTTGTTAATAAAGTCTTTGCCTATACCAATATCTTAAAGACATTTACCTATGCTATCTTTCAGGAGATTTAATGTTTCAGTTTTAATATTAAGATCTTTGACCCATTCAGATTTTAGCTTAGTATCTAGAGAAAATTATGGGTTCAGTTTTAATCTTTCATGTGTGTAGAGCCAGTTTTTCCAGTGCCATTTATTAAAGAGGCTATCTTTCTTCCAGTGAATATATTTGGCACCTTTTTCAAAGATAAGGTGACTTAGAGTGTCTGAAATTGTTTCTACATCTTTTAATCAATTCCATTAATTTTCAAGTCTTTTTTTGTGACAGTACCACACTGTTTTGTTTTGTTTTTAAATCACAGTAGCTTTCTAGTATAATTTCAAGTCAGGGATTATGATGCTGCTTTTCTTGTCTCTGTTGCCCAGGATTGCCTTTGCTATTCTAGGTCTTTTGGTTCCAGATGAAGTTTACGTTTGTTTTCTCTAATCCTATTAGATATTCTATTGGAAATTTGACTGGGATTGCACTGAATCTCCAAGAGTTTTGAGAGCATGATCATTTTGACGATATTGGTTCTTTCTATCCAAGAGCATGGAATAGCTCTCTGTTTTTTAATATCCTCTTTAATCTCCTTTTTCAGAATGCTGTAGTTTTTAATGTAGAGATCTTTTACATCTTTTATTAGATTGATTCCTAGGTATTTCATTTTTTTGGATGCTATTGTAAAAGGCGTTGTTTCCCTAATTTCTCCCTTGGTGACTTTGCTATTCATTTATAAGAAAGCTATTGATTTTTGAGTGTTGAGTTTGCAACCATCTATATTACTAAGTTCACTTATTAAATCCAGTAGTTTTTGATAGAGTTTTTGGGAACTTCTAAGTAGGGTATCATGTCACCTGCAAATAACAATAGTTTAACTTCTTTCTTTCCTATCTTTACTACTTTTATTTATTCCTCTTGTCTAATTGCTCTTGCTAATGTTTCCAGAACTACGCTTAATAGAAGTCACAATAGTACACATCCTTGTCTTGTTTTGGAATTTAAAAGAAAGCTTTCAGTTTTTTGTTTTTTTTTTTTTTTCAATTTAGTTGTTAGCTTGGCATAGATGGCTTTCATCAGGTTGTGATAAAGACCATTTATTTCAATTTTCTGTAGGCTTTTTATTATGAAGAGATGCTGGACTTTGTCAAAAGCTTGTCTGAATCCATTGAGATGATCATATTATTTTTGTTTTTTGCTCTGTTAATATGATGCATACATTTATGGATTTATGTATGTTGAACCATCCCTGCATCCCTGAGATGAATCACACTTGAGCATGGTGCACAATCTTCTTGACAATTTGTTGCAGTCTTTTTATCATTATCTTATTGAGGATTTTTGCATTAAGGTTCATTAGGGAAATTGCCTTGTAATTCTCTTCTTAGTTAAGTCCTTCTCTGGTTTTAGTGTCAGGATAATGCTTGCTTCCAGGAATGAATTTGGAAGTATTGCCTCTCTTTAAATTTCATTAAAGAGTTTGTGAAGTAGTGGTGTTAGGTCTAATCTAAATTTCTTTTAGAATTCAGCAGTGAATCCATCATGGTGTAGGCTTTTCTTTGTTGATAGGTTTTTAACTACATTTTCACTGTCATATATTGATATTGGGTTATTTAGGCTTTTTATATCTTCTTGATTCAGCTTTGGTAATTGAGATGTATCTAGGAATCTGGATTTTGCATTCTATCAGAATACAAGTTTTTAAATTAAGTATACATGGTTTTCTAGACTTCCTCATGGTCCATTGTGATTTTACCCTTTTCATTCCTAATTGTGTGGATCTGAGTCTTCTCTTGCCTTTTTTTGGACAAGACTGGCGAACAGTTAATCTATTTTACTTAATGTTTCAAAAAACCAACTCTTCAATTCAGTGATTGTTTGTATTGTTTTCTGATTTTTAGCCTCCAATGTGTTCATTTCTGCTCTTATCTTTATAATTTTCTCCCTTATACAAGCTCTTGGCATAGCTTGTTCTTCTTTTTCTAAAAGTTTGTAGCACAATATTGAGTTCTTAATATGCACTTGCTGTTTTCCTGATGTGGATATTTACTGCTATAAATTTCCCTCTGAGGACTGTTTTCATTGTATCCTACAGGTTCAGTAAGTTGTATTTGCATTTTTCTTTAATTGCATATATTGTTTAATTTCTTAATTCCCTATGTGACCCAAAGATTGTTCAATAGGGTGCTATTTAATTTCCGTGTGTTTATGAAATTGTTGTGGTTTCTTCGGGAATAGATTTCCAATTTCATTGCACTGTGATCTGATAATATTAATGGGATAATTTCAATTCCTTTGTGTTTGCTTAAGCTTGTTCTATGAACCAGTATATGGTCTATTTTGGAAAATGTCCCTTGTGTAGCTAAGAAGAATATATATTGTGATGTTGTGGGGTAAAACATTCCATAGACATCTACTAAGCCCATTTGTTCAAAAGTTTGATTTAGTTCTAATATTTCAATATTGATTTAGTAGTCTAGTTGATTTGTCTTTTTGTGACGGGGGTACTTGAGGTCTCCCAACCCAATTATATTAGGATTCATTTGACTTTTCATGTCTGTTAGTAACTGTAGAGTATTATTTTCTATCCCTTGAGTCTCAGTCTATAAATTTCTTTTAGAATTAAATGTGTTTCTTGTACACACATACGGATGGATCTTGCTTCTTGATCCATTCTACCAGTTTGTGTGTTTTGATTGGTGAACTGAGAACATTAACATTGATGATTATAACTGATATTTATTAACTCATCTTTGTTATGTAATTTTCTTGTTGTTGGCCTCCCTCCAATTTTTCCCTTCCATTTATTTGTCTGCCTTCTCTGTTGGATTCCTTCCACTGGAGTTCATGGAGCTGTAGTGTTTATTATCTCTTTCTAGAATGTCCATTAGGACATTTTGAAGTGTTTGTTTCTTGGTCATAAATTTCCTCATATGTTCCTTGTCATGGAAGAATCTTATTGCTCTGTGAATTTTGAAAGATAGTTTTTTCAGGATACATCAATATGTGTTGAAAGTTATTTCCTTTCAGAACTTAGAGTACTTTATGCCAAGCTCTCCTGGACTTGAGAGTTTGTGCTGAAAAGTCAGCCATAATTTTGATGGGCTTTTCTTTATAGATGATTTTTTTTTCTCTAATAGCTTTTAGAATTGTATTCTTTTGTTGAATTTCTGTAGTCTTGACTATGATATGCCTGGCTATAGATTTTTTTTTTGATCATTGCTAATTGAAGTTCTACATGCTTCATTTATCTTATGACAAATTCTTTTTCTTTACTAGGAAACATTTCTCTCATGATGTCTGTGAACAATTTTTATGACACTTGTGCTATCTCTTGCATACTTATTAACTCCAATCTATCTTAAGTTATTTTTTGTCTCATCTAGTAGCTATTGGATTGATTTCTCATAATTGCTTGCCATTTTTGAGAAAACTTTATTTTTCTGGTCTCTAACTGCAAGCCTGTCTTCATTATCTGAGATCGTATCCTTACATTGGCCTAATCTGCTTTGAATACTTTCACTGGAGATTTTATTCTCCTGGGAATTTGCTTGAATTTGCTTTATGGATTCCATTAGTTTCTTACGCTGAACTTCCATAATTTTCTTAAGCCCATTTTTTTTTTTTGTCTGTGTCTGCTCTAACATCAATAAGCCTGGTGCGTATTTTGATCATCTCTGTAGTTATCTAAGAGATTATTTCTGATTTTATTTTTCTAGAGCTTCATTCAGTTGCTTTGTTGTTACCACTTGAGAAAGACCTGGCAGAGGGCTTTCAGATTGTCCCAACTCCTTGCCTCCTGGATTTGCCCTTGATAAACTGGATATCCAGGGCTGCATTTTGCCTAAGTTCTTCTTATTTTATTTTCACTTTTTTTAGTTTAATTTTTGGGATGACACTTATAAGTTGCCTATGGTGGGCTGCTTTCTTGGTAGTATTTAGGACCTTTAGGTAATGATTGCTTCATTTATGTATCTTCCATATGTAGCTGATTTTTGGGCTTTGAGTCTGTTTGAAGATCTCACTTCTTCAGTTGTTGGAGATGAGAAGTTGTTGCTTTTTTTGGTCTAGTCCCTAGTTCTTTGGACAGTGCACCACCATATTTTCTGTGACTATTAGTTAATCTCAGTTATGGAATACCAGGACCAACAGCTGTTTAGAACAGTAAAGTCTATTTTGGCTATAGTGGTACAAACAGCATTGAATACAGACTAGAAAACAATAAACTGACCTGACTTTTAATTTTCAACTTTTTGTGCTTATATAACAAAATGTAAAACAAGCCAGATAATTAAACACAATATATGTCTGTACTGTGTCAATTTTGCCCTTGAGAGTTAAAATTTTAAATGAAGTAAGGAAAAAAAAATAGAGAAGTGGGAAGAGTAAGAGAGTATAAGTTAGGTTGGAGAACAAAGGTGGGCCATGCCAATTTGGAGAAACTGGTTCAGAAGACTGAAAGAAAAGAAACTTGAAAGAGATAAAAGGCAGAACAGAACAGAACCACATCCACAAAGAGGTTAGGAACCATTTTGACATTCATAAAAAAACAATGTCCAAAGAGAATACAAAGGAAAATAAAGGAAAGAAAGAAAGAAAGATAGAAAGAAAGAAAGAAAGAAAGAAAGAAAGAAAGAAAGAAAGAAAGAAAACACTTTCAGGATTGTCTCTGGTTTCACAAGTAGACAACCTGTGGAGACAGAGTACTGAATCATACCAATCTAGCCCAGCAAGTCAGCAGCAGCTTTTTGGCAAGGTAGTAGATAATCACAGCAAGCCTGTCCTGAGACCAAACTCATTGGGCTAGTCCAAGTCCAGGCAGTTTCCTTGAGTCTATGCCCAGCTGGGAGCTGCTAGATGAAGCCAGCAGCAATTCTGACTTTTAAGTTCAGCCTGCCCATTTCCAAAATGGCTCCCAGCCAATTGCACTTGCCAAGCATGAGGACTAAGATTTTACATTCACCACTAGAGCAGTTCTCCACATCTGCTGCTCCTCTCTGCTGCCATGTCTCTCTGCAGAAGCCTCTGGGGTCACCAGCCATCACCACACCATGACCATGTATCCTCAGGCTTGAATAGATCTCAAACAGCGAGTCCCATCTCAGGGTGAAGTTGCTGCTGGTTATTACCTTCTTTTTCCTTGAATTTTTTTCTTTTCACTCACTCTGTGAGCTTCAGTTCACACTTTCAGATGTTTCCTGGGTTCAAGGGATTCATTTCCTTCCTTTTTGTCTTGCTCATGATGCTATATTCAGAGAGGCTGTTTTCTTTGTGTGTGGTGCTCCATGAAGAGAATGCTTAGTAGTCAGCTCAAGAAATAACATTTCATTGACAATTCTCCTCAAAATAGGTACACAGGAATAAAAGGCAGATACATACATACATACTTATAAGATATATATATATGATAGGTACGTAGACAGTAGATAGATGATAGAGAGATAGTAGATAAATAAGAAAGAGAGAAACAGAGACAGGGAATTTCTTCAAACAGTGTTTAGGTGATCAGGCAAGAAAGAATATGGTTATTGATTTTTATGGGGAGTTACTTCCAGTTTTGAATTGGGATTTGGCATTATGTATGGATGAGGTTGAGGAAGCAAGTGTTAGAGATCAGGATTAGGCTTGATATCAGAGATTCAGATACTGTTTGTAGTTGTATCTGGGTTTAGCGTTTGGAGTTGTGTCTGAGGTTAGTATTTAGAGTTAGGGCTAGAGAAATAAGAGCTGTATGAGTCACATTTTTGTCACTGAGATGAAGTACCTGACACTTGGAATTTAAATCACTTGGGTTTGTGGTTTTTGAGGGTTTAGATCATGTTTGGCTGGCTCCAACACAGAGGCCAAATAATGAACATGCAAGATGGAAGGCAAGGGTTAAGGTCTAGGATTACAGTACAAGGTATAGGTCAGAGCTTGAAAATGTCTGAACTTTTCAAAATACTTGCCTCATATATCAAATACCTTATTATTTTTATATAAATATTTTAGAAAATTGAAGAAAATCTAGGTTTTAGAAAGGGATAGTTTCTTTAAGTAGAAGGTCAGTATATTTCAGTTACCACAGTTTTAAAGATAGATTTGATTTTGGAAGCTGGTTCAATGGTGGAATTAAATTCTGTTTCTCATTAATCCTTCTGAAGCATTTTCATGCTTGTTGAACTGGACGTCTTGAAATAGTATTTGACTAAATAAAAAATACATATATGATAAATTGAATGCAATCAGTTCTATACCCCATTCCTGTTTTGAAATGAAGACGATATACCACCATCATTGTAAAAAGTGACAAGACAGACAGAGGCTTATTAAAAATATATTATCTTTTACATATATTAAATATCTAAAGCCTTTTCCAATTATTTTACTTTTTCAGCCTGAAACAGAAGGACATTAGACAGGGGAACATCTCCTGTGCCAAGATTTGACTGAGTTATCACATTTCCTAATCCAAAAAACAGATTTCATTTTTTATGCAAAGATAAATCTTGTTAAATGCCTGTGTTATTTTTTTTTTCTTCTGAAAAGGGAAAGCATACTCTTTTTCTAATATCATGTGGCAATAATTAAAACATAATTTAACTTTTAAAAAATATTTCCTGTAAACCCTTGCTAAGTTTATTCAGAAGCAAAGTGTTAGCTTCACAATGAAAAAATGAACAGGGACTACAATCTAAAACCCAGAGCCATTTCAGTATTTGAATTCCATACGTAGAGAAATGAAATGTCATCTAATCAGTTCTGAGGTCCTCATTCTGCTTGAGATGATTTTTATTAAAAGTGTCTCCCACTAAGTATGCAAAATTCCCCAGTGAGGAACATACCTCTTGTGACTTTATCCTCCTAAATCATTGCTATCAGTTTACATACAGGCCTCTTCTTCCTATGTTTTCCTTGAGATCTTATTTTCTAAGTGTAAATAGTTAAAAGCTTTATATTTCTCACATAGAGGATTCAAATTTTTAGAAGAACTAAATAATGAAACATTAGTAGAGAAATTTTCAAGAATGTCAAAATTAGTATAGCGATTTTTTTGAGAATGCAAGAGTTGTGCCAGGGTTTTGGAAACATTTTTAAAAGAAGAGCAGACCTATAATCATGCTAACTGGAGGACCATTATTCTGACAGTCCTACCACAAGTGTAGAAATCTGCGGACAGGTATCTTCTGCCAATGGAGGTTCTAAATGCATATTCTAAGCTGCCAATTTTTAGGATTTCAGTAAATGTGCCTAGAGAGGAATTACAATGTCTCTGCATTGCAGTGAAAAGGGGTTGTTTTAATAATGTAATAGCCCAAATGAATCAGTTAAGCATTTCATGGACCAAACACCTACTAGGAAACCATTCAAGAAGTTGTGTTTAAGATGAACAAAGAAACAAACATTTAGTGGTACAGAGGTAATGTATATTTTATTAAGAAGCAGAATAGGGTACACATGTGCATAAAGCTATTTTCAAAGTCCCTGAAGATAAATCACTCTAAAAATCCTTTATTATTTGTATATGTGTGACACGTATGCTTGATTAGATAATTCACTTTTCTCCTTTAAATAATGTTTCTTCATGGAAGGATTTTGCTGCTCTGAATTTTTATTTTAATATAAAGCATACTGTAATTTAGAGCCCTTATACTATTTGGCAAATTTGTTATCCTTTTTCTGATTAAAATCTGAGATGAACAATCTCATCTGAATACCCAAGTCCATGCAGTGATTTTTACTAATAAATGCATTACAACATTGCAAGCAGCAATGACCATTCATCTGTACCGGAGAGCTCTGCATCAATCAAACACATACTGATTTATGGATATCAATTAGGTATTTGATGGTTTATCAAGAAATTAAAAAGCAACCATCATTTTTCAGAATTTGTGCCAAAGTGATGGGCCACTGATAGGAGAAGCAAAAGTAATTATAGTGAAAGGAAATTTTTCATAGCACTAGATTCTGGAACATACCTATGACATAGGCAATTTGTCAACATATTCATCTTTTTGTGAAATTCATCTTGTAAAGATAGATTTTGGCTCAAAATGAGAAAATAACACTGCTTAGAAGCCATCCTACCTTCAGAAAATATTGATGAGTGTACATTATAGTCAATACCAATGCTCTTGTTTTATTAAATGACTTTCTGTCAAATGACTTTGTGAGGAGAAGGGATTTCCTTTCAGATGCCACTTGAATATGTGGGCCACCATGGAATGACAAAAACGGTTAATTTTAAGGCCAAGAGTCTTTGCTATTTTGGTGATTATTTAGCACATGCAGTGTTTTTTCACATGGTGTTACATTTTATCTGCACAGTGATCCTATAGGTTGGCAAATATTTGCCCCATTTTGTAGGAAAAGTTGAGACTCAAAGCGACTTTTTGACTTCCTTAAATAATTAAAGCTTGGATGCAAAATTTATATCAGAGTGTCTTGGGGTGAAAGTGAGTATTTTCTGAATCTACAAAACATGGTCAACATCTTCAAAGGATTCCTACAGTTTTCAGATTTTGAGACTTAGTATATTATTTTAATTAAAATGCAATAATATTCATTTATAGATAAAATACTTATCAAAAAATCCTACTTTCTATTTTCCATGTATGCCCTTTCCCATCAGATCATGTTTCTTATTTCCAAAATATTTCTGGTCTGTTTTGCAATCTATTTACTCACAATGCTGTTCACTAAGTGAACTGCTTTCATTCTCTTAAGAAATTTGGAAGGACATTGGCTTACACATTTATGAATTAGCTGATATCCTTTGAAATGTGTTTGCTTAATTTACCTAGCTTTTACATGCCACCTTTATCATACCTCCTGCTGATCTACATTTTATAAAAATGTATATTACTAGGATCAATCATTACTTCAATGCTTCCCATTAATATGAACCAGGAAAGTCAGTTAATGCCTTAACGTACCCCTTACTATAACAACTACAAGCTTGTAAAGAGGTTAGTAATACCATAGTAGTTTCCCATCCTGTTTAAATTTTAGGCAATGGAAGCTCGGATTGAATAAAGAGATTAAGTGCTAATATGTTGTGATGGAAGAAAATACTTCTTGGATTAAATCTGAAGAGGAATTACAAATTAGAAAATAAGGAAATTTGGGTGTGATCTTAGATGCCACCCAGTGCTGTTTCTTCACTGTACTTCGCAGGAAACCGTGACTCGGGTTTCTTCTTTGTTCATGGACAAAGGCCAGAGGAATACAGGACTTTAGGCTCTCATTAGTAATGCTTCCTTCTATTGCTTGTGTGTTGGTACACCTATAAGACTCCATGTAACAAAGTGCTTTAGGCTAAAGAATTTTGGAAATAAGCTATTGATCTCATGGTGAAATGTGACATTAATGCATGAGTTGTTCAATTGATGTTTGCATCTCAATTCTTAAAATTATCTCAGGTCCAATTTCGCATCTATTAAATGAGAAACATTGGTCTTTTCTCAAAGTAGTTTTCAAAAGTAGGTGAAAAGAGCATGGGAAAGCAAGGCCACAAAAATACCTAAAAATTAAGGATAAGTCAAGAGATTTTAATTCCCTTCTTTAATTTCCTCTGATGACCCAAGGACACCCGCTACTGTGCTGCTACAGCACCACTTCAGGATTCCTAGCGACAAAAAGTTCACCATGTATAAAGATAGAGTTATCTCCCATCTTTGAACAACACAGACTAACACTTTTGTCACTATGGTGAAAAATGTTATACAAATACCAGTATATGTTACACTGTGTGTGCACTGTATAATTACAACTAAGATGGAACAGTTTTCAAGACTCCTTTTCCCGTAACTATCTTGACATTTTTCTCATGTCTTGTTCTCTTGAAAAGGTTTATGTGACACTTTGATGCCTATGATAAACTGCCACACAAGACTGAAGTTCCCAGTTGCTACTACCTTCTTCCCTAGATACCAATTATGCCTTTCAGTGTGTTTCCTTTCAATCTCTCTTTGTCATGTATTTTGTCAAGAGAATTTATAAAACACTTCTAGTAGCATCTTTTCAAAATATTCACATTTTATAGCAATGGATTAATGGGTCACAGTAGAAACAAAAACCAAGCTTATTTAATCTCAGAATTCAGGATTCAGTATTAACTTGGATATAATATAACATCTCATCCAATATAGTCTTTAAACACTAGGCTTCCTATATTGAAAGAAAGCAAATTTCCATATAATATTTAGAATTATTCATTTTAAATAAATGTTTTCAGAGATCTAACTGGAGATCATTTAAAGTTTTAAGACAGATTTAAAAGTTTTAAGACAGATTTAAACTATAGCAGAGATATGCCTATTAAAATAAGTTTAATTTTCATAGTTATACAATGTATATTTAAACAAAGTTAGCATTAATAGGCTTTATTTTATTTTTCAAATCTACCTAGTTTTAATATTTTTATAATTGAGTTATATAAGTGAAATTAGATTTTCCTCAACATCATACTAATAATTATCCACATAATAGAAGATAGCAGCTAACACACTTAAAAATCTTAACACAATGCATATACAAAAATAAGTTTTGCTAGTTGAAATTAATTTAATTTTATATTAATACCCTGCACATATATTCATTTTGTTACATCCATCACATTCTAATTATAAAGCATTTAAATGATTGGAGGAAACACACATATACTCTACTACACACAATCTGACAGCATAATAAAGTTAATATTCCATCAGATGATCTAACTTACTAAAATGGTTGTGGTGCCACCAATTAGAGGACTTCCACTTTAAACACATTTATTGCAGTTCAGGAGATGACCAGACTTACACAGACACTGTAGCTTTCTTCTCTGTTCATAAGATAAATTATTCATCTCTCTATGGAGTTTGCCATGTGACATGTGGAAACCTTGTAAGAAGCCCACCACTGGGTCAAAGGACAGTCTGATCACTGATAAGTTGAGAAGTATGTTTATACAGTGGTTTGATTTTAACTTCTCATTTTCTTTTCATCAATCTACTTCTCTTTACAGATTTTCAATATTTCAAACAAAGAAGTCTTTATACTACTTTGAAAACTCTCATGAAAAAATAAGTTATTTACACAACTAAATAAAATTCATACCAATGACAAGAGTTGATTCTCACACACTATAGTTTCAGAGTTGAGAATAGCTTCACAACCTTCTGATAACTGTCCCGCTTCCTTCTTTTGTGATGTATGTCTTTAACCCATACTTTTTTTTTTCTTTTTGCAAGAATTGCCCAATTTTATTTTTTGGACTTCCTATGGATGAAAAAGAACAGAAAGGAGAAAAAAATGCAGAGCTGTTTTTAAGTGTCCACTGATAACTGTGTTCAAAATCTCCAATAGATACCATAATTCAGAGATGTTCAAGTCCCTTACACAAAATAACATTAGATTTGTGTATCACACAGATCTGAAAATGTGCTTTCAATCCTCTGCATATTACATAAAATACTTCATGCAATTTAAACGCTATGTAAGTTTTTATGATATATTGCTTATAATACAAGAGAAAAGGGATATAAATGTACAAAGTCTATGCAGCTAAAATGTTCTTTTGCTATTTGTAATCCAGAATTGGTTAAATCCATTGATGTAGGAGCCATGGGTAAGAATAACTGTGTGTGTGTGTGTGTGTGTGTGTGTGTGTGTGTGTGTGTATTTAAACACATATACAATATTTTTATTATGAAAAAAATCCAAAATTTTGTTCCTATATTAAGAACGCGTATTATATGTAATTTTTGAATTTTTCAGAAATTATTCTTACTATGAGACATAGTGTTAAAAATTCTTTCTTATTGAATGTATAAATGAATCCATTAAGTCCTAGTTTGTTTTCAGTTTAACCTAAACTAATTTAAGGTGAACATCTCAAAGAAAACAAAGAGTGTAACACAGGCAGGATTATATTCTACAATGCAGCATGTTCCTGAGCAAGAAAAACAAACTGGTCTTTGAAATTCATTTTCTTCTGTCATCTGGTAACACGGTGTGAAAATGGCTCAGTCTAAATACTAGAACCAGAAAGATTTGAATAGTGCAAGCATGCAATCCCAGATGCTTAGGAGGCTGAAGTAGAAGGATATCAAGTTAGATACCAGCCTGAACAATTTAGTGATACTTTACTTCAAAAGAAAAAAAGAAAAAAAAATCTAGAAATATAGCTCAATGCTAGAGTTTCATCACTAGTATTGCAAGAAGCTAGAGTTTCATCACTAGTATTGCAAGAAGCAGCTACAAGAAAACCCCACTACATAAAAGGCTTGTTTCTAACTACTTTCTCTTATGTGTTACAGAGTCATATAGAAGTTTACTTTTTGATTTCTTTGAAAACATATAGTCTTAAGACAACATATCATTTTAGGAAACTCTTTTAATGATATATCAGCCTCCCCATTCTTGATCTAGCAACTGAAGCTCTGTAGGTTGAGAGTTCAGATAATAATTTGTCACCTTCCATGTGTGTTAGCAATTTCTACTTTACTAATCTCCACTTTGAGGATACAATATGTAATATTTATTGCATCTGTGCTTATGCCACCATTGGCATAAACTATTGATTCAATCAAAAAATACTGAAAAGAAAGCTACCAAAATTTAGACAGCATAACAAGGTACTGTAACAGTGTTAAAAAAACTCAGATTTTTAAGAAACATGATTTAGTACCAAGACAATAAGCAGTTATTTCCATTGCTACATAACTTTTCAAACAAGGACCTGAGGATCTGTAAGTGACAATCTTAACTCCCTTCTGGAAGTAACTTAATATGGCAAGAAAAAGTCTTTCAGGCAGAAAAAGTAGCATGGAAAAATCATAAATTTAAAATTTCCTGAGATGTTTTGAAAAACTCTGCTTCAATGTAATAGGAAAAGATTGGCTAAAGAATTATCAAATTAAATGAGGTAAAATGTGTCTCTCAAAATATGTGTTTGAAATCCCAAACCTTGCTATGATATTAGGAAGTGGGACATTTGGGAAATAAGTAGATTACATCACAACGGTGGAACACTTGTAAGTGATGAAACGGTGGTATCCTTGTGGAGAGTTTCAGTTTTAAAAGACTGAAGCTATGCTAAATTGAAATCACCATGATTGTGGTTAAGTAAACCTGTCAGTTTTCTTGCAGAACTTTCTTCCATATTATAAACAGATAAAACCATTAAAGCGCTCTACATAAAGTGCTCTACATAGAGCTTTGCAACTGAAGCTTGACAGCAGCCTGGCCCTGACTCTACAATCAGTTTAAGAAAAACATGGCTTGGATGAAATGAATTTTGTCTTGACTAATATATACATTTCATCTTCTAATTCAAACTGCAGTCATCATGCAGACTGCTGGCCAGGATCATGCTGCTTTTCATCGAGTTCGTTGAACTTCACTCTGAAATTCTGGATCTGTTTTTTTTTTTTTTTTTTTTTTTTTGTAATTGTTCTGGCACACCTTGTAAGAAGAGACATGACAACATACGTTCCATCTCCCTGTATTACTATCTCACACTCTCTCCCTCCACCTAAATGCCTTTCTCCAACCCTTCGCTATCTCTTTTCCATCAAGTAAAAACAAGATAAAAACCAATCAACCATGAATGAAGGAACAGGCTTTCCTCAGACACCAAATCTGCATGTACCCTGATTTTGGACAGCTCAGCCTTGGGAAGTACTAGAATAGATTGTGGTATTTAAGCCACCCACAAACACTGCAGTCATTACCACTTTAAGAAGTATACCAAGTGTTTTATATATATATATAGTCTAGGAGTTTGAGAATAAATCTTTCAAAAAATTGTAAAATCCATAACTATATATATATATATATATATATATATATATGTATATATGTATATGTGTGTGTATGTGTGTTTTCTATATCTATTCCCTTCTCTGTACTCCAATATTTCCTTTCCCTGTTTCAATGCTATATGATTTTGAGAGAAATATCTTACCACAACCCCCATAAGCTAGTGTTTCTTAAATGTAACACAAAGGAAAACTCACGTGTGAGAGTTCAGGGATTTGTCATATAATAAAAGAGTAGGATAGCAAAACTTCATTACTGGAGTTATTGAGCTTCATTACTATTGCAGTATGATCAACTGTAAGCCAGGTAAATACAGTCATATGTGAGCTTTAAAAAATGAGTAAAAATCTTTTAAAAACAGAGTGAGCTTTTAATTAGATTTATAATTGGTCAGAGGAAGAACTCATAGTTGCGTTCTGATTTACCGAGTTACCTTAACTCATTTAATGAATGACACCATTAATTGTTTGAGGTAAGATACAGAAGAAATTGCTAATTTATCAGTTCAATCAAGAGGAAAGATGCTGAGCTAGTAATATAGCTCACTGATGAAGACCTGAGTCCAATCCCCAGCACCGAAAAACATATAATGCACACTGAAAATATTAATAATTACAGCATTAGTATTTCATCTAAATTACAATAATTGATATGCCCTGGGAATTTATTACGTGCAAAGCATTGTGCTAAAAACTTACCTGTAACACTCATCCAATTCTCACTATCAACCTTAAAAGATATTATTGTCAATTGTTCTTTTCTACCAATTCAGAAGCAAAGTATTCGAGAGCTTTGAAAGTAATAGACATAATCAGAACAAGTTGCCCATCATCAAGGATACTTTACATAATTACTGTGTTTATTCCATTTGATCAAATGTATTTTATTTATTATTAGAAGATGATTTTGAAATCAATATTCTTTACAAGAAAGAGTAAGACATTTTTCTTCTGAATGTATTTGTGTATTGGTTTTGACTTACACTATTTGTGCACTCTACAGTGATGAAAACAGACATTATTCTTCAGACTCTTCAATTGGACAAGTAGACTTGCTTCAGTAGAGCTGAACATCATGAATTCTAGAATAGAAGCCATGAATTCAGAGTTTAGTTCACTTCATCAATCCTGGAGAACTGAACAATGAAGAACAGGAATAAATGACTCACCTACTTGTATTGAAATTAACTGACTAATGACAGACTGCATTGACTGATTTCTTTTACTACTCATGTGATCCTGTTAATTAGGACAATTTCTCTGTTCATTGGAAATTTGATTGGAATTTACTTGTCCTTGGAATATGTCAACCTGAAAGGGAAATACTTTTATCTTTTGAAAAACACACATAGTGAGATTAATGAGATTCTTGACCAGGCAAAATTGTTGAAGTTTTCAATCACTAACACAAGAACCCAACTCAAGGAAAACCAACAGATCAACAAACAAATAAACAAAAACCTATTTAAATATTTTTTTCTCCAAAAATTTTAAAACTTACATCCTTCTTCGAAAATTGAGTTTTTGTACATACTTGGGCCAATAAGCTCCCACAGTACATCCTAGAGAGCAATAAGAGCATAGTCAGGTATGTATATTGTATTTTAAACAAAATAAAGTACTCTAACTTCTAATTCCTACAGAATTATATTATATGGTTAAAGCATATCTAAGATGGACATAACATAATATCCTGACATGTTTAATATGTACAGAGAAATAACATATTATTGCCAATTGAAATGTTACATCTATTGTTGCATAAGTAAATAAACTATAGATGTATAAAATATTACAACTGTAATTGACTGTTAAAATCATTTTTGTAGTGAAATTCAGTGTTATTTCTTATTTTATTAAAAAAACTAATTGCTGGGTTGGCCCCTATTTAACATAATTATTAGGTGTTATCTATTTAACAATTCATTAATTCAATATTTATTGAAATCAAATACCAAATTCAGTGCTTGAAACAAAGCTTGCACATTGATACAGTTCTCACTGTTGTGTGATAAAGATTTAAAAAGGTGATACAGAAACTAAATGAGAAATCATAATGCAATTGATCAATGGAAAAGAAAGAACAATATGTCACAGAAGTTTCATATCATTTTTGGGATTCAGAAAATAATATTAGCACAAGTACTGGCTGAGCTGTGAGAGAATGATAAGACAAGGGCTTGGGGGAAAAGGTGATGTGAGATTTTCAGGGAGAAAGAACATGTGCACCTTCCTGCAGGTGAGGACAGCACAGCACGCATGTCAGGGGTGGACCAACCCAAGGATGGTTGGATTGCATGCGCGACAGGGTGTTTAATAAAAATGAGAGGAGAGAGAAAGAGAGAAGGGATATCAATACACTGCTGCATTTATACCATATTTTTTCTCAGCCTTTAGCCAAAGCCAATAGGAAACTAATACAAAATTTTATCCAAAGAGATTAAATAATTTGATTCATATATTAAACCAGGTGTAATAAGAAGGCTAAAAATAGAAAACATCATCACCACTACTACATACTTAGCATGTATTTCAGGTTTAAACTTTATGGACAAAAACTTAAACATTCAGTTTTAGTAACTTCACCTATGTATAATATATTAGGCCATAAAAACTATTTTACATTTGAGTCAGTGATGTCTTGATCAAAATCTGTGTTTAAGGCAGCTGTATAACCAAAATACAATGTAATATCTTTAGTACCTACATATGTGTGCTTTCTTTATAGCTTTCCACTATAATAAAGGAGATGTAAATATACAGCCAATGCATAGACAATATAAACATGTCTATATACCTATATAATTAGAAATAATTCTCTACATATATATATACATACATATATATATATATATATATATGCACCCATTTTACACTTTAAAAATGAATATATTTTTATCTACACAAATGGGATAATCCCATCTGTTCATGCATGGGTGTGATAAATTTGAATAGCCTTAAAGTTCAACGCCTTTAACTGGGACTTATGTCTAGTATTGACAACATGCAATATCTAAAAAATTGACTTAAAATTATAACTAGATTTATTACAATCTACCATTTCAGAAGACTTTTCTTAATCTGAACAACATACACAAAAGAATGTATATTTGCTGAGATAACTTAAATGTCTGATAAACATTTCAGTTTGATATATAGATCAGTATTTGGTATGCAAAATATTCTAAGTCTTCACTGAAAGCATCCCTGAAAATTCACAAATCTTTAAAAATCACCCCCAAAAGAATTATATATTAAGTTATTATGAAATACAGACTTAGAAAAATATACATAATCATAATATAAAATGAATATAATGTAGACCTATAATATGTGTAAATTTACATGTGTGCTTGAGAATGAACGTGTGTAATCTCAATATTATTTGAGTAAGACTTAAGGAGGTCAAGTTCTTTCTCTAAGTTATTATGACATATAGAAATATAGATACACACACGGCCCCCAATGCAGCTTCATATGTTGGGTGAATAAACATTTGCAAAATAATAACATGATCCTATATCTTCCAAGACTAACAAGAAAAATTATTTCATATTGCTATAAACGGATTGTTTAGAAACAAACCTATACTAGTGCTTTCATATGTATCTTTATCTATTTTTAAATTTTTATACAATTCATTTAATTTGTCACTCCTTGAAAAAAATCAAAATAAATCTGAACTATAAACCTAGAAATTTAGTTACAGAAATCTTCTAAAACCGATTCCAGAAACAATGAACTCATTAAAAGAAAAATTCTTAAAGAGAAATTTGATAAAATATAATACCTGAAATACAGCAGATCCATAGAGAAAACAGCATGATTTAAAATTAAATATTTAACAAGTATTGATCAAATACAAGATAGAAATGTTAAATTAATTGAACATGTATAAAGAAAACATGTGACACCATTTTGATCAATTTTTACATAGAAATAACCAACAGAGTAAATGTAACACCTAAATATTGGGAAAAAACTTTCCAGCTATTTTAAATACAGAGGAACAACATCTAGAATATATAAAAATTCAAAGATCAATACAGCACAAAAGATAAAATCAAAGAAATGGTAAATTAAACAAACTGGAACTTCACAGAAGAACAAATGGCCAATAAATACTTGAAGAAAATATTCAGCAACTCTGATCCTTGCAGAAACAAATTTAAAAACGACACTGAGATTCCATCTTACCTCAGAAAACATAACCGTCATCAAGAAAACAAATAATAAAAAATGCTACTTAGGATGAAGGAACAGAAAATTCTTGTACATTGTTGGTTGGAATGTAAGCTAGTACAAGTGCTATGGAACTCAGTATGTAGATTCTTCAAAAATTAAAGTTCCAATTCCACTTGACCTATTCTCATCCTTAATATCTTCTCCAAAGAGTTAAAAACATATAACATTAGTGCATGCATGCAGCAGGGCAAATCATAATAGCCAAAAATTGGAATTGACCTATATGTCCATCAACAAATAAATGGATAAAGAAAATATGATATTTACATATACTGGAGTACTACTCTGCAATAAAAGACAACAGAATTATTTGTAAGAAACCAGATGTATCTTGAAAGCATGTTATAAAAAATAAGTCAGACAAGATTAACCATACATGGTTTCTCATAGGAAAATCCCAAATTGTAAAGAAAGATCAAATATAATATAGATTATAAGAAGTAGAGGGACAGATCTTTCTCAAACAGAAAAAGAATCAAGAGGTGAAGAGAGGGAAAGGAGCGAGAATATAAAAAAGTGAACATTTACTACTAAAAATAAGTTAATAAAAAAGAATTAAGTGTTACATTCAAACACCAACTCCTTACTAGGAGTGCAAACATTATGTACTGCAAAAATGTATTAATTAAACAAATAAAGGCACAGTATTTATTCTATTTTCTTTTAAAAAGGTTTATCATAGATTACACAATTACTACTATACAATTTTCTAAAACCTACATAATTATAATGATTCAATGAATATTAGATTTTCATTTAGTGAATATAAAAGTTAATCTTATTTAATAGAATAGTGCTTGCTGTAAGCAACATAAACAAAACTCAAATTAATTCAGGAGATAAAAAGTGTTGCTGTGGCTTGATTTGTCTGAAAATTCAAGTGTACACTTGTGGTATAAATTGCTGCATGAAATGACACTATTATACTGTAAACCTGTTCACTTGTTTATCTATTAATCTCCTCTGTCAGTGGTGTCATTCTATGCTAGACTTCTCAATATTGCAGAACAGATAGTTTCCACTGATCCAAAATTTTCAATCTCAACAGAAGTTGGAAACTTCAGTAGAGTCAACCATTTGTATCACCCAGGTTATGGTCTATGAGTTTCCATACAGAGGATTTAAATTGTTTCTGTTGCTATGGCAATATCCAGTGCATGATCTGATCAAGAAGATGCATGTGCAATCAGAAATCAGTGATGGAAATGAAGCATATGTTTCATTTCTTTTGAGAACAACAGGAGGAACATTTTTTCAAAACAATTATATGAACTGTCCCTAAGAAAATAGTTAATGTGATACAGAATAATAATGTAAACACCATGAAATGACTGGCTCAATGTAGAAGATAAAGAAGATGAATGAACAGCATCCAAGTGCACTAAGTTTTAATACTGTGCAATATGGTGTTAAATGATATTATCTTGGTTATTTTTCTCTCATTATTGAGACAAAATATCTGACACCCAAAGTAAAGCAAGGGAAGGGTTATTTCTTACAATTCAGAGGTTTCAGTCCATAATCACCTGGCTCCAAGACACGATAGCATGGCTGATGGGCAGCTGCTCATGGCCACTGCCAGCAAGAGCAAGAGTAAAAAGAGCAAAAGAGAAGGCACATCTTTTTTGTAACCCTTACATAGTGTGTCAGCTCCACTCCTGGGCAGGCGCAGCACTTATATCACTAATCCTAACGCTAGACCACAAAACAATCACAAATGCTAATTTTAGCCACATTGATCATTGCATGACGGTTAGTTGGGGAGGGCATCTAAACATAAATCATAACAGATATAATATCAAAATTTTCAAAATATAAATACTTAATGTGTAAAAATTGAAGAGTTTAAGTCATGTGTGGTAGTATACTACTGTAATCCTTTCACTCTAGGAGTGTAACACAGGAGGATAACAAGATCAATGACCTAGTAAGGCCATGATTCTAAAAAATACAAATGAAGAAAATGCCGGAAAGGTATTTTCAGTGTGAAGATACTGGATTTATTCACCTGTACTTAAAAAAAAAAGAATTTGGACAAAATACTGAACCTCTTAAAAATTTACAGTTTTCGTTCTAGAAATCTCACTAAGATATCTAAATGTAAACTACTACATTGCATTGTAAAAAAAAAATAGCTAGGTCCAAGAATAAGGTAGGATTTGTGCAATCCTAATGGAAAGAAAGAAAATATACTAACATAAAATTTGCTTTTAAATTGCATAACTAAAATATGGGATTCAAAATACTTAGACTTTATATAACTAGATTACTAAATGGAAAGAAAGGGCACGTAGAAGAGAAACACTTTTGGTTACAAATACTGGCAAAAAAAGTTCCACAGCAGTCAAAAGCATCAGGCCATTCGGAAGGACTGACTGTAACACATTACATGGTCGTTGTCTGACAGACCTACATGAATACCAAGCAGTTGAAGAACCATTTTAAAGATATTGTTTTCTTCCTGAACTGTCTTTATGCTCTGATCCACAATCAATTGACTACAATGATTGTAGTGTTTTATTTCTGGATACTCACTTTAATTTCAGTGACACACAGAAATATTCTGATACCCTTACCACAATTATTTTTTTTATTTTGTGTTTTTTATAAGTACATGCTTAAGATGCATAATGCATTTATCATGAGGAGTTGATCACATACATATCACAATTTAGACTCTTTACTATTCCTTCCTCTCTCTTCTCCTTCCATTCCTATATCATTTTCATATAGTTTGTGTATTAAATTTTGAGCATCTAAATGTCTTTGCTGTTCTAGTCTTCTTGTGTTCCCATATAAATTGTGATATCAGGTTTACATATTCTACATTAATAAAATACGTACATCACATATGGGAATGCTGTTGAATTTAATGACCAAGCTGAAGAATATAGCAATATTAATAATGCAACATCTGATTCATTAACCTTGAATTTCTTTTTTGCAGGTCCATATTTATTTTATTTTCAACCACTTCTTTAGATTTTGTTGTAATCATAATGTATGTTTGTTATTTTTTTCCTAAATATTTTATTCTATTTGATATTCCTGTAAATGGAATTGTTTTAAAATATTATTTTTGGATTAAAATTTGCTGGTGTATAGAAATAACACAATTTTAATTAGATGGTCTTGACTTCTGCAATTTTCTCCATTCATTTATTAATTATACTGGAGCAAAAATTAGTAAGGAAATGGTTAGAGAAAGAAGAAAGTGCCTAACTTTGAACCCACTTGTGAACCAGCTCTGATTCAGGAGGTTGGGTCACTTTCTGGGACTAAATACACATTCTGGGTTAAACGTTGGCCCATTGTTAGGATATACAGCGCTCAATACAATGTGAAAATTGCCATGATAACTCAATTTACACATAGTAACCCCCCAGGGACGTCTCAATCGACTGTCCTCTGCAAACTCTGGGGACCTGGACTTTGATGACCATGACACTTTATTCAAAAGTCATAAAAGCCACTAATTGGCAGAAGTCAAACCTCCAACCAGTCCCTCAGTCATATCCCAAAGAATAATGCTTACCACTTCCAGCATCACGCTCCCTCAGATCTGTGAGCACTTCTCACGGTCTGGCCGCCACCCTGCTAAGTTTCTATTTTTAGGAAAATTCTTGATCTTGCGGCTCCTTTTGGTTGTCCTGCTCTCTTCTTTCTTTAGGACATCAAGTATCTAGACAGGATCCCAAATCTAGTAATTCTATTAGTGCCTTAGTTACTTTTTACTCGTTGCTGAGACAAAATACCTGAAGCCCAAAGTTGGGAAAGGAAAGGTTCATTTCTTACAGTTTTTGGAGGTTTCAGTCCATACTCTGTTGGCTCCAAGGCAGGGTGGCATGGTTGGGCCGCAATTCATGGCAGCTGCAAACAGCAAGAAGCAAAGAGGCAAAAGAGTGAGACACACTTACTTCCTGCCATACATTACATCCTGGTTCCACACCTATGTGGGTGTAGCACTGACACCATCAATACAAGCTCTAGAACCAATCACAAATGCATAATGCAAATACATGAGGCCTGAGGGCCACCAACATAAACTATGACAACTAGATATCTAGTTAAATTTTTATGAGTTATTGACAAGAACATATCATCTGCAAATAAAGATACTTTCATTTCTTGCTTCTCAAAGGGGCACCTTTGAAAAGTCTTGTTTTTTGCCATATTGTCTTAACTGGAACTTGTTGAAGATCTAGAAATGATGTTGACTACAGGTGACAAGAGGTCCCATGCTTATCCACATGCTCTCTTTGTGGGAAAATATTCAAAGTTTTATCATTCTGTGTGACCTAACTGGGAGTTTTGATTGATATATTTTAACAAATTGAGGAAGTCCCATCATATTTCTAGTATATCAAATGTCTTTATCATGAAAATATTTTAGATTTGCTGTATCAGTTGAAGAATTCTGATAGTTTCTGTCTTTAATCTTCTGTTTGGTATATTGCAGTAATTGATTTTCAGATTTTAAAAGCAAACTTGCATTAGTTGAACAGATTCTA